>NC_141689.1:1899100780-1899702745 GCF_964263255.1 Lissotriton vulgaris
ATTGAACAACTCTCTCTGTGTGGTCTCTCTTCTATTAATCTAAACATCCATTATTGATTAGAATTGCTATTTTTGTTTTGGGTCTTTCCGTTTGTGGGTGTGTTGTTTTAATAATAATAAAATGCCTAGTTGCAAAAGCATGACATATGCAACATTTATTTAACTGATGTTCCTCTGGTTTCTTTGCTTTTAGGTGCACAAAGACTGAGAAGTGAGAACCAGGAATCCTCATCATCATCATTCATCACTTGTTGTAGTGCCAGGAAGAAGACCTGCTGCGGTGTGTGCACAATGTCACATGACGTCATGTGGCCACAGACAACTCTGCAACTCGTGCAACTGCGTCCTGCTGTTCTTCTGACATCTGAAGAAGATGGGCCATAAGAAAGGTAGCCTTAGCTCCTCTACCAAGAAAGTTGCCAGTGCCACTGCCAGTAGGAAGGAGCAGAAGAAGCAAGTGGTGCCACTTACCAAGGAGACTGGTGTGCCGACCAACACTTTTTTTGGCCACCATGCCAAGTTAGGCCCAAGCCCATGAGTGCAGCAGAGGCTGACACTTTTTTTTAAAAACATTTTTTTATTGAAGTTATTTGCAGTTTCTTAAATCACATACAAAAAGTATAAATCTCACAGATGTACATTATCATTCTTTCCAATATAACATATTATACAGAGAATTACTCAAAATACATTCCCCAAATCTTTTTATCCCCCAACCCTTTTTGCATACATTTGTTCGCATTTCCTGACCCTTTTCGTTTTGTCATACCACTCCTGAAACACCGGAACTTGTGATGAACGCCAGTTCTGCAGTAACAGTGATCTAGCAACAGCCATTACAATATTAACCAATTTTGCCAAATGAACTGGAAGTTTGCAATCAGGATCAAAGCCAGGTAGTAATATTTTTACGTTTTAAGGAATTGAAATCGCATAATAAGTTTTCATCCTAGAAAGACTTAATTTTTGGACAGTAAGCCATAATGTGAGACCAATTGGCTGGATCACACTGAGAACCTCTAAAACAATTAGCAGACGTATTATCTTACATTTTGTCAATAATTGCAGGAGTGCGGTACAAAAGCCATTTGCTAAAGAATAACATTCTGCGCCAGTTAGCGCCACGTAATGAACTAAAATTGAAATTATTAATAGTTTTCCATATATCGATAGATAACACTAGATTTTCCTGTGTATGCCATTTTCTTATAGCTTTGGAGCTTAACTCTTCCTCTCAGTTCTGTGCCAAAGAGTGTTTCTATTCCCTAGGTTTCTTTATTGAGACTTTTACAAAGAGATCTTCTGCTAACGGAGAAGAGATACTAATATGGCTGGGGTCTAGTTGCACAGGAGTTTTGTGAATCACAATGTAGGACCCGATTAACAAAACGTTGTCAGGAATCAAACGTATCATTGCATCGACAGTTAGCCAGGACCCATTCCCCATAAAATCGGCTAACGTTTTAAACCCTGCACACCCCCAGCTTACAATAACTATGGGTTAAATTTTAATTCTTAAAAAAGAAAAAGCACCAATTAGGAGAGTTGTTAAATTAAAGAGGGGGAGGGAATATCTCCCAAGCATGGCATCTCGTCGTTTGAAAAACCAATTCAGGGTCTTATATCGAACAAATTTGGGTGATTTGAGCACGAGAAGGGGGGATGTGATCTGAACTTCTGAACATATTAGATCAAAAAAAAAATTATAGATAAGCCCACACCTGGATTTGTATTTTTGAATCTGTCTAAGTACTGCGCAAAGTATGCGTTATAGTAATCTTTTAAATTTGGTAATGAGAGGCCTATATAATCAGTTTCTCCATATAAAGTCTGTATGTTGATTCTAGGCGTTTTTTTTGCCCAGACGAATGCGGAAAACTTAGATTCTACTCTGGAGAAGAAAGAGCCGGGCAAAAAAACTGAGATGGTGGAAAATAAAAAGTTAAAGAGGGGAAGAATTGACATTTTAATCAGAGCAATTCGACCTAGAATAGATAACGGTAATGGATCCCAGCGAGCACACATTAAACGGACCTTCCGAAGCAAAGGGACTACATTTAGTGTATATAACTCCTGAATAGTAGGAGAAAATAAGATCCCCAAGTCCCTTTTAGGTTTTGAATTAATACAGCCATGCAGATCTGGATGTAACACTGGATCTGCTACCCCACAAACCAGAATTTATGTCTTTTTATTAATAATTTGATAGCCCCCTAAAGCCTCAAATTCTTCAAGGATCTGAAGGGCCTGTGTCTGAGATTGGAGATCCGGTTTGATTATTAACATAATGTCATCTGCGTATAATTTGATTTTGGCCATATAAATGACCGGTGGAACAATCTGTACACAATTCCGAATAGGTACAGCAAGTGGTTCAATAAAAAAAGTGAAAAGAATAGCAGAAAGAGGGCAACCTTGCCTAGTTCCCCGCTGAACTAAAATTGAACCCGCTAAAAATGTATTAATGATTATATTAGCTGTGGCACCAGTGTACAGATTCTGTATTAAATTAATGATTTGTTGTAGGATCCCAAAATATTTCAAAATAATAAAAAGTGTGTCCCAAACCACCAAATCAAAAGCTTTTTCTGCATCCAATAGTAAAACCAAAGCCTGTAATCCCCGTGATTCAAAGTAATCTAAGGCCTCAATCAAAAAATGAGTATTTGTAAATAATTGCCTTCCTACCATGAACCCGTTTTGATTGGGGTGAATCAAATCTGTGGTGATATTATTAAAACAAAGTGACAATAATTTAGTAGCGATTTTATAATCCGAGTTTAATAACGTAATCGGTCTATATGAGTTAGGGTCCTTGCGTTCTTTCACCTTTTTCAAAAAACTAACAACCGTACCTTCATTAAAAGATTCGGGAACTTGCCCACCATCAAGTATAGAATTTAATGTTAACAAAAACAAATCACCAAAGGAGCTAAAGAAACCTTAAAAAACTCTGCAGGAAAGCCATCCGAACCACAAGCCTAACCCAATGGAAGATCCTTTACAACTAAATCTAATTCCTCCCTGGAAAATGGGCTTCGCATAATTAGTTGATCGTCTAATGATAGACTGGGAAGTGCATGTCTCCCCAGAAAATCAGACACATTGTGATGGTCGATGGAATACTGTGTACTATAGATTTTATGATAGTGGGAGAACAGTATTGAACTCATGTCTGCCTGATCGGATGTTTCAATATGAGTAACTGGGCTTTTTAACGAATGTATCAAATTTGAAGTAGCTTGTTCTTTCACCTGCCAGGCTAGAAATTTCCCCGTAAAATTACTTTCTTCATAGACTTTTTGAGATTGTCTGCGAAAAACCTCTTCGCTCTGTGAAAAATAGTGGGTATTAAGTTCCCGCTTGGCTTCATTAAGTTGTTTCTGAACATTGCAAGTCGGATTACAATATGGTTGTGCTGTTAAGTCCTGAATTTTTTGTGTCATGAGTGCAGCAGAGGCAGCCCCTTTATTTGTTCTTTCACCATCGACCAGTGATGTAGGCGTTGACTCATCACAAACGAGCATCCAATCAACTCAGGGTGTAACTCATCTGATGAGTGTTCAACCACAGGTGCAACAAGGAGAGTTGCAAGGAGAGGTGCAAGGAGAGTTGCAAGGAGAGTTGCTAGGAAAGGCGCAAGGAGAGTTGCAAGGAGAGTTGCAAGGAAAGGCGCAAGGAGAGGCACAAGGAGAGGTGCAAGGAGAGGCACAACTGCCCACGATGCTTGTTCCTCCAGACGTAGCGGCACATGTGGAAATCGAGATTCATGCGGAGGTATCAGCCGAGCAAGCCACTCTGAGTCCTGATGATGCATTGTCTTCCAGATCCCCAGCAAGGAAAAGGAGGGCTAGTACAATTTCTTCTTCAAGCCCCCTTCCTTCTGATGATCTAGATCTTGATTGGAACCCACCAATTCAGTCTGAGAGGGAGGCACGCCATGAGCCAACAAAGCTAGGTAAAAGGAAGGTTCCCGCAAGGCTTCCACTTATCGGTGATGACGAAAAAGCAGTAGAAGTGGTGTATTCTGCTGCTGATTAAGAGTCTGACGATGATAACCCAGTCATCACAGTTGTCACTCCAGCCCAAGCGGGCATGCAGCAGACAGACATTTTTACCCTATCCCGAAATGCTGCTGGTGGGATGTGATCGGCGTGGCACTGGTACCACCACCAACACAGGTAACTACTATACCAACACGACCTAAAGCTGCCAATTTTTCTCTTCAGAAGGGCCGGCAGGGACCTCCATCCAGCTCGACCTCCGTTACCTCAAGTAGTGGTGCTGTAACTATAAGTGCACAACAGAGTCAAATTTGGCCACACCCATCCTCCACTTCATCTGGCATTGAAAGTAGCACCTCCACCACCACCACCAGAAATCTCAACTTCCCAGTTTGGGACTTCTTTAGTATTAGCAAAAAGGCGGAAAACCTAGTTATTTTTTCGATTTGTAAATAAGTAGTTAGCCGGGGTAAGCTTGGTACCAACTATGGTACCGGAGGCCAGAGAGGTCATCTCAAAAAACACCACATTATCCAGTGGGAGGCGCACCTAAGTAAGATCCGGGAAGTCAAAAGTACAACAAATCCAAATGTATCCATTGCTATTGCATATGATGATGACGAGGGGCTGATCGTGCAAGGGGGAGGAAAATACGTGACCGACATTTTTTCTGGTACACACAGTACTCCTGGCAGCAGCACTGCAGTGGTAGCGCCCACACCCTCTACCCCAGCACCATCTATGAGGCACAGTAAGATTCTGGTAGTGACACCAATGCGAAAAAGTAAATCAATGAGCCTAACTGGGTTGAAGAAGTCTGGATCATCATCACATATGAAAGCGGACCAGACCACCATTAAAATCATGTTTTGGTCAGAGGCGCCATTTGAACGCAACCACACACGTCTGTATAATGCAATGCTGGCTGAAATGCTAGCGCTGGACCTTCTCCCTTTTTCTTTAGTGGAAGGGGTGGGTTTTCTAGAATTTGTGGTTACAGTCTGCCCTAAATGGAAGGTTCCTAGCCGGTCCTATTTTGCCAGCGTTGCGGTTCCAGCACTACATTTATATGTGCTGGAAGTGATTGGTCCAAAAACAACAGTTGATGGACCGAATGCAGAACAATGTCATACATTCACCCCAGTACAGAGTGGGATGGGTATGCTCAGACGTGAGTCCCATGCTCACCACACCACGGGAGTCAAGCTATCCTGGCTGAAGACGGCTGATAGCCAGAAACCGGACCTAGGATGCTTGATTCCGGTCCAGGAAAGACATGGCTTGGAAGTTCGGGCTGGACTGTTCCCATGAGGCACAGGGTCAAGGCTGATTTGCATATGGCCATGTCAGAACTGGGGTGGTGTGGAGTGCAAAAAAAACATGGATTTAGGCCCAGATCTATGTACCGGGGTGAATGTATGACATTGTTCTGCATTCTGTCCATCAACTGTTTATTTTTGCATTTGTCACCCCGAGTGGGATAGGTATGCTCAGATGTGAGTCCCATGCTCTCCACACCACTGGAGTCAAGCTATCTTGGCTGAAGATGGCTGATAGCCAGAAACTAGTCCTTTGATGCTTGATTCCGGTCCAGGAAAGACATGGCTTGGCAGTTCAGGCTGTACTGTTACCATGAGGCACAGGGTCAAGGCTGATTTGCATATGGCCATGTCTGAACTGGGGTGGTGTGGAGTGCAAAAAAAGATGGATTTAGGCCCAGATCTCTGTACTGGGGTGAATGTATGACATTGTTCTGCATTCTGTCCATCAACTGTTTATTTTTGGAAGTGATTGGGGCAGCTTTGCAGAGGAGTGCTGTTCACACTATCGACCTGACAACAGGCACGTGGACTAGTTGCCATGCCGTTGATTACATGTGCATCACTGCACACTGGGTGTCTTTTGCGGGGGTTAGAGATAAGACAGCTGCAGGTGTTGACAGTGTCACAATTTTTCAAGTTACTCGGAAACATGCAACAGTAGCCATGTTTGCCATGGAGAAATCTCATACTGCAGTAAACATTTTAGAGGAGTTTAACAGTATGGTGTTTAAATGGCTGCTGCCAAGAAAGCGCATCATTGTTTATGTTTCCACGTATATTGGCCACAACAAGAGGAACAATAAAGTGTTTTCATTAAGAAGAATTCTACTCCATTGCGAACTTTCTTTCTGGGCACATTGTACTGACTTTATAACATGGTTAATGTGCTTTAGCCAATATTGACACACCAAACAGAAACCATTGAGTTCTATTTACTTATATCCAAGAGCAGGGGCTTCTGTTGTTTTTGTGCATTGTGTGTGGATTTCTAATCCACCCTTGAGCGGTTACGAGGGATTACCGCCCGCCCCATTGCCTGGAAATTTATACCCTACTACTCCACAATACCCTACGGTTACTCGGCTGTGCGCCTTCCTTAATCTGGAATACCTCAAACCCTCTCAGCAGATAAATGGCAGTAATATAGTTAGGGCCATGAATGATGGTGGCTATTTTAGGGTTTCGTGTTTGGCAAACAGCATTAACATTATTGTTCAAGATTTCTTGAAAAAAGAAAACCCAGTCAGCAAGTTACTGACTACCTGCCGAAGAATCTGCACACATTTCAGCCATTCTTTTAAGGGCCAGAAGCAGCTGAGGATCTTCTTCTACATGATTGAGCGTCTGTTTGAGCAGTACTTGGTAATCAATGAGTATGTCTTTAAAGCACGGGCTACTGCTATGAAAGACATGAGGCTAGAGGTGGAGGAATGGGACCTAGTTAAAAGCCTGACAGACATGATTCATCCTTTTGTGGTCTTCACCCATGAAGTCAGCAGAGAGGACTGTAGTAGGAGCAAAGCTATCCCATTGTTGCGCATGCTAGAGCACCAATTGAATGCGGTGTCTTCAACATTCCGAGATGATGCTGAAAAACAAGGCGCATATCTGTTGGCGGATAGCTTAATAAGCCGCCTAGTTGACAATGTAAGGCTTAAAGGCATACATTCACAACAACATCACATTTGTGCCACTATTCTGGATCCGCGGTACTGAAAGGCACTGGCCAGCATTGCATTCATTCCTTTTACGGAAGAACTATGGCCATTTCATGAGTGGCAAACAGGTAAACAAGTCAACAACAACCACAGCAGAACTAAATGTCTTTCTAGTCGTGGGATAGAGTGGTTGAGCCAGTGTAGTAGTGTTATGCCAGAGTCCAAACAGCTGTTCATGTAAAATTGAGGCTATGTGGCTTGCTGTATAAAATTAGATCTGTTTTGTCTGTCTGTGTCAAAGAGGTATGCTACATGGAGGTTGGTTCACTCAGTGGTGCCTGCCTTGAGCGTCTTCATGGCCCTGCCCCTGGCCTGCTGTGTGCTATAATTATCCTGGAAACAGAGACTCAGAGTTTTGAAATGATGCATGTATGTAATACTGTCGCCTCTGAAAGTGAAAGTGTTATTTTTGCAATACACACCGTACCTTATATTTTTCCTCCGTGGTGTTTTAATATCCCTTTCTGTTTTTCCATCGACAATTACAGGCCGGCACTTACCCTGTGTGATGGGAAAAACATTAACCCAGTCTTACCATAGCAATTCTGCATCTGCCAGGCAGGCAGTGGACATTGTGGTCACCAAGATTGATCGACGGAGCGCCCAATGGAATGGAGGAGTACCGCGAATAAGAGGAATAGCTGGATGCATGCAACTTCCCAATTTAACCAGGACAACTACAACAACATACAGTTACAGTATCCACTTCACTTGTCCTTATCTTTTAAATAATGTTATTGTTGTGAACTTCTATGAGGCTTGTATCCAAAGATTTCTTTCTCTTCATTTGTTGTTTGTCCATGCTGGGGTTTATTTTTTCTCTCTCCAAAAAACTTTCCCAAAAACCCCCATTTCCATCCATGTTTCAAACCCTAACCCTCTTCCCCCGGGCTGTGTGGTTTTCATTGTGGTGTGTGAGTAAATGACACCAATATTTCCACACGCTTGCTGAGGAGGATAAGGTCAAGGCAACAGAAAATCAATTTAAAGGCAGGTCAAGGATTCTGCGGATATATTCCTATTCTGCTTGACACACACCCATGAGTATTTGCAAATCACTTCAGAATTTCATGTCCACCATCGAGTGGATTCATCAACAACAACATCCTCCTACAAGTGACAAAAGCTTACGCTGCTGTGTCCTTCAGTACTAGTTCTTGTAGTAGCCTGAATCAACGCAACTACTAGTTAACTTTTGATTGAATACTTCAGCATTGCTTAGGCTACATTTTAATTTATGGCACTGTTCTTTTGTACTGTACTATCGCACAGTTCTAATGCTCCTCTCAGACCACTCAATGTCTCATTTACTTTTTTTTCATATGCTGCTACTGCCAGTGTGTACCAATACTACTACCACCACATCGATGCTATTTCATCCATCCAGGATTCCATAGCCAACCTTAATCGCCATTTGCTATGCAGCCAGCCCTGTGCCTAGCCCTATTCTCAAACACTAATCACAGGTAAGATAAGCATTTTGGGGAGGAAGAATAATGTAGTAGGAGGAGAGGAGAGACTGACGGTAGTACTAGTAAAGTAGTAGGACAATTGAATTCACTAACTCTGTCAGTGGAACTTTTGTAGAAATGTGGGCGATTATTACTTAGACAATTTGAATCAAGCAGCCAGTTAAGTTTCAGGAATACAAACGTACAGTTAACCCCCCTGCCAATATGCTATGTTTAAGTAGAAAATAAATTATTATTTTGACCCCAACAAAAATAAACTATCTCGCAAGACCCGACCCACCCCACTCCCTAACCCCAACCAATGTCCACGAAATGTCCAAAAGTCCAAAAACCCCAACACCCAATTCCCACCCCCCCCAAAAGTCTTTAAAAAAGGTGAAAGGGACAGTCTCTACTTTCGCTGGCAGTGTCCTGTGGCCAGGTGGTCACGCAGCTCTCTACTGAGGGCCTTGAGCAGGGCTTCTGTCTCGACAGTGTCAGCACCTGCGGCTCAAGTTAGACCACTCGCAGGGTCAACCGGTGCATCCGAGCCTTGCAGGCACTGTGGGGGGCAGCTGTTGATTTCACTGCTCGGCGGCGGCGGGTGGCTGCCGGACTATGGCGCCGTACCGCTGGAGGATTGCGCTGACTGTATGACCCAGGGGCAGCGGAGGAGGATGCAGCTGTTGTGGATGTACTAGTAGACTGCGAGTCATCTTCCTCCTCCTGGGTGACCAGCCGCTGATTTTCGGCGACAATTGCCTCCAGCTTCCGGCGCCTGGCCTGGATAGCCATCTCCTTCCTAGATAGTTTAGAAGGAGCATCTATATGAAAAAAGAGAACAATACTGTAACCAATACTCTTTAAGATTAACACAAAATAATAAACAGAAAGTTGTGTCACAGTAGCACTAGTGCATAACATTTGAGGCATGTATCTATCTATCCTCCCACTTCCTCGGCCTCTGCTCTAACATTAGTGGGAATTTCAGAAAGTCTAGTAGCACTATATGGACTCACTACATTAGACTCAGACAGTACACCAGTCTTCTTCTCTCTTGTTTAGCAAAATTAGTACGTAAACTTGTGGAAGCCGCCATAATGCCAGCGTAGTCAGCTTCCACCCAAGAAAAACAGACACAAGCCATGATGACGCAGACTTGCGTTACTGTTACCAGTCCAGTACATGCAGGTGGTGATTGGTGAAGCTCTTACTTTTCTATTACAGGTAGCACTGGCCATACTCTGTTACAAGGGCTACTGCTCAATTAATTTAGCTTTCACCCTGCCCTGTCCCTGACTACTACAAAAGGAAAATGAAGAAAATAATATGATCATCTATCCCTTCACAGGATATTTGCTTATATAAGGGATGACTTAATGTGTTTTGTTTTTATTTATAGAGTGAACACCGATAGGTCACACATGAATGACAGAGTTGAAAAATAATTATTAACAGAGGTAGTGAGTGGTCTCCATAATCGCCGGAGGAAGGCAGTTGTGAGTTGTGACTTGACTTGATAATGTGAACTGTACAATAGATACACAATATATGCTGTGCTTGCAAACCACTGTTAGTCAAGGGAGTATTCTGAAAAATTACAACTTTTACTTTCCTCGGGTTTGCTACTCTGGCACAGACTTGCAGTGTTACATGCTCTTCAAAGTAACACTCTTCATCCAGTGACCGTCTACTCTGACTACTCTATGTACACCTATGCTATTTATGAGGAATTACCATCCAGGTATCCATCCATTCAAAGTAAATGTCAATCATTCTTACTAATGTCCCAACTGGACAAACCTTACTTTTTCTCACTGAAAAACACTCTTTTTATTTTTTTTTAAACCGCCAGCCATGCATCCGTGCTTGACTTGCATTTGAATTGGAACCAAAGGATATATTGCGCACACATACAGTTTCTGTTTCACCCACCCAGGCAATACTCTTTTGTTTCTCCTTCCATCGATCCTTGCTTCAGCCTTCAACCGGCCATGCATCAGATTTCTAGCCAACAGTGCCTGCATTCAAAAACACGTATCATTCTTTGACAGTCATTAATTTAACTTGCTCGTAATCCCTTACACCCTTCTTTCCCTTTTTGTTCATCCCATCCATCAAGTTCCTCTCTGATCTGACTTCGCTTCTCGATAAAACTTTCACAGCTGAGTTGAAGTCAAATTTAGAGAAGGCCATTGGTTACTCATCAACTCCTGCAGCTAATGCTATTGCTAATGCGAAGTCAAGGGTGACTATCTTTTACCTGGCTGAAAAAAACTTAGTTCCTCATTTGTAAGTCTTCTTAACAGTAAAGCGTACTTACTTGTACTGTACAACAAACATATACTCCCCTGCAGCGAGCCTACTCTGCAAGCTCAATAAGGAAGGAATATAATAGCTTAAGCTTACCACTGCCCGCCACCACTGTGACATCACCCACAGCAGTTCCTGCTGGCACCGCATCCGACCCTGGAGTGACCGCCTGCGCGCTGGCCCCAGCACTGGTGGTGGGCTGTGCCGATGGTGTTACGCCTAGAAAATACATTTAATATTTTTAGATGCCATATACACCACTCCCTATTTTGTCCAGGATTGCAAAAATAATATGTTACTACATAAACAACTTTATTTATTTGTGACTCTCTAGTCTAAACTAAAAATTCCCCTTTCGGAAAGGGGATGGTAATTTTTATTGATGCTTAGCCATAACATGCTACACTTTTTGGCACAACTGAGGAATGCTTGCTTTTTAACACGCACCAGTTTTATCATAACAGACAGAAGCTTCCCTTCTACGAACAAGAGCAAGATGTTACTCGGAGTCTTCATCATCACCACCAAGACCTTAAGTTCCAACAAGGTGAGGGCTCTCCCACAATTAATGTGTAAAATCAGCCACTGTTCAGTTTTAAAGAGTTCACCGTTTATCTCATATGAATGAAGTTGATTTCAATAAATGTTTTTATATAATGCACGATTGAAATGTAATATACAGAGTACACACAGAGCTAGTTGTTTTACTTTTAATAAAGCTTTAAAACTTACATAGACTGGTTTTTGGTCATGAGTGAGTGAGCGAAAGCGTTTGCAATTTGCAAGCATGAGTCCGTGACTCTGAGAGGTCGGGACTCTGACTCCGTAGTCTTATGTTCTGGGTTGTATAATCATTGGGGATCATCGCTGCATTCGGGAGCTAAATATTGACTCTGACACACTAGCTAGTCAGTAAGGAGATTGGCGGTTCAACTTCGGTTATGACTGAGGTATGTGGAAAGTCTAACTGCACCTATTATCATGACCAATGCCCTATTTCTTGTCCATAGTTCTGTATGTGCAGAATAGTCCCTGCAACAGTAGTAGTATGTCCTCATATCCAATCAAAAGTTAAACTAGTATCTTATTCTTGGTGGCCATTGACATTTTATTGTTGGGAAATGTGAAAGCATAAACATTAAGAAGACTTCAATAGACATTATGGACAACAGAGAGGACTGCACTCAGTGCCTAGAGCTATTGCTGAATAGGAGTTTTGTTTAACACCTTTTGCCAACTGTGCAAGCTTAGCTAGCTACACAGGCAGACTAATAAAATAGTAGTAGCACAGAGAGTCATAGTAGAGGCAGGATAAGAATTTAGAAACAGTCTACAAGAAGATAAAAGACGATTTAGGAAAAAATAGAATTAAGATGAACGCTTGGAATAAATAGGTGCTGTAAAAGTTAGTGAAGTTTAATTATTAATATTTACAGGAAAACTTACTGGGGCCAGCAAAAAAGCCCTCAGCGGACCGATCCTGGCCTTCCTGCTCTGCCGGCGCCACCACTGCTACCTCTGTCCTCTTGCCCCTGGGAGGAGCTGATGTACATGAAAGAAAGACACAAACATGGATGATTGTTGTCAACCAAATCAAACATTTCAAAACAACAATAACAAATTATTTCGGGGAAATAGACAACAATTGCACTAAATTTTTTGACCTATCTGATCTGGTATACTAGGATATATTTATTGCTGGATTCACTGACCGTCTACTTGGAAAGGTATATAACTCACTAAACCAACTGCAAAAAGGTTCTACCAGGACTGGCAGGCAGCACTCCGCAGCACGCGAAGTGACAGATACAGTCCGCCATGATTGCAGACCACTAAAAAGTTTCCTACTAAATAACTAGTCATAATATACTCAGTCTATCAATCCACCACCACTATCTCTTCTTAGTGGCAGGAGTACAAAGTAAGGACTGGACTTGAGTCTCTAGTGTCTAGCATTACGCAGTTCTGTAAAGTACACTCATACATAATCACTCAGGCCAAATGAGCACAAAATTGAAAGCATGTAAGCATAGTAGCACCGCCAGTGAGCAGGCGAGCACCTGCAATCACAGAAGCTTTAGAAACATAATTTAGCTGCAATGTAATATCTAGTGTCTAGCATTACGCAGTTTTGTAAAGTACACTCATACATAATCACTCAGGCCATATGAGCGCAAAACTGAAAACAAGAAGCATAGTAGCACCGCCAGTGAGCAGGCGAGCACCCTCAATCACAGAAGCTTTTGAAAGATAATTTACTTGCAATGTAATCTCTTGTGTCTAGCATTAAGCAGGTCTGTAAAGTACACTCATACATAATCACTCAGGCCAAATGAGCACAAAATTGAAAACAAGTAAGCATAGTAGCACCGACAGTGAGCAAGCGAGCAACTGCAATCACAGAAGCTTTTGAAACATAATTTACCTGCAATGTAATCGGCAGCATTCTTGCTCTTCAGAAAAAAAATATATTTGCAATATCATAACACAGAGCAGAAGACAACAAAGTAGTGATTAAATAGCTACTAGTACTCACCAAGCCCAGGGATCTCCACGCCAAGCAGGTCGTGTTCAAGGTCCAGTATGTCCGACCACCGGTGCGTCACCTGGTTGTAGGTGCGCCGGACCCCAGACTCCCGATATATGGCCTGGCACACCTTACCCCATAGCTGGTGACTGTCCCGGAGGCTGTACCCGGTACCGGGCCTGCTGCGACTGTCTTGGGGAGGTGGCGCTGCACTAAGAAGACCAGTGTGGCCACCTAGACCACGCTGAAGATCTTCCGGGCATTTACTGCCTCCCCCCTTAAGCGCCCGCAAGGGAGCCGGCTAGAGGGTGCAGGACCCTTCCCCTTCAGGTTTTTGCCGTCTCCCTTTGCCATTGTCCTGGACAGTTAAAGGAAAATAAAATTGAAAAGTAAATAAAAGAAAAGAGAGTTAAAAAAAGTAGTTTTAAAGTAACGAAAAGTAGAAAAAAACACAAAATATAGATGTACAAAAATAGAGTGATAGATAATGAGTAAAAAAGATTTTAAAAAAGTTCAAACAAACAAAGGATTACAAAGATTGAAGGAGGATTGAAAAAGCATGCCCAGGACCATAGCAATGAATGAAAAACAAGATGGCTGCGCCCATTGTGACCAAGTGGGTAAGTTACCGCAAGCACGAAAAACGGACGCGAACATGCAATTGTGCCCCACATGTAGGAAATGCACAACCTGAGCATGCAACTAGCAGCCGGAAACGGAAATACACAACACGTACACTGAAAACAAGATGGCCGCGCCCATTTAGGACCGCATGGGTAACTTCGCGGTAGTCGCGCTGAAAAAAATCCAGCGAACACGCAAAAATAAAAAAATCTGCAAGTTCGAAAAAGTTTGTGGATTTTGCGGACCGCAAGTAAGCTTTTGCACATATTCGCGCACCGCGAATTCTCAAAATTCCCCCATACTTAATTTTAAGCCCCCGTGCCATCAACACATGGATCAAATTTTAACTCACATGAGGAAGATAAGGTCATTACAGTGAGGTGATCACAAAATCTCAATCTTGCAGGACTATGCCAGAGATACTGTTATTCCTCACAAAGAATTCTTACATCTTAGAAAGAGACTGTTGGACTTGGGTATTCCTTTTTCTTTTTCAGGTCCCTCGAAAGTTCAGATAACCTTCAGAGGCCTGTCAAAACTCTTTGTAGAGTCTCTGGACTTGGCAACTTTCTGGACAATCAATCCGAGTCTCAGCTCGAGGCAGATGCTTTACCTGGTACTTCTTCACCTCATAATCGTGCTTGATTTCCTGCACATCCTTTTGCTTTGTTTCCTGGTTTACAGAGTATATCCGTTAAAATTATTCTTGATGCTCTTTCTCTGAGGTATTTGGGTCTATGCACAATTTTTCTCAGTTGTGTATTCTTGTGGACATTCTTGCCTGAGATCTCTTGTGCTCACACCCTTATAGTCAACTCGTTTATTAGTAATACTAATACTTATTTTGACAGTACTCCCTAAAGCTATACATTGACATTAGATACTGTCATCTTTAGGATTTAGCTCCTTTCACCTGTACATTTCTTAGGATTCACTTTGTAGCAGGTCATGGTTCATATTTGTATAGACCTGCTTGGATTCAGATATTGCTATATTAGGTTGTGGTTTATATTTGTGTAGACTGGTTTGGTCTCACATATTGCTTTACACATTTCATTTGTTATCATTTATTATCTAACATTCAGCTTTCCAATACAGAGTTCCCAGGTCACCCAAGCAATTACTTAACCTTTGTACTTCCCATCAGTTACTAGATGCTTGGGGATTAAACAATCCTCAGGGCAGTGGTTTCACATTCTTCTCTTCTCCTTATTTTAGTTTTTCCCACATTGACTATCTTCTTGTAGATGCCTTTCTTATTAAGAAAACATCTAATGCACTGATTCACCCAATAGTTGTCTCTGACCATGCTGCTTTCTCAATATCCATTTTTAGCCTGCCCGACAAAAATGTTAGTTGCATGTGGCGCTTGAATAGCGAGATATTGGGCAATGAGTCTGATGTTCTGGACCTCCCCAAAAAATTGAATCTTTCTTCAACCAAAATGAGCACTCTGTTAACTACCTGATTGTCCGTTGGGATGCATTTAAATGTGCCATGAGAGGTCAGATCATCCCAAAAATATCCAAAAGGAACAGCAATAATAAAAACACTCTTAAATCCCTTGGGGATGAAAGCAAACGGACAAAGGTTCTATACAGACATTCTAATGATAAGACCCTCCTGAGGGTTTTTAAACAACTGAAATATTCCTTTAATTCCATTGTATATAAGAGAGCCTACCTTGATTTTCATGCTAAATAATTCCAACATATTTTACTTCGTAATAGAGCTGGTAAGCCATTAGTGGCTTCCATTAAATCTACCTCTTTCAACACCCAAATTTGTCATATTACAGACAAGGAAAGCCCAAATGAATTCCTCAGTCATGATATTCTTGAGGTCTTTAGAGACTTCTGTGAAAGGTGCCCACGGCACAGAATCTGCGCTAGTGGTTGTCCTGAATGATCTTCGTTCGCGTGTCGACTCAGGCATGCAGCCTTTTTAGTGCTGCTTGATATGTCGGCCGCGTTCGACACGGTCAGCCACGCCATTCTCATCAGCTGATTGGTGGCTGGTTTGGCGAGAGACTGGCTGGTTTCCTATCTTCAGGATCGACATCAAGTAATGGCTCTACCGCCTTTTAGATCTGGCACAAAAAGAGTGGGGCAAGGGGTACCTCAGGGGTCGGCCATCAGTCCCATTTTATTTAATCTCTACCTTCGCCCCTTAGTTAAGGTGATTAAATCATTCTGTATCTCGGTTATCAACTATGCTGATGATACGCAGCTTATTTTTTCCTTGGAAGGTAGAGAGGCGGTGTCCCAGGAGACCTTTCACCGTTGCATGACAGCCACTGCGAACTAGCTGCGCATTAACTCTCTTCATTTAAATGGCTCAAAAACTGAGGTGTTGCACTGCTCTATGGATCACATTCCTCGGACTTTGCCGGTGGATTTTTGGCCCTTTGCTTTCCAGGGTACAGCTGCGGCAGCAGATTCCGCTCGTAATTTGGGCTTTATGTTTGGACCAAATTTGCAGCTGAATGTTTTTGTAAACAAAACTGTCGCTACATGTATGATGCTGCTCTGCATCCTACGTAAGATTCTCCCTATGCTTCCGGCTCAAGCTAGACCAGAAGTAGTGCGTTGTATTATTCTCAGTAGGCTTGACTACTGCAACGCACTGCTTCTGGGTGCCCCTGGTATTTTGATCAGAAAATTGAGGCGCATCCAGAATATGGCTGCTAAACTGGCCCTTTCTCGACTGCGTTCGGCTTCTTCATCCCTTGCGTTTAAGGACCTCCACTGGTTACCTGTCCACCAGCGCATTTGTTTTAAAGCGTTGTGTGTTGTGTTTACGGCCCTCCATGATCAGGGTCCTGTCCCGCTACAAGAGCTTTTTTCCTGGTATTCGACCAGGTGTGTCTCAGCAATGCTGTGTGCGTGTGCTTTGTGCAGCCTGAGACCTTTGTGAGGATTGCCTTGAGATCGTGTGCACACGGAATTCAAGTGTGTCTCAGTGACCCTGTGTGCATGTGGTTTTTGCAGCCTGAGACCCTCATAAGAATTGTCCTGTTATTGTGGGTATCAGGAATCCAAGTGAGTCTCAGTGACGCTGTGTGCTTGTGCTTTGTGCTGCCTGAGACCTTCGTGAGGATCGTCCTGTGATCAGGCACACCCGGAATCCAAGTGAGTATCAGCGATGCTGTGTGCGTGTGCTTTGTGCAGCCGGAAACCTTCGTGAGGATTGCCCTGTGATTGTGTGCACCCAGAACTCCTTTGCCAAGGAGGGACCTCAAACCATCTCCGTCGTCAGGAGCCTGAATTTCACTGCCCAAGTCAACAAAGTTGCATCGGAAGCCCAAGTCATGAGGAGAAGAGAGCGAAGTTGCACCCCCCAGGTAACGCTCAGTGAGCGCACGTGTGTCGCTGCCTGGGGTGGGGTGCGGGATCGAAGAGGAATGCTCTCAGCCTTTCCCATTCCCTCTTTGTGAGCCTCGCTCAAGCTCATATTGCGCCCGTACATGCGGAGGAGTGGCACTACCGAGGCAGGAGTGTTGAGCTCCACTTTGTTTTACACCAGACCTGTGTTGGGGGCATATTGTGGCAGTAGCTGACCACGAGTCAGCAGAAGTGGTATAGAGAAGGTCCTAGGCACCGTGACCAGTGCCGGAGTACATTATTTTGGTAATACGAACTACCTGATTGTCGCGTTATGCAAAAAATAATTACAAACTGCCTGATTGTTGCATTATGATTTACATCATTTTGGTATTACAAACTGCTTGATTGTTGCATTACACATTGCATTATTTCTACATAACAAACTACCTGATTGTTGCATTATGCATTACATCAGTTTGGTATTACGAACTGCCTGAGTGTTGCATTATGCATTGCAATATTTCAGCATAATGGACTGTCTGATTGTTGCATTACGCATTGCATTATGTTTGCATAATGAACTGCCTGATTGGTGCATTTCGAATTGCATCGTTTTGGCATTACGAAGTGCCTGATTCTTGCATTACGAACCACATAGCATTGCATTAGAACTGCATTGGATCATAGAGAATTGCTTATCAATACTGCAAGAACCTACATGGACTGGCGGCCTAATAACTGGCCAGGGAAATATTACAAATACACATATATTCAATTATTTATAGTGTGGTCTCATTTTTTATCTATAAATCTATACTTGTTTTTACTCATATGGAGTCCATTTGTGGTGTCTACTCATATGGAGTCCATTTGAGGTGTCATCATTGGGTTGCTGAGAGCAGGTTTGCAAATACTTTACACATTTGCCTTGGAGATAACCCTGGCTGCTCGTGCCAAGCTACTGAGGGTGTGAGCAGGGGCTATCTGAGAAGGTGTCCTTCCTTTCTCTGACTTGGAAGCAAGGGTCCCTATTTGGCCTAAGGTACCTACCTCAGCCAACTAGAGACTCCCAGTTCTAACAGAACGTTTATCAAACAGCCTTCCTAACGTATCATGGGGCTGTTTGGTTTTCTCCAGACTCACTTAACTCTCCCCCATGGTTACATATTGAATGTAATATGTGTTACCCCTAGTCGTCTTTCATCTCAATGTCAAAATTTGTTGTGCCACACTCCCATTGTATTCTTTCTGATACAGCAGGTGCTTTAAAAATCTTGGATAAGCAATTCTAAATGTTTCAAGACTATTCAAGATCTTTATGATGTTAATGGCAAACCACTTCCCTTTGCAGCCCTCATTAAGAAGTACATTCTCACTAATCTGAACTTTTATAGTTTTCTGTAGATTAAAGTCAAACTTTCTAAATAAAAATTTTTGAAACACTCTCTAATTTTACTTCTTATCCTTTGGATTCAGGCGGGTCATGTGGTGGCCCAAACCTACAAATTTCACTTGAATCAACAATCTCCTATTTCTTCCACATGGGCCAAAAACTTCGATGATGTGTTTAATAAACATATTTGTCAGGATAACTGGCATCTGATTGGCAATATTCATTATGCACTAGGATTGCTCCGGCTCTTCAATCAAAATTCTTCACAATACATCTATTACATTGGACGCCTGCTCGGTTGTACAAACTGAACTTATGTGATAATGACAGGTGCTGGAGCGGTGATCTGGCACTAGGTACTCACCAACACTTGTTCTTATGGTGTAAACTATTAGCCAAATATTGGGCCTCTATTCAGACTCACTCACCAGCGATCTTTACCATTCCTATCATCTTGTACTTTTCTATGGTAATATCAGGTCCTTGAGCCTCAACTGTCCCTTTAGACTTGGATAAGGCAGATATCTCACTTCTGAACTTACTTTTAACCATTGCAATTAAAGTGATTCCTACTGAGTGGAATTCATTTCAACACCTATCGTTTCATACATGGTAGGCTTGGAAGTTTTATCTTCATAGTGCTGATATGTTGCATACTAGCCGAGACGCCACACCATCAATTTCAAGCACAGTTTGGCGCTCCCTGGGCCATTATATTAATAGTTGTTCTCAGGATTCCGACTCTATTTCCATCTCCAGCGCTTTAATTCCTTTTTATTAACTATATGAAGCAGATACCCCACTTCCATATCTCCCCCATCCCTTTCTCATTACCTCCCCCCTTTTTTCCACCATTGATTAGTAATTGCTGTACTAATTGTGATACAATGCTTTTCTTCCTGCAGAACACAATTCTTATGTATCCTTGGCCTTTATAGGCTATATTTGCTTATGTACAGTTTAGCATTTTACTGTATTGTTATGATTATGCTATTTACCAGATGTATGCCGTACTATTTTTGCAATTTTATATCCCTCTTTTTTGTCATTTTATGTATATGTTACAGCCTATGGATGTACCACATATATGTCACACTTGTTCTGATCTTTAGCATGTATCACTTATTTTTTCAGCTTGTACAACTCTTTTGCTCAAACTAATAAAATAGTATGAACAAAAATGTAATGTTACATGCGCAGATGTACATTTTTCACCCAGAGGTACACACACATTTTGTTTACATTTCTTACACCTTTTTCTAATTGTCTACCTATTATTTTTGGGGTAGCTTGTTGGATTTCATAGTGGGAATAGGTGGGTAGCATTTTGGAATATCATTTTCGAATAATTTTATGGATGTTCAAAATTGATATTTCATATTTTTTATGTAATGATGTTAATTTGTTGTCTTGTCTGCTCTTATGGATGTATTGGGTGGGTAGTATACCTTCCCAACTGATTGCCAAGTCTGCTTCCTTTGAAATTGGCTATAGCAACTGTCCTATCAAGTGGATCCAGGTTAATTTCTTTTATCTGTTAATGTCAAAAGCTGTAATATGGCAGGATTTTATGTTCTGCAAGCAATTGTAGGAAAGATCATCAGCTCCTGACATGTTTTTTCATTTTCAAAGACTTCCTTTATATCTTTGGCTTAAATGGAAATGCTGTGTTGGAATCTGCACTGAAGGAACTCCTCCGATGCATCATAGAGGGGTGCATATAAAGGCCAAAGCATTGTGGGCCCACTGTATGATACACCTTGGCTCATATTTACTATTTTGGATGCAAGGCAATGCTGTCCCAAAGTTGCTTCACAGTCTTATGACAAAGTGACAGAGAGAAAATGTGGATAATCTACTAAGGAATTATGCATTTTTACTCTTTCCCCAGCACAGACACACATTTGGTAGCCATGCACCAATTCATGCACCTTTGTGACATCTTACAAGGGTGGATGTGTTCTCGGAGGCATACGTTTTATACTTGTCCCTTCTAGTACATATACTATGCTTTAAACCTTTTCACACTTTGCATGTGTACAGTACAATGAAGCACACATGCAAAGTTGGAAAATGGGGAGAAATTAAACATTTCCCCTTGTTACACCTACCTCAAGGGGAGTAAGATTTTAGCAAAAATCCCTGTTTACCAGTGTTTGTAGATAAAGAATTGCATCAAAATCAATAGGTGGTTCTATGGGAACACTCATGTATAACTCATTCAATGCCCACTTGATACATTTTAAAGGAAAGCAGTGGGTACCACAACCTTGAGTTACTTTGGGACACTATCCAACGTAAATCCTAATTTACATTGGAAAGTAAACCCCACCCTAGCAATTTGAACTGGGTTTGCAACACAAAAGTCAAGCAAACCAGCTGAAAGTGTTAAAAAATGTGGACCCCAGAGAAGGGGCTTGCTGCTCAAAATGAGGACTGTGAACTTGTGCTGAATTCTGCAGTAAACATTTATTTCATTAAAACATCTGAAATACAGTGCGAGGGGCCCCACGAAATCAAAAGTGACAAGGCACCACGTATGACTTAAATGTCAAATGTATACTTTCCTTTTGGGCACATTTATTAATATTAAACACTCCACATCCACTCACATACATCAACTCAGAAGCAACGTGAGCAGAATTAACAGGATATCAAAATACTTATTTTTAACACAGATACATAAGGTTAAATATTGCTAAAAACATGAATCATACAAAGTTCATAATGTGAAAATCGGAAAGGACTTAAAAGAGACAATCACATTTGTCTTCAGTGCATTAATTTATAAAAATACATAAACCCAACATAATGCAACAAAAAACAATTATTTGTCATTATATAGTTCCGTATAGTACACATTTAACAACAACAAACAAGGCGTCAACGCATTTCGGTGGATTAGGAACAATGGAACCAACTTCCTCAGGACAAACACTTGTATCATGTCCTCTCCTATGAATTTTCATCGAACCTATTTAAAAGAAAAAACATATATAATCCATTTTGTTCAGAAAAGCTCCATAACATATATGATTCAAGATTATACATTATATTGCCTCAAGTTAACACAGTAATTACTATAAGTGTTCCTGTATCAATATACCAAGGTGCTTACCCCAATACTAAAATCGTTTTGAAAGATTTTTTATCCCTCATATAAATTGTTTTGAAAATGTATTTTATAAATTTCAGTACTTGATTCAAATCTCCCTGTGTCGGTTTTTGTAGCATTAACTTTATCCATATATTGCACATTAGCTATGAAATGTATTTCCAATTAGAAATTGGTGTTTTTATTACTGGGTATCTGTTTTGGTGTACAGTCAAACTATCAAGTTTTTTATTTTGAATTACATTAATATCGATTCAAAAATATAGAATGGACACAATATCGACTGGACAGAATATAGACTACAAAAATATCGACTAGAATAGCATTAATATCAATTCCAAAATATAGAATGGACAAAATGTCGAATGGACAGAATATAGACAACAAAAATATCGAATTAGAGGTAAGTAAGTTAATATAACATTTGTAAAGTGTTTTTTATGTTACTATATGTGTGAAAAGTGTATATTTATTTTATAATTTATTTTAATTAATTAATGTTATGGTATTTTATTTTTGCGTAATATAAATAAGTAGCTAGTTGTGGGTTTTTATGGGGTAATAGGGTCGGAAGTAATGTCATTATAATTAATTAAATATGTTAATTTATTTATTGATATTTATTATGAATTAATTGGTAATTAATTATTAATTGGTACATAATTAAAATAAAATTGGTAATTAATTTTAAATTAATTGGTTAATTGTTAATTATGTTAATTATATTAATTTATTTTCTGTTGCGGTTGTGAGTTTATAGGGGAATATGGTGGGAAGTAATTTCATTAAAATTAAGCAAATATGTTAATTTATTTATTGGTATTTATTTTGAATTAATTCTTACATAATTATTAATTGGTAAATAATTAAAATGTAATTGGTGATTACATTTAATTAATTGATTAATTGGTAATTAATTAAAATAAAATTGGTAATTCATTGTTAATTAATTAATAATTGGTAAGTAACTAAAATATAATTGGTAATTAAATTTAAATAATTGATTAAATGTTAATGATATTAATTGTATTAATTTATTTTCAGTAGTTTCAGAGTTATATATAATTACGTTTTTTTATTTATTTATTGGTTATTTTTGTTGAAAATAATTATTTTATTATAAAAAACTAATAATTATTTTAAAAAAATTAAATTGGTATTAATATTTAATTAATTTTCGTTTATATATGAAGTATATACGTTCCCTACTTTTTCACTCTCTGGAGTGGGAATAGTAATTTTTACCCCTACGCTATCCAATGCTTTCCCTACTTTGCACTCATTCGAGTGGGAATAGTAATTTTTATCCCTACGCTATCCAACGCTTTCCCTACTGTTGCACTCTCTGGAGTGTTAATTGTAATTTTTACTATTATGCTATCAACGTTCTCTATACTGTTGCACTCATTGGACTGGGAATAGTAATTTTTACTCTCCCGCTATCCAACTTATTCCCTACTGTTGCACTCATTGGAGAGGGAATAGTAATTTTTACTCTCCCGCTATCTAACGTTTTCCCTACTGTTGCACTTACTGGAGTGGGAATAGTAATTTTTATGCCTACGCTATCCAACGCTTTCCCTACTGTTGCACTCTCTGGAGTGGGAATTGTAATTTATACTCCTACACTATCCAACGCTTTCCCTACTGTTGTACTCTCTGGAGTGGGAATAGTAATTCTTACCCTCCCGCTATCCAACGCTTTCCCTACTGTTGCACTCACTGGGGTGGGAACAGTAATGTTTAATGCTACGCTATGCAATGTTTTTTCTACTTTTGCACTCACTGGAGTGGTAATACTAAATGTAACCCTCTCGCTATCCTATGGTAAGTATATTGTATATTTTATTATGATATATATATAACACTGGTCCGTTGTGTGTAGCTGGCTCAGTTTTCAGTTTTCATCAGTCCCCCGCCCCTAGGAACCTCGGAGTTCTAAGCCGTCCCATACCGAACTTTGTTTGGGCATCACTGGATGTAAGGCGCAACGGAATACTATGTACGCAGTCTGTTTGAGAGGCGATTAAACTCTGACCTGGATCATTATGGAGTGGAGTGGAGGAACGCTGAGGGGGTGGGGCGGAGAGCAACACCAATTGGGAGAGACTCTAAAGACTTTAAAATCAGGAGCCTCCACAGCATGTTCTAATCGGCAGCGAAATGGGCACTGAAGAAAGCCGCAAGGCTGAAACGCGTCTGCCCATGCGTTACGCAATTTTAACAACAGAGCCCTGTCAATTAAAACACCTGAACCAGCTAGCATGTGTCGGTTTCCTTTCTTTTGGATGGGGAGTGGTGTGGAGATATTGGACGGGTAGAAAGTACCGTCTTACCGGCACGCCTTCCGGTCAGGAGCACTGCGTCGAACTTGCAAAGAGAGTGGTAGTAGTTTCTAGCAGAGACAACGTGGCGCCCCCTCAAGCAGTCAGAAGTGCTCACTTGGAATGCTGACTGCGATGGGGAGGAAGCATACGGCGGGCAACACTGGTCCGTTGTATGTAGCTGGCTCAGTGAATGAGTTTTCATCAATCCCCCGCCCCTAGGAACCTCGGAGTTCAAAGCCGTTCCATACCGAACTTTGTTTGGTCATCACTGGATGTAAGGCGCAACGGAATACTATGTACGCAGTCTGTTTGAGAGGCGATTAAACTCTGACCTGGATCATTATGGAGTGAAGTGGAGGAACGCTGAGGGGGTGGGGCGGAGAGCAACACCAATTGGGAGAGACTCTAAAGACTTTAAAATCAGGAGCCTCCACAGCATGTTCTAATCGGCAGCGAAATGGGCACTGAAGAAAGCCACAAGGCTGAAACGCGTCTGCCCATGCGTTTCGCAATTTTAACAACAGAGCCCTGTCAATTAAAACACCTGAACCAGCTAGCATGTGTCGGTTTCCTTTCTTTTGGATGGGGAGTGGTGTGGAGATATTGGACGGTTAGAAAGTACCGTCTTACCGGCACGCCTTCCGGTCAGGAGCACTGCGTCGAACTTGCAAAGAGAGTGCTAGTAGTTTCTAGCAGAGACAACGTGGCACCCCCTCAAGCAGTCAGAAGTGCTCACTTGGAATGCTGACTGCGATGGGGAGGAAGCATACGGCGGGCAAAACTGGTCCGTTGTATGTAGCTGGCTCAGTGAATGAGTTTTCATCAATCCCCCGCCCCTAGGAACCTCGGAGTTCAAAGCCGTTCCATACCGAACTTTGTTTGAGCATCACTGGATGTAAGGCGCAACGGAATACTATGTCCGCAGTCTGTTTGAGAGGCGAATAAACTCCGACCTGGATCATTATGGAGTGGAGTGGAGGAACGCTGAGGGGGTGGGGCGGAGAGCACCACCAATTGGGAGAGACTCTAAAGACTTTAAAATCAGGAGCCCCCACAGCATGTTCTAATCGGCAGCGAAACGGGCACTGAAGAAAGCCGCGAGGCTGAAACGCGTCTGCCCATGCATTTCGCAATTTTAACAACAGAGCCCTGTCAATTAAAAAACCTGAACCAGCCAGCATGTGTCAGTTCCCTTTCTTTTGGATTGGGAGTGGTGTGGAAATATTGGACGGCTAGCAAGTACCGTCTTACTGGCACGCCTTCCGGTCAGGAGCACTGCGTCGAACTTGCAAAGAGAGTGGTAGCAGTTTCTAGCAGAGACAACACGGCGCCCCCTCAAGTGGTCAGAAGTGCTCACTTGGAATGCTGACTGCGATGGGGAGGAAGCATACGGCGGGTAACACTGATCCGTTGTATGTAGCTGGCTCAGTAAATGAGTTTTCATCAGTCCCCCGCCCCTAGGAACCTCGGAGTTTAAAGCCGTCCCATATCGAACTTTGTTTGGGCATCACTGGATGTAAGACGTAACGGAATACTATGTCCGCAGTCTGTTTGAGAGGCGATTAAACTCCGACCTGGATCATTATGGAGTGGAGTGAAGGAACGCTGAGGGGGTGGGGCGGAGAGCAACACCAATTGGGAGAGACTCTAAAGACTTTAAAATCAGGAGCCCCCACAGCATGTTCTAATCGGCAGCAAAACGGGCACTGAAGAACGCCGCAAGGCTGAAACGTGTCTGCCCATGCGTTTTGCAATCTTAACAACAGAGCCCTGTCAATGGATGAGTGACAATCTGTTAGTGTCTGTTTACACTGAGTGTATCTAAGGTTATATTAGAGTCTGAAGAGGTTCATCGTATTATCACATGAATGATGTCATCAGTGATGTTGTCAGTGATGTCATTTGAGTTGTCATCAGTGATGTCATCAGTGATGTCACTGACCATGTCATGAATGATGTAATATGTGACATCATCAGCAGTGGATTGCGGGTACGCGATATATAGTTAGGTCAACTAACTATATATGCGAATTTCAATCGTTTTGTGTGAGTAAAATAAGGTTTTGTAAATGCTAATTCCTAACTATATATGGTCTATAACCTATGGTTTTTTCAGTGAATTTTCAAGGTTTTGTAAATGCTAATTCCTAACTATATATGGTCTATAACCTATGGTTTTTTCAGTGAATATATATATATATATATATCATTTCTATGGCAAAATGAAACCCCTCATTTTGTTCCTTTGCAAATTAAATGTTTTAAGTGTTAACACTTTATTCCAATCAAGATGACTTCAGGTGTGCCATACTTTTGTCATAAGTAAGACTGTTAGCGCTCTAGTTGTTCTTTAGAACACTCTGGAACTTCTGTCACTGGGCTATAGTTGGGCTACATCTGGCTGATATTTGGGCTACATTTGTTTTTTTTTGTCTCTGGTGGCCATCTTTGGGCTACATTGGGCTACATCGGGCTACATTGGGCTACATTTGGGCTCTAACATATATATAGCCCAATGTAGCCCAATATATATTTTTCAAAGTTAATTTTCGTAAAAACCACTGGAGCATATATCTTGAGACATAGCAAAGGCACATCGGGCTACCAGCCCTTACAATTTTGCCAAGTTTTGTGGAAATCCATTCAGCCGTTCGAGCTAAAAGTGAGACCAACCGCCCTATGGAAAACTCAATGTTAAAAACACGTTTTGGGACCCCCCCTTTTTCTAGGCCCCCGCTTGAAGAAACCCCCCCAAACTTTCAGGGGCCGCTCAGAAACAAAATGTGCCATTTTCCTGCAAATTTCAGCCAATTCCATCCATCAACGCCAAAGTTATTCAACATAGAATTTTCAGAAATCCCTATTCAAAAAAATCCTAACTATATATACCTACTGGCGACTGCCAGTAGGTAATATATATATATATATTTATTTATATATATATATATTTATTTATATATATATATATATATATATATATATATATATATATATATATATATATATATATATATATATATATATATATATATGTATATTTTTTTAAAATTATATTAATGATCTATTAGTTCTAATGTTATTTAAGTATTTTAAGTCTTTTTAAGTTAGTTATTTTTAGTATTTTATTAATTTGAAATTACTTTTAACTATTTAAAAAAGTCGATATTTTGACTATCTATATTTTTGTACATCGATATTTTTGATTCGATATTTTTGTACTTACCTGTTTAGAGATAGGAAGTCGATATTTTGGCATTCAATATTTTTAACTCGATATTTTTGTATATCAATATTTTTGTCATCGATATTGTGTCAGTGATCCCTGATACTATTCAAAGATGGCACCTGTTTAAAAGACATTTGGCAATTTAAGACGCAATACCTGTGGTGTTTGCATTTTATAATGCAATTTGACTACATTGTGTTTTTCGTCAGGTATTTAAATCCGGTATTGAAAACCATTGTATCAAAGAAGTTCAATACAGTATTGAGTTTTGTTTAAAACTATCAGAAGTTCATGCGATTAATATATCACCTCAATATCACTAAAGAATGGCAATTGATTTGAAGGGTACGAGGTGTAGCAGGATGCGATCTAGATGACTGTGGATCAATTGAGAGACGTACTTACCCAACGCAGGAAGGCTAGAAGTTAAAAACGAACCTGCGGCCAACAAAAAGTTTGTTTTCATAATCCAGACACTGTGCATATCCGTAAGGACCCAGATGAGAAGGCCCAATCTCTATCGCTGACGGTAAGAATTACACGCAAATATAGAGCCTGTCTACCTGATACCAAAGGGAGGCACTATTAAAGTAGTGAACATTATGTTCTCTTTTGCTGTAGATCCCCCGTGAATTTTAAACAATCGCAGGAAATGTTTTACCTCCTCAAGCTAGCCTACGCTGACTAATTTCGACAGAAGGTATTTTATGTATAAATGAAGTGAAATTGCTATGCAAGAATATAGCCCACCGTAACATATCTTATGCTAATGGACAAGATAAATGTATTTAGAGGATAAATATTTTCTTACCACAGGGCTTTTGGCTACAGACAATAGAGAAGTGCGGATCAAGGGGCAGATTAGTGCTGGCATCTATACATATCGTTTTAAAGATCTTATGCACGCATGACACATCAGCATTTATAAATTTTCTAAACAGGTATGCTCCTACGAAATAAGCAAATGTGAAGGAATGAGCCAGTAACTGTGTCCATCTCTACTCGTGTTATTTATCACTATACTTGATATGCAGGTCAAAGCTGACTATGCGGTTAGTTTATGCCTGTCAAGAAACGGTCCCTCACCGCGTTTTCCGACCGGTGAGTGAATTACTAATATTCTGTAGCAGAAAACAAGAATGACAATTGTTGCAATGAGGACAAGCCAGATGACTGGATAATGTTTCATTGGATATGGTGATAGTATGAATGCTGAATTGCTAACTATTTCATTAAAACATACATAATACTCAGGAAAATGTCTTTCCAATTTTATTTTCAGAGCTAAGACCGCTTTTATAATAAATGAATAGCTTTTTGGAGGATGGCCATGAAGGAATATTCCATTTTACTAGTGCCATACTGTTTTCTCTATAGAAAATAAATCACCAAATAATGTTTTTTTCAATGTTTTTATTCAGTATCCCTTATAGGCACTGTAGATATATTTTTTGCTTGAATAT
This sequence comes from Lissotriton vulgaris, assembly GCF_964263255.1. Lineage (NCBI taxonomy): Eukaryota > Metazoa > Chordata > Amphibia > Caudata > Salamandridae > Lissotriton > Lissotriton vulgaris. The sequence goes on from NC_141689.1 coordinate 1,899,129,590, forward strand.
TTATCCAAAACACCATCTGTCTTGTGGAAACTAACAAAAATACGAACTAATTCATTGAATCATGTGATAGCCCTCAGTGACTTGGGGCCCGATTCACAGAATGAACTTAAGACTCAATCCTACACTTACTACTGTTTTGGTATTCACAGATTGCACTTACTACTTTTGGTATTCACAGAATGAACTTACTACTTTTGGCATTCACAGAATGCACTTACTACTTTTGGTATTCACAGAATGAACTTACTCATTTCGGTATTCACAGAAGTTAGGACTCCTAACTTTAGGACTCCTAAATGCCTTCTGTGAATACCGAAAGTCTTAAAATTAGTATTTTTCTCAATTTAGTAGTAGTAAAGTTAGGACTACTAACTTTAGGACTCCTAAATGCCTTCTATGAATACCGAAAGTCTAAAAATTATGATTTTTCTCAATTTAGTAGTAGTAAAGTTAGGACTACTAACTTTAGGACTCCTAAATGCCTTCTGTGAATACCGAAAGTCTTAAAATTAGTATTTTTCTCAATTTAGTAGTAGTTAAGTTAGGACTACTAACTTTAGGACTCCGAAATGCCTTCTGTGAATACCAAAAGTCCTAAAATTACGATTTTTCTCAATTTAGTAGTAGTAAAGTTAGGACTCCTAACTTTAGGACTCCTAAATGCCTTCTGTGAATACCAAAAGTCCTAAAATTTGGATTTTTCTCAATTTAGTAGTAGTAAAGTTAGGGCTACTAACTTTAGGACGCCTAAATGCCTTCTGTGAATACCGAAAGTCTTAATATTAGGATTTTTCTCAATTTAGTAGTAGTAAACTTCTAACTTTATTACTACTAAATTGAGAAAAATCCTAATTTTAAGACTATCGCTTCAACCAAGAGGGAATCTAAGTGGACCCACAGACATCCCAGGCCATCAAGGACGCACGGGCGCCCCTGACAGTGTCAGAGGTACGAAGCTTCCTTTGGATGGCCACGTACTGTGGCTGATTCATCCCTGATCTGGACACCATCGCAGAGCCCCTTTGAAACCTCACTCGCTATGATGCCAAGAAGAATTGGAGACTGCAAGAAGAGGCAGCGTTCCAAGGAATCAAGAGTGCTCTCCTTGACCACACCATGCTGGTGTATTTTGATACCGCCAAGCGCACGGAGCTACTCGTTGACACCAGCCCGGTTAGTCTCGGAGTGGTGTTCACCGAAGAACAGGAACCCGGGAGGTGGGCTGTGTTGCCATATGCAAGCAAGTCTTTTTCACCCACCAAAGCGCGCTATGTGCAGATCGAGCGGGAAGCCCTAGCCATTCAATGGGTGTGCAGGCATTTCCACTTGTACATATATGGCCAGTAATTCAAGGTCATCATGGATCACAAGCCATTAGTACCTGTCTTCAAAGGGTCAGTGCGACCCCCAAACCCAAGGATCGAACGATGGGCCATTAGGCTCCAATATTATGAAATGGAGGGTCATGTACCAGCCAGGTGCAAAGATAGGTGCGATAGCTGAATAATTCTATTTTCCTCTGGGAGAATAGACACTTCTTCCTGTGCAGGGTGACGTCAACGTGGCTCTCAGATGTTGATAGTGCTCATCCAGGGTGATAGAGTGGATGAGGATGTTGTTACTCACGTTCAATATTCCCAGGAGGCCACTTAGGATCTCTTGCACTGTGTCTTGAAACACCTCCACTGCGGAAGATATCTCAAAGTTAAGTCACTTGTAGCGTTGCAGCCCTAGGTGGGAGCTGACCGTGGTGATATATCTGCTTATTTTGGCCAGGATTAGCTGGTGGTACCCCGTATTCCGGTCCAACTTAGAGAACTACCGGGATCCATTGACATCGGCCACAATGTCATCCACTGTTGGTGTTATGTGGCGTTCTTGCCGGATATCAATGCATAGCCTAATCTTCTCTGGCTGCTATGACCATGGGTGACACCCACAGGGTGGGTCCCGAGACCTTCTTGGTGACTCCCTGGTCTTCTAGTTTTTGTAGTTCCTCCTCCACTAGCGGCCTGAGGTGAAAAGGAATTTGTCTATATCGCAGGGGGATTGGGCGGCTGCTGGGTCAATGTGGAGCTTGATTGGTCTCTCTTGATGCATACCAGTCCCTTGAACAGGCCTGCAAACTGGCTCAGCAGTCCTTCTGTTTGGTTCACCCGTACACTTACATAACTGGGCCCAGATCCTCGCCGGCATGGCTGCTGAGTAAAGTGTCCACCTCTTGGTTGATGATGTGGATATTGGTCAGGATTTCATTGTCCTCTGACCTGGTTGGCATTGTAATTTTCCGCCGCAGTGGAAGGGGTGAGGTGCTGCTGAGAGGTCAAGTGTCCTGGCCTGGACTCGTATGTTGGTGAGGGGTATGTTTGGTTGCCTGAAAATCAGTCCACGTAGTGTTTCGTAGCATACCACTTGGATTAGCTGGGCGCGGATCTCGTCTGTGGCACGGTCATCTGTGGTGACCCCGGATGGGGTTGCCTAAACTGTGCACTGCGTCGAGCCTTACATGCAGCCTGCCTCTGTATTATGTCCTGTTTATTCTCTTCATTCCACACCTGCTTATTTCTCTATTTTTTTTCTTTCCCCCTTTCACTTGGGGCCTGGTCCACATGCGGACCACCTGGGGTGGTACAGCGCTTTCTGCACAGGCCTGAGCAGGCTCTTGTTTCATGCCAGTGAAGGCTTGCGCTCTCACCGGCTTCGGCCGACCTCCAGCGCATGTCGCCACCACTGCGGGTAATCCGCTTCTGGTCTTAGCAAAACAGCGGGCCGGGGAGCGTGGACAGCACTCTTGCCCCTACCTGCCGAGCCGATGATGAGCTAGATTGCTGGGCGTGTCACTGTTATCATGTCGGATGTGTGGGAATCTGTAACCCTAGGCGCCCTGGTGGACATACGTGCTGCGCACAGCAGGAATCACATGGACACAAAGTAGGTCAGTTGGGTCCAGACTGGCCTTGTGCAGCCACGCCCCCTTTTATTACTCACGCTGCGCTGCTCCCGGCACAAATGCTTGGGTGTGACATATGCAGCATACGCCGGTTTGACAGCTGCACCGCCAACTCATTACAGGGTGCACAGCTCTGAAAAACATTGGACAGAGAACTGAAGATCCGGCTATAGACAAGTCTGTTCAAAAGACTTTCAAATCCAACCACCAAATCACCAGGAATATAACTTCATCCAAAATGTGCCAGCACACCCGTTGACCTTAACATTAACGGGACTGTATGCATTAGTGTCTTGCTGTGTTGTCTAAGAGCCTGTTAGAGCAGTGATGGAAGCCAGTGAGCACAGCTTCTAGAGGAAGAGGCACTAAGAGTGGAGGGAGTGGGAGGGCCATATTTTCCTTTGACTTTTATTAGCAGCATACAACTCTTTTTTGCTTCCCTAATTAGATGTTTAATAAGGCGATGTAGTTACAATCAGTGATAAATGCTTACTAGAAATATCAATTAAACAAATAGGAGGGCTGTTGTTCACTATTTCTGATGCAAAGTTAAATAGAGGTTTCAATTGAAATGATAATATGGAATGATAAGGACTAATACAGGTGTAGATAGGCGACTGCGGTGTGTCTATATGCAACCAGTCTCATTCACTTTCTCTTCCTCCTAGGCCTGTGCTCACTTTTCTTTTATCATCAAGCTTACACATCTGTTGCTAGGCAACAAGCAGCACAAGCTTGGATGCTAAAAAAACAGAAGACACGGACATAAGAGGCACAGCTAGATACTGTGGGGACATACTTCTCGATTAATGACTATCACAGCTAACATGGCAGGAGAAAGACTTTGGGGCACACCATGTGGTCTGCTGCTCAGTTTGAACTCCTCTCAGCCTTGCTTTCAACCTGGGAAAAACCAAGTGTACTGGCAGCCTCACTGTGCTTTGTGAAACTTCACCAGTCACAAGGCCAGGTGTAAGGTGCTGGGTGTGTCTCAACAGAGCAGCTGAAAATGAACACAGTCCTATTCAAAGAGCATAGCTTCATGCACTGAGACTATGACAGCAGAAATGTCATTCACACTGTCAGCCAATATTACAGAAATGACATTTTTGCAGGTCAATATTAAAACCACAATATTGGAGTGTAACGCTTCATATGTTCAGGTGACTCAGGATAACGTAAATCCAATGCTGTTTACTCCATTTATTATTTACAAATTGCACAGGAAAAAGGATACATCAATTTGCACATTTAAATGCAGCACATATTCTGAGATTTGTACATCAACAATGGTTCTTGGATATGTGCTTCAGTGGAATTACAATGACCTAGCCGCTGGATGCAACAAACCTTTTTTACCAGATGAGGCTGATCTCTACCATACCATTATTATGATGAACCAACCATTGAGAGTACTGAAATGGTACAAAACATATAGATACCAGATGGTGGTGTAGCCTTCTGGCATTCTAGGATCATGGAGAGTGAAGCAGGTCTCTGATTTAGATTTGGCCTACCAAATGTTTTGTTCACCTTCCTCAACAGCTCCTATGAAGAATGCTCCTTGTAGATGATGACAAACATTGAGCCCAATGAGTAATGATTTTGAGTTAATCAAGTCATTCTACTACGGATAGTTAGGTGATGATCTTCATTACTGCTTCTAACAGGTGTTATCTACTACGCTGTTGGGAGGGAGGTCTATGTCTTCAAAGTGCATTTGAGTTAGATAACTGTGCAATGCCATGCTGTCTGTTTTATGGCTGTCAGTCATGTGTAAGTGTGGGTGGCAAACTGCATATTTACCTTTTTGCAGTTCGGGTACTGAAAAATAGGTGTCTGTGGCCTGTTGGCTGCAGTCTGAACAAGGTCTGTCTGATGGCTTCATATATATCACTCAATGCTGGTGCTACCCCTAAATCAAAAATACAATATAAGGGGAAGCACTTCTAATACAATTGCCATACTGAATTTCAATATCATGCAAGACTTATGTGTAGTTCCTCAAAAGTCCACGGTGTAATAACAACTTCACAAGATTCAATAAACCAAAAGGACCCAAACACATTTGATTATGACTGAAAGCATCAATCTTTATTCTTTTATCTACTTGAAAAAGTAAAGATCTAATCAGCCCAGCCACTGTGTTTCATCCCTACAATGGACTACATCAGAGAACAGTTATGGCTAGAAAAATTTGCAATAATTTATTCGTCATTCTCTCTTGTAGCACATTACATTTGGATGGTAAAACAAAGGTTCCTAGCACCATCCTCTGCTGCACTACAAGTGTCTGCATGGACATCACTGCTAATAGCCTTTCATATTACATCACTTATACCATATGAAATCATAGCATTTATGACAAGACTTATGACTTCTCAAATGTTCATGGAAGAGTGCCGAGTTATAGTTATTATTGTGTGGCTAGCGAACTGCAAACAGTGTTTATGGAGGAGCTCTAGTTGTAATAATAATTGTGAATGTGAAGTCAGTGCATAAAATATCAATTTAAGGTATAACTGTAACTTTTACATTTTTTATGTTTGTGGACTTTAAGTTTGATTTAAACAGAAAGAAGAAATACATTTATACTTTACATTAGAAATTTAAAGTATAACTACAACTTTAGAATTTCTAATATTTGTGTCATTTGGTTTGTATACTAAGAATAAATACATTTGTCCTAAGTGTAACTAAGTTTTAACCCTTGATTTTTCATTGAGATTGAATTTCTTAACATTTTTAATAAAAATGTATTTAAAATCATAGAGTCCTGTTATGTCGAGTGGAGTGCTGTTATTTGGAGTGTTGTACAGTATACAGTGGAGGAAAGTGCTGTTCAGTGTAGTGTCATACAGTGTTGTGTCATAGAATAGATTAGAGTGCAGGGGAGCAGGGTTGAAAGGTATATTGAATAGTGGAGTTAAGTGCCATACTGTGGAGTGGCGTTTCATAGAGTACAGCAGCGTGGTGTGCAGGAAACTGGAGTGGCATGGAGTAGAGTTGAGTAAACTGTCATAAATTGGAGTGGGGTCTCATGGATTATAGTAGAGTTCTGAGTAGTAACATGTAGGAAAATCTAATAAATTGTTCTAAAGTGAGTGTCCCAGGATAGAGTGGAGTACAGAGTTGTACAGTGGATTGTATGGTGATAGAGTGGAGTAGAGTCTTGTAGAGTGGTATAGAGTGTAGAAAAGATTTGTCGAGTGGAGTTGCCTTGAGTTAAGGAGATTGTCGTAGAGTAGAGCAGTGTAGAGTGGAGTGTGGACCAGTGGCATAGAGTCGGGTAAAGCATCTTATAGTGGAGTAGATTGAAGTGGAGTTGAGTGGAGTCGCATAGGATAGAGTGGAGTTCATTGTCATAGGGTGGGTGCTATGCAGGAGAGTAAAGTAGAGTGGCGTGGATTAGCGAAGGGTGGCCTGGTGTACTATACAGTGGAGTAAAGTGGCATAGAGTAGAGCGGAGTGCCATACACTAGAGTGGTTTGGCATGTCATACAGTCTTGGAAAGTGTTGTAGAGTTGAATTCAGTTGAGTGTAATAGAGTGGATTATAGGGCTATAGAGTGGGATAGCATGGAGAAGAGTAGAGTGGGCTAGTGTGGTAGTGTGGAATGGCATAAAGTGACGGGAGTTAAGTGGCATAGAGTAGCGTAAAGTGGAGTTGTTTACTGTGGGGCAGTGTAGTACAGTAGAGTTGAGTAGTGTGTCATAGAGTTGAGTGCAGTAAAGTGGGGTGGCGTGGCATAAAGGGAGATGTATTGAGTGTTCTACCGTGGAATAGATTGGCGTACACTGCCATACACTAACTAGAGAACTGTAAACTAGAATTGACTGGAGTATATTCTTGTATAGTGGATTGCTATAGATTGGAGTATACTGTGGGAGTAAGGAGAGTAATAGACTGTTATTCAGTGTAGTACAGTGTTGTTGAGCAGAGTGCAGTGGAATGGTGTGCAATGAAGTTGGGTAGAGTGGAGTGGTGTACACTAACCCTGGGCGTAGTTCGTGAAGTAGTGCTACGCGTAGCTACGCGAAGTACACTTCGCACTACGCGAGCTACGCGTAGCACAACACTAAATGCGTAGTACCCTGTTCGCACTGTGCAAGATGCAGTTTTCTATGATAGCACAGTGCGGACAAGCATCCGGCATTGTACAATCATTGAAAACGGGATCTTGCACAGTGCGAGCTGTAGTTTTTTGCTGCTCAAGTAGATTTTCACTGGAGCGACAGCTTTCTCAACGTGGACTGGTAGTTTCTCATCGCGAGCAGTCGCGAGCATACGCGACCACTCGCAATGAGAAACCTGATCTCTCTGCATTGAGAATCTAGCCGGGAGGTTTATTTTCCACGCTCGCGATCGGCAACTTGATGTTGTAGATTGCGAATGAGGAAAAAGTCTCGCCGGGATGTCATTTTGCTTGCTCGCGGTCACCAGCTTGATGTTGAGGACCACGAGCAAGCAAAATATGACCGCGGCACTACGCTACGCATATTTGCACTGTGCTACGTGCAGTTCGAGTAGTGCGAAGTAGCGCAAACTTTGCAAACTACGCGAGCGCAGCGTAGTGCTTTGCCCAGGGTTAGTGTACACTGTAATAGCGTAGAGTGGAGCGATTTAGAGTGAAGTGGATTAGAGTAGGGCACGGTCGAGTGACATACACTGGAGTGGCATAGAGTGGTGTGGTGTTGAGTCAAGTGGAGTAAAGTATAGTGGCATAGAGTGGAGTGGAATAGAGTGAAGTAGTGTAGAGTGGAGTAGCGTACATTGGGGTAAAAAATTTAAATGTAAATCCAGTACTTGTATAGCGCACAAATCACCCCCGAAGGGGTATCTCAGGGCTATGGGACGTTGGCAAACAGTTAAGTGGCGTGCTGTGCAGTTGCAAAGATGGTGTTTATTTTACCACTGATGGCAACCATATCTTTCTTTCAAACCTAAAATATTGGCTTATCCAACTTTTCTAAATGTATTTTATTTTCCAAACAACCAAAGGCTCTTGTAGAATATGTACAATCTACTTTAATAATGTGAAACAATTTTTTGTCAGTTTTACAGGTACTGCAGTACTTCCTAGAAACTACAGAGGCACTACAGTGGTAGTCCGTAAAATTCCTCAAACAGGTGCAAAGACATTAAAGGGCAAAAATCACAAGAATTCCTATCTCTGTTACAAACAGTTACAGTTAGAATCTAACCTTCCCTACAGCAATGGCGAATTCAGCCTGCGCCGCTTTGTTTCTGGCGGGCCTCAACAGGGTTTCGCCTTACCCCTGAAAATCTGCCGACAGCGTTGTCGTATCTTTGCTTAAAAAGACAACAAGTTGAGGCCCATTTGCATTTCACAGTGAATTTTTTATTGACGTTTCACACCCAACGCGTTTCGCAGCCGCAGCCGCTTGATCACGAGTGAGTTCAAGTGTTGAACAATAAAGTTATATACAAGTGATAACCTTCATCATGTGACTTTTGATCAAAAGTGAAAACATACTCTCTCACCATCGGTTCTTACTGATATTTCATCACTTATCGGCAAAGCTGTGTTAATTCACACAAATACATTGTTCACAGTTTAGCAGGTTTAAACAAGTCATTTAGTCCAAACTGTTATGGTGATCCTTGTATTCAGGAACTACAAGTCCCATAATTCCTTAAACTCGTTACCTCAAGGACTGTGTTTCAACATTGGTCACCAAATTAATTTACGACCATTTCTACATTTCGCCCCAGTGGGCTTCAAACCAATATTTAAACTAAACATTTCCGAACTTGGTTGCGTCTATCTTTGACACATTATCCAGCGCCCATTATTTGCATACGCTGCCTTTTTCATCGTTCCGCCCAAGTGGGCTTGTGTTTACAGCGCAACACTGTCTCTCTACATATTCCTTGGGCCATTATTACAGCTGTTCTTATTATCCAGGAAATAAATTCCAAAATGAACTTCACGGAAATAATAACATATCGCCCAAGTGGGCCAATAACCAGTCTGTTAGTACAATTAGCCTTAGGTAACCATTTCACCATATCACCCAGTATGTGTTATCACGTGTTGTGAGCCTTACAACTCTCCATGATGTTTATATCTTCCTTGACCTGTAAATGAGAGAGCAACCCATTAAAATGTATACTTAAATCAGATCACGTATACCTTATATTATCCAATTACTTGTTGTTGCAGCTAAATTTCATAAAAACAAAACAATCTCAATAAAACAACCCTGGACTTTTTCTTAACAGAGATGGACTGCTAGTGCCTCATCTCCATTATGCCCTGATGGGTATAGTGTATGATATTTAATTATCATCCTAGACTCCAACTGTCTCAGTTCTCTCAATCTATCACCTCCTCTATCCCTTCTAGGAATACAATCTAATACCACAAATGATAAGAGGCTTGTGTTCTGCTTGTGTTCTTTGAAAAAATGTCTTGCAATGGGATATTGCTTGTCGTGATGATTGATTGCCCTCAGGTGCTCCAAAACTCTTTTCTTAGCCTTGTGGATTGTACTGCCAATGTAGTACAAGTTACACGGGCACCTGAGGGCATAGACCGCATACTCAGTTTCACAGGATACATGCTTTTGGATTTTGAAGGGACTACATTTGTCCGATAGTTTAACCAATTTGCAATTCGCACTATATCTGCAGGCTTTGCACTTCCCGCAAATATAAAACCCTTGCACTTTTCCACCTGTCATTTTACTTTGTTTAGGCAGCATTGCCGGACTGACCATGTCTTTAACAGATTGCGCTCTTCTAAATGTTATTTGAGGTGAATTGCTTATTGCTTGTTCTAAATCAGGGTCTGTTCTTAATATGTTCCAATGTTATTCCAGACATTTCCTTATTTCACATGCCTTATTGCTGTATGTAGTCACAAATCTTATTTTCTCCTGAGAGGAAACATTCTCCCTGACCTTCAGTAATTCTGTTCTTTCTCTTGTTTCCACTTTACTGCATGCAGTAGCAATCCATTGATTACTGTATCCCCTCTCTTTGAACCTTTTAACCATCGTAGTACACTCATTTTTGTACCCCTCCATGGTGCTACAGTTTCTTTTTGCACGTAGTAGTTCTCCATAGGGGATACTTTGAATCAGACTGGTTGGGTGACAGCTCCGGGCATGCAGCATGCTATTACCTGCTGTATTTTTTCGATGTAAAGCTGTTCCAATCTTACCACTTTTTACTTCCAGCATCACATCCAGGAATTCCATTTTTCTGAACTAATTTGATGGGTACATTTTAAATTAAGCTCATTTGTATTTAGGAGTTCAATGAATTCATCCGCTTCCTCCTTTGTACCATCCCATATACAGAAGACATCATCAATAAATCGCTTCCAACTTTTGATGTGTCTTCTGTACAGTTCGTGGGTCCTGACCACCTGCTCCTCCCACCAGCCCAGGTAGAGACACGCAAAGCTGGGGGCGAAGCAGGTGCCCATCGCCGTGCCCATGATCTGTCTATATATTTGGTTATCAAAGATAAAGTAGTTCTTCGTCAGGCGTGTCATTATCATCTCTATCAATACCTCAGTATGCATAAGGTAGGAAATAGATCTTTCTCCAAAGAAATGTCTGCATGCTTTTACCCCCAATTCATGCGGAATACTAGTATATAAACTAGTCACATCTAGGCTAAGCATCAAACAATTGTCATTCCATTCCACCTCATTGATCATGCGCAAAAAGTCTCCTGTATCCTTAATATAGGATTCTAACTTCTTCATATAGGGTTTCAGAAAATAGTCCACATATCTTGAGGTATTTTCCAACCCCGAACCTCTGGATGAGACTATTGGTCTCCCCGGCGGCTTTAGCATGTCTTTATGCACCTTCAGTAGAAGGTATACAACAGGTGCTGTAGGAAATTTGCAAAACAAATATTCATATTCATTTTCCTCCAGCCACCCCTTCTCCTTCCATTCATGTAATTTCTCATGATATTCTTCGTTAGAAGCATCATAATCACTTTTAGAACTTTTCTCATATTGTTCTGGGTCACCCAATTGTCTTAGACCTTCCTCCACATATCTGTCCCTTCCCCACACCACTACATTTCCCCCTTGTCCGATTTTTTAATCACAATTGAGGGGTCATTTTGTAAAGATTGAATAGCCGATTTTTGCTGTAAAGTTAAATTTCTTCGGCCTTGAAACGGAATTCTAGACAATTTTCTGAAGTTATTTTTTACTCCTTTTTCAAAAATCTCCAACGTTTCATTTTAAATTTGTGGCAGAAATATGGATTTCGGTTTAAAGTGACTTTTATAACTCAGGTCAATTGTTATATTGTCATTCACCAAATTTAATAGGGGATCAGGATTAAAATCACTTTGTTCCCCCAATTCATTCATCATATGCAAAAGTTCAATGTCATTGATGCACAAATTACTGACCTCATTTTCTGTCATGGGTCTTCTTACGGTATTCACTTTTGTGGAAAACCATTTTCTTAGCTTCAGTTTCCTCGTGAAATGAAATAAATCAATCTGTGACTGAGTATAATCAAAGTCTTTAGTAGGGACAAATGTTAACCCCAATGCAAGTACATCCATTTCTTCCTTAGTTAAATCTCTATTAGACAGGTTCAGAACTGTTTGCTTCTTTAGTTCTGCTTGCTCCATTCTTTGGTCTTTTTTTGCCATCTGGTTCGGGATCCCACTGGGCTTTCCGTGGATCCTTTCGGAAACCTTACATACATTAATAATCAATACAAAAAGTCATCACAGAAAAACAATAAACACAATCTATTTGACAACACATGTGGATTATATTCACTAATTTCTACAAAAACATTCTCTGGTCCTAGACTCTGTTAGGGCTACAGGGAGTCTTTGTACTTATATGCACACTTGCATCGTTTTGTCCTCCTCTCCATGTACCTTATTTCTTTTGAGACTTTTACTTAAGCAAGATTTTCTTATCTCATTTACCTGGCAATATTTCTTGACTTTTGTTATTGTTGTATCTTCATTCCTAAATGCCAAACGCTTCCATCTTTTTAAAACTTTCTAAATAAAGAGAAGTACAAAAATCTCTTATTCATCTATTTGTTTAAGTACCCCAATACTCACCACACACGTGCCTATTAGTTATATTCTCACTTCCAAGTGATTCTAACTGTATAATTCTATGTTTGTAACAGCCCTGAAGAAGCGCAGTGAAGTGCAAACCACGTCTTGGCTTGGCTTTTTTTACTGCTTGAGAACAATAAATGACAAGAAAAAGAAACAAAACAAGAAGATTTGTGTTTATTGATGTGCTGTGAGAATATCTAAGTACATTTTTGCGTTTTATAATTCGATTTAAAAAAAAAAATACTGATGGGGATCAGCACCTGAGATACTGTGCGCCGGGCAGAAATGTTGTTACCCACATTCCTCATTATATGTATATAATCTGCGATTTGTGTGCAATAAAATCCGTCTTGGATTTGACCCCCGCAAGTGCAGTTTTTCTGTTCGTGTTTAACCATATATATATATATATATATATATCGCAAGCAAATGACTTTGTCAGGCAAGATGTTTTATTTCAACCTAGCAGCAGTCAACAGATGACGCGTTTCGGGCTCAGGCGCCCTTGATCACATATATATATATTTTTATTTTTTTATTTTTTATTTTTTATTTTTTTTCCAGGAACTTCGCCTGAACATCCTTTACACCGGACACAAAGAACGAACTGGACCCAATCAGGTGAATTTGCTGATTTTTATTTAGTGCAACCTTCCATTCGCTAATATATATATATATATATATATATATATATATATATATATATATATATATATATATATATATATATATATATATATATATATATATATTCACAGAAAAAACCATAGGTTATAGTCCATATATAGTTAGGAATTTGCATTTACAAAACCTTGAAAATTCAATGAAAAAACCATTGGTTATAGAACATATATAGTTAGGAATTTGCATTTACAAAACCTTATTTTACTCGCATAAAACCATTGAAATTCCATATATAGTTAGATGCGCTAACTATATATCGCGCACCCGCAATCCACTGCTGATGATGTCACATATTACATCATTCATGACATGGTCAGTGACATCACTGATGACATCACTGATGACAACTCAAATGACATCACTGATGACAACATCCAGTGACTGTATGTTTCTGTAAAGTTAAAATATGTCTTACATATTGAAGAATGAGTGGATGTATAAATGTCTGGATGAAGGATTTAGTAGGTGCATGACTGATTGTATGAGGGAGTGATTAAATGTGTCTCACTGAGTGCATGGGTTAGTGATTAAACTGTATTAATTTGTGCATCAATATATCTGTTGTTCTGTAAACTGCTGCATGTGTTGATCAGTAGCTATATGAGTAACTATATGGGTTATTGATTGGTTGCCCAAGTATTTGTATGGGAGACTGAGTATGTGTGTGAGTGGCTGGGAGGTGTGTGACTCTGTGCATAGATGTGTGAACAGCTGATTCACTAGATTTATGGGTTCAAAACTGTATGTGGAAACAGCTGTATGGGTGGTTGACTGTGTGCATGAGTGTATTGGTGAGTGATTGGATATCTCAATGCTACATGTCAAAGTAAGTAAATATGTAAAACACAGTACATGCGAGAGTTGACATATATAAATTACTGTGTTTAAGAGCCAGTGAATGTGTGAGTGGCTGCATGGATCATTGAAAACTTGTATCAGTGATTGTATAAGAGAGTAAATATGTGTTAGAATATGTTTCAATACGTAAGGTGTGTATAACTGTATAGTTGAGGAAATGGAGGTGTGATTGATTCTTTGCATGACTGTCTAGATGTATGAGTAACTCCATGGATGAGTGACAATCTGTGAGTGTCTGTTTTCACTGAGTGTATCTAAGGTTATATCAGAGTCTGTAGAGGTTCATCGTATTAACACATGAATGATGTCATCTGTGATGTTGTCAGTGATGTCATTTGAGTTGTCATCAGTGATGTCATCAGTGATGTCACTGACCATGTCATGAATGATGTAATATGTGACATCATCAGCAGTGGATTGCGGGTGCGCGATATATAGTTAGCGCATCTAACTATATATGGAATTTCAATGGTTTTATGCGAGTAAAATAAGGTTTTGTAAATGCAAATTCCTAACTATATATGGACTATAACCTATGGTTTTTTCTGTGAATTTCAATGGTTTTTTAATAGCAAATATCAAAAGCTGTCAAATGTCAAGTACGTGATAGGTAAAAACGTTTTCGTGTTTATGCACGCTGATGTGCTTTGAACGCTGCCCCCCCCCACTCCCCTCTTTTCTCTTAGTAGTACTCTCTCTTTGTAGATAGTGAACGGTAGTTAACGCAGGCCTTTACCCCCGTTGTAATCCGTCGTACCTGCTTGTCTCTCCATTTGATTGATTGTTATCCAAGCATTTACTGTTTTAGAATTGGTTCTCTTTGGATCATTCTCTATTTACAAACAAGCACAAAGTCGCAATCCTCTGTTTAGTCTTTGCAGATAGTGAAAAATCGTGTAAAAAAATAAAAGTAATCGAGCAAAATCAGTAGACCACTAATTCGATCTCTTTTTGACCTCGGTAAAATACAAACATTAGGAACAACCCTTCATGAGAAATACGAAAATAGTGAAATGAACTGAGCTCCACACCATGAGGGCTGCAAGACAGCTCGACTCCGCCACCCACCCCGCCCAAAATAACGACAAACCCTATGCAAATATTATAAATATAGACAACACACCAGCAAGGAAACAGGGTAAAACATTTTATTAAATAACTATTTACATAACTATTTTATACTTTTTGTTGCCCGATCCGGCTAGCTCAATCGATCGAGCATGAAACTCATGCACTGATAGCAAGCGTTGAGAGTTTGTAGAACGATGGCTTCAGATTTTCTACATACGGTGTAGTGGCGCGAACTGGGAGGGGGCGTTTGGATCCTGCACCTTCCCCAAATAAGATTTTCATACGTGAGTGTTCGTTCATGCTTTTGGTCCCTGAGTTGCTTCGATGTCACTGCCTTACACAAATGGCATAAGTCCTGGATGTTGAGTGCCATACTTCAGAGTTCTAAGCAGCGCTTGTTACACTGTTTAAACCTTATTTGCACCTGCTGCAGCTTCACTATTCAAAGTAAGTGGGGTCCGTTTGTGGACCTGACTGCATTGGAAAACAATGTGATACGGTGCCTCCCTAAACCGCTTGACGGAGGCCCCCGAGGGACGGTGAGATGGCGCGGACTGAGAGGGGGCGCTTGGCTCCTGCCCCCTCCCCAAGTCGTGTTGCCCTGGTGTGGCCTGAGATCGCCCCCGACATAGGCGGCCGGCTCCCGGGGTCCGGCGGAATTTTTTGCCTTTTGATGACTCTTCCATTCTGGACCTTGTCCCACAATCCGTTTGACCTGAAGACACGCTGTAGTGGGGCGCCCCTTTACCGTTTTAGTTGCCATTCCGCCCGCTTTTGGTACTCTGTGCCTCTTCCGCCATTCAGCTGTTTACCGCCCGCTCTTGCGACTACAGCGTCTCGCTCACCATGTAGTTGAGTTGCTCCCGCTCTTAAGATTTAACCGAACTTTTTGGACTGCTGAAAGCGGTTGTATTCCGACCGCTGGTTGGTGGAGACATTTTGACTATATTCTGGACCTGCGTTGTCGCGTAATGCGTCATATGACGCGCCGCGTTAGCGCACCCGGAAGTGCTCCGGTGCGCAAGGCGCAGCTTCCCAGAAACGATCCAGAGCGCGCCGCGCAGCGCGTAATGTAAGCATAACAGGTCATGTGACTTGTTAATAAAATTTTTCATTGGTTCATTTTACTTTTGTTTTCCTAATGATGTAAGACTAGGTCATGTGACCTAAAAATAACACTTTTCATTGGATTAAAACATTTTTTTTCCCAAACGATGAAAGCCCCACCTTGTTTCTGGATGTTTCAGACTGAAGCTGGCGTCACCATGAGAGCACCACCATCTCGTAGCTCCGTCGTGGCCATTCCGCAAGCAATCATGGCAGCCGCTCCCCACCGGAAGCCTGCGGGAGTCGAGGTCCCCCAAGACTTTTGTAGAATCTTCAAGGCTGAGGGGACGCTTTCGAGAATGGGACCCAAGCCCTGGCAGACAAGCGTCCGAGTTCCAAAGTGTCCCAGGGCCATTTTACTGGACCAGGCCCAAATCCGAAGAGCCGGCCGCCATTTTAAGAGTCCTGTGGCAGCCGCCTATCGCTGCACCGCAAGAGTGGGAGCAACTCAACTACATGGTGAGCGAGACGCTGTAGCCGTAAGAGCGGGCGGTAAACAGCTGAATGGCGGAAAAGGCACAGTGTAGCAAAAGCAGGCGGAATGGCAACTGAAACGATAAAGGGGCGCCCCACTACAGCAGACGAGCCTCCGCCATGTGCTTCACAACTGCATACGTATCTCGTGATATCAAGGTTGGGCAACCAGTACACAACAAGCAGTTACGAGTCCCATTTACACCGGAGCCATTTTGGGCGCGGCCGGGCAGGTCCAGGATCTAGTCAAACATAACAAATGAGGCTGACGTCTCTGAAGCAGTTGACGCACAGCAGGACATAGCAAATAAACATGAAGTCTCTAAAGCTGTTAACTCACTGCAGGACAAAACAAGTGAACCTGAAACCTCAGGAATAATTGTCGCTCAAAAGAACAACACACAAAACTCTGTAGAGCCTGAAGAAAGAAAAACAGAACGGCACTGTAGTTTCAGACACACTTAACACTAATGACTAAACAAAGATATCGTCTGTTTATGAAGCAGTTATCATATAAACAGAATTGACAAAGAAGTGTGCAGACACCAATGCTATTAAGAAACACAAGAAAATCCCTAACGCATCAGTATTCTCGGAAGAGGTTGACACAGATAACATCTTAAGGAACAAAGAAAGACAAAATAAGGATGAGGAAGTTATCACTTTAGTTTTTTCATCAGCTAGCGACAGCAAGAAACACATTGTAATGGAGATTAGAGAGGCTACGGATGGATAAATAAATTATCAAAAGAAATGGCTACTCCCCCCTTTAGCAGATTAGCTAAATCTTTGCGTAATTTGGACATTAAAGTTATATTATTGTTGTTGTTGTTGTTATGGTTATAGTTCTGGTTAATTTCAGCAAGAAACACATTGTAATGGAGAATAGAGAGGCTACGGATGGGTGAATAAATTATCAAAAGAAATGGCGACTCCCCCCTTTAGCAGATTAGCTAAATGTTTGCATAATTTAAGCATAAAAGTTATATTATTGTTGTTGTTGTTGTTATCGTTATAGTTCTGGTTAATTTCAATTCAGAGTGTCCTACACAGCACCACTCTAGGTAAACACTACTTTATGTAAAACCTGCACTTAGTTGGTCACCATGGGGTTTAAAGAAGGGATGGTTCTTCACCTGGGTGCCGTCCACAACTCAGCACGTTGTGCTGCCTTGGGACTATTCGCACAAAAGACAGCTTCGGACCATTGTTGTTTTTTTTTGTCAAAAAATGTTTAAATATATTTACAGTTTTTGTTACGTTCGTTATATTTAAAAGTTAATAAAGTTTTATAAACCTACTTTTTTGGAGTACTATATATTATTAAAAAATCGGGAGAATGGGGCCTTGAATCGGGTTATTGTCATGTGTGGGCTTTGCAAGTGTACTGCTACAGGATCGGACATTTCAAACTCAAATGCACGTTCTTTTTCTTACCTTTCCGAAGCATGGAGCGCAATAGCAGGCAGAGAAAGGGTGATGCAAGTGTTGAACACTGCCTGGCCTGGCAAGTTGCTGGCAGTGCCCCCCCCCCGCCCGCTCCTGAAAGAGGGCACACACACACCGCCGCCCCGAGTACTTCACAGATCTTTAAAAGACCATGCGCTTGTTCATGAGGCTTAAATGGTTTATCACCCCTTCTAGAACCCCTGCATTGACCCTCTGACGTTTCCTGGAAGAATTAGCACGTAACACAATACCAAGCCCTGTCAGCTGAAACCCCCGAGGAATCGTGGGGCATATTATCAAGGGGGTTTAATTCCGCTTTTTTGGCTTTATAAGCCAAGAAAGCGGAGATAAAATTATCTCCCTATTACCAAGCTGTCGCTAACACCAGTTAGTGACAGCTAAAAGGAGATAGCGACCATCTTGGGCCCCGCTTTGCATGTCAGTGATATCTATCACTAATGACATGCAAAGTGGGCGTGCCAAGATGTTAGCGACTGGAAACAGTCCCTTACATCGCTATCTCCTATTACCAAATTTTGGAGATATTCGCGCTAAGCGCGAATATCTCCACAAGCTAACACCTGCCCTGAGCAGTTCTTAGCCATGTTATCCAATTGGAGGTGGATAACATGGCTAAGAGCATTTGCTGGATAATGCATGAATATCGCTGACTTTTCAGCGATATTCATGCATTGCGGCCGTTTTTTATCGCATTTGCGAGCAGTTCTTAGCCATGTTATCCAATGGGAGGTAGATAACATAGCTAAGAGCATTTGCTGGATAATGCATGAATCTCGCTGTCTTTTCAGCGATATTCATGCATTGCGGCCGTTTTTTATCGCATTTGCGAGCAGTTCTTAGCCATGTTATCCAATTGGAGGTGGATAACATGGCTAAGAACATTTGCTGGATAATGCATGAATATCGCTGACTTTTCAGCGATATTCATGCATTGCGGCCGTTTTTTATCGCATTTGCGATAAACCTTGCTAATAGCAAGGTTTATCTGCGATAAAAATCGCCGATGTGCGGCGATAATTTTTGTCTCTAAACAAGTTAGAGACATAAATTATCGCTAGTTGTTGGTAATATGCCCCCGGGTTTTTGCTTGCAGAAATCGGGAGGCGGGAGACTAGAACTGAAATCAGTAGTCTCACGCCTGAATCGGGAGGGTTGGCATGTCTGGATTCTCTACAGCTGGGGCCATAAACTACATCCGCAGGGCTAGGTGATAGCCTGGGACCGGCCTGGCATCTAAAATGGCTGCCGTGCACGACAAAATTGTGGCATTGGAAAAAAGGCAAGATGGCGCAGACAATGTTTATCAATAAGGATTCATTTATAACAAAATATTTTATCGCAGTGACAAATTGGCGGTCAACACTTCCTGATTTCCATCGAATCGAACGTTAACAGACGTCACGCAGCAAAAAAAAAAAAAAACACGCACTGCCGCTGGAAGACATGTATCAACATATATGAGCCTCCTCAGCCACCCTCAGAAAACATAAGGGATCAGGATACGTCTCCCGCACCCCCTTTTACCTAGTAATTTAATTAAAACGAAACACAAAATGGCGAATTCCCGTTTCGCTACCAGTTTGCGGCCCAGTTCGCGGCCCGAGAAGCGCTTCTACCGTGAAAAATCATTTTTTTTTATTTTCCCCACGGGACCCTTTAATAACCCCGACATCATTCCTAGGGGGTCAAGAGGGGTCTACCTTGCCCCCTTTCATTAAATTCCCCCTTAGTTTTTCACCTCTTCTTCTCTCTCGATCCTACCGAGAGATAAGATGGCGGCCGCTCCGGACTGTTTAGAATGTTGACAGACACCGGAGAGCCAATCAGCTTCGCATCGCAAAGTTCCGTTTCGCGAAAAGTAAGCGGACCGGAGCGCAGCCCGGAGCGCTGTTACAGATATATATCTTGTTTTGAACGTTAATTTCTCAAAATCCACTGGAGCACATATATTAAGACCTAGCAAAGGCACATCGGGCTAACAGTCCCTACAATTTTGCCAAGTTTCGTGCAAATCCATTCAGCCGTTCGAGCTAAAAGTGAGGCCAACCGCCCTATGGAAATTAACATGGGGAAAACGCGTTTTGGGACCCCCCTTTTTTCTCGGCCCCCCCTTGACGATACCCCCCCAAATTTTTAAGAGCTGCTCAGAAACAAAATGTGCCATTTTCCTGAAAATTTCAGCCGATTCCGTCCACAAACGCCAAAGTTATTAGACATAGAATTTTCAAAAGTTCCATAGACAAAAAATCCTAACTATATATACCTACTGGCGAGACGCCAGTAGGTAATATATATATATATATATATATATAAAAGAAGCAGTCCAGGTTCCGTGAAAAGTAGAACAGAGCCAAAGGTCGGGACCTCAGAAGCCTTACGCCCAGCAAGACACCGCAACCTCGAAGAAATCACAGATCCAATAATGGAAAACAGGGAAGACGTTTTAATGAAGAAAGATAGATGACGCGTTTCACTCCACAAGAGAGCTTGATCACACAACGCGCCAGAAACAAACAGTGCATATATAGTAAACATGAACAAAGGGCAAAATGAAAACAACCAATAACACATGCCTTCTCAAAACAATAGACATAGTGGAAAGACTAAAAAATGAAAAAGTGTTAGAAAAATACCACGAACCATGATAAACTAATGCTGAGGTACCAAGGTAACAAACAAATAAGCACAATATTAGGGAAAAATTCAAATTAATATGCACATGAACTCAAAATCATATACTTTATACAAACGGTATAGCTACCATTGGAAATGCAAGTGGAAGTCAGAAAAAAGGTTATTTTCAAACATAATGATGGCATAGTGCCAAAAATATACCACATGAAGCAATACAGGTCAAGATCAAGAGATCATGGAGAAAGCATGATGACATAGTGCCAAAATTACATTGCAGGAAAGACATAGCTATTATACTACAGCTTGTAATAGCTCTGTGCATAGTTATAATGTTGAAATATCCTAAATTATACCAACTAAAAAAATGATGAGCTGTCATATAGACCAAACCTCAGCACACTGAATATAAGTGGTCAAATATAGGAAAGAAGAACCAAATTACATCTGAAAGGGCAAAATATGCAATCCGATCAGAGAAAGCAAAAAAAGATAAAAGTGAATGAAAAGAAAACAGATTATTTAGAAAGTAGGAGGAAGCCACAGCTGAGAGAAATACAGATGACAGAAAAGCGAATAATCTAATGCAAGAGAACCTGCAAACTGGTGTCACAAATAACAATATAAACACAATAGATCTCATAGAGATGAAATGAACACCAGATCGAAATATATACATGTAAAGGCTGACCAGCCGGCCAACAACTCAGTGGTAATCTAGATCACATCAGAAAAAATTATTATGGCGAACAAAGACATATTGAATTGAAAACAGTTGATAGGAAATTGCTCAAGTCTTCGGTAAGGTTAAGTCCATTAGGGGCCTTAGTATCCAAGGCAAGAATCAGGTGCGATTCTTTCTGCCGAAGACGCTTCATTCGGTCACCCCTCCATCCGGGTTGGGGTACCGAGCATAGAACTGTATATTCAAGATATATATATATATATATATATTCACTGAAAAAAACCATAGGTTTCAGTCATCTTATAGTTAGGAATTAGCATTTACAAAACCTTACAAATTCACTGAAAAAACCACAGGTTTCACACATGTTATAGTTAGCTGGACATTTCACTCATACAAAACCATTGAAATTCCCCCGTTATAGTTAGTTCAGCTAACTATAACTCGCGAGCCCGCAATGCACTGCTGATGACGTCACGTATTACATCACTCATGACATGGTCAGTGACATAACTCATGCCATCACTGATGACATCTCAAATGACATCACTGATGACATCACTGATGACATCATCCATGTGAAAGAGTGGCAGACCTCCTCTCAGCGTAATATAACCTTTGATACACACATTCAAAAATAAAAACTAAAATTTTCAAAACAATGGAGATACCAGTACAAGTTACAACAACCTATTCAGTAATTCCAACATCTACATACACATCAACTCATTCACCAACAGTTCTATATAGTCACTCATACATGCACTCACTCATCATATGTACTCATACACCTATACATCCTGTTACACACCGATACTCAACCATAGAGTTACTCACACATATACTCATACATGTAAATTAAGTAACTTGCATATATAGCTATACACACACCACTAAACTTACTTCTACAGAAACATACACATACTTACTCTCTTAAACAAACACTTACAGAAACACATACTTATTTATACAGGAACTCTTCCAATCTCTCATTCTCACATACACTCACTTATATTAAGTATGGGCTGAAAATCTGTTACACTCGCGGAATTTGCGAATTTTTGACAATTTTGTGGTTCACGAATCATGCGAATTTTTTTTTTAAATCCGCAATTCGCAAGCTAGCAGATTTTTTTGCTTGGTCACGCTTCAAAAATACAATCTTGCGCGCTCAGTGTTGACTTACCATGATTCTGAGTTCGCCGGGTTGTTTTTCCTCCCAGTTTGCATGCGCTGCGCCATTTTGGATCTGGCTGCGTGATTGTGCGAGACTTTTCGACAGCGAGTACATCATAGCGGTCCGCCATCATGTACTGCAAGAGTTTAAGAACGTGACTACGTCATAAAGGCCCACAATCAGGCATTGCGGGAGTACAAAATTGCAAACACGTAGATGCGATGCGCAGCTGACATCCGGCAGGAGATTTGAACAGCTCGCTTTCCTGAACTTTCAAAAATTGCAATTCTGCACAAGAAATGTACAGCAGGCAGCATAAACCTTCTGAAAATGATGATTTGGATCAGAATAAGTCCTCAGATTGACATTTGGATGCACTTTTTTTGTGCAAGGAGTCCATTTTTGGGGGTTTGGGAGAGGAAGGAAGTGCCCCAGAGTCTCCAACTTCCTGTTCCTGTCCAGCAGGCTCCTCCCAGTGCTTTGTCCATGTCCTGGTCACTTTTCATTTGGATCTGGAGCTGGATGAATTACTTTTTGTGGCTGCTGCTGGATATTTGGATTGGAGGACTTTTTGTTTGGATCACTTTTGGAATACTTTTGGATTTGAGATTTTACAAGTAAGTTGGTGTTGTTTATTTGGGGCATTGCACTTGCTGCAAATACAATTTTTAAACTTTTTCACAACTTTAAAAAAAACATATTCTGGGTAGGCACAGTATCCAGTAGGCCCAGGGTTATTCATGGGTGCATGATAGAACTGTTTCTGTGAGTTTTGTAGAACTTAAATATCATTTATGTCATGGAATTGATTAGCTCACTATTATATGTGGATTCTTTTTTTTATTTTGGGGTGCGTGTAAATCCCAGCAGGCCCAGGGGTAGTCAGTTGTGCATGGACCAAGTCTTTCTGTGGGGTGTCTTGGATTTAAACATCATTTAGGGCATGGATGGCATTGGATTTGTGTGTTTTTTGTGTGTTTTTCACTTTTTTGTGGTGTTGGGGCCTGGCCATATGGGTGGGGGCCATTTTGAGGTCTAGTCCAGGCAGGGCCTGGCCATGTGGGTGGGGGTCAAGGGGCCATGTTAAAGCCTGGCAGTGTGCTTTGTGCCATAGGCCTGCTAAACCCAGTATGCCTTGCTTACATCCATTATGCCCAGGGGTAGTCAGTCGTGTATGGACCAAGTCTTTCTGTGGAGTTGTTTTGAATTTAAACATCATTTATGGCATGGATTGGGGTGATTTTTGTGTGTTTTTGCTTTTTTGGGGTGTTGTTGGGGCCTGGCCATGTGGGTGGGGGCCATTTTGATGCCTAGTTCAGGCAGGGCCTGGCCATGTGTGTGGGAGTCAAGGAAGGGTCCATTTTGAAGCCAGGCACTTTGCTTTGTGCCATAGGCCTGCTGTACCCAGTATGCCTTGCTTTCATCCATTATACGCAGGGGTAATCAGTGGTGCATGGACCAAGTCTTTCTGTGGGGTGTCTTGAATTTAAACATCATTTATGGCATGGATGGCATTGGATTGTGATGATTTGTTGTGCGTTTTTCAATTTTATTGGGGTGTTCTTGGGGCCTAGTCATGTGGGTGGGGGTCAAGGAAGGGTCCATTTTGAAGTTAGGCAGTGTGCTTTGTGCCACAGGCCTGCTGTTCCCAGTATGCCTTGATGTAATCCATTATGCCCAGGGGTAGTCAGTGGTGCATGGACCAAGTCTTTCTGTGGGGTGTCTTGAATTTAAACATCATTTAGGGCATGGATGGCATTGGATTGGGGTGTTTTTTGTGTGTTTTTCGCTTTTTTGTGGTGTTGTTTGGGCCTGGCCATGTGGGTCGGGCCATTTTGAGGTCTGGTCCAGTCAGGGCTTGGCCATGTGGTTGGGTTCAAGGGGCCATTTTTAAGCCAGGCAGTTTGCTTTGTGCCATGGGACTGCTGTACCCACTATGCCTTGCTTTCATCCATTATGCCCAGGTGTAGTCAGTTGTGCATGAACCAAGTCTTTCTGTGGGGTGTCTTGAATTTATACATCATTTATGGCATGGATGGCATTGGATTGTGGTGATTTTTGTGTGTTTTTCGCTTTTTTGGGGTTTTGTTGGGGCCTGGCCATATGGATGGGGCAATTGTTCAGGCCTGGTTCAGGCAGGGCCAGGCCATGTGGGTGGGGGTCAAGGGGCTACTTTGAAGCCAGGCAGTGTGCTTTGTGCCATAGGCCTGCTGTACCCAGTATGCCTTGCTTTCATCCATTATGCCCAGGGGTACTCAGTGGTGCATGAAACAACTCTCTTTGTGTGGTCTCTCTTCTATTAATGTAAACATCCATTTTTTATAAGAAAAACATTTGCAATTTTTACTTTTGGTCTTTCCGTTTTTGGGGGTGTTGGAATAATAATAAATGCCTAGTTGCAAACTATTAATTGAAGCACAACACAAGCAACATTTATTTATCTGATGTTCTTCTGGCTTTGTTTGCTTTTAGGTGCACAAAGAGAACTACGAATCATCCTCATCGCTCATCATCAGTGCCAGGAAGAAGTCCTGCTGTGATGTGTGCAGCACAATGTCATGTGACGTCATGTGTGGCCACAGACAACTCTGCAACTCGTGCAACTGCGGCCTGCTGTTCTGACATCTGAAGAAGATGGGCCCAAAAAAAGGTGGCCGTAGCTCCTCTACCAAGAAAATTGCCAGTGCCACTGCCAGTTAGAAGGAGCAGAAGAAGCTAGTGGCGCCACTTACCAAGGAGACTGGTGTGCCGACCGGCACTTTTTTGGTGAAAAAAAACTACGCCTGCAGCAGCGGGGTCCCCCAGGGACCAAGCTGGGAGCAGCACCTCCACTACTTTGGGCTCAGTGCCACCGCGCCAAGTTAGGTCCAAGACCATGAGTGCTGCAGAGGCAGCCACTTTAATTGATCAATCACCATCAACCAGTGATGTTGGCTCATCGCAAGAAAGTAGCATCCAATCAACGCAGGGTGTAACTCATCTGACGAGTGTTCAACAACCACAGCCGCAACGACAACCACAGATGCAACTAGTACAAGCGCAAGTAAATGTGCAAGGAGAGGTGCAAGTAGAGGTGCAAGTAGAGGCGCAAGAAGAGGCGCAAGGAGAGGTGCAAGGAGAGGCGCAAGGAGAGGTGCATGGAGAGGCGCATGGAGAGGCGCAACTAGAGGCGCATGGAGCGGCACAACTGCCCACAATGCTTGTTCCTCCAGAAGTAGGGGCACATCAGAAAATCGAGATTCAAGCAGAGGTATCATCTGAGGAAGCCACTCTTCCTTATGATTCATTGTCTTCCAGATCCCCAGCAAGAAAAAGGTCAAGGAAGGCTACTACAAGTTCTTCATCAAGCCCCCTTCCTTCTGATGTTCTTGATGTTGATTGGAACCCACCAATGCAGTCTGAGAGTGAGGCACACCATGAGCCAACGAAGGTAGCTAAGCCTAAAAGGAAGTTTCCCGCAAGACTTTCACTTATGGGTGATGACGACGAACAAGAAGTGGTGTATTCTGCTGCTGATGAACAGTCTGACGACGACCCAGTCATCACATCCGTCACTCCTTCCCCAGCGGGCATGCAGCAGACAGACATTTTTACCCTATCCCGAATTGCTGCTGAGTGGGATGTGGGCAGCGTGGCACTGGTACCACCACCAACACAGGTAACTACTACACCAACACGACCTACTACAGCTACCATATTTTCTCTTCAGAAGGGTCGGCAGGGACCTCCATCCAGCTCCACCTCCATTACCTCAAGTAGTGGTGCTGTACCTGTAAGGGCACACCAAATTCAAATTCCGCCACGCTCATCCTCCACTTCATCTGGCATTGAAAGTAGCACCTCCACCACCACCACCACCAGAAATCTCCAGTCCGCAGTTTGGGACTTCTTTAGTATTAGCAAAAAGGTAGAAAACCTAGTTGCTTGTTCGATTTGTAAACAAGTAGTTAGTTGGGGTAAGCTTTCTACCAACTATGGTACCGGAGGCCAGAGAGGTCATCTCTAAAAACACCACATCATCCAGTGGGAGGGGAACCTAAGTAACATCAGGAAAGCCAAAAGTACAAATCCAAATGTATCCATTGATATTGCATCTTTTGATGATGATGAGCAGATCATGCAGGGGGGAGTTGAAGAATCAGAAGCGAGCAACATTTTTTCTGGTACACACAGTACCCCTGGCAGCATCACTGCAGTTGTAGCGCCCACACCCTCTACCCCAGAAACATCTACGAGGCACACTAAGAGTCTGGGAGAGACACCAATGCAAAAAAGTAGAACATCAATGAGCCTAACTAGGTTGAAGAAGTCTGGATCATCATCATCACGTAAAACGGTCCAGACCACTATAAAAAGCATGTTATGGTCGGAGAAGTCATTTGAACGCAACCACCCAACAATGCAATGCTAGCTAAAATGTTAGCGCTGGACCTTCTCCCTTTTTCTTTCGTGGAAGGGGTGGGTTTTCGAGAATTTGTGGCAACAGTCTGCCCTAAATGGAAGGTTCCTAGCCTGTCCTATTTTGCCAGAGTTGCTGCTCCAGCACTACATCAAGATGTGCTGGAGGTGATTGGGGGAGCTTTGCAGAAGAGTGTTGTTCACACTATCCACCTGACAATAGACATGTGGACCAGTTGCCAAGCCCTTGATTACATGTGCATCACTGCACACTGGGTCTCTTTTGCAGGGGTTAGAGACAAGTTATATGCAGGTGTTGACAGTGACATTGTTTTTAAAGCTATTCGGAAACATGCAACAGTAGCCATGTTTGCCATGGAGAAATCTCATACTGCAGAAAACATTTGAAGGAGTTTCAAAGTAATGTCTTTCAATGGCTGCATCCAAAAAAATGCATGATTGGTTATGTTTCCACGGATATTGGCAGTAATATAGTTAAGGCCATGCCTGATGTTAACTACTTCAGAGTGCCGTGTTTGGTGCACTGTATTACCATCGTGGTACAAGATTTCTTGAAAAAAGAAAACACAGTCATAAAGTTACTGACCACCTACCGAAGAATCTGCACACATTTCAGTCATTCTTTTAAGGCCTGGAAGCAGCTGAGAAACATTCAACGTGAACGTAGAGTGCCGGTCAGAGGATTCACCCAGGAGGTGGTAACACGTTGGAACTCAACGTTCTACATGCTTGAGCGTTTGTCTGAGCAGTGCATGGTAATCAATGAGTATGTCTTTCAACTGGGTTCTACTATGAAAGACATGAGGCTAGATTTGGATGAATGGGACCTAGTTAAAAGCCTGACAGCCAGCAGGGAGGACTGTACTTTGGACAAAGCTATCCCATTGCTGTGTATGCTAGAGCACCAACTGAAGGTGGTGTCTTCAGCGTTCAAAGATGATAGTGACAAGCAAGACGCATACCCATTGGCGGAGAGCTTATTAACCCGCCTAGTTGACAATGAAAGGCTTAAAAAAATACATACAGAACAACATTACATTTGTGCCACTATTCCGGATCCACGGTACAAAAAGGCACTGGTCAGCAAAGCTTTCATTCCTTTTACTGAAGCAGATTTTTCAAAGTACAGACATTGGCTAGCTCTGTCAGCCACTCAGTTTGAAAAAGAGCGTCAGGAAATTGAAGGAACCGGCACAAATACTACTGAATCAGCAGGCAATCCGGCGTCAAGTTTTACTTCTCTGGCAGAAGGCAGCCACTTTCCCTCAGAGCCGTTATCGACACGAGGACCATATCATCATCATCACCTTGCACCAGGCCCTGCCATAATAGTGTCGAAGCAGATTGGATAACTCATCAAGGGTTTTCTTCTTGTTGCAGTGTTGATGCAAAGCCTAAGGCAACAGATGGTACGCAAAGTGGACAATCCCTGGAGGACCTTGAGCGGATGGTGCAGGCCTATCTGGATGACCAGGCAGAGGTCTTGATTGATTACAACCCATTGAGGTATTGGTATGGGATAGGGGGTCAATGGCCACTGATCACCAAGCTGGCTCTAAATTATTTGTCTTGCCCACTCGCAAGTGTGTCTTCTGAACATGGTTTCAGTGCTGCTGGTGCCATTGTAACTTCAAAAAGGACCCGCCCCTCACCCAAAAATGTGGAGAGGTTAACAATGATCAAGATGAATCAGCACTTCATACCACCAGATTACAAAATACGTGAATCCACGCAGGAAGAAGAGGACACCGACTTAGGTGACGGAAGTTCTTCTCTGTTAGCTGACCTACTTCTGTCTCAATTCACAGAGTTTGAGGACGAGCTCTACTTCCCTGACACCGAGGCCTGATTCACTTTTATTCCTGTGTATCTTTCTTTGCTTTGCAACTTATACCAACAAGAAAACTCTAATCACAACAAATCCATCAGCAGCACTGTCTTCATCTTATTTCCTTATTGATTTGAAGGTGCCGCTGTCTGCATTCCTGAGGTTCACAAGTTCACAACTCAGTCATGCTCCTCTATCCTCCCCCTCCAGACTCTCCCTATCTATTTCCCTCAAGGCAGATGGATGGATTACGCAGAATCAAGAAACTTTGGCTTTGTAGAAGAGTCCCCTCAAGTGGGACTGTAATTACTGACTACATGCTGATTGCTGACAGTTACTTCTGAAATTGACAGGAGAGGCTGCCCTGCCCTGTGAAACTTCCCTTTAAGAACAAGATGCGGACAAAAAGTGGAACATGTCATTAATAATAAGAAGATGGCATGCAGTGGCATGCAGTGGACAGAAATGGCTGTCTGGCTCTGATTAAAGCAATTGCTGTTTGTTTGTAGTGCATGAAATGAATCATATATCTTCTGTTATTATTTAATCTTTTACACACTAAATGTAACTGAAGCCTACTCTGTTTTTTTTACCTTGTTTAATTCAAATTGTACTTCAACTGCAGGGGCCACTATGTTGCATTTTCCAAATTGCAAAATGTCCTTAGACTCACTGTTTGCCAATATACCATGATGATGATGAGTGTTGATGATCAAAGTTAAATAATATCTTTTTTCTTTACAGTCACTCACTGGGATGGATGGATCATCCTCGTCAGTTTACGGGAAGTACT
The DNA here is from genome assembly GCF_964263255.1 of Lissotriton vulgaris. Lineage (NCBI taxonomy): Eukaryota > Metazoa > Chordata > Amphibia > Caudata > Salamandridae > Lissotriton > Lissotriton vulgaris. Next base: position 1,899,158,827 of record NC_141689.1, read on the forward strand.
ATGGCCATTTCGTGAGGGGCAAACAGGTAAACCTGTCAACAACAACTACTACAGCAGAACTACATGTCTGTCTAGTCACGGTATGGAGTGGTCGAGCATGTGTAGTGTTGTTATGCCAGAGTCCAGACAGCAATCCATGTAAAATTGCGGCTATGTGGCTTGCTGCATACAATTAGATATGCTTTGTCTGTCTGTGTCAAAGAGGTATGCTACATCAGGTTGCTTCACTAAGTGGTGCCTGCCTTGACTGTCTGTATGGCCCTGGCTTGCTGTGTGCTAATTAATTACTATCCTTGAAACAGAGACTCAGAGTACGCACATTAGAAATGATGCTTGTATGTAATACTGTCGCCTCTGAAACTGAAAGTGTTATTTTTGCACTACACAGCGTACCTTATATTTTTTACTCCGTGGTGTTTTAATATCACTTCCTGTTTTTCCATCAATAATTACAGGCCGGCTTTTACCCTGTGCGATGGGAAAAACGATTAACTCAGGCTTACCATTAGCGATCCGCAATTCCGCATCTGCCAGGCAGGCAGTGGACAGTGTGTTTGGTCACCAAGATTGATCGACGGAGCGTCAGATGGAATGGAGGAATACCGTGAATAAAAGGAATGGCTGGATGCATGCAACTTCCCAAATTCAACAGGACAACTACAACATACAGTTACATTATCCTCTTAACTTTTCCTTATGTTTTAAATAATGTTATTGTTGTGAACTTCTATGAGTGTGACTCTGTGCATTTGTTTGCTATTTTTAAAACTAATTTATAATGTACTAAGTCTTTATTCTCTCTGAGGGCAGATAGGCAAGTGAAATTGCGTAATTACTGCAGCCTTGTACTGTCACATTGTTTCTTCATAGTTAGTAAGTCGTAGAAAGTACTACTTATTTTTTAGTAACCTAACCATCCATTTAGCAAACAACTTCATGCATGCAGTAGTGCATGCACTTCCTTTATGTCCCTTAAAAGATTTATGGATATCTTCGTATCCAAAGATTTATCTTCATTTGTTGTTTGTCCATGCTGTGTTTTTTTTCCCTCTCTCCATAAAACTTTCCCAAAAACCCCCATTCCCATCCAATTTTCAAACCCTAACCCTCTTCCCCCGGGCTGTGTGGTTTTCATTGAGGTGTGACTAAATACCAACAATAATTCCACACACTTGCTGGGGAGGATAAGGTCAAAGCAACAGAAAAATCATTCAAATCAGAATTTCATGTGCGCTATTGTGGATTGATCATCAACAACATCCTCCTCCTACACGTGACAAATCAAATGCTTAATGCTTACGTGCTGTGTCCTTCAATTTCAGGACTCGGAGGAGAGGAGAGACTGACAGTAGTACTAGTAAAGTACTAGTAGGGCAATTGAATTCACTAACTCTGTTAGTGGCACTTTTGTAAATTTTTGGACATTTAGATAATTCATACTGGTAAGTTTGAGGAAACCAAAAGTACAGTAACCCCTGCCCACCACCACACAAAATAATATGAATGAGTATACTATGTTTAAGTATGTAAAATAAATAAATATATTTTTCCTAACAAAAATAAACTATTCAAAAGACCCAACTCACCCCCCTCCCTAACCCCAACCAACTCCCAATTCTCCCCCCCCAACAGTCTTTAAAAAAGGGGAAAGGGACAGCCACTTCTTCTGGCAGTGTCCTGTGGACAGATGGTCCCGCATCTCTTTGCGGAGGTCCCGAAGCTAAAGCTGGAGCTTTTCTACCACTCGCTCCAGGTAGTCCACTCTCTAGCGGAGGCGGCGCTGACGTGCTATCCAGGCTCTGGGGTGGAAGCTGCTGGTGTCTTAGCAGCTCCGCAGCAGCGGCGGGAGACTGTCGGGCCACGGCGCCGTACCAGTGGAGGCTGCTGGCTGGTGGACCCGGGGGTACTGAAGGAGGATGCAGCTGTTGCCGTCTCTTCCTCCTGCTCCCGAGCCAGCAGCCGCCGATATTCAGCACAAATGGCCTCCAGCTTCCGGGCCCTGGCCCAGACAGCCATCTCCTCCCAGGTAAGTTTTTTTGGAGCATCTATGAAGAAAGAAGGAAAAATAGAAGGGCATATTATCAAGGGGGTTTATCTCCGCTTTTTTGGCTTTAAAAGCCAAGAAAGCGGAGATAAAATTACCTCCCTATTACCTAGCTGTCTCTAACACCAGTTAGCGACAGCTAGTAGGAGAAAGCGACCATCTTGGGCCCCACTTTGCATGTCACTGATATTTATCACTAATGACATGCAAAGTGGGCGTGCCAAGATGTTAGCGACTGGAAACAGTCGCTAACATCGCTATCTCCTATTACCAACTTTTGGAGATATTCGCGCTAAGCGCGAATATCTCCAAAAGCTAACACCTGCCCTGAGCAGTTCTTAGCCATGTTATCCATTGGGAGGTGGATAACATGGCTAAGAGCATTAGCTCAGTAATGCATGAATATCGCTGACTTTTCAGCGATATTCATGCATTGCGGCCGAATTTTATTTTTATCGCATTTGTAATACCAAGGTTTATCTGCGATAAAAATCGCCGCAGCTCAGCGGTAAATTTTTGTCTCTAACCAAGCAATAGCGATAATTATCGCTATTGCTTGGTAATATGCCCCAGAGTCTGTAACCAATACTCTTTAACATTAACACAAAATAATTCAACAGAAAGTTGTCTCACAGTAACACTAGCAACTTGCAAGCACAGTATAACATTTTGGTATGTATCTTTCCGCCGTCTTTGTAGGCCTGTAACATTAGTTGGAGTTTCAGGAATTCTACTAGCTGCTCAACTGGACCAACTTTATTTTTTCTCAACAACGAACTAACACCCTTTTTATTTTATTTGGTAAACCACCGTCATGACTTGCATTTGAGTTTCACCCAAATGATATATTGCAATGCACACCACACATGCATTTTCTCATTCACCCGCACAGGCAGTCATCTTGACTTTCTCCTCCAACCATCCTTGCTTCAAGCAGCCATGCATCTGATTCCTTCCTATCAGCCACCTCTGCCTGCATTCAAAAACAGATATCATTCTTTACAGTCATATATGTTACGACTCGCTCGTCCTTCCTTACACCCTTCTTTCCCTTTTCGTTCATCACATCCCTCAAGTTCATCTGATATGACTTGGCTTCACGATAAAAGTTTCCCAGCTGAGTTGAAGTCAAATAGAGGGGGCCATTGCTTACTCGAGAACTACCGCCGCTAATGCTATTGCTAAGCCAAGGGTGATTGTCTTCTCCGTGATTGGCAAAAATGTAGTTCTAACTTAGTAACTGTTCTTAACAGTACAGTGTACTTGTACTAGTGTACTGTCTACTGTACAGTACATCATACACTACTTTGCGAGCCTTCTCTAAAATGTCAGTAAGTAAGGAGTATAATAACTTACCACCATCCTCTGCTGCTGAGCCATGCCCCGAAGCAGCTCCACCTGGTGGCACTTGTGGCACCGCCGCATCACCCCCTAGAGTGGACGCCTCCGCACTGCTGGCCCCGGCACTGGTGGTTTTGGTAGTATGTGCTGCATCCAATGTTGTGACGCCTAGTAAAAACATGTCATATTTTTAGATGCCATACACCACACCCTATTTCGTCTCGTAATGGAAGAAAATGTTAATACATAACCATTATAATTGGGAATGAAAAAAAGGGACGGTTTTGGAGAGGGTGTTAACCTTTTATGTGCTTAGCCATTATATGCTACATTTTTTGGCACAACTGATGAATGCTTGCTTTTTAACGTGCACCATTTTTGTAATTACAGAGAGAAAAATCCATTGCCTTTCAGCCAACAAGAGCTTTTCAATTTTCACCACCTACTCCTCATCACCACCAGTACTTGAAGTTCAAACAAGGTGAGGGCTCCTGCACAGTTATTCTAATAATTAGATGTGTTAAGTTGAAGTATATTGATTCTAGGGAAGGGTGTTTAAACTTTAACGTCATCTATCACCACTGCTCGCTGGGAATACTGCGCTATTAAAAATAAAGAAATTGTTTTTTTATTTCTTATTTGAAAATAAAACTTTAACACTAAAAAACACTGTGTGTTTTTTGTCCACGAGTGAGTGAGCGGAAGGGTTTGCACTACTGCACTTTGCAGGCATGCTTCCGTGACTCTGATAGGTCGGGACTCGGCAGGAGTCTTCTTCTTCTGTTCTTCTGGGTCGTATAATCATTGGTCAGACACACTAGAAAGTCGGTCAGGGGATTGGGGGTTCAACTTCTGTTCGGACTGAGGTATGTGGAAAGTCGAACTGCACCATCTATCATCAACAATGTCCTATTTCTCTTGTCCATACTTCTGAATGTGCAGAATAGTCCCTGAAACACTAGCGGTATGGTATGTGCTCATATCAAATCAAAAAAGCCCACTACTAGCTTATTCTTAGTTGACACCTTGACATTTTGTTGTTGGAAATTGTCAAAGCACTTAAGTTAAGAAGACTGGAATAGACAGCAAGGGCAACCCAGAGGACTGTACTCAGTGCCTAGAGCTATTGCTGGATCAGAGTTTTGTTTAACACCGTTTGCCGACTGGGCAAGCTTAGCTACCTACACAGACTGAATCATAATAATTGTAAATAGTAATAGCAAAGAGAGTGATAGTAGAGGCAGGATAAGAATGTAGAAACAGTCTACAAAAATATCAAAGACTATTTTATAAAAAATAGAATTAGAAAGCAGTTTGGAATGAATAGGTGCTGCAAAAGTTAGGGAAGTAAAATTATTAATATTAACATTACAACAAAACAACTTACTGGGGACAGCAGAAGAGACCTTGGAGGACCAATCCTGCCCACCTTGTTCCGCCGGCGTCGCTGTCGCCCTCTTGCCCCTGGGAGTTGCTGATGATCATGAAATAAACACAAACATGGATGAATATTTTTTGAAATATTTGATTTCTTTGACCACAATCCAAAATTATCTCGGGGAAACAAATTACCAACAATTGCACTACATGTATTGACCTATCTGATCTGGTCAACTAGGAGGATTGTACAGTATTGCTTGATTCGCAGACCGTATACTTCGAAAGTTATGAATATCACTAACTACACCAACAACAAAAAGGTTCTACTATGACTTCCAGCACTCAATTCAATTCAATTCAAAGAATCTTTATTCGGTGATTAAAAAACACCATAAAAGCACATTCATATTTACACAATAAAAAAGCATTAAACATTTCAGAATTCTTTGTACAATAAATTTACAGACATAGTTGCAGTAGTATGACCATATTTAACATTAAAAAGACAGAATAAAAGGTTTCAATCTACACCTCTAGTGAGCCTTAGTCTTAGGGCAACTTTAATGAAATTCAAAATGCTACACAGAAAACTAATGCCTCCCTTGCGTGGACCAAATTAGCATTTTTCAAGATGTTTACAAGATATTTACGCCGGGGCATAGAGTAGAGAGGGCAAAGTAAGACCAGATGAAGGGAATCCTGCGGAGACCTATTGTCGCAGCCGCAGGGCCCCTTCTGGTCTATTGTTGTGACAAACCCAGCTGGTGATGCCAACATGAATGGGAGTAAGTTAAGTCTAAATCGGCACATCAGGAACCTATCCTGGGCATTATGCATGAGAAACAAGTACGGCTCCATGCCTTGAACACTTTTTACTTGGCGATGGGCCCTCACAGTTTTTTTACAGCCTTCAGCCACCTCTCTGCACATGGTTTTCTGTTCCAGGAATATTCTCCCCACATGCTGTTTGTCCTGGGCTACAATCGATGTAGGGTAAAGGAAGAGGTTCCCCAGGCCTAGCTCCTCTAAGTTATTCTTTACATAAAGGAGCCAAGGAATACGCATACATTTATCCCTCTTTAGACAATCTGATAAAATTTCTCTACTTAGTGACGCCTCCGGGTTCACCCAAATTTTTAGCCAGGCTATAATTGGCCTCAACTTTATCAGATCTTCTATGTGTGGTCTCCCTAACTCACTGTGGGCAATCGAACCAGCGGTACATTGTGGGGCCCTCAGAACTGATTTCAAGTATTTGTTTTCTTCTCTCTGTATGCTAGTGGTGTTAACAAAGCCCCATACCTCTGCCCCATAAATTACCTTGGAGCATGATACAGAGCTATACAGGTTTAACACCTGTTCCGGGGACCATCTTCCTAGCCTCCTGCCATAACTAGCAATTGCCCCGTTAGATGATATCATTTTACCGCAGCGTTCCTCCACCAAGGTATCAAACCGCAAGGCACCATCAAATGTAACACCAAGGTATGGAAATGTTTTGACCTCTTCCAATGTATGGCTCCCTATTTTGTAAGTAAATTTAGAGGCATTTGTTTTCCCTGCCAGGAGCACATAACATTTACTGAGATTTGCAGAAAGATCCAGGGCGCCCATAAAGCTAACAAATCCGTCAATCAGGGTTTGAAGGCTCCTCGGTGTGCGTGCGATCAAAACCGCGTCATCTGCATAAAGCAGAACGGGGATATGCCGCGACCCCACCCTTGGGCAATCTGCCTTCAATCCTAGCAGAAACTGCTCTAAGTTGTTGACATAAAGGGAAAACAAAAAGGGAGCAAGAATGCAGCCTTGACGAACTCCACTCTTGCAAGGAAAGGAACTAGTCAGCCCCCCCTCCCTATTAAAGCGGACCTTGGCAGTAGTATCACTATGCAGTTCTTTCAAGATCTTAATTAAGCCGCTCTCTATCCCCAAGCTGAGCATCATGCCCCACAGTTTTTCCCTGTTCACGTGGTCAAATGCTGCTGCCAAGTCCATAAAACCCATGTAAATGGGTTCATCACTAGCTATGGTATACTTGGCAGTCAACATATATAGATTCAAACACTGATCGCTAGTGGACCTCCCTGCCCTAAAGCCGTATTGGGTGTCCGAGAAGATGTTCCTTTCCTCGGTCCACTCGGACAATCTATTAAGGATTGCCCTCCCCAAAAGCTTTGCTGACACATCAATCAGGGAGATCGGGCGGTAGCACTTTGGGTCATCCCTATTGCCCTTTTTGAAAATTGGCACAATTACTGCCGTGGACCAGGATCGGGGCAGGCCATAAATGATAGCGGTGTTTATTGTGGTGTGGAGAAGTGTGGCTCAGGGGTTAGAGACGGCAGACCCGGAAGCTGAGATCGGCCCTGGACCAGGGTTCAATTCCCCGCCTCGGCGGGTCTTGGGCTCAAAAATTCCACGGACTCGATAATTCTCGCCCCGGTGCCTTCTCAACTCACGGGTTCACACTCTGCGACTCTGGGCAATAGCTTGCTTAATCTCCACAACGGCCCCTCGCGGCGGGATGCCTGGCTTTCACCTTGTGGATACCCTGTCGGGGTTATCTCACAGGGGAATACCAGGACGGGTTCCCTAAGCAAGCGCCGGGAAACCCTTTGTGGGTAGCTGTGCGCTATATAAGCTCAAATACATTTACATTTACCCTTGTCATGAGGGGGGCCCACAGTTCGATGTTACTCAGAAAAAGATCGGGAGGGATTCCGTCAGGCCCCGGTGCTTTGTTTTTGGTCAGGCCCTCAATCCCTGCAATTATTTCCTTGATGGAAAATTCCACCGGTGTAGCCTCAATAGAACTGGCCGGGGAGTCTGCAATGGAACCTGGCTCATGATTATAGAGGCCCCTTCCAGCACTCAGCAGCACACGACGTGACAGACACAGTCCGTCATCATGATTGCAGACCACTAAGAAATGCCCTGCTACTAATAACAAGTTATAACATACTCAACCTAGCAGTTCACTTCTTTCTCTTCTTCTTAGTGGCAGCAGGAATACGAAGGAAGGACTAGACTGGAGTCTCTAGTCTCTAGTCTCTCTAGCATTACGCAGTTCTGTAAAGTACTACACTCATACATAATCAGGCCAAATGAGCCCAAAGTTGTAAACAAGTAAGCATAATAGCAACGCCACTGAGCAGGCGAGCACCTGCAATCACAGAAATTATAAACATGAATTACCTGCAATGTAATCAAATCAGCAGCATTCTTGCTTTTATTTGCAATATAATAACACAGAGCAGAAGAAAACAAGTAGTTAATAAATAGCTACTCACCAAGCCCAGGGATCCCCACGTCTAGCAGGTCGAGCAGGTCCTGCTCCCGGTCAAGGAGGTCCGCCCACCGGTGCATCGCCTGATGGTAGGTGTGCCGGACTCCGGACTCCGGACTCGCTGAACATGGCCCAGCACACCTTAGCCCAGAGCTGGCGATGCTCCCGGAGGGCATACCCTGCACCGGGCCTGCCGCCTTCTGCGACGGTCTTCGGGAGGCGGCGCTGAACATAAAAGATAAGTGCAACCACCTCCACCGTGCTGAAAATCTCCCGGGCCACTACATCCTCCCCCCTTAATCGCCTGCAAGGGAGCCGGGTATGGGGTGCTGGACCCTTCCCCTTGTTCTTCCCGGCTCCCTTTGCCATGGTCCTGGACAGGAATGGAAATAAATAGGAAAGAGAATAGGGAAAAAGTAAATAAAAGAAAAGAGCTAAAAGAAAGTAGTTTTAAAGTAACCAAAAGTAGAAAAAACCTACAAAAAATAGATGTAGAAAAATAAAGAGATAGATGAGTAAAAAAAATTAAAACAAAGTTCAAACAAAGAAAGGATTACAAAGATTAAAGCAGGATAGAAAAAGAATGCCTAGAACCATAGCAATGAATGATAAACAAGATGGCCGCGATCGTTGGGACCATGTGGCTAAGTTTGTGCAATATTTCCCTCGCGAGCATGCAAAAACAGACGTGCACACGTAATTGCGGCCCGCACGTAGGCAATGCACAACGCGAGCATGCAACTGGCACCTGGAAACGGAAATACGCAATGCAAACACGGGAAAAAAGATGGCCGCGCCCATGTACGACCACATGGGTTACTCCGCGGTCGATGCGTTAAAAAAAAGCCAGGAACACGCAAAAAATAAAAAAATCCGCAAATTCGCACAAATTCACAGAATTTGCGGACCGCAAATTCACTTTTGCGCGGATTTGCGTATCGCGAATTCGCAAATCTCTCCCAAACTTAACTTATATACATCAATATTCACATATACTAGTTTAAAACATATCTACTTACTCATAAAGACACTATTTAGACAGTCATTCAATCACTAACACACCCATACACTCACTCATCTACTCATACATTCCTGCACACATGCTGTCTCCAAAAAAAATACAGTGAGTCACTCATTCATGCAGCTAAGTAATATCCCCCACCGAACCATACAGACACTCAAAAAACAAACTAATAACCCATATACACACTCATGTAACTACTCACCAACCCATGCAGCCACTTATACACAAAGTGAGACACTGATACAGATATTTAAATATTTAAACATTATTCGTTAATACATGTATTCACTAAGATACACTTAATAAGTCAGTGATACAATCAATTTTACAAATATAACATCCATTTAGACACTTATTTACCCATTTATTCTTCCGTCGACCTTTAGATATACATATATAAAAAATATTTATTTTTCAGAAAGACACACATTCACTGGATGATGTCATCAGTGATGTCATTTGAGATGTCATCAGTGATGTCATTTGAGATGTCATCAGTGATGTCATCAGTGATGTCACTGACCATGTCATGAGTGATGTAATATGTGACGTCCTCAGCAGTGCATTGCGTGTGTGCGAGTTATAGGTAGCTGAACTAACTATAATGGGGGAATTTCAATGGTTTTGTATGAGTGAAATGTCCAGCTAACTATAACATGTGTGAAACCTATGGTTTTTTCTGTGAATTTATATATATACACATATATACATATATATATATATTCGCTGAAAAAACCATAGGTTTCACACCAGTTATAGTTAGCTGGAAATTTTACCGACATAAAGACATTGAAATTCCCACGTTATAGTTAGTTGGACTCACTATAACTTGCGCGTGCAATGCACTGCTGATGACGTCACATATTACATCACTCATGACATGGTCAGTGACATCACTCATGACATCACTGATGACACCATCCAGTGAATGTGTGTCTTTCTAAAAAATAAATATTAGTGAGTAATGTTTACATTTTTAAATATATGTATTAGTGTTTCACTTTGTGTATAAGTAGCTGCATGGGTTGGTGAGTAGCTACATGTGTATGTACATGAGTTATTAGATGTTTTTTTAGTATCAGTATGAGTGTCTTTATGGTTTGGTGGGGGTAATACTTAGCACATAGATGCATGATTGACTGACTCTCTGTTTGTATAAGTTTTGAAGACAGCATATGTGCAGGACTGTATGGGTGAATGAGTGTGTATATGTGTATGTTAGTGAGTGAATGACTGTCTCACTATTGTCTTTATCAGTAACTACATATGTTTTAATGTAGTATATGTGAATATTGATGTATATAAGTGAGTATATGTGAGAGTAAGAGATTGTAAGAGTTCCTGTTTAAATAAGTATGTGTTTCTATAAGGTATTGTTTAAGAGAATAAATATGTTTTAATTTCAATAGAAGTAAGGTGGTAGTGTGTGTATAGCTCTATATGCAAATAAATGGATGTTCAATTGTTTATTTGCATGTGTGAGTATGTGTGTGAGTAACTTTTGGATGACTGTCAGTGTGTAACAGGATGTATAGGTGTATCACTACATATGATGAGTGAGTATATGTATGAGTGAGTATATTGAACTGTTTGTGAATGAGTAGATGTGTATATAGATGGTGGAATTACTGAATTGGTTGTTGTAACTGATATGGTTATCTCCATTTAAAAAAAAATTAGTTTCTATTTTTGAATATGTGTTTCAAGGGTTACATTACAGTGAAAGGAGGTCTGTCACTCTGTCACAAGGATGGTGTCATCAGTGATGTCATGAGTGATGTCACTGACCATGTCATGAGTGATGTAATATGTGACGTCATCAGCAGTGCTTTGCACGCCCAAGTTATAGTGAGTCCAACTAACTATAACGTGGGAATTTCAATGGTTTTATGTCAGTAAAATTTCCAGCTAACTATAACTGGTGTGAAACCTATGGTTTTTTCAGTGAATTTAATAGGTTTTTTAAATGCTAATTCCTAACTATAACTGGTGTGAAACCTATGGTTTTTTCAGTGAATTTCAAAGGTTTTTAAATGCTAATTCCTAACTATAAGTCTCAGTTTATATGTATATGTTAGCGCTCTAGTTGTTCTTTAGAACACTCTGGGACATTCTGTCATTGGGCTATATTTGGGCTACATCTGGCTGATACTAGGGCTACATTTGTTTTTTTTTTTGTCTCTGGTGGCCATCTTTGGGCTAGATTGGGATAGATTGGGCTACATTTGGGCTCTAACATATATATAGCCCAATGTAGGCCAATATATATTTTTTTCAAAGTTAATTTTCGTAAAAACCACTTGAGCATATATCTTGAGACATAGCAAAGGCACATCAAGCTACCAGTCCCTACAATTTTGCCAATTTTTTTTTTTTGTATATATTTTGTATTATTTTTTTGCCTTGGAGTGCTCCCGGTGCGCGCCCCGGTGAGCGCTCCGGAAAGAGTAGTTTTATGAAGCGCCCCGGGGCGCGCACCGGGGGGCGATCCCGTAAGGGCCAATATCGCGAACGAAAACATAATCGTAACGTATCGCGTAGCTGCGTCCGCATGATACGCACGGCGTGAGCGCACCCGAGCGAATACGATCGCGCAACCTAGGCGTCCGACGCACTTATGCGACGCGCCCCGGGGCGCGCCCCGCGGCGCGTGGCGTAAGCGCATCGGGTCATGTGACCTGAAAATAACACTTGTCATTGGTTAATAACAATTTTTTTTCACAAGTAGGGAAACACCCCACCCATGTCCCTCACAACCAGTTTGCTTTTGCTGATACAACACCTTGTGTCTGTTCCTGCAAAAAAATCTGATTCAACCATGTCTGGTTCCCAGAACCCTTCCCAGGACCAGTCCTCAGACTCTTCGGATGGATTCCTGCCTGAGGCCCCCCCACAGAGAAAAGTGAAGGACCACTTCATATGGAAGTTTTTCCCTTTTCCAGGGGGGGGGGGATGCAATGCAGCCAAAGTCAAATGTAAAATTTGTGACACTGTCCTATCACGTGGGGATCCCACCCGGAAGTATAAATTCGGGAATGCTACTTTAATCAGGCATGTTGAGAGGAGGCACCCGATTAATTATGCACGGGAGAGCACCAGGGCCCTGGCTCGCAATCCACCACCCGATGGCCCCTCCACTTCCACCGGAGCTTCAACATCATCGGTGAGAGGAAGGCCAGCAGTGATGATCCCAAATATTCAGCCTGTTTTTGCAGATAATACAATTCGTTGTAAGCAGTGTGACCAACTGCTCTGTTATGGGGAGGAGAGCATTGAGCTGATTGTTAGAAAGAGGGAGGAACACCGCTGCGCCCCTCAGCCCTAATTTTTCCCCTTTTTTTTGCTCCTGTTGAGCAGTTTTGCATTCCCTAGTTTTGTTTTTGTTCTGAAAAAAATACCCAAAAAATGTAAAAACGTTCGGAAAAAGTAAAAAAAAAATTAAAAACTAAAAAAGAAGAAAAAAAACAGTTCTTTTTAGAACTACCTCCAATTCTCCAAAAAGAGCTACATTTTTTTGAAACTGTCATTCTTTTTCCCCATGGTACGCTCCCCGGTACGCTCCCTGGTGCGCGTACCGGGCGCTCCCCCCGTGAAAATCCCCCCCAAATTATTCTTTTTTGCCCCGCGGGGCCCTTTTTTTGGCCCCCACATCAAACCTAGGGGGTCAGGGGGGGTCTACTCTGCCCCTTTTTGGTCATTTCCCCCATTGTGTTTGCCCCCTCTTGTGTCTCGATTTTACCGAAACACAAGATGGCGGCCGCTCCGGACTGTTTCGAATGTTTACAGACACCCGAGAGCCAATCAGCTTTCCGTGCACAAGTCGCGTGGCGCGCCCGGTGCGCGTACCGGGGCGCTGCTATAGATATATATATTTTTTTTAACCTAAATTACTCAAAATCCACTGGAGCACATATCTTGAGACATAGCAAAGGCACATCGGGCTACCAGTCCCTACAATTTTGCCAAATTTGGTGGAAATCCATTCAGCCGTTCGGGCTAAAAGTGAGTTCGACCGCCCTATGGAAATTAACATGGGGAAAACACATTTTGGGACCCCCCTTTTATCTCAGACCCCGCTTGACAAATCCCCCCCCAAACTTTCAGGGAAGGACCGGAGCTCGACGAGGCAAATTTGAGAAAATTTTCAGGCAGATTCGTCAACCGGCGCCAAAGTTATTCCAAATAGAATTTTGAGATTTTGCGTTGAAAAAAATCCTAACTATAACTACCTACTGGCGACCGCCAGTAGGTAATATATATATATATATATATCAAAGCTCCAAGGTACCCACCTGTTGGAGAAGCACTCTGACATCCATTGCAGCAACCTTCATGCTGTAAACTGTATCCGCCCGCCGATCCGGCTTTTACCTCATGAAGGTTGCTGCAGTGGATGTCAGAGTGTGTCTCCAGCAGGCAGGAACCTTGGAGCTTTGATTTATATATACGCAGCCTCCCAGCCATAGGAGATGAACCAACCGGAAATTTGGGGCCACTGAGCTCTGAATCACGGAGTCTCAATGTGGAGGCATCTATGGAGGATTGACAAGCCGGATGTGCGAGTGGAGGCCCATAAGTGGGCTTTAAACATATCAGACAGCGGCACATAGCTGAAGCACACACTACAAGACCCACAAACCAACGCGGACTCATTCGAGTCGCCCATTGGAGGGCTCATATTTTTAAGTGGGAGGTGTGGCCTCTATGCCAAAAAGACTGTTGCGCCGCTGAAGAGTGCAATGAGCATGAAACGCGTCCGGCGTGAATCGACAGGCATGCTGTAAACTGGATCCGCCCGCCGATCTGTCTTTTACCTGATGAAGGTTGCATGAGTGTCAGTGTGTATATGGGTTATTAGTTTGTTTTTTGAGTATCAATATGAGTGTCTGTATGGTTCGGTGGGGGATATTACTTAGCGTATATATGCATGAATGAGTGACTCACTGTTTGTATGTTTTTTGAAGACAGCATGTGTGCAGGACTGTATGGGTGGATAAGTGTGTGTATGGGTGTGTTAATGAGTGAATGACTATCTCAATTGTGTCTTTATTAGTAAGTACATATGTTTTAAACTAGTATATGTGAGTATTGATGTATATAAGTGAGTATATGTAAGAGTGAGAGATTGGAAGAGTTCCTGAATAAATAAGTATGTGTTTCTATAAGTGATTGTTTAAGAGAGTAAGTATGTGTACGATTCTGTAAAAGTAAGCGTAGTGGTGTGTGTATAGCTGTATTTGCAAGTAAATGGATGTTTGATAGTTTATTTGCATGTGTGAGTATGTGTGTGAGTAACTCTATGGAAGAGTATTGGTGTGTAACAGGATGTATAGGTGTATGAGTACATATGATGAGTGAGTACATGTATGAGTGACTATATAGAACTGTTGGTGAATGAGTGGATGTGTATGTAGATTTTGGAATTACTGAATAAGTTGTAACTGGTATTGGTATCTCCATTGTTTTGAAATTTTTAGTTTTTTTTTTTGAATGTGTGTATCAAAGGTTATATTACGCTGAGAGGAGGTCTGCCACTCTGTCACAAGGATAATATCATCAGTGATGTCATTTTAGATGTCATCATTGATGTCATGAGTGATGTCACTGACCATGTCATGAGTGATGTAATATGTGATGTCATCAGCAGTGCATTGCGGGCGCACAAATTATCGTTAGCTGAACTAACTATAACAGGGGAATTTCAATGGTTTTGTTTGAGTGAAATGTCCAGCTAACTATAACATGTGTGAAACCTGTGTTTTTTTCAGTGAATTTCTAAGGTTTTTTTAAATGCTAATTCCTAACTATAACATGGCTGAAACCTATGGTTTTTTCAGTAAATTTCTAAAGTTTTTTAAATGCTAATTCCTAACTATAATTTGGCTGAAACCTATGGTTTTTTCAGTGAATTTCAAATGTTTTGTAACTGATCATTTTTAAATGTATTAATGGTTATATTTTGTTATACTAATTTACTACATTGTTTTAAAGTATTTATTTTTAGATATTTTATTTTTTAAATTACATTACATATTTTTAATGAAAGTTGAAAAAAAATGTTTTTTAAAAATATTGAAATTGTAATCTTTTTTAATTTTATTTTATATTTTTTTAATTTGTATATATTTTATATCGCAGGCAATGATATCCTATGGAAAGAAATAAATTCAAGTTAATGGTAAGTTCAGTTACATTTACTTTTCAGGAATAGTAGTGAGCTGAAAGATGCAGCACTGAGGTCTCTCCAGATAACAGGTGAGTAAATCGGAATTTGTAGTTCGGCTGATTTTTGAGGAATTTTTTTAAGTTCCAAAACTCCACTCTTGAAAAAATTTCCAAGTCAAACCAGTCAATGTTAGCATATGGAAGGAAATTCAAGTTACTGTAAGTATGGTTAGAATTACTTTTCAGTATCAGAAGTGGGCTGAAAGATGCAGCACTGAGGTCTCTCTTGATAACAGGTGAGTAAATCGGAATTCGTAGTTGGGCTGATTTTAGATGAATTTTTTAAAGTTCCAAAACTCCACACTTAAAAGAATTTCCAAATGAAACCAGTCAATGTTAGCCTATGGAAGGAGATTCAAGTTACTGTAACTATGATTAGAATTACTTTTCATTATCAGTACTGGGCTGAAAGATGCAGCACTGAGGTCTCTCCTGATAACAGGTGAGTAAATCAAAATTCGTAGTTTGGCTGATTTTAGAGGAATTTTTTAAAGTTCCAAAACTCAACACTTTGAAAAATTTCCAAGTGAAAGCAGTCAATGTTAACCTATGGAAGGAAATTCAAGTAAGCGCATCGGGTCATGTGACCTGAAAATAACACTTGTCATTGGTTAATAACAATTTTTTTTCACAAGTAGGGAAACACCCCACCCATGTCCCTCACAACCAGTTTGCTTTTGCTGATACAACACCTTGTGTCTGTTCCTGCAAAAAAATCTGATTCAACCATGTCTGGTTCCCAGAACCCTTCCCAGGACCAGTCCTCAGACTCTTCGGATGGATTCCTGCCTGAGGCCCCCCCACAGAGAAAAGTGAAGGACCACTTCATATGGAAGTTTTTCCCTTTTCCAGGGGGGGGGGGATGCAATGCAGCCAAAGTCAAATGTAAAATTTGTGACACTGTCCTATCACGTGGGGATCCCACCCGGAAGTATAAATTCGGGAATGCTACTTTAATCAGGCATGTTGAGAGGAGGCACCCGATTAATTATGCACGGGAGAGCACCAGGGCCCTGGCTCGCAATCCACCACCCGATGGCCCCTCCACTTCCACCGGAGCTTCAACATCATCGGTGAGAGGAAGGCCAGCAGTGATGATCCCAAATATTCAGCCTGTTTTTGCAGATAATACAATTCGTTGTAAGCAGTGTGACCAACTGCTCTGTTATGGGGAGGAGAGCATTGAGCTGATTGTTAGAAAGAGGGAGGAACACCGCTGCGCCCCTCAGCCCTAATTTTTCCCCTTTTTTTTGCTCCTGTTGAGCAGTTTTGCATTCCCTAGTTTTGTTTTTGTTCTGAAAAAAATACCCAAAAAATGTAAAAACGTTCGGAAAAAGTAAAAAAAAAAATTAAAAACTAAAAAAGAAGAAAAAAAACAGTTCTTTTTAGAACTACCTCCAATTCTCCAAAAAGAGCTACATTTTTTTGAAACTGTCATTCTTTTTCCCCATGGTACGCTCCCCGGTACGCTCCCTGGTGCGCGTACCGGGCGCTCCCCCCGTGAAAATCCCCCCCAAATTATTCTTTTTTGCCCCGCGGGGCCCTTTTTTTGGCCCCCACATCAAACCTAGGGGGTCAGGGGGGGTCTACTCTGCCCCTTTTTGGTCATTTCCCCCATTGTGTTTGCCCCCTCTTGTGTCTCGATTTTACCGAAACACAAGATGGCGGCCGCTCCGGACTGTTTCGAATGTTTACAGACACCCGAGAGCCAATCAGCTTTCCGTGCGCAAGTCGCGTGGCGCGCCCGGTGCGCGTACCGGGGCGCTGCTATAGATATATATATTTTTTTTAACCTAAATTACTCAAAATCCACTGGAGCACATATCTTGAGACATAGCAAAGGCACATCGGGCTACCAGTCCCTACAATTTTGCCAAATTTGGTGGAAATCCATTCAGCCGTTCGGGCTAAAAGTGAGTTCGACCGCCCTATGGAAATTAACATGGGGAAAACACATTTTGGGACCCCCCTTTTATCTCAGACCCCGCTTGACAAATCCCCCCCCAAACTTTCAGGGAAGGACCGGAGCTCGACGAGGCAAATTTGAGAAAATTTTCAGGCAGATTCGTCAACCGGCGCCAAAGTTATTCCAAATAGAATTTTGAGATTTTGCGTTGAAAAAAATCCTAACTATAACTACCTACTGGCGACCGCCAGTAGGTAATATATATATATATATATATCAAAGCTCCA
Source organism: Lissotriton vulgaris (assembly GCF_964263255.1). Lineage (NCBI taxonomy): Eukaryota > Metazoa > Chordata > Amphibia > Caudata > Salamandridae > Lissotriton > Lissotriton vulgaris. The sequence continues at coordinate 1,899,176,320 of NC_141689.1, forward strand.
AGGTACCCACCTGTTGGAGAAGCACTCTGACATCCATTGCAGCAACCTTCATGCTGTAAACTGTATCCGCCCGCCGATCCGGCTTTTACCTCATGAAGGTTGCTGCAGTGGATGTCAGAGTGTGTCTCCAGCAGGCAGGAACCTTGGAGCTTTGATTTATATATACGCAGCCTCCCAGCCATAGGAGATGAACCAACCGGAAATTTGGGGCCACTGAGCTCTGAATCACGGAGTCTCAATGTGGAGGCATCTATGGAGGATTGACAAGCCGGATGTGCGAGTGGAGGCCCATAAGTGGGCTTTAAACATATCAGACAGCGGCACATAGCTGAAGCACACACTACAAGACCCACAAACCAACGCGGACTCATTCGAGTCGCCCATTGGAGGGCTCATATTTTTAAGTGGGAGGTGTGGCCTCTATGCCAAAAAGACTGTTGCGCCGCTGAAGAGTGCAATGAGCATGAAACGCGTCCGGCGTGAATCGACAGGCATGCTGTAAACTGGATCCGCCCGCCGATCTGTCTTTTACCTGATGAAGGTTGCATGAGTGTCAGTGTGTATATGGGTTATTAGTTTGTTTTTTGAGTATCAATATGAGTGTCTGTATGGTTCGGTGGGGGATATTACTTAGCGTATATATGCATGAATGAGTGACTCACTGTTTGTATGTTTTTTGAAGACAGCATGTGTGCAGGACTGTATGGGTGGATAAGTGTGTGTATGGGTGTGTTAATGAGTGAATGACTATCTCAATAGTGTCTTTATTAGTAAGTACATATGTTTTAAACTAGTATATGTGAGTATTGATGTATATAAGTGAGTATATGTAAGAGTGAGAGATTGGAAGAGTTCCTGAATAAATAAGTATGTGTTTCTATAAGTGATTGTTTAAGAGAGTAAGTATGTGTACGATTCTGTAAAAGTAAGCGTAGTGGTGTGTGTATAGCTGTATTTGCAAGTAAATGGATGTTTGATAGTTTATTTGCATGTGTGAGTATGTGTGTGAGTAACTCTATGGAAGAGTATTGGTGTGTAACAGGATGTATAGGTGTATGAGTACATATGATGAGTGAGTACATGTATGAGTGACTATATAGAACTGTTGGTGAATGAGTGGATGTGTATGTAGATTTTGGAATTACTGAATAAGTTGTAACTGGTATTGGTATCTCCATTGTTTTGAAATTTTTAGTTTTTTTTTTTGAATGTGTGTATCAAAGGTTATATTACGCTGAGAGGAGGTCTGCCACTCTGTCACAAGGATAATATCATCAGTGATGTCATTTTAGATGTCATCATTGATGTCATGAGTGATGTCACTGACCATGTCATGAGTGATGTAATATGTGATGTCATCAGCAGTGCATTGCGGGCGCACAAATTATCGTTAGCTGAACTAACTATAACAGGGGAATTTCAATGGTTTTGTTTGAGTGAAATGTCCAGCTAACTATAACATGTGTGAAACCTGTGTTTTTTTCAGTGAATTTCTAAGGTTTTTTAAATGCTAATTCCTAACTATAACATGGCTGAAACCTATGGTTTTTTCAGTAAATTTCTAAAGTTTTTTAAATGCTAATTCCTAACTATAATTTGGCTGAAACCTATGGTTTTTTCAGTGAATTTCAAATGTTTTGTAACTGATCATTTTTAAATGTATTAATGGTTATATTTTGTTATACTAATTTACTACATTGTTTTAAAGTATTTATTTTTAGATATTTTATTTTTTAAATTACATTACATATTTTTAATGAAAGTTGAAAAAAAATGTTTTTTAAAAATATTGAAATTGTAATCTTTTTTAATTTTATTTTATATTTTTTTAATTTGTATATATTTTATATCGCAGGCAATGATATCCTATGGAAAGAAATAAATTCAAGTTAATGGTAAGTTCAGTTACATTTACTTTTCAGGAATAGTAGTGAGCTGAAAGATGCAGCACTGAGGTCTCTCCAGATAACAGGTGAGTAAATCGGAATTCGTAGTTCGGCTGATTTTTGAGGAATTTTTTTAAGTTCCAAAACTCCACTCTTGAAAAAATTTCCAAGTCAAACCAGTCAATGTTAGCATATGGAAGGAAATTCAAGTTACTGTAAGTATGGTTAGAATTACTTTTCAGTATCAGAAGTGGGCTGAAAGATGCAGCACTGAGGTCTCTCTTGATAACAGGTGAGTAAATCGGAATTCGTAGTTGGGCTGATTTTAGATGAATTTTTTAAAGTTCCAAAACTCCACACTTAAAAGAATTTCCAAATGAAACCAGTCAATGTTAGCCTATGGAAGGAGATTCAAGTTACTGTAACTATGATTAGAATTACTTTTCATTATCAGTACTGGGCTGAAAGATGCAGCACTGAGGTCTCTCCTGATAACAGGTGAGTAAATCAAAATTCGTAGTTTGGCTGATTTTAGAGGAATTTTTTAAAGTTCCAAAACTCAACACTTTGAAAAATTTCCAAGTGAAAGCAGTCAATGTTAACCTATGGAAGGAAATTCAAGTTACTCTAAGTATGGTTAGAGTTACTTTTCAAGATCAGTAGTGGGCTGAAAGATGCAGCACTGAGGTCTCTCCTGATAACAGGTGCGTAAATCGGTATTCGTAGTTCAAATGATTTTAGAGGAATATTTCGCTCAATAGTGAAGGAAGGGAGCAGGGCCTGAGGTGACATGTGTGCAAACACGCCCTGTGGTGCGTTTTAGTTTGGGGAATTTAATCTTCTTCAGACCTGAGGTCCCCTGTGAGCCAACTAGCCCACCAGGTGCCTCCTGTATGCACAAGGGAGCTGTGTGGAAAGAGGTGTTCAAAGGGCACGTCCCCTTTTTACAAACCTCTGCAACGCAGCTCAATGGCACTTACTGGAGGTACCTGTTGGACTAGTTGGCCCCTAGGGGACCTCTGGATTGAAGAGGAATTTATTCCCCAACTTAAAACACGCCACAGGGCATGTTTACACACATAACACCTCAAGCACAGCCCCCTACCTTCACCACTGTGCAAACATGCCCTATAGCGCATTCTAAATTGGGGGATTAGGTCCCCTTGCATACTGGGGGGGCCATGAGGGCCAACTAGCCCACCAGGAACCTCCAGTATGCTCCAGGGGGCTGCATTGCAGAGAGGTGTAAAAAGGGGCGTGGCCTCATTACACCTCTCTGCAACGCCCAGGCCCAGGCTGTCCATAATGAGTGAGCGGGTCAAATTATACTTTTCCGTGGTCCAAACTCGGTGCCATAAGAGAATGGGCTGGATTTTGATATTATCCGTGATGTAATCCATACCCAGCTTGATATGGCTACCGTAGATTGGAGCGCGTTTTGGGGTTGCCAGCATGTACCTAATAAAACCATTCTCTACCACCTGAAGAGCTTTTGCGGCAGCGTAGCCCCACACCCCCGCACCATAAACAGCCACACTGTGGCATTTGGCATAGTATATTTTCAGAAGTTCTTCGGGAGGAGGCTTTCCAAGTTTACGTACAAAAGTAACCAGGGCAGTTGTTGCGTGTAGAAACATTAATTTCCTACTGCACATGGCCTGCTTCCGGGACATTTTGTTGACAAATAAAATACCTAGATAAGGGTACGTATTAGTGCTTTCCAACTTATCTTTAGTGATAAAGATCGGTTTAGGCTTTGCAGAGGAGGAACTAACTCCCCTTGCATACTGGGGGTCCCTGGGGGCCAACTAGCCCACCAGGAACCTCCAGTATGCGCCAGGGGGCTACGTTGCAGAGAGGTGTAATGAGGCCATGCCCCTTTTTACACCTCTCTGCAACTCAGCCCCCTGGCATGTTTTCAGAGGGGGAACTAATTCCCCTTGCATACTTGGGGTCCCCGGGGGCCAACTAGCCCACCAGGAACCTCCAGTATGAGCCAGGGGGCTGCATTGCAGAGAGGTGTAATGAGGCCACGTCCCTTTTTTATACCTCTCTGCAATGCAGCCCCTTGGCATGTTTGTAGAGGGGGAACTAATTCCCCTTGCATACTGGAGGTCCCTGGGGGCCAACTAGCCCACGAGGAACCTCCAGTATGCGCTCGGGAAGGTACAGAGTACATACAGAGTACCGTACAGAGTACTGTACTTCGTACTGTACTTCGTACCCCGTGATTTAAAAAAATAAATACATTTTGTGGGCCTTGGGGGTCCTTGTGGGACACCCTGAGCAGGCCTACAGGGTCAGGGTGTTTCCACCCTGCCCCGTTTACGTGTTTTGCATGTTTGTTTCACTGCTTTCTTGTGCCTCAGTTCTACCAGTTCTATCGGTAGGGCAGAGCCTTGCGTCTCACACCCTACCACAGCAAACTGCTTTTCATCAGAGAGACCAGCATGTTAGCTGGTCTCTCTGACGAAAAGCAATGCCGGTTCCCAAAGGACGTGGGGAGCCGGCTGGGATCGTGGGGGCATTTGGGCTTCCCCCACGGCGCCCAAAGTTTTTTATTAGCCCCGGGGGATGGGGTCCCCGGGGATAATAAAAAATTTGTTATAGAAGCTTTTTTTTTATGATAGATTTACCGTGCGCGTACGGTGCAAATTACGTCCGACGTACAATGCAAAGTCCGTAAGTCATCTCGTAAGCTTACTCTAGCATGAACATTTTTGGGGGAAAAAATATATTTTAGAGATATGTTTGAAGTTTATGTGTTTATGTGTTGGTTGGTTCTAACTAGAGCTTTTCTTTTTAGTGGTACTTATAAGTAAGTACTTATGTATAGCCTAAATATGTTAAGAAGCAGTGTTTTATAGAGTGGTGCACTTTTGACCTCTGGTGACAGTTTACAGTTGGGGGAAGGGTGGAAGGGTGGAAAGTTATGTCAGTTGGCAAGGTTTACATTATTGAACCAATAGAAATATGTCTTTGGTTTTTAATTATTGTTTGAAGGAATCTGATTTGTTAGTAATGTGTATATATGTGTAAATTGAGAGGGAAAATGTGCCATTTCTTTGGTTCTGCTGCAAGCACAGGAGCAGAGAGTTTCTGTATGAGGCTATCTGCTGTGTGAGTGGCTTTCTTCTTAATCTACCAATCAGTTTGAGAGGTTAGTTTAAAATTGTAAGGGAATGTATGTGGTCCATTTTATCTTTAGTAAAAGTAATGTGTTTTATCTTGAAAAGTGTGTATAATTGTATTTTGAGTTTGACTGTATTTGAATAAGTATTGTGATAAATCATTTGGTAAATTAATGTGGTTAGTGAGTCAGGTTTTTGCAATAAAGTGCAGTACTAAAAAATGTAGAATGTGTGCAGTCAGTTAAATGTTTTAGTTTTATAAATGTGTTTTGGTAAAATGTATAGTTTTAAATAATTTGACTAGAATCATACTGAGCATCTCTGTAAATTAAGGATTTATAGTTGCTCCTTTTTCCATAATTTCCACCATTTTTCCTGACAGTCTACCTCTCTCTGTTTATACTGTCTGTTCTCTTGTGATATTTTCTCTCTTTCTTTATTTTTACTTGTCTTTCCTTATAGTGCTGCTTGTTGTCATTGTCCTTTCTGTACTCTTGTTGTCTTTTGTTCTTATTTTCTCATATGTTTCTTAATAGTCTCCATTCTTTCTATATTGGCTTCTCTCATCATACCTCCCTGTTCAGAATTCCTCAGCCAGAATACATAGATTGCTGCACACAGTGTTAGGTAGATTTATAAGCCCCTTGGGCATGTTTCTTGTTTTATTGTGTCTCACTTTTGCTTGTAATGTTGGCAAAAATATAATGCAGCAAATTTGAAATGTATTTGAAAAATGAGTCAGGATTGTCTACTGAAATGTAGTGATCATGTACATGTAATGTGTTCAGTCACTTAAATGTTTTAGTGTGGGAAATGTATTTTGTTGAAATGTATGGTTTAAAATAATTTGTCTAGAATCACACTGAGCATCTGTGTAAATTAAGGATTTATAGTTGCACCTTTTTCCATAATCTTCACAGTTTCTGCATGCACCATCTCCGCTACTCCTGCATCATCTCTTCTTTTGTCCATACTATCGCCTCTCTGCATGCACCATCTCTTCTTCTGCCTGCACCATCTCTCCCTCTGCCTGCAATATGGCTGTGTATGTCTGCACTATCTCTCCCTCCACGTGTACCATTTCTCTCTGTGCCTGCACCATCTCTCTCTGTGCCTCCATCATCTCCCCCTCTGTCTGCACCATCTCCCCTCAACCTGCACTATCTCACCCTCTGCCTGCACCATCTCTCTCTCTGCCTGCATCATCTCCCCCTCTGTCTGCACCATCTCCTCTCTTCCTGTAACATCACTACTTCTGTCTGCATCCTCTCCGCTTTGTGTATGTGAATTCTGGGAGATACCACAGGTACCTCTCATGTGCACTCCCAATTACACTTTTACTCTGGCGGCGTGCAAGGGGCCCACATACTACCTTTCTGTGGCGTTATTGCTGCTAATGAAAGGCATCTGTAGAGGCCTAATATGATATGGCTTGTGGTGTGTATTAGACACCGCTACCATGTTAAATCCTTTCCCTCTCTGCCTGAAGCATCTCACTCTTTGCCTGTACCATCTCCCTCTCTGTCTGTACTATCTCCCTCTCTGTCTGTACTATCTCCCTCTCTGTGTGCTCCATCTCCCTTCTGCATGTAACATTTCTCCCTCTGTTTGCACCATGTCCTCTCTGCTGCACCATCTCACCCCCTCTGTGAATCATCTCTTTCTCTCTGCCTGCACCATCTGTCTCTCTGCCTGAACCATCTCACACTGTCTGTGCTTCATCTCCTTTCTGCCTGAAACATCTCTCCTTCTACCTGCAGCCCTGCACTATCTATCCTCAGCCTACCCCATCTTGCTCTCTCCCTGCCCCATCGTCCTCTCTGTCTGTACCATCTGTCCCCTCCGCCTGCACCCTCTCTTCCGCCTGCTGCTATTTTAACTGTTTTCTCATCACATTGTCCCCCCACCTACCCCATGGTTTGTTCCACACAGTTGTTACCTTTTTTTTAAAATTACTGAAATAAACATATGAAATGTCCTTTGAATTAGTGTGTGTGCTGTTGAAATAGGTTTAAATGGACACAGAGCAGAGGCGAGGCTGTAGAGCTGTGTTACATACATAGCATAAGCAGATGGTGTCACCCCATGTGAGGGTATCACCCGGTGCGGTCTGTACCCTCTGCACCCCTTTAAGTGATGCCACTGACAAGCCCTTTGGCCTGTTTCTTGCACTATTGTGTCTCACTTTTAGTGTAATGCTGGAAAAAAAATTATGCAGTAAATTTGAAATGTATTTGAACATTGAGTCAGGATTGTCCTCTGAAATGTAGTGGTTATATACAAGTAATGTGTTTAGTCACCTAAACGTTTTAGTGTGGGAAATGTGTTTTGCTAAAATGTATAGTTTTAAATAATTTGTCTAGAATCACACTGAGCATCTGTGTAAATTTAGGAATTATAGTAGCAGCTTTTTCCATAATCTTCACAGTTTATGCTGACAGTCTACCTCCCTCTGCTTATACTGTCTCCTCTCTTGGGATATTTTCCCTCTTTCTTTATTTTCACTTGTCTTTCGTTATAGTGCTGCTTGTTCTCACAGTCTCTTGTACTCTTAGTGTGTTCCTGTGCTTATTGTCTCTTAATAGTACCCCTTTTTTTATAATCTGTTGTCTGATCTTTTAATCCTCTCTCTTTCATTAGACCTCCCTCTGCCTGCATGTTCTCCCCTCTGTCTGCACTATCTCTCTCTTTGTCCACACCATCTCCCTTCAGCCTGCATCATATCTTTCTCTGCCTGCACCATCTCTCCTTGTGCCTGTGCCATCTCCCCTCTGCCTGCACCATCTCCCCCTCAACCTGCACCATCTCACTCTCTGCCTGCATCATCTCTCTCTCTGCCTGCACCATTTCACGCTCTGCCTGCACTACCTCTCTCTCTGCCTGCATCATCTCCCTCTCTGTCTTCACCATCTCCCCTTCTCCTGTAACATCATTACCTCTGTCTGCATCATCTCCGCCTTGTGTATGTGAATTCTGGGAAATACTATAAGTACCTTTCATGTGCACTCCCAATTACACTTTTACTCTGGGGGCGTGCAAGGGGCCCACATACTAAAGACCGCATCCCTTTCTGTGGCGGTATTGCTACTACTGAAATGCATCTGTAAAGGCCTATTATGATATGGCTGGTGGTGTGTATTAGACACCGCTGCCATGTTAAATCCTTTCCGTCTCTGCCTGTAGCATCTCACCCTTTGCCTGTACCATCTCCCTTCCTGTCTGTACTCTCTCCCACTCTGTGTGCTCCATCTCCCTTCTGCATGTACCATTTCTCCCTCTGTTTGCACCATTTCCTCTCTGCTGCACCATCTCACCCCCTATGTGCATCATCTCTCTCTCTGCCTGCACCATCTGTCTCTCTGCCTGAACCATCTTACGCTGTCTCTGCATCATCTCCTCTCTGCCTGTACCATCTCTCCTTCTGCCTGCAGCCCTGCATCATCTATCCTCTGCCTGAACCATCTTGCTCTCTGCCTGCACCATCTCTCTCTCTGTCTGCACCATCTCCCCCTCCGCCTGCACCCTCTCTTCCGCCTGCTGCTATTTTAACTGTTTTCTCATCACATTGTCCCCCCTCCTACCCCATGGTTTGTTCCTCACAGTTCTTTCCTTTTTTTAAATTCGCTGAAATAAACATATGAAATGTGCTTTGAATTTGTGTGTGTGCTGTTGAAATAAGTTTAAATAGACACAGAGCAGAGGCGAGGCTGTAGAGCTGTGTTACATACATAGTGTAAGCAGATGGTGTCGCCCCTTGTGAGGGTATCACCCGGTGTGGTTTGCATCCTCTGCACCACTCTAGTGACGCCACTGATAAGTCTCTTGGGCCTGTTTCTTGTACTATTGTGTCTCACTTTTGGGTGTAATGCTGGCAAAAAAATTATGCAGTAAATTTGAAATGTATTTGGAAATTGAGTCAGGATTGTCCTCTGAAATGTAGTGGTCATATACAAATAATGTGTTTAGTCACTTAAACGTTTTAGTGTGGGAAATGTGTTTTGCTAAAATGTATAGTTTTAAATAATTTGTCTAGAATCACACTGAGCATCTGTGTAAATTTAGGAATTATAGTAGCAGCTTTTTCCATAATCTTCACAGTTTATGCTGACAATCTACCTCTCTCTGCTTATACTGTCTCCTCTCTTGTAAAATCTTCCCTCTTTCTTCATTTTCACTTGTCTTTCATTATAGTGCTGCTTGTTCTCACAGTCTCTTCTGTACTCTTAGTGTGTTCCTGTGCTCATTGTCTCCTCTTTCTCTTAATAGTACCCCTTCTTTTTATAATCCGTTGTCTGATCTTTTAATCCTCTCTCTCATTCATTATACCTCCCTCTGCCTTCACGTTCTCTCCTCCGTCTGCACTATCCCTCTCTTTGTCCACACCATCTCCCTTCCACCTGCATCATCTCTCTCTCTGCCTGCACCATCTCTCCTTGTACCTGTACCATCTCCCCTTGTACCTGTACCATCTCCCCTCTGCCTGCACCATCACCCCCTCAACCTTCACCATTTCACCCTCTGCCTGCACCATCTCTCTCTCTGTCTGCACCATCTCACCCTCTGCCTGCACCATCTCTCTCTCTGGCTGCATCATCTGTCCCTCTGTCTGCACCATCTCCTCTACTCCTGTAAAATCATTACCTCTGTCTGCATCAGGTCCGCTTTGTGTATGTGAATTCTGGGAGATACCACAGGTACCTCTCATGTGCACTCCCAATGACACTTTTACTCTGGGGGCATGCAAGGGGCCTACATACTAAAGACTGCATACCTTTCTGTGGCGGTATTGCTGCTACTGAAAGGCATCTGTAGAGGCCTATTATGAGATGGCTGGTGGTGTTTATTAGACACCGCTACAATGTTAAATCCTTTCCGTCTCTGCCTGTAGCATCTCACCCTTTGCCGGAACTATCTCCCTCTCTGTCTGTACTATCTCCCTCTCTGTGTGCTCCATATCCCTTCTGCACGTAACATTTCTCCCTCTGTTTGCACCATTTCCTCTCTGCTGCACAATCTCACCCTGTGTGTGCATCTCTCTCTCTCTGCCTGCACCATCTGTCTCTCTGCCTGAACCATCTTACGCTGTCTCTGCTTCATCTCCTCTCTGCCTGTACCATCTCTCCTTCTGCCTGCAGCCTTGCATCATCTATTCTCTGCCTGCAACATCTTGCTCTCTGCCTGCACCATCTCCCTCTCTGTCTGCACCATCTGTCCCCCTCCGCCTGCACACTCTCTTCCGCCTGCTGCTATTTTAACTGTTTTCTTATCACATTGTCCCCCTCCTACCCCATGGTTTGTTCCTCACAGTTCTCACCTTTTTTTAAAGTCGATGAAATAAACATATGAAATGTGCTTTGAATTTGTGTGTGTGCTGTAGAAATAAGTTTAAATAGACACAGAGCAGAGGTGAGGCTGCAGAGCTGTGTTACATAAATAGTGTAAGCAGATGGTGTCACCCCATGTGAGGGTATCACCCGGTGCGGTCTGCATCCTCTGCACCCCTCTAGTGATGCCACTCACAAGTCTCTTGGGCCTGTTTCTTGTACTATTGTGTCTCACTTTTGGGTGTAATGCTGGCAAAAAAATAATGCAGTAAATTTGAAATGTATTTGAAAATTGAGTCAGGATTGTCCTCTGAAATGTAGTGGTCATGTACAAGTTATGTGTTTAGTCACTTAAACGTTTTAGTGTGGGAAATGTGTTTTGCCAAAATGTATAGTTTTAAATAATTTGTCTAGAATCACACTGAGCATCTGTGTAAATTTAGCAATTATAGTATAGCAGCTTTTTCCACAATCTTCACAGTTTATGCTGACAGTCAAGTATGTATGTATGTATTTATAGGCGTTCTTATATAGAGCTGTAACTTTCACCCGACGGGCATCCTGGCGCTTAGACTATTATGACACAAAACATGATGTTTCCAGCTTCCAATCTATTTACATTGTTCTGGGGAGCAGATGGGTCTTTAATGCTTTTTTAAAGGAAGATAAATCTTCCAGGCCCCTCAGGCCTAGCGGTAGAGAGTTCCACAGCCGCGCTGCGGTAAACCTGAAGGACCGACCACCCATCCGGGACCTCCGAAACTTGGGTACTACCACCAAGTAAGCCGAGGCTGACCGGAGTGGTCTTGAAGGGATGTACCATGAAAAAAGATCCTGCAAAGGAGACGGGCCTTGTCCGTGTAAAGCTCTAAAAACCAAACACAAAGCTTTGAAGTTCACCCGCTGAGAGATTGGCAACCAATGGAGGTCCCTAAGTGCCTTGGCAGAAGAGTCCAAGCGGCGTCGCGAGAGTGCAAGTTTGGCAGCGAAATTCTGTACTCGTTGGAGTTTTCCTAGCAGAGTCGCTGGTGCCCCCAGCAGCAGTGCGTTGCAATAGTCGAGACGACTTAGAATTATGCTCCGCACTACCTCTGTTCTAGCCTGTGCCGGGAGCAAGGGTAGAATCTTTCACACGGATCCAAGTAATGCCATACAAGTGGCCACCGTTTTATTCACTGATGTATCCAGCTGTAAGTCGGAGCTAAACATTACCCCCAAATTCTGAACCGATTCAGCAGGCAAACTAGTGCCTTGGAAATTGGGAGGCCAAAAGCCCTGTGGTAGGGGTCTGGGGGTCCGATCCATAGAGCAATGTAGCACCTCGGTTTTTGAGCTGTTAAATTGTAGGGAGTTGTTACCCAACCATTCTGCCGTGGTGCTCATGCATCGATGGAAGACCTCCTGTGACACCCCACCCTTACCTTCAAACGAGAAGATAAGTTGGGTGTCATCGGCGTAGTTGGTGACTGTTATGCCAAAAGATTTAATCAGCATGATCAGGGGGCGGAGGTAAAGATTGAAAAGAATGGGCCGGTCTGAACCCAAACTGAGCCACATCCAAACAATAAGTAGTCTCAAGAAAGTTGGAAAGGTGTTTTGTGGCCAGTTTCTCTAGAATTTTAATAGGGAAGTGTTGTGTCGTGTGTATAATTGTGTGAATGAGTAAATGTAATTGTGATTAATTTTTTCCAAGAGCGAGTAGGATGACTGTATAAACGACTAAGATGACTGCTGATATGTCAATATCTATATATGTGTATAAGTGCATTTGATAGTGTTCTATAAATTAGTAACTGTATAAATGATTCTGTTGTTGAATGAGTAGTTGTGTGTGTAGACTTAGGAGTCAGTGAGTGGGTATGTAGTAACTGGTATTTGTTTGTCAATGGTTTCAAATATGGTACTCTGTATTTTACAGTGAGTGATGAACGGTTATACTAGTGTATGATGTGGTGTATCAGATTGTCACGTGGATGATGTCATCAGTGATGTCCTCAGTGATGTCACTTGAGATGTCATCAGTGATATCATCAGTCATGTCACTGACCATGTCATGAAGATGTAATATGTGACATTATAGGCAGTGCATTCCGGACGCCTGAGTCATAGATAGCAGAACTAACTATAACAGAGGAATTCCTATGATTTTGTAAGAGTGAAATGTCCAGCTAACTATAATACCCCTAAAACCTATAGTTTTTTTTGTAAATTTCCAAGGTTTTTAAAATGCTATTTTCTAACTATAACGTCTCTGAAACCTATTTTTTTTCAGTGAATTTCAAAGCTGTTTTTAAATGCTAATTTTTAACTATAATGTCTCTGAAACCTATGGTTCTTTTCAGTGAATTTCAAAGGTTTTTAAAAGCTAATTTTTTGTGTAATAGTAGTTATACCTATTTTTTGTACTGATTTTCCACAGTTTTTTAACTGTTTATTTATAAATATTGTATTCATCAAATAACATTATATAATTTTCTGAAAATTGCAAAAAGATTTGTTTTAGTTCAAACTGAAATATTGATGTATTTTTTGGGTGGAGTAATAAGATAAGTATATATTGCTGGATGGGTGATTTGAGAAATGCATGGGACAGCCAGGAGGATTCCTACACTGCATAGGTACTAACTGGGTATGTAGAAGAGTGTATCAATAGTTTGTATCTGGTTAGAGGTGTGCATGCATATTGTGCAAAATATTGTACCTGCACTTGTGTTAGTGACTACGCCATTCTTTAAGTATGCAACTAATAACTGGAGTAATTTCAGTGTTGCAAAGAAAGTGCGTGCTGAATTTTTAAGTGCTTAGGTATTGGTGGAGTGATAGGATATGTAGATAGTGCTGGATGGGTGAATGGAGAAGTGCATGGGGCGGACAGAAGGATTTCTAGACTGCATAGGTACTAACTAGGTATTTAGAAGTGTGTTTCAACAGTATGTAGCTGGTTAGAGGACTGCATGCATAGTGTACAAAATATTGTACCTACACTTGTGTTAGTGGCTAAATCATTCTTTAACCCCTTCAATGCTGATGACGAGCTCAGCTCGTCATCAGCCACGGGTGGCGTGTGCTGATGACGAGCTGAGCTCGTCATGTAATGCGGAAAAATGAAAAAAGCCGCGTAGCGCAAACATCGCCGCAGCAGCGATGCGGTTAAGTATATAACTAATAACTGGAGTAATTTCAGTGCTGCAAAGAGAGTGCATGTTAAATTGATTAGTGCTTAGGTATTGGCAGAGTGATAGGATACGTAGATAGTACTGGATGGTTGAATGGAGAAGGGCATGGGACAGACAAAATGATTCCTACACTGCTTAGGTACTAACTGAGTATTTAAAAGACTGTATCAATGCTATGTAGCTGATTAGAGGTCTGCATGCATAGTGCACAGATAATTGTAGCTGTACTAATATTGGTGTGTCTATAGTTTTGAGAATGGTAGTCTGTATTTTAGGGTGAGAGGAGGTACATCCGATGATCATGTGGATGATGTCATCAGTGATGTCATTTTAGATGTCATCAGTGATATCACTGACCATGTCGGGACTGATGTAATATGTGACATCATCAGCAGTGCATTACGGGGGCACAAGTTATAGTTAGCACAACTAACTATAACGGGTGAATTTCTCTTGTTTTGTAGGAGTGAAATGTCAAACTTAGTATGACGTCCATGAAACCTCATGTTTTTTCAGTGAATTTCTGAGGTTTTTTAAACGCTAATTTCTAATTATAATGTCCGTGTAACTTTTTTTTTTCAGTGAATTTTATATATATGTATTTAATCTCCTCTCACTCTTACAAGGAAGGATTTACCAATCAGGTTGTAGTTTGGAAGTATTAAATCTGCAAAGGACATGATCCACACGTTTCGGGTCGTACGAACCGTGATAACGATACAAGACGTCATTGTATCATCCTTATTTAAATGTACAAATGCCTCCAGTTGCCAACATTAACAAAGGACTACATATTACTTTAATACAAATAGCTGGCAGCCATATTGGCCTGGTCATGATGTGAAAATTCAGAAATGTATACCATAAAGAAAAGAAAACAAGTGTTAATATGCACACAATAAATTGGTCTGGATGGGAAACCTCCCAACCTGTTGAAAGTGCACACTTATATTCATCAAAACAGGAGTTGCTTATCAGTTTCTCAAAAAATAGTATATCCTTCTAAAGATGAATTTCAAACTTCTTTTATTTCATTTCATGCTTTTTAAAATTTCTTCATAATTTCATGATTTATACATCTGTCTCATGAATTACACCCAATGCATTTCGGGTCTCTTATTAGGATCCTTCCTCAGGGGTCTAAAAAATGATAGAAAACAGGAAACTGCTTAATCTCAAATCTCAGAAACGGTTGAAATTGACATGTTCTTGATTTCTCCTTTTTGAAGAAATTTTATTTGCTGTTACTGCCGTTACACGTTTTGCCCAACACAGTGACCTTGATATATATACAACACAGTGACCTTGATATATATATATATATATATATATATATATATATATATATATATATACTAGCAGCCCGTCCCGACGTTGTCCGGGTAGGCTTTTCGAGAGTACTGACCAGCATCGCCGCTCCTCCCGGGCGCTCCTTCATCTGGGCACTTCATCTGCTGTGCACTTCTGAAGTGCCTGTCTGAACCCATACTTTACTGAAGCCCGCTGAAGAGGCTCGGCACCACTGCTCACCCTGTTGTTCTGACCCTGCAGGTGTTGGCGAAGTGCAGTTGGAGTGTACTGCGTTGTCTGGTGGAGGGCTCACTTGACTGTTGATGTGGCGATCCTGCGGCGGGTGGGGGTGTTATCGTTTTTGGGAGATAGTGCCATGCGACAGTCAGAGGGTGCCAGATCCTAAGGTGGCGGGGGTGCAAATTTTACTGGAATGGGAGACATTCCCCCGGATAATGTGAAGAGGTGCAAGCTGCGGTGGGGCGCGCCGGGGTGTACATGTCTGAGGTCCCCCCCAGCTAAGATTGAGAAGCAAGTGGCACCGTCTGCACTCACAGCCCGCTGTATTTACACGTTCAGCATGAAAGAGCCTTTTGCTAACACGGTCAAGTGTGATTCCTTACACGCCGTCAAACATGTAAAGTGTGAATCTATACTACTTACTCACAATATTTGCATTGTGCGATGGCTCCTCCCCGCGCTGGGCACTCCATCAGCTGGGCACTTCCGCATGTCGGGTGTCGGTCCCTTGCTCCTTCCAGCGCTCCTGTCTGACACCGAACGCCGAGTTTATGTAACGCGACGCCCACATGCCATTGCGCCTCTCGCAAGCGTTGTGACGCGGAATGCTGTGCGTCTAATCACTGTATGCGTACGCCCATACGGACTACTTTTCCCCTAACGTTTTTTTCCCCCCCAATGTATATGGTGTGTTGGTGTATAGCCTATGTCCATCTCCTGGACCTCCCCTTTCCAACGCTGTATTGGGTGTTGTGATTGGTGGTGTACTTTTCAAGTTTACCTGGCTCAAAGGACACAGTTCTCTCTTTATAATAGTAGTATAGATATATATACATATATATATTCCAAATCCGGTGCTTCTGGGTTTATACGGTCCAGGGGACTGGAGGGGACATTTTATTACAGCAACATGCAGGACATCGGTGTGAGCGACTGTAAGAATCCCAGCAGTCCGCACCAGAATCTAATTTTCCCCGCATTACTCACCACGCTACTGAGCAGCATTCTGGGACCTGTATTCTACACAGCAGGCTCCCAGCTACAGGTGAGCCAAAGCAGCAACTATGGGGGCAGAGACAGATGCTAGCCTATCGGTGTGAGGCAGGACACTCTACAAATTACACTTTCGCACACACCCCTCCCATGACTCTAGGCGCTGAGAAAGGCAACACTCATGCTCAAATGTATCCGCCGATAATGAGGACAGCTTAATAAAGAAGTTTCCTGTTTTCCCGTACGTGGCCTCTGCTCCTTTTTGGAGGAGTGTTTTGCAATTTGGAGCGCGAATGCCAGAATAGCGCTATAGGGGCCCCCACATCACAAGCTGGCCTGGGACTTGCTGGTTTCTGCTACAGCGGTTTTCTCTACAATTCAGGGTACTGAATGTTCCCAGGCCCACCTTCGGAGTTTGGGGTGAAGATTTAGTGGTGTTGGAGCGATGCCGCTCCACCTTGGGAGAGCTAGATTTCCAGACCTACCCCCGCCATTCCAAATCCTGTGCTTCTGGGGTTGATGCGGTCCAGGGAACTGGAGGGAACATTTTATTACAGCAACATGCAGGACATTGGTGTGAGCGACAGTAAGAAGCCCAGCAGTCCGCACCAGCAACTGATTTTCCCTGCATTACTCACCACGCTACTGAGCAGCATTCTAGGACCTGTAGTCTACACAGCAGGTTGCCAGCTACAGGTGAGCCAAAGCAGCAACTATGGGGGTGGAGACAGATGCTAGCCTATCGGTGTGTGGCAGGACACTCTACAAATTACACTTTCGCCTACACCCCTCCCATGACTCTAGGCGCTGAGGAAGGACACTCATGCCGAAATGCATCCGCCGATAACGAGGACAGCTTAATAAAGATGTTTCCTGTTTTCTCCTACATGGCCTCTGCTCTTTTTTGGAGGAGTGTTTTGACTTGCGCGCCCGCAATGCACTGCTGATGACGTCACATATTACATCACTCATGACATGGTCAGTTACATCACTCATGACATCTCAAATGACATCCCTCATGACATCACTCATGACATCATCCAGTAAATGTGTGTCTTTCTGAAAAATATATTTTTTTATATATGTATATCTAAAGGTCGATGGAAGAATAAATGGGTAAATAAGTGTCTAAATGGATGTTTTATTTTATAAAATTGATTGTATAACTGACTTATTAAGTATATCTTATTGAATAGGTGTACTAGCGAGTAATCTTTAAATATTTAAATATCTGTATCAGTGTCTCACTTTGTATATAAGTGGCTGCATGGGTTGGTGAGTAGCTAAATGAGTGTGTATATGGGTTATTAGTTGGCTTTTTGAGTAACAAAATGAGTATTTGTATGGTTCGGTGGGGAGTATTACTTAGCGCACAGATGCATGAATGACTGACTCACTGTTTGAATGTGTTTTGAAGACAGCATGTGTGCAGGACTGTATGGGTGGATGAGTGTGTGTATGGGTGTGTTAGTGAGTGAATGACTGTCTCAATAGTATCTTTATGAGTAATACATATGTTTTAAACTAGTATATGTGAGTATTGATGTATATAAGTGTGTATATCTGAGAGCGACAGATTCTAAGACTTCCTGTATAAATAAGTATGTGTTTCTATAAGTGATTGTTTAAGAGAGTAAGTATATCTACGATTCTGTAGAAGTTAGTGTAGTGGTGGGTGTATTGCTGTATATGCAAGTACATGGATAGTTGATAGTTTATTTGCATGGGTGAGTATGTGTGTGAGTAACTCTATAGATGAGTCAGTACATGTATGAGTGACTATATGGAACTGTTGCTGAATGAGTGGATGTGTATGTAGATTTTGGGATTACTCAATAGGTTGTTCTAACTGGAAATTGGTATCTCAATTTTTTTTTAAATTTTAGTTTCTATTTTTGATCGTGTGTATCAAAGGTTATATTACCGTAAGAGTAGGTGTGCCACAAGGATGATTTCATCAGTTATGTCATCAGGGATGTTATTTGAGATGTCATCAGTGATGTCATTAGTGATGTCACTGACCATGTCATGAGTGATGTAATATGTGACGTCATCAGCAGTGCATTGCGGGCGCGCAAGTTATAGTTAGCTGAGCTAACTATAACAGAGGAATTTCAAAGGTTTTGTATGAGAGAAATGTTCAGCTAACTATAACGTGTGAAACCTATGGTTTTTTCAATGAATTTGCAAGGTTTTATTTTTAAATGCTAATTCGTAACTATAACGTGTGTGAAACCTATGGTTTTTTCAGTGAATTTCATAGGTTTTGTAAATGATAATTTATAAATGTATTAAATATTATGTCTTTCTTTTTATACTAATTTATTATATTTTTAATATAAATATTTATATTTATTTTATTTTCGAGATTATATTTCATATTCTTATTATAAAATAATAACAAAACTAAATTGCAAAGTAATTTTTGGTTGAATTATTGCTTGACGTCGGTATAACACAGCTCCAGCAATTCTCTTGGGGCCCTATGCTCACAGTGCTGTATCAATCCCTACACCTGCTTCAAGCATGTGCAAGGTTTTGACGCAGCAACAGCTCAAAAGTCACTGAATAAAATGTTATACATTTCACTCAGTCACTTTTAGGAGGCTTTGCTGCACCCCCTTCTGCACAAGAAAACCTCTTCTGGCGCAGCGCTTTACAATGTAATACACCCTCCAGATGCGTCACATTGTTAATAGCACACACCATGGCACATCTTTTGCAGCACCGCTGTGTCACAAAAGGGACGCAACAGCTATGTAAAAGAGGCACAAGGGGATTGTAAATCCACCCCTAACACATACAAATTCACCCAGGCACTTTCACCAGCAGCGCAAATTGAAACATAGACTTGTAACATATTTATGTACATATGATACATTCAAGTGCTTCAGACATAGTACAGTATACTATAGATCAACACCTTATAGATTTATGCTGTAGCAGTTCCTTATAGTTCTGCACTTTCACATTCTCCATACACTAGTAACATATTCATTCATTCCTTTATGAACTATACATTAATTCTGACAAACTTTTACACACTAACATAGAAATATAGTTCTTTCTTTGACCAGTGAAGGTAGTTCTAAAAAGAACTGTTTTTTTTGTTTCGTATTTTTTTTGTGTTTTCTCAACAAATTTAAAGCGGAACAAAAGAATGAAAAAAAGAACAACTAATGTCGAGAACAGCAATGATCCTGCATCCTGCGTTTCATCAAGTCTATAGACTGTTCCCCATAACACAAAAGTTGATCGCAATAAATGCATAGAATTTTAACTTTAGCAAAGTCAGAATCAATATGTGGGTGTGGACTGCTTGCTGAAAATACTGATGCCGCAGTTGATGTGCTTGGTGCAGAAGCAGGTGTGTTCTCGTGCAACCTCCGTCTTGCAGCTCATGCAAAGTTCTTGGGGTGCAAGTTCTTCACGTGTCGCACCATATTTGCTGTGCCAAAGGAGTATTTTTTACATGGATTTCCCCTTGAAAGAGTTGTTTCGCAAATTTTACAGGTTACTTTTGGAGCATTAACCTTTTTTGACCTTCTGGAAAAGTGAAAAATTTCCAAATTAGAGCTTCTTTCTTCTTATTTGGAGGCACTTCAGGAATAAAATTTCCCTTTCAAGAACTGCTCCTATTATGGTGATCTTCCTTCTATTTGATAATATTCTCAGAACAAATGCTTCTTCTTAGAAAGTCAAAGTCGAATAATTATTATGGGATGGAACTTTTAACAGTCGCAATAGGAAAAGTTATGAACCAGTACGAGTACGCATGATGTTCTACCGCGATTTGTGTAATTCTTTTTAAAAGTAATATATGATTATTACAAGTATTTAAAAAACTTCATAGTTATCCCAAATGTCTGCCCTTAGTATGTACAATAAATACATATATGTTTTAAACGAAGTAGAAACATTGCCCCCTTTCGCATACAGAACGCCGTACATGACATCACACTGAAGCTTTAATGCGACGCTTAACGTCAAAGCATATTCGTACCGTATGCGCGGGTACACGCTGAGTATGATAAGCAGTACAAACTATGGTGCAATCACCCTCTCAGTGACAAATCAGAGCTCAGGGCGCGCTAAGGAGAATAATTAGAAGTGCTGACTCATTGCAGATCCGATTCTGGGTCTGCCTCTGCGTACATTATAACACCGCCCCATCTCTCTCTGTTGATAGTTGTTAGTGCACACACTCATGCTTGCACATGCGCAGTCACGCCCGCCCACAATACCCACATACCACCACCTAGCATGCATGCTATCATTTAGCCTGGAAACCAATACATTACCCAATGGCATGTCCCCCAGGGCCATCATTCTTGCAGACCGCGAGAACGCTACCAATAATGGCCCTGGGCTTGGTTTGGTTAGCCCCCGCGGTTCCCATACGCACGCTCTCTTTTGCCTGCCTCTGCTGCGGTGACAGACAGACTGTCGAAAACACCCTAGACTCAGCGAAATTGCAGACTTTCAAGACACGACAAAAGACGAACCGACCTTTTCAGCCCCTGTCCCTCCCAGATATTGCTACTACGGAGTATTTAGCTATCTGTACCACTTCCATCACGCCCCCTCTCACCTGTATTCTCATCTATCGTCCCCCCCAATCTCCCTTATTGTTTCTCCCGGATTTTTTGGAAGTTCTGGCCACTACTACAGTCAACAACTCCTCCTTTTTGCTTTTGGGTGATTTTAATTTTTGGCCTTCTGACCAAGCCGAATGTCCATCTTCTAAGGAGTTCTCAGACACCCTTTACTCTCTCAATTTCATCTCTCATATTCACTCTCCCACTCACATCAAAGGTCATACTCTTGACCAGATCTGGTCCCTAAATTGCCCCATAGAGTCCTTTTCAATCCTGCCCTGCACCTGGTCTGACCATCACCTGATTTCTTTTTCTCTTCCCATTCACCCCCCGGTCAAGCCCCCACTCCCCAAAAGCATCTGGGTTCGAGCATGGGGCCGAGTAGACCCAGATAGCCTATCCTCCATACTCACTACTTCCATTCCCTCCCTGCAAGACCTGTCTACCAGTTCCCAGGTCACGGCCATTGATCAATGGCTCTCTGCAGGCTGTGATTCCATTGCTCCCCTGAAACGGGTTTCAACCAAACGAGAGAAGGACGCCAATCAGTGGTTTAATCAAGATCTTAAAGCCACTAAACTGGCGGTGCGTCGTGCGGAGCGGGCCTGGAGGAAAAACTACTGCCCCTCTTTAGGCCTGGAGTTTATTAACATCCTGACTCTATATAAAAAAAACATCCTGGAGGCAAAAACCATTTTCTTTTCCTCCAAAATCCTCGCAGCCGAAAGCAAATCGAAGGAAATCTTTTCGATCGTTCACAATCTGGCGTTTTCGGACAGAACCTCTCTCAAACCCACCCCTTCCCTGGAACTCTGTCACTCCCTAAATAACCTTTTTTATTCAAAAAATCGCAACCATTAAAACCAACATTCCCCCTCCGTCCCCTACCTTTGTGGACCCTCAGTGTCCTCCCCCCAAGGACTATCTCACCACCCTCCCACCTCTAACTAAGGAATCGCTG
Organism: Lissotriton vulgaris; assembly: GCF_964263255.1. NCBI lineage: Eukaryota > Metazoa > Chordata > Amphibia > Caudata > Salamandridae > Lissotriton > Lissotriton vulgaris. The sequence goes on from NC_141689.1 coordinate 1,899,197,919, forward strand.
ACTGCCATAATTCCACTCGTTAAATCTGGTTCCCCGCTAGACCCTTGCCCGGCTCATATTCTCCGTCACATCTTCTCTAGTTGTCCAGACCCCCCCTTCACCTTCTCAACAGCTCTCTATCCCAGGGCGTGGTACCCAACTCACTTAAATCTGCTGTCATTGTCCCTATTTTGAAAAAACCGGGCGCCGATCCCTCAATCCCAGCTAATTTCCGCCCTATCTCTCTCTTACCATTCCTGGCGAAAGTACTCGAGCGCCACGTCACCTACGCCTTGAGCTCTTTCGTGGAGAAGAACGGGGCTCTCGCCCCCCGCCAGGCCGGGTTTCGCCCCGCACACTCTACGGAGTCCGTAGTGCTTTCGGTCCTTGATAACCTCAGGGAGGGAATGGATACCAACCAACCTCAGGCCTTAGTTCTCCTCGATCTCTCAGCCGCCTTTGACACGGTGGATCATTCCATCTTACTTTCCCGTGTCAAGGCGGCGGGGATCGGGGGCACCGCGTTGGTCTGGTTATCCTCCTTTCTGAGGGACCGCACCCAGGCAGTTCGCCTGGGCGATTTCACTGCGGACTTCCGCAACGTTCAGTGCGGGGTCCCCCAAGGTTCCTCCCTTTCTCCCCTCTTATTCAATCTTTACATCTCCCCTCTTATCTTTTCACTGCAACAAATGGAAGTCGCCGTATTCAACCAGGCGGACGACCTCCAGCTTGTTTTCAACCTTTCCTCTTCCCCCGATTCTGTCCTAAATTTTCAAACTATCATGATCCACATCCGAGACTGGATGAACCACAATCATCTTAAACTCAACCCAGACAAAACTGAGCTGGTGTTGACGGGTGGTTCATCCAGCCCCTGGTCCCCCATCTTCTGCCCCCCCCCCCTTGGTTCCCCACCTGTTCCCTCTACCTCAGTTAAAACTCTAGGCATCAAGCTCAACTCCCAACTCACCCTTCACTCCCAGGTCAGCTCTGTGGTTTCTTCCTCCTTTTTGGCACTGCGTACCATTCGCAAGGTGTCCCGTTTCTTTTCATTTGATGCCCTAAAACTAATTACTCTTGCCATGGTCGTATCCCGCCTGGATTATGGCAACGCCCTATATGCAGGTATTCCTGCATATAGTCTTCGGCGCTTGCAGCAGATTCAAAACCAGGCGGCGCGCCTGGTGTTCAAACTCCCAAAATCCTTCCATACCACTCCCCTCCTAAAGTCCTTACATTGGCTTCCTGTCTGTGCCCGTGTCCAGTTTAAGCTTGCATCTATCACCTTTCAAGCACGACTGGGCACGGCGCCGGCTTTCATCTCATCCGAGATTATCCCCTATGTTCCCTCCAGGGAACTGAGGTCATCTACCCAATCTCTTCTCACTGTTCCACGGTTCCGAAGAAAGAAATGGGGAGGCTCGAAATTTGCGACCCTCGCCCTGATTTTCTGGAACTCGTTGCCTTTAGAGCTCAGAGTTTCAACTTCGTACCTGTTGTTCAAAGCATATCTTTTCGCCAAATCCTTTAATTAATACTTATTCTCTCATTTATTGGTTCCATCTTTGCCCCTGGTTTTCTGCCCTGATCTCTTACAGTTTAGCGCCATGAAACCGCTGGTGTACGTGCGCTGTATAAATAATTTTAAATAGAAAATAGAAATAGAAATAGACGACAGAAGCAAATGTAAGAGTAGACGTCACAACATCAGACTCCACTGTAAAGTGAAGTAGTGTGGCTCACTGGTTAGAGGCGGCAGACCCGAGAGCAGAGGACGGCCCGGGACCAGGGTTCGATTCCCGACGCGGCAGGTTTCTGGACCAGGGTCAGCGGACTCGATAATTCTCTCGCCTCGGTGCCCACTCTGATCAGCGATCACACTCGGCAACTCTGGGCACTAGCTTGCCTCATCTTCACTAACGGCCCCACCAGACCGCCGGGGATGCCTGGTCTCACCCTGGAGATACCCATTAAGGGACCATCTCTCAGGGAAGCCAGGAAGGGTTTCGCAGCGGTCGAAGCGCGGAGGTACCCCTTCGGGAGTGATTCCAGCGCTATATAAGCACACAATTAATTAATTAATTAAATTGCATATGCATAATGAGTCCATCTCCACTTTTTCCTGGCATGTCCTGTCTATATAAAGGCCAGAGAAAAGTGCTTTAAGCCAGTTTGTAGAGCGCTAGGCTTCATGAGCCATGCGGCTGCCCTACGCATTATGAAAACAGACACCTCTTCTCTAACACTAATTTGTGGAGTAGCCAACTACCTGGGGTGTGCCTGGCTATTAAGACTAAAAGCAGTAGGCAAGAATTTGCAGGTTCCAACTTGAAGGATATGGGATGAATCACTGACCTGATCAAACAGTGAAGTTAGTGGGCACCAAGTGGTTGCCGTCTCCTGTATATATGAATTGGTGATGAAGTCCCATGAATGCAATCATTTTAAATTGTATATTTTATGCAGATTTTATTGGATCCAATGGATGAATCCTTTTTTATCTGTATTGTGCTCCTTTTAATTCTGGTTACATTTTTGTATTTCTGCAATGCTTTTATGATAAATCTTTTATCGAATAAAGCTTATCAATATACAATAATATATACAATATGCATAATGCTATTTTTTTATCCTTCATGTGGCTTTCCTACCCCTCAATGGTTTTAAATTGTACTTACATAATTGAAATATTTCTTTATAAGTCACGAGGTCCTATACACCTCTAATCCTAAAAATTATGCGTGCATAAATTTCTGTGTCGTATTTCTGTACTACGCCACGTGCTTAGGCCTCTATTATTATTAATTGAGCGTCCAGGATAGTATTTTATTTTCTTCCTTTGTTTGCTGGAGCTGCAACAGTCTTAACTACGGAATATTAAAATTCACTTATGATAGTTACGCAACTCAGTTTACGATGACTAATCAAAATGTCCTTTTGTTTCCTTCAGCAAACATTGGTCAGAAGCAACCATGGCCTATTGAGCAACAGCAATGGAATTCTCTGCAACATATTGAATATACTTTGACGTACAGAAGCAGAGTTCAAGTCGAATCGTTAACTCCGGTGGCCGCACTCTTTATACAAGGTAAGCACAGCAGCCTAGACCTACAAAGCATTCATGGCAATGCATTAGAAATAAGTCGTCATAACGGCCGTCAGTAACACAGTAGGCACTTCCATATAGACACCACTTGAACAGGGCACTATAACAACTGAAATACAGCAGGTACACTGCACTCGTAAAACTGTAGTTTAACTTTTATTTGTGAAAGGAGAGAGAGCCATATTATCAAACCTTGGCAACAATATTATCACAATTTAATCTGCAGAAACTGCCGCTAAAGTGGCCATAATAGGTTTGATATTATGCTCTATTGAATTCCAATCGAAGCTGATGTTAGATGTGAAGGGCATCTAACATGAGCTTTGATTGGAATTCCATAGACAATTTTATCAAACCCATTATCGCCACTTTAGCGACACTTTACTGCCGATAAAGTAGCAATAATTTTGTCGCCCAGGCTTCATATTATGGCCCAGAGTGCGTACTGTACAGCAGCTTCTCTGTAAAACATATCATGACCTTAGAGCAGTGACAACAGATAACTTACCACAGTCTGACAAACAGATCCACAACCTTATTAAGCCACCTTTGAGTCTCTTTCAACATGGGTAAAGTGATACAAGGAGCTAGTAAATCTACGTCTGACTTTTCAATAAAAAATCTCAACTCCAGACTCTGCGACACAGTTTTAATGTTGTTTTCTCTCTCTTTCTCTCTCTCACTCTCTGTGACATCATTTCTCTTTCTCTCTTAAACTTAGACACTGCTGTCTGCTTGGACGTGTAGAAGAATTGTTCAAGTGAAGTTGTGAAGTCTACTTCTGTATGTGTTTGGCTGCAAGGTTTATACAACAGTAAGCACAGAGGCCTAGATCTACAAATCCTTCATAGAAATGCATTAGAAATAATTTGGCATAACATGCGTTAGTAACGCATAAGGCACTTCCATATAGACACCACTTGAACGTGGCACTATAACAAGTAAAATGTACCAGGTACACTGCACTCGTAAAACTGTAGTGTTAGCTTTATTTGTGAAACTAGAGAAGGCCATATTATCAAGCCTTGGCGACAAAATTATCGCCACTTTATCGGCAGCAAACTGCCGCTAAAGTGGCTATAATAGGTTTGATAATATTCTCTATTCAATTCCAATCAAAGCTCATGTTAGATGTGAAGGACATCTAACAGGAGCTTCGTTTGGAATTCCATAGATCATAATATCAAACCCATTATCGCCACTTTAGCGACACTTTCCTGCCGATAAAGTGGCGATAATTTTGTTGCCCAGGCTTGATATTATGGCCCAGAGTGCGTAGTGTACAGCACCTTCTCTATAAAATCTATAATTACCTCCGAGCAATGACAATAGATAGGTTACAACAGTTTGACAAACAGATCCACAACCTTATTACGCCACTTTTGAGTCACTTTTAACATGGGAAACGTGATGCAAGGAGCTAGTAAATCTACATCTGACTTTTCAAGAAAAAATCTCAACTCCAGACTCTGCGACACAATTTTAATGTTGTTTTCTCTCTCTTTCTCTCTCTCACTCTCTGTGACATCATTTCTCTTTCTCTCTTAAACTTAGACACTGCTGTCATGGACGTGTAGAAGGATTGTTCAGAATAAGTTGTGACTCCAACTGCCTGAAATGTTTACCGGCAAAGTTTATACAACGGTAAGCACAGAGGCCTAGATGTACAAATCCTTCATAGGAATGCATTAGAAATAAGTCGCCATAACGGGCGTCAGTAACGTAGCAGGCACTTCCATATAGACACCACTTGAACGCAGCACTATAACAGAACTGGAATGTACGATTCACACTGCACACGTAAAACCATAGAGTTACCAAAACTTGTAGGGACATAGTATCAAGAACGGCGATAAAATAATCGCAGTTTCAGCGGCAGGAAACTGCCGCTAAAGCGGCGATAATGAGCTTGATAATATGCCCTTCTGAATTCCCATAGTAGCCCAGGTTAACACCAGAAGCTGGACTGCTATGGGAAATCACAATAGCATATTATCAAACCCATTATCGCCGCTTTAGCTGTAGTTTCCTGCCGCTGAAACGGCGATAATTTTATCGCCGTTCTTGATAATATGCCCCGTAATGCTTCAGCTCATTTACTCACATTTACATAATTCTAAACTTTAATTTTCTTTTTTCTTTTGCAGATTACCAATCGGACACCTTTTGGAATCCATTTCACAATTTGTTTATGTTATGTTATGTTATGTTATGGGGATTTGTATAGCGCTCAGCTGCCCCAGCCAAGGGGCGTAACGGCGCTGATATAACATTGTTTAAGTTTTTTTTCCAGTTCTAATATAGTTATAATTGACTTTTGTTTATATTTATTGTTCAATAAAAGTTAATTAAAAAAAACTACATACTTCTTTTATTTTGTGGGGGAGGAGTATGACGGCCCACAATAAAAATAATGTTGAAATACTATAGTAAGATATTCAAGACTAGGATTGAAAACTACTGAGTTCTAACTAACAGATATAATAAAAACAACTGTGAGAAACTACGAAAATGGTGATGGACGGAATACGTAATCAATGTTTGGCGCCTCCGCACTGCCTTTCAAATAAATATATAAAAAATATGACTATTAATACTGTACAAAAGTAAAGCAGCGGATGACACACACAAACCAGGAAATGAAAGCGACAGATTTACTAACTGATACAAATAAAGGTTTGCTTGTTGAACTTGAAGAAAAAGAAAACGTGGGCTTCGAAACGACGCTGAGCATGCCATGCGAAGAGAGTACAACTGCTACACCAAAAAAAAAGGAAAGCTTTACATACTATCATAGAAATGAAGGAGCATATTATCAACAAAAGGCGATACATTATCGCCGCTTTTATCGACAGGAAACTGCTGATAAAGCGGCAATAATGCGCTTAATAATAGGCCCTTGTAACTTCCCATAGCAGCCCAGGTTCTGGTACTAACCTGGGCTCCTATGGTTATTCACAAGGGCATATTATCAAGCCCATTATCGCAGCTTAATCGGCAGTTTCCTGCCGATAAAAACGACGATAATGTATTGCCTTTTGTGGATAATATGGCTCATTGCTCTTTTTTTGACCAGTAAACTTAGGTGCATATTATCAAAGACTGGTGTTACAATTATCGCTGTTTTATTGGCAAGAAACTGCCGATAAAATGGCGATAATGACCATGATAATACGGCCTTGTTATTTCCCATAGAAGCACATGTTAACACCAGAACATAGGCTTCTATGGCAATTAACAAGGACGTAATATCAAGCCCACCCTCCCAACATTAATAAAAAACCATAGGCCCTTGTAAATTCCCATAGCAGCCCAAGTACTGATGTTAACCTGGGCTGCTATGGTTATTCACAAGGGCATATTATCAAGCCCATTATCGCCACTTTATCGGCAGTTTCCTGCCGATAAAAAAACAACGATAATGTATCGCCTTTTGTGGATAATATGGCTCATTGCTCTTTTTTTGACCAGTAAACTTAGGTGCATATCATCAAAGACCGGTGTTACAATTATCACAGTTTTATTGGCAAGAAACTGCAGATAAAACGGCGATAATGGCCATGATAATACGGCCTTGTTATTTCCCATAGAAGCCCATGCTTACACAAGAACATAGGCCTCTATGGCAATTAACAAGTACGTAATATCAAGCCCACCCTCCCAACATTATTAAAAACCCATGGGCCCTTGTAAATTCCCATAGCAGCCCAAGTTCTGATGTTAACCTGGGATGCTATGGTTATTCACAAGGGCATATTATCAAGCCCATTATCGCCGCTTTATTGGCAGTTTCCTGCCGATAAAAACAACAATAATGTATCGCCTTTTGTTGATAATATGGCCCATTGCTCTTTTTTTTTTACCAGTAAGCTTAAGAGCATATTATCAAGGACTAGTGTTAAAATTATCACCATTTTATTGGCAGGAAACTGCGGATAAAATGGCGATGATGGGCTTCATAATACGGCCTTGTTATTTCCCATAGTAGCCCATGTGAACACCAGAACATAGGCTTCTATGGGAATTTACAAGGACGTATTATCAAGTCCACCCACCCAACATTAATAAAAAACTCCAGACAATGCAGGTACCCGGAGCTGGAAGGTCATTTTACATATCACTGCCCCAGAAATGTGGCGTTCCCCGTGAGTGTACGGGGAGAGAGAGAGATAGAGCTCAAAACAAGACCCGAGGGGTGCCGCTCACTGAGACTGCTGGGAGTAGGACGGTAACCCCCCCGCATACTTCAAAAGAAAACGAGAGGAGTGCCGTTCCCCAGTGCTCAGGGCACCTTACAAGCCCCGATTATGCAGAAAAATTGCCCTTGTAATTTGCCCCCCGGGACCTAATGAATAAAATTGGACTTCTACTTTGTTCTCACCTTTTCCACTGTGTACAAGTACTGCACGAGTACCCCACCACTTTTTTTATTTAAAAAAAAATAAAAATTCAGCCTAAAGATCCATGTACCACTCCTGACCAAGACTATAGGCTCAGAATCTTTCCACCCTGCCCCATTTCCTTATTTCTCAACTTTGTTTTACTGTTTTCTTGTGATTCTGCTCTCCCGACAAACAACATGGCTGCCAACACTTCCTGGTTTGTAAATTGTAAATTGATACTTGTATAGCGCACTACTCACCCGCAAGGGTCTCAAGGCGCTTGTACGAATACCGCTGGGGAACCCATCTTGGCTTTCCCTGTGAGGCGTCCACTCCTGGGCACCCCCAAGGTGGAGGCCAGGCATCCTTAGCGTTGTGGGGGCCGTTGTGGAGATTAAGCAATCTATTGCCCAGAGTTGCAGAGTGGGACTCCATGGTTGGAAAAAGCATTGAGGCGAGAATTATCAGGTCCGTGGAATTTTTGAACCCAAGACCTGCCGAGGTGGGGAATTGAACCCTGGTCCCGGGCTAGACCTCTGCATCAGGGTCTGCCGCACTAACCATTGAGCCACACTTTTCCACATGTTTGAAGTATTGACAGCCAATCAGCATGCAGCTCCTGCTCGTAATTGTACGTAATTCCATACAAGTACGCCATGATTTTTCTTTAAAAAATAAAAATACAAAATAGAGCCTAAACATCCATGTACGACCCCCTGAGCAAGCCTAGAGGGTCAGAATGTCTCTACCCTACCCCCTTCCCTTATTTTTCAACTCTGTTTTACTGTTTTCTTGTGACTCGGTTCTAGCTAGGCACAAGATGGCCGCCAACACTTCCTAGTTTCGAGGGTTGACAGTTCACAGCCAATCAGCATGATGCCTGCGCTCATAATTGAACAGATTTCAGTATGTGTACTGAACTCCGTCTCTAAATATCGCTATAATTTAACTTGCAATTTTCTCAGAAACTACTGAACGGATTTACAACATTTAACAAAAAGCACAACATTTGAACAGAACTCTACCTCACTATACAATTGTTGTTTCATCGCTGTACAGTTAATATCCAACCCCTGAATAATATTTACTAGGGGTGGGCGTAGTTCGCGAAGTAGCGCTACGCGAAGCAACACGAAGTGCACTTCGCACTATGCGAACTTTACGTAGCACTACGCGAGCTGCGTAGTAGCATGTTTGCACTGTGCAAGATGCATTTTTAATGATTGCACAGTGCGAACAAGCATCCAGCACTGTGCAATCATTGAAAACTGCATCTTGCACAGTGCGAGCTGTAGTTTTCTGCCGCTCTAGTAGATTTTTACTCGAGCGGTAGCTTTCTCAACGCAAACTGGTAGTTTCTCATTGCGAGCGGTCGCGAGCATGCACAACCACTCGCAATGAGAAACCTGACCTCCCCGTGTTGAGAGTCTTGCCGGTATGTCATTGTGCTTGCTCGCGGTCACGAACATGATGTTGAGGACTGCGAACAAGCAACAAATTACCGCTGCACTACGGTACGCTGCGCTTGTTCTCACTTTGCTACGTGCAGCTCGCGTAGTGCGAAGTTGCGCAAACTTCGCAAACTACGCAAGCGTAGCGTAGTGCTTCGCCCAGGATTAATATTTACATGACATGGTGATCATGCCAATGCATGTGGTGAAAACCGCAAAAGAAACCAATCTTTAAACATGAAATCTCCTTGTGGACTAATGTATAGTGATCCAATCTGAACCCTAGGTGGCGTAGTAACCCAGGGTGCGAAAATCAATACTAGAAGTCTGGTCTCTGCTCAAAAGTCAAACTAGAGTAAAAGAGGCAAATTAGAGGTGTGATGGGTAGCCAACACCCCAAACACTTAAGGTATGTAAATGACAGAACTCAACTAATCCAATGTGCTCATTCAAAATAACAGTACATGGAACCTATACTCACCGTATAGTATTGAGTATTCTCCCTTAGTCCCTCAGGGCATGTCGATATCCCTTAGAATACTTGAGAGCCTGTTTGTGACGGTTTATCTGTGCAATCTGTTAAAAATTAAATATTAAATCCAAACGATCCGATCAGTAATGTCATCGTCTGTCAGGTTTGGTTATCCTCAGGGTCGGATCGATGCTCTGAATGGTCCACCTCCTGATAACTCCAAAGTCTAAATACTGTGATAGTACAGACTGTTAAAGGGATCAACCAAGGTAAGGAAGGGAACAGCAGGGAGGGAGACCTGTAGTTTGCGAAGAATAGAATTACTATCTGGAGCTTAGGGACACCGGCTTTGGGTATTTCTAATGAATCTCAATAATCACCTGTAATTAATAAGAAGATTCCTTTACAAAACTATAACCATCTCGGCATGATTGTTCAGTGCTGTAACGTGGGAAAAACACTCAACCAGCAATTATCAGGAACAACTTATCTCCATTGAATATACATCAACTATAACAGGGGTAACTTTAAGTGCACGCTCAACCTGCCCTCAATGTTATGCTCTGTGACTCTCGGGGGAGAATAAACCAAAGAGGCAGAAACTTCTTCCACCCACTGTTAGAAAGGCAAAACAAAACAGAGCAGCAAATGAAAATAGCCGGTGTCAGTGCATATTAAATGTCATAGCACAATTAAATCCAAAGCTTCTGTGAAAAGTCTGAAATCTCTCTTTGAGCTCCTACACCATATACCCAAGGTTCTGTGTATAAGTTCAACGACTGATGCAGTTAACAAAAATATTACAAGCACGTATTCAAATTTGTATGGAGATACTGTTTCGGTACTTATTCCAGAACCAATTGCAGAGAATGGCTGAGTTCTTTTATCCCCCCCTCCTGCATGAGACACACGAGGGTCCCGCCAATGGGAGGAAAGTTTCTAGGAAAATGTTCCATCCAAAGACTCCTTTCGCAAGAGGTTTCCCGGACCTTGCTGACGGACGAGCAATTTACGTGCTCAAACAACAGCTTCTGGAAAGGGGCGACCACTTGGTCCCCCCAAACGTATGGTTGAGTGCCCCGATCCCCCCGGGAAACCATTTTGGGCGGGGGGCGTGGCTCGGCTGGTATGCCCAAAGTGGCGTAGCCGGGGCGTGCCCTTTCCCGCCCAGGAGGGGTTGTCCTAGACACCCGCACGGAAGACCACACCCAGTAGGCGTACCGGCGGAGGGTCCCCGCCCTCCCGCAGATGGATTAAAGAGCGGTAATCCGAAGAAGCGTCCTCTTGTTCCTGTGCTCTGAAGGCTGCACCAACTCGTTGCTCGTGAGCCCTCGACGGAACAAGCGGCAATTTTGAGAACTTGTAATCTTGTTGTTTCTCTTTCAGTTATTTGAGTACGAAGGACCTGGGACCTCGTTGATCGACTGGAGCGGAGTAAATGAAGCTATGGCCGGCAAGAAAGCAGGAAAGAGCTCCGAGTTGGAGAAGGTACTGCGCACCTTGTCGAATCGGATGGCGATCATGGACAGAAAATTCGGTAAAGTTGACTCGATCGGTCGAGGTTTGGCCGAAGTTAAAAAACAGTTAGCAGCTCAGAACAGCTCAGGCCGTCCTAAGAAGACAATAGGCCTGGCCTTGCTGGGAATCGTCCCTGAGGGTAGGGGGATGCGTATTAAGAAGAGGGCGGTCTCCGGGGAGGATCCAGTTCCGGAGGTGCCCCCAGTCGCCCCCATCACACCAGCAGACACCCCGGTACTAAACCCAGATATAGGTATACCAATCCCGGTTGTAATTACCCCTGTTAATGATGGGGAGATGCCCCGGGAATTGGCCATCCAGTTAGCGGCAGTGTTACCCTGGCTCAAGAAGAAAGCGGGGGGGCAGTGGCCGCGGGGGACCCGGCCGAGGAGGCTAGACTAATAATCGAGCAGTTACGGCAGTCGAGAGAAGCCGGGACGGCAAATGTTCCTCTTGTTCCCCCACAGGTGGCACCAGGAGTACCTACGGTTAGCCGGGAAAAAGCGGCGGACACGACGGTAGAACCCGGTAAGCACACATTGCCAATGGCAGGGGAAGGTTCGTTGCCTTCAAGGCGCGAAAGATTGGCCCAGCACATCCCTGCGGCCACAAAGGAATTGATATGGGGGGAAAAATATGTGAATATGTTTTCATTGTTGACTGACCATCGCGAGATGGAATATGCAAAATCCCAGAAAGATTTATGGCACCCCAGTGTATGGCGGGCCAAGATGGCGGAATTTAGGGTCGATGAGACCGTAGCGAATTGGGTGAAGGCCTTTTCGATATTTTCGGCAGTCATGGGTGAACGAAAGCCGGAAGTGCTGACCGAGTTGTCCTGTTACCAGAATAGGATTATGGATTTTTATACTATGTATGAGGGGGACGAGTGGAAAGGATATGACATGAAATTCCGAAAAGCAAAAGAGTTTGATACATCTTTGACCTGGGACTGCCTCGACTCGGTGTCATGGCACAAGCAGCTCTTGCCTGGTGCGGCGGGTACGTCCTCGCCGGGCGGGAGCGGGTCGGGGTCAGTTCGCCAGAAGCCTGCGGTGCCCTTTCGAGCAGGCGCCGTGGGGAATTTCAGCCCAAGACCGGCGGAAATGGCGGCAAGCGGGGGGTTTGTTGGGGCTTCAATAGAGGCAACTGTAGCAGGCCTCAGGGAACATGTAGGTTCAGGCATGCGTGTGCGGGCTGTGGGAACTCCTCACACCCGGAGAGTAGCTGTAGATCTAAGAACAGCGGAACGGGAGGAAAAGGAGGGTCTAAGCAAGAATGAGGTGATGCTTGGGAACCGATTGCCTACACCTGTCGATATCATGGCTCTGACTCCTTGGTTGAACAAATACCCTTATCATGTATCCGCCGGGGTGTTGAGGAATGGATTCCTATATGGCTTCAACATCCCGGCAGGGGATTTTCGGGGGGACTCCTTTTGTAAAAATCAGTTATCTGTCCAACAGAACCCAAGCGTAGTAGCAAAGAAAATTTCCAAAGAAGTCGGCTTGGGGCGGGTGGCGGGGCCTTTTCATTGCCCGCCTGTGGCGGATTTTGTGTGTTCCCCGCTAGGGGTGGTTCCAAAGAAAGACCCAGGGGAGTTTAGACTGATTCACAACTTGTCTGCCCCAAGAGGTTCCTCGGTGAACGAAGCCATTGACCCGGATATTTGTTCGGTGCGGTACGCATCGTTCGACGATGCCATTGCCATATTAAATCACCTAGGCCCCGGTGCGCTGATGGCGAAATCGGACATCGAATCGGCATTCAGGTTGCTCCCGGTACACCAGCGAGACCAGCGCTTGCTAGGTTTTGCGTTTCAAGGGAGGTATTACATGGATAAATGCATGCCCATGGGTTGCTCCATTTCTTGTGCATATTTTGAAAATGTTCAGCTGTTTTTTAGAGTGGGCATTCACCGAGGCCACGGCGCATAGGCACGTTATGCACTATCTAGATGACTTCCTGTTCTTGGGAGCGGCCGGCAATGCGAAATGTGCGCAGGCGCTGCAGGACTTCTGCATCCTCATGCGGGAGTTCGGAGTCCCATTGGCACCAGGTAAGACGGTTGGACCATCTACTTCACTGGAGTTTCTGGGAATTGAGCTCGATTCTGTGGAAGGATGTTTCCGTTTACCGATGGAAAAGGTGGCCAAGTTTAGGGCTTCCTTGACGCAATGCCTGGGCAAGGAGAAAGTGACCCTGCACCAGTTACAACAAACAGTGGGTCAGCTTAACTTTGCCTTAAGGGTGATACCACTGGCCCGCCCCTTCTCACGCTCCATTGCACAAGCTATGGTTGGCCTCAGGGAGGGACACCACCGTACGAGACTGTCGGCAGAGGTTCGCCAGGACATGCGCATTTGGTTGGCATTTCTGGCAGACTTCAACGGTCGAGTTGTGTGGAACAAACCACCAGCATCTTCGGATGAACTAGGTTTGTGGACCGACTCAGCTGGGAGCGTGGGATTTGGCGCCATCTTTGGTAACCGATGGTCGGCACAAGTATGGCCGACGTGGTGGCACTCCAGCGGTCTGACAGGTAACATTGGGTTCTTAGAGCTATTTCCCATTTGGGTTGCTCTGATGGCATGGCCAGACGACTTCAGGGACCGCTCGGTGGTGTTTTGGTCGGATAATATGACTGTGGTTGAGTGCATTAATCAGCAGGCAGCCCGCTGCAAGTGGATCTTGAGATTGTTGAAAGAAATTGTTTTACGTTGCATGAAATTGAATGTACAGTTCAGGGCAAAACATGTGCCAGGCGTACTGAATTTTGCAGCTGATGCACTCTCTCGTTCACAAATGCAGGCTTTCAGGGGCCATCTACCCACAGCGGACCTAGTGGCGGCACCATTCCCCGAAGTGCTATGGCTAATCGGTGCCCCGGATTACAAGACCTCGTGGCAGCCAGCTTAGCTCCCAGGACAAGGAAGGCTTACGAAGGAGCGTTTCGGTCCTACTGCACATTTTTGGGTCCGACAGGGAGACAGAGCTGGGGCAGGAGGAATCCTTCCTGGGGTTCCTGGTAGCACTGCACAGAGAAGGCCGATCAGCGGCAACGGCCAATAGACATAGGGCGGCCATTTCGTTCATGGCACAGCTGCACGGCATAAGTGACCCGACGGGTTCCTTTTTGGTTAGGAAGGCACTCCGCGGCTGGCAACGCCTCGAGGGTCGCAAACAGGATACGAGGCGCCCTATTGGCTTAGACAGATTGTCTCTGCTTTTAGCAAAGCTGGATGAGACGTGCTCCTCCCCTTTCGAAGCAGTTCTGTTCCGGGCAGCTTTCGCCTTGGCATTCCATGGGGCTATGCGGGTAAGCGAGCTCGTAGCAAGGAACAAGAAGGATGTGGAGGGAGGCTTGTGCAGGGATCACTTACAAATAAGGGGTGATTCGATGTTAATCTCGATAGCCAGGTCCAAGACAGACCAGGGAGCTATGGGAGATAGTGTTGTCGTGCAGCGCGCACGAGGGTCTCCCACTTGTCCGATAAAGTGTTTAGAGGAATACTTGGCACTGAGGACGGCTAGATGGGAGGGGAGCCTGCTTAGGCACAATGATGGCACCCCACTGACGAGATTTCAGTTTCAGAGGGTGCTAGCACTGTCAATCGCTGCCGCGGGCATGGACCCGTGCGATTTTGAGACCCACTCATTTAGGATAGGGGCTGCTACTGAAGCTACGGCCCGGGGTCAGAGTGCGGAGGAAGTAAAACAGCTGGGCCGTTGGTCCTCGAATTGCTTCAAAAGGTATGTGCGATTGCACATGTTGTAAAGGTCAATTGACATGCACTCACGCTTCTTGTCTTTTGTTTGAATTACAGTTTCGCGAGCCTGTCACGCGGGGCGGAATTGGTAGTCGACCCAACTTCAGGAGACCAGCGGTCGAGGATCACCGACTGGGGAGAGAGTGGTATGGGTCGTGGGCCACTCATATGTGAGGCGCGCCGGGGACGTATTCAAGGCAGGTGACGCGACTCGTGCATCTGGGGAATACGGGTACAGAGTGACCTTCCATGGGAAGGGCGGGCTCTGTTTTGACCAGTTTCAATCGTTTTTTGAGGGTCTTTTAGGGCGGCAAAGGTCACCGCCATCTATAGTCATAGTACACCTGGGGGGCAATGATTTAGTGAAGCTGGGAAGACGAGTGTTATTAGAACACATCCTGTCGGCAGTTAGCTGGTTGGCTAAGAAACTCCCGGGGTGCACGATTGCCTGGTCCCACATGATCCCCAGGAAGATTTGGCGGGGGGGTCTTTCAGTGTCAGCGTTGAACCACTCAGTGAAAAGGGTCAACAATAAAATTGGGAAATTGTTTCGTTCCGCGCAGTTGCATAGCATTCCTCACGGGTGTATTCGGGGTGATCACATGTATCTGAATGATGGGGTTCACTTGTCCAGGGAGTGGAATGATTTACTCATAGGAGACTTCGTAGCATGGCTAAGGGGTGTGAGGAAGCATGACCTTTAGGAGGAGTGGGGGGGCCGGATAGTCGGTCAACTATCCGGCCTGTGGCGGTAAGGTCATGATCGGTGAGCAGTAATTTCAAGGTCCCTAGAGGGGGGCGCCACCCAGAATGGATGGGAGCGCCCGGGGGGAGGTGGCCATTGGCCCCTTCCATGGGGAGGCGGCACCCACTAAGGATGGGTCGCCTAGGGGGAGACGGCCATAGGCCCCTCCCAGGGGGGAGGCGGCTAGATGCCCCTCCTACGAATTTCCCGGGGGCCAGATATCCGCGACGGCGGAAGAGAGTGTGGGGATGGGGGGAAGTCCACGCTGTCCTTCCTACAGATACCTCACACGGGAACTCGGACGACCTTTAAGATGGCGTCGAGTGAAAGGGGGCCCCCACGACAAGGAAAGTTACAGTTGCAATGAGGGTAAAGTCCTCTGCGCATGCGCCACTCACACCGTGAGGGCAGGATTTTGGTAGTAGGGATCTGACACAGGTTAAGACCTTGCCGTTGGCCCTTAATGCTAGGATGTACAATTTTAATTTAGAATGTATGCATTTTCAGGATGATAGACTCGGCTAGGAAACCTTTGTATTAGAGATCTGTTAAGGTTAGCCAAAGAACATGTCTTCATCAAAATGTAATAAAAGTAAAATTGTACATAATTCATGAAACTTTTATTTAATGTTTTAAATTTTGTTTCATATTTTAATAAATACGGCCTGGGGGGTAACTCCCCCCCGCCTTCCAAAAGTTCAACCTGTGTCTGTCTTCTCACGTTGGGAAATGGTGTTGGGAGGGGGTGGCGGGCATCCCGGCCATATGGAAAGGGGTGACCACTCGGTCCCCCTGAACGTATGGTTGGGTGCCCCAATCCCCCCGGGAAACCATTTTGGGCGGGGGGCGTGGCTCGGCTGGTATGCCCAAAGTGGCGTAGCCGGGGCGCGCCCTTTCCCGCCCAGGAGGGGTTGTCCTAGACACCCGCACGGAAGACCACACCCAGTAGGCGTACCGGAGGAGGGTCCCCACCCTCCCGCAGATGGATAAAAGAGCGGGAATCCGAAGAAGCGTCCTCTTGTTCCTGTGCTCTGACGGCTGCACCAACTCGTTGCTCGTGAGCCCTCGACGGAACAAGCAGCAATTTTGACCCACCCACCAGCCCCTATGGCAATGTTTGTTTAAATAAAGTTTGATTAGAAAGAAGTGTATAGGCCTTTTTTCCTTTGTAGAGAAGTAAGGGAATGTTTCATATAATGATGTTGCTTCTGCTTTTAGGACAATTTTTCCCTTTGTAGAAAGGTTAAGTTGATGACTCATCAAGGCTATGTCAGAATTTTCTTCCCTTAGTAGATATAACAACTGTCGTATTTATTTTTTGGTCGGGCGGTAAGGTCATGAACGGTGAGCAGTAATTTCAAAGTCCCTAGAGGGGGGCGCCACCCAGAATGGATGGGAGCGCCCAGGGGGAGGCGGCCATTGGCCCCTTCCACGGGGAGGCGGCACCCACTAAGGATGGGTCGCCTAGGGGGAGATGGCCATAGGCCCCTCCCAGGGGGGAGGCGGCTAGATGCCCCTCCTACGAATTTCCCTGGGGCCGGATATCCGCGACGGCGGAAGAGAGTGTGGGGATGCGGGGGAGTCCACGCTGTCCTTCCTACAGATACCTCACACGGGAACTCGGACGACCTTTAAGATGGCGTCGAGTGAAAGGGGGCCCCCACGACAAGGGAAGTTACAGTTGGCAATGAGGGTAAAGTCCTCTGCGCATGCGCCACTCACACAGTGAGGGCGGGATTTTGGTAGTAGGGATCTGACACCGGTTAAGACCTTGCCGTAGGCCCTTAATGCTAGGATGTACAATTTTAATTTAGAATGTATGCATTTTCAGGATGATAGACTCGGCTAGGAAACCTTTGTATTAGAGATCTGTTAAGGTTAGCCAAAGAACATGTCTTCATCAAAATGTAATAAAAGTAAAATTGTACATAATTCATGAAACTTTTATTTAATGTTTTAAATTTTATTTCATATTTTAATAAATACGGCCGGGGGGGGTAACTCCCCCCGCCTTCCGAAAGTTCAACCTGTGTCTGTCTTCTCCCGTTGGGAAATGGTTTTGGGAGGGGGTGGCGGGCATCCCAGCCATATTACACTGGCTAGACCTACAAAGCATTCATAGCAATGCATTAGAAATAAGTCGCCATAACGGCCGTCAGTAACGCAGTAGGCACTTCCATATAGACACCACTTGAACAGGGCACTATAACAACTGAAATACAGCAGGTACACTGCACTCATAAAACTGTAGTTTAACTTTTATTTGTGAAAGGAGAGAGAGCCATATTATCAAACCTTGGCAACAATATTTTCACCATTTCATCGGCAGAAAACTGCCGCTAAAGTGGCCATAATAGGTTTGATATTATGCTCTATTGAATTCCAATCGAAGCTGATGTTAGATGTGAAGGACATCTAGCATGAGCTTTGATTGGAATTCCATAGACAATTTTATCAAACCCATTATCGCCACTTTAGCGACACTTTTCTGCCGATAAAGTAGCAATAATTTTGACGCCCAGGCTTCATATTATGGCCCAGAGTGCGTACTGTACAGCAGCTTCTCTGTAAAATCTATATTTACCTTAGAGCAGTGACAACAAATAGCTTACCACAGTCTGACAAACAGATCCACAACCTTATTAAGCCACCTTTGAGTCTCTTTCAACATGGGTAAAGTGATACAAGGAGCTAGTAAATCTACGTCTGACTTTTCAATAAAAATCTCAACTCCAGACTCTGCGACACAGTTTTAATGTTGTTTTCTCTCTCTTTCTCTCTCTCACTCTCTGTGACACCATTTCTCTTTCTCTCTTAAACTTAGACACTGCTGTCTGCTTGGACGTGTAGAAGAATTGTTCAAGTGAAGTTGTGAAGTCTACTTCTGTATGTGTTTGGCTGCAAGGTTTATACAACGGTAAGCACAGAGGCCTAGATCTACAAATCCTTCATAGGAATGCATTAGAAATAATTTGGCATAACATGCGTTAGTAACGCATAAGGCCCTTCCATATAGACACCACTTGAACGTGGCACTATAACAAGTAAAATGTACCAGGTACACTGCACTCGTAAAACTGTAGTGTTAGCTTTATTTGTGAAACGAGAGAAGGCCATATTATCAAGCCTTGGCGACAAAATTATCGCCACTTTATCGGCAGCAAACTGCCGCTAAAGTGGCTATAATAGGTTTGATAATATTCTCTATTCAATTCCAATCAAAGTTCATGTTAGATGTGAAGGACATCTAACAGGAGCTTCGTTTGGAATTCCATAGATCATAATATCAAACCCATTATCGCCACTTTAGCGACACTTTCCTGCCGATAAAGTGGCGATAATTTTGTTGCCCAGGCTTGATATTATGACCCAGAGTGCGTAGTGTACAGCACCTTCTCTATTAAATCTATAATTACCTCCGAGCAATGACAATAGATAGGTTACAACAGTTTGACAAACAGATCCACAACCTTATTACGCCACTTTTGAGTCACTTTTAACATGGGAAACGTGATGCAAGGAGCTAGTAAATCTACATCTGACTTTTCAAGAAAAAATCTCAACTCCAGACTCTGCAACACAATTTTAATGTTGTTTTCTCTCTCTTTCTCTCTCTCACTCTCTGTGACATCATTTCTCTTTCTCTCTTAAACTTAGACACTGCTGTCATGGACGTGTAGAAGGATTGTTCAGAATAAGTTGTGACACCAACTGCCTGAAATGTTTACCGGCAAAGTTTATACAACGGTAAGCACAGAGGCCTAGATGTACAAAGCCTTCATAGGAATGCATTAGAAATAAGTTGCCATAACGGGCGTCAGTAACGTAGTAGGCACTTCCATATAGACACCACTTGAACGCAGCACTATAACAGAACTGGAATGTACGAGTCACACTGCACACGTAAAACCATAGAGTTACCAAAACTTGTAGGGACATAGTATCAAGAACGGCGATAAAATAATCGCAGTTTCAGCGGCAGGAAACTGCCGCTAAAGCGGCGATAATGAGCTTGATAATATGCCCTTCTGAATTCCCATAGTTGCCCAGGTTAACACCAGAACCTGGACTGCTATGGGAAATCACAATAGCATATTATCAAACCCATTATCGCCACTTTAGCTGTAGTTTCCTGCCGCTGAAACGGCGATAATTTTATCGCCGTCTTGATAATATGCCCCGTAATGCTTCAGCTCATTTACTCACATTTACATAATTCTAAACTTTAATTTTCTTTTTTCTTTTGCAGATTACCAATCGGACACCTTTTGTAATCCATTTCACAATTTGTTTATGTTATGTTATGTTATGGGGATTTGTATAGCGCTCAGCTGCCCCAGCCAAGGGGCGTCCCGGCGCTGATATAACATTTTTAAAGTTATTTTTCCAGTTCTAATATAGTTATAATTGAGTTTCGTTTATATTTATTGTTCAATAAAAGTTAATTAAAAAAAACTACATACTTCTTTTATTTTGTGGGGGAGGAGTATGACGGCCCACAATAAAAATAATGTTGAAATACTATAGTAAGATATTCAAGACTAGGATTGAAAACTACTGAGTTCTAACTAACAGATATAA
This sequence comes from Lissotriton vulgaris, assembly GCF_964263255.1. Classification (NCBI taxonomy): domain Eukaryota; kingdom Metazoa; phylum Chordata; class Amphibia; order Caudata; family Salamandridae; genus Lissotriton; species Lissotriton vulgaris. The sequence continues at coordinate 1,899,217,923 of NC_141689.1, forward strand.
TAAAAACAACTGTGAGAAACTACGAAAATGGTGATGGACGGAGTACGTAATCAACGTTTGGCGCCTCCGCACTACCTTTCAAATAAATATATAAAAAATATGACTATTAATACTGTAAAAAAGTAAAGCAGCGGATGACACATACAAACCAGGAAATGAAAGCGACAGATTTACTAACTGATACAAATAAAGGTTTGCTTGTTGAACTTGAAGAAAAAGAAAACGTGGGCTTCGAAACGACGCTGAGCATGCCATGCGAAGAGAGTACAACTGCTACACCAAAAAAAGGAAAGCTTTACATACTATCATAGAAATGAAGGAGCATATTATCAACAAAAGGCGATACATTATCGCCGCTTTTATCGACAGGAAACTGCTGATAAAGCGGCAATAATGCGCTTAATAATAGGCCCTTGTAACTTCCCATAGCAGCCCAGGTTCTGGTACTAACCTGGGCTCCTATGTTTATTCACAAGGGCATATTATCAAGCCCATTATCGCAGCTTTATCGGCAGTTTCCTGCCGATAAAAACAACGATAATGTATCGCCTTTTGTGGATAATATGGCTCATTGCTCTTTTTTTGACCAGTAAACTTAGGTGCATATTATCAAAGACCGGTGTTACAATTATCACAGTTTTATTGGCAAGAAACTGCAGATAAAACGGCGATAATGGCCATGATAATACGGCCTTGTTATTTCCCATAGAAGCCCATGTTTACACCAGAACATAGGCCTCTATGGCAAATAACAAGTACGTCATATCAAGCCCACCCTCCCAACATTAATAAAAAACCATGGGCCCTTGTAAATTCCCATAGCAGCCCAAGTTCTGATGTTAACCTGGGATGCTATGGTTATTCACAAGGGCATATTATCAAGCCCATTATCGCCGCTTTATTGGCAGTTTCCTGCCGATAAAAACAACAATAATGTATCGCCTTTTGTTGATAATATGGCCCATTGCTCTTTTTTTTACCAGTAAACTTAAGAGCATATTATCAAGGACCAGTGTTAAAATTATCACCATTTTATTGGCAGGAAACTGCGGATAAAATGGCGATGATGAGCTTCATAATACGGCCTTGTTATTTCCCATATTAGCCCATGTGAACACCAGAACATAGGCTTCTATGGGAATTTACAAGGATGTATTATCAAGCCCACCCACCCAACATTAATAAAAAACTCCAGACAATGCAGGTACCCGGAGCTGGAAGGTCATTTTACATATCACTGCCCCAGAAATGTGGCGTTCCCCGCGAGTGTATGGGGAGAGAGAGAGATAGAGCTCAAAACAAGACCCGAGGGGTGCCGCTCACTGAGACTGCTGGGAGTAGGACGGTAACCCCCCCGCATACTTCAAAAGAAAACCAGAGGAGTGCCGTTCCCCAGTGCTCAGGGCACCTTACAAGCCCCGATTATGCAGAAAAATTGCCCTTGTAATTTTCCCCCCGGGACCTAATGAGTAAATTGGACTTCTACTTTGTTCTCACCTTTTCCACCGTGTACAAGTACTGTACGAGTACCCCACCATTTTTTTATTTAAAAAAAAATAAAAATTCAGCCTAAAGATCCATGTACCACCCCTGACCAAGACTATAGGCTCAGAATCTTTCCACCCTGCCACATTTCCTTATTTCTCAACTTTGTTTTACTGTTTTCTTGTGACTCTGCTCTCCCGACAAACAACATGGCTGCCAACACTTCTCGGTTTGTAAATTGTAAATTGATACTTGTATAGCGCACTACTCACCCGCAAGGGTCTCAAGGCGCTTGTACGAATACCGCTGGGGAACCCATCTTGGCTTTCCCTGTGAGGCGTCCACTCCTGGGCACCCCCAAGGTGGAGGCCAGGCATCCTTAGCGTTGTGGGGGCCGTTGTGGAGATTAAGCAATCTATTGCCCAGAGTTGCAGAGTGGGACTCCATGGTTGGAAAAAGCACTGCAGAGAGAATTATCAGGTCCGTGGAATTTTTGAACCCAAGACCTGCCGAGGTGGGGAATTGAACCCTGGTCCCGGGCTAGACCTCTGCATCAGGGTCTGCCGCTCTAACCATTGAGCCACACTTTTCCACCTGTTTGAAGTATTGACAGCCAATCAGCATGCAGCTCCTGCTCGTAATTGTACGTAATTCCATACAAGTACGCCATGATTTTTCTTTAAAAAATAAAAATACAAAATAGAGCCTAAACATCCATGTACGACCCCCTGAGCAAGCCTAGAGGGTCATAATGTCTCTACCCTACCCCCTTCCCTTATTTCTCAACTCTGTTTTACTGTTTTCTTGTGACTCGGTTCTAGGTAGGCACAAGATGGCCGCCAACACTTCCTAGTTTCGAGGGTTGACAGTTCACAGCCAATCAGCATGATGCCTGCGCTCATAATTGAACAGATTTCAGTATGTGTACTGAACTCCGTCTCTAGATATCGCTATAATTTAACTTGCAATTTTCTCAGAAACTACTGAACGGATTTACAACATTTAACAAAAAGCACAACATTTGAAAAGAACTCTACCTTACTATACAATTGTTGTTTCATCACTGTAGAGTTAATATCCAACCTCTGAATAATATTTACTAGGGGTGGGCGTAGATCGCGAAGTAGCGCTACGCGAAACTACGCGAAGTGCACTTCGCACTACGCGAACTTTACGTAGCACTACGTGAGCTGCGTAGTAGCATGTTTGCACTGTGCAAGATGCATTTTTAATGATTGCACAGTGCGAACAAGCATCCGGCACTGTGCAATCATTGAAAACTGCATCTTGCACAGTGCGAGCTGTAGTTTTCTGCCGCTCGAGTAGATTTTTACTCGAGCGGTAGCTTTCTCAACGCAAACTGGTAGTTTCTCATTGCGAGCGGTCGCGAGCATGCACGACCACTCGCAATGAGAAACCTGACCTCCCCGTGTTGAGAGTCTTGCCGGTTGTCATTGTGCTTGCTCGCGGTCGCGAACATGACGTTGAGGACCGCGAACAAGCAACAAATTACCGCTGCACTACGGTACGCTGCGCGTGTTCGCACTGTGCTACGTGCAGCTCGCGTAGTGCGAAGTTGCGCAAACTTCGCAAACTACGCAAGCGTAGCGTAGTGCTTCGCCCAGGATTAATATTTACATGAGATGGTGAACATGCCAATGCATGTGGTGAAAACCGCAAAAGAAACCAATCTTTAAACATGAAATTTCCTTTTGGACTAATGTATAGTGATCCAATCTGAACCCTAGGTGGCGTAGTAACTCAGGGTGCGAAAATCAATACTAGAAGTCTGACCTCTGCTCAAAAGTCAAACTAGAGTAAAAGAGGCAAATTAGAGGCGTGATGGGTAGCCAACACCCCAAACACTTAAGGTATGTAAATGACAGAACTGAACTAATCCAATGTGCTCATTCAAAATAACAGTACATGGAACCTATACTCACCGTATAGTATTGAGTATTCTCCCTTAGTCCCTCAGGGTATGTCGATATCCCTTAGAATACTTGAGAGCCTGTTTGTGACAGTTTATCTGTGCAATCTGTTAAAAATTAAATATTAAATCCAAACGATCCGATCAGTAATGTTATCGTCTGTCAGGTTTGGTTATCCTCAGGGTCGGATCGATGCTCTGAATGGTCCACCTCCTGATAACTCCAAAGTCTAAATACTGTGATAGTACAGACTGTTAAAGGGATCAAGCAAGGGAAGGAAAGGAAGGGAACAGCACGGAGGGAGACCTGTAGTTTGCGAAGAATAGAATTACTATCTGGAGCTTAGGGACACAACTTTGGGTATTTCTAATGAATCTCAATAATCACCTGTAATTAATAAGAAGATTCCTTTACAAAACTATAACCATCTCAGCATGATTGTTCAGTGTTGTAACGTGGGAAAAACACTCAACCAGCAATTATCAGGAACCACTTATCTCCATTGAATATACATCAACTATAACAGGGGTAACTTTAAGTGCACGCTCAACCTGCCCTCAATGTTATGCTCTGTGACTCACGGGGGAGAATAAACCAAAGAGGCAGAAACTACTTCCACCCACTGTTAGAAAGGCAAAACAAAACAGAGCAGCAAATGAAAATAGCAGGTGTCAGTGCATATTAAATGTCATAGCACAATTAAATCCAATGCTTCTGTGAAAAGTCTGAAATCTCTCTTTGAGCTCCTACGCCATATACCCAAGGTTCTGTGTATAGGTTCAACGACTGATGCAGTTAACCAAAAATATTACAAGCACATATTCAAATTTGTATGGAGATACTGTTCCGGTACTTATTCCAGAACCAATTGCAGAGAATGTCTGAGTTCTTTTATCCCCCCTCCTGCATGAGACACACGAGGGTCCCGTCAATGGGAGGAAAGTTTCTAGGGAAATGTTCCATCCAAAGACTCCTTTCGCAAGAGGTTTCCCGGACCTTGCTGACGGAGGAGCAATTTACGTGCTCAAACAACAGCTTCTTACACTGGCTATAAAACCTACCTGCAGTGTCAGAAGCTAGGCACGAACAAAGTACTTAAAACGCATATGGTGCACAAAGCACCCTTGATGGACCGGAGCATGTAGTCCTTGCTCCAGGCTTCCTGGAAATCCTTAATTATTGGTCGCATCCGCGGCTGCAGATGTGTTTTTCAAGGCGTTTTGGCCTCACACTGGCACAAGTTCATGCCTCCTCCCCTTTCTTGATGTCTGTTCATGGGACTTGTAAGGGTCCTGTTTACCTTGGGGATTGCGATTTGGCATTTCGGCATGTAATATTACTACCATCCGTGTGTCTAGCCTGGCAGTGTTCATGACTATTGGAGGAAGTTAGTGAGTCATGCGAGTACATTCCTTCCCTGGAGAACACAGGCAGGGACATGGTTTCTTAGGAAAACATTTATGGAAAGAAAAGACTTTTCTCGGCGTGTGTACTGCTGCAGACAGCAGCAGTACACACGCCCAGACAGAGTTTCTGCCCTCTACATTTTGAATCAAGAATACCTTTCACCTTGTACGCCTTTTCATTATCCACCTATATAGGCACAGGTCTCTTTTTGACAAATGAGCATGCAGGTTTGAGCAGTGAGACATAGAAAACTATGCAAATACGTAAATTGGAGGGTAAGGATCCTGGAAGTCCTTAATTATCGGCCGTGACTGCAACTGCAAACGTGTTTTTGAAGGCATTTTGGCCTCACACTGGTGTGAGTGCGCAACTTCTCCCCTTTGTTGACTATTGGAGGACGTTAGTGAGTCGTGACATCATCACAAACAGAGGTAAAGTATAGCTAAGTAAAGCTGACACGCTTACCTGAAAAGTGGGATATGTGTACATGCGTAGAATAAAGGGCCAAATCCCTGCATCAATAGTTTAAACAATCTATGTCCTAGACTGTGGTGTATTGACAAATCTGTAAAAGGGTATAGGTCTATATAGATTATAAGCTCTAATCCAAAGTATCTAGTCCCCTCCTTGATCTATAAATATATATGCTCATACTTCCACTTACCTCATCAAAGTAAGACGTTCTGTATCAATCCTACCACGAGTGCACGGAAACCTTCATCAGTATCAACTGGAGCCCAAACCCCAAACCCCAAACCCCGGAAAACCTTGGTCAAAAGCCTTCCGGTGTGGCCTTAGAAAATTGACTAACTTACATTGTGCAAAAGCTGTGTCACTCTGGGTGCCATATTTCTAGGGTGTGCTGGGTGGAACATTAATGAATTGCTAGTGCTCCTAATAGAGACCACACCACCGATCAAGCCAACGGACCACAAATCTGTATAGAAGTGAGTCCAGAATTCATTCCGAAAGAAGGATACAGCAATCATAGTGATGAACCATGATGTTAATGAGATACAGTCACAATTCCTCTTGAACATCGGAATCGAAAACATTTGTTACATAGCAGTGCTTGTCTTTGCAATGTTATGTTAACAATTTAGTACATGGGATACAGGAATTTCATAGGTAATGCAGTGGCCTAGTAATGCCAGAATTATCCACAAATAGCTCATGATTATATTTTGCCTAGTGTGACATGTGATACAAGATTGCAATGGGTAATTATGTACATATATCAATCTTTCCTTTTGATGACCAGATCAGTACTTCCCAGACAAGTATAGTAGTATCAACAACATCAGTGAGAAAGTGACATAGACATATGTTCTCATTGCGTGGACCAACAAAATAGGTTGCAGTAGGCGATTGTGTACATATATCTGTTTCACTTTTGATGACCCAATCAGTACACCTTGTAAAAACACAGTAGTATCAAGAATATTAGTGAGCGAGTGACAGAGAAATATGTGCCTGTTGTGCGAGCCAACCTTATATGTATTCATTCATGGGTTAAAGAGAACTAAGTCTGGGTAGTGAACTCTGGTGCACTCGCGCAGATTGTGGAGTTTTCTGCACTCCGCGTTACGCGGAGCTTGCGGAGTTCGGAAATCTCTGCTTCGCATTGCAGAGCTTTTTTCCTCACTCACTTTCGTCAACTTCGAGTTGGCGACCGTGAGCGAAAAAAATCCACCTCCAAGTGAGATTTTTCCTTGTTCGTGATCGTCAGCAACAAGATGGCGAGCGCGAGCGTGGAAAATCAAACCCCTGGCGAGATTTCTCAATGCAGGCGGTCAGATTTCTCATTGTGATTGATCGCGTATGCTCCCGACCGCTCGAGTTGATAAACTGTCCATTCGCACTGAGAAAGCTGCCGCTTGAGTAAAAATGTAATCAAGCAGCGGAAAGGAAGCAGCACCCGCTGGCGCTGTGCATTGTGCCGTTCACGATGATTGCACCGTGCAGACAGGCACCTGGCACTGAAAATCACAGCAAACTGCATTTATCTAATGCACTCCACTGCTAGCAGAACTCCACAGAGTGCGGCAGAGTTTTTTTTGCACTTCGTAGCAGAACTCCGCCCAGGCTTAATGAGAACCAAATACTTCCAGATGTAAGACAGAAATATACTGGGGTATCAGTTAAACCTCCATCAATCCCACAGGAAATATTGCAATTTATGATCTATTTAATCCCTTGAGCACATGAGTCACATGGCTTCTTTTCTCATTAGTACAAGTGTTCCCTGTTGCCACCTCTGGGGTCTCTAGGTATGCGTACAATACCAAAAAACAAGCATAGCCAATGCCAGTCGGTCTCGCCATATTAATGAGTTTAGTGTTGCAGTTCTTAATAAAGAGCATTATTATAATGCTAATCTATGCTAACCTGCATATTTGGTCACATTAGACTTACTCCAGCACTTTCTGCCTAGCTGCTCCCCAAAAATCATACAAATACATAAAGTGTAGATACAGATTAAGAGAAAAGCACCAAACTAGACTTGCTTATCAAAAATAAACAAGCAGCAAGTTCTAAGCTCTATCACTCTGTAGCCACATAAGTCCTAAATAAAAGCCTACACCCACTATTTAATTTGTAAAAGATAAATTGCTGGGGCTAAAAGTAAAACTTTAAAAATATCCAAAAACACATAAAAAAGGCGATGACAAAGTAGACTCAAAGGGGTCTATTATAATGGCTGGCGGCTCGCCACCGCCCGTATGGTGGTGGTGATCCGCCCGCCTTCATTCACTGCCCGCCTCCCAATTCCCCCCGCCATATTAGGATGGCAGGATGGACCCCAGCGGATGGAAAGACCATCAGCCGGTTTTCCGTTGATCAAACAGGAGACCAATCGGGAAAGGGGATTGATATGGTGGCGGTGTCTGAAAGACACTGCCATCCATATCAAGATGCAGCTTTGATGTGCCTTTTTATGGCGGCGTTGCTGCCATGGAACGGCATGCAGAGTCTGCATGTGGGGGTCCATTGCGGGCCCCCAGGCTGTTGGGGGGTGGGGGTGCACATGGGGGGTAACTATGGTACCCCCTGCATTTGCATGCACAATGTGGCAGGGACCGCGCTTTGCGTGCCACGTTGTGCATGCAAATGCACAAATGCCTTTTTAACATTGCGGCGGGTGCTACTGAAAGCACCGCCTGCCACAAAGTAAAAAATGCGGGATGTGCCCGCCAGTGTGGCGGGCGCCTCCTAATTGGATTTGTGGGACCACCGCACACATAGTGGGCAGTCCCATTTACTGAAACGAAGCCACCCACCATCTTAATAGACCCCTAAATACTTATTCCCTTGAATGAATTGCCTTCAAACTATTTGCAATTAAATAACCAGACTTTCATATTAACAATCAAACACGCAGAAAATGCCACATTTTATTCTCAATCACTTTGCAGCCACCTAGGTCCCAAATAAAGGCCTACACTGAGTGCTTAATTTGTTAAACATGAAGCTCCGGGGCTAAAAGCAAAGCAGAAATTGTCACGTTCTACTCTGCAGCACTCTGCCAACACATAAGTCCCAAATAAAGGCCTACATCCATTGCATAATTTGTTAAACATAAAGTGCTGGGGCTAAAACCAAAACTCTAAAAATACACAAAAACATGTCAAAAATACCAAAAACTCCTCTATAGCGACACAAACACCATAAATGTAAATTCAGCTGAAAAGAAATCTTCTAAACCAGACCTGCATATACAAAATCAAACAAGCACACGTTCCACGCTGCAGTACTAGCAGCAACTGCCACGTTCTACTCTCCGGCACTCTGCAGGCACAAAAGTCCCAAATAAAGGCCTACACCCAGTGCTTAGTTCGTAGAACCTGAAGTGCCAGGGCTAAAATCAAAACTCTAACAGTGCCCAAAAAATGTGATAAGAAACTACACTCAAAATGCTCCTTCCTTTAAATACATTGTTTTCAAACTGTTTGCAATTAAATAAGCATACATGCTTATGAAAAATCAAACAAACAGCAACTGCAACATCTTACTCTCCCGCACTCTACAGGCACACAGTTCCCAAATAAAGGCCTACAGTTTGTAACACATGAAGTGCCGGGGCTAAAAGCAATTTTTTCTTAAATGCCCGTCAAAAATGCGATGTCAGAGTAGAGTTTAAATACTCATTCTCTTGAATGAATTGTCTTTAGACTATTTGCAATTAAATAAAATAATTACTCACTTTTATAGCAACAACCACAAAACCTGCCTATTTGGTCACATTACACTTTCTCCAGCTCTATCAGCCTAAATGCTTCTTGAAAAGCATGCAACCTTTGTTACAATCACAATACATGTAAATGCAGATGAAGAGAAAAGAACCAAACTGGACTTACCTATTAAATAACAAGCTAACAGCAAGTTCCAAGCTCTAGCACTCTGCAGCCTTATAAGTCCTAGATAAAAGCCTACACCCACGGCTTAGTTTGTAAAACTTTAAAAATTACCAAAAATACATCAACAATGGAATGACAAAGTAGACTCTAAATACTTATAACCTTGAATGAATTGTTTTCAAAATATTTGCTATGAAAAAAAAAAAACTTGCCTATCAAAAATCAAACTAGCAGCGACTGCCACGTGTAGTAATTTTTACCCCTACGCTATCCAACGCTTTCCCTACTGTTGCACTCCCTGGAGTGGGAATAGTAATTTTTACCCCTACGCTATCCAACGCTTTCCCTACTGTTGCACTCTCTGGATTTGAAATATTAATTTTTACCCCTACGCTATCCAATGCTTTCCCTACTCTTGCACTCACTGAAGTGGAAATAGTATTTTTTATCCCTACGCTATCCAACGATTTCCCTGCTGTTGCACTCTCTGGAGTAGGAATAGTAATTTTTATCCCTACGCTATCCAACGCTTTCCCTACTGTTGCACTCACTTAGTTGGAATAGTAATTTTCACCCCTACGCTATCCAACGCTTTCCCTACTGATGCACTCTTTGGATTTGGAATAGTGATTTTTACCCCAACGCTATCTAACGCTTTCCCTACTGTTGCACTCACTGGAGTGGGAATAGTAATTTTTATCCCTAAGCTATCCAACGCTTTCCCTACTGTTGCACTGACTGGAGTGGGAATAGTAATTTTTACCCCTACGCTATCCAACACTTTCCCTACTGTTGCACTCTCTGGAGTGGGAATAGTAATTTTTACCCCTACGCTATCCAATGCTTTCCCTACTGTTGCGATCCCTGGAGTAGGAATAGTAATTTTTACCCCTACGCAATCCTACGCTTTCCCTACTGTTGCTCTCTCTGGAGTGGTAATAGTAATTTTTACCCTCTCACTATCAAACTCTTGCCCTACAGTTGCACTCTCTGGAGTTGGAATAATAATTTTTGCCCCACGCTATACAACGCTTTCCCTACTGTTGCACTCACTGGAATTGGGAATTCGATATTTTGACTGTCTATATTTTTTCCTATCGATATTTTGGAGTCAATATTTTTGTACTTACCTGTTTGTAGATAGGAAGTCGATATTCTGGCATTTGATATTTTAACCTCGATATTTTGGCAAGTCGATATTTTGACTGTCGATATTCTGTCAGTGATCCATTACTTCAGTTCTATCTAAATTTATTAGGATTCTTGTTTTAGCAATTCTCAAGTATCTCACAAAGCTACAAGTAATTCATAAATAAATGTGTACGACTTTTGACACAAAGACTTACCACCCCTAAATATTAAAAAATACCCTGAACGTAAGCACATACATTATTTTGGAATACTAGTAATATAAAACACATACAGTGTTATTATCACAAACTAAACTACTTCATCTGTGCTACAAAAATGGCTGTCAAATAAACCAGGTATGGGAACACATGGAGACAAATATTTCCTTTCAGCGGGAAAGGGTATAGTCCTAAGCTTTTTTTTAAAATACACTCAGGGGCTTTGGTGGTCATATCACTTAAACTACAAGAATTGAAAAAAATATTATTGTCTACGGGTGCTCATGGGAGACAATTTCCATGAACTGGAATCTAGAAAATGCTAAAGTGCTTCTGGTATTTTACTGACCTCTGCTGGTTGTTTTCTATCAAGAAAATTAAATGGAGGCAGTTGCCAGAATTTTTTTTAAAAGGAAGTCCATAAGCATGAACCAATTCTGGTATTTTACTGGCCTCTACTGGTTTTCCATCAAGACAGTTAAATAGAGGCAGTTGAACAGAAAAAAGTCCCTAAGCGGAAGGAGACAAGTTCTAGGACTGATCTCCAGAGACACAAAATACATACAAATATAAGTATATACTTATGTGTATACCAGAGGTCTTAAATGCTTAACCTAATGAGAGGTCCCTATGTGGTCCATGTGCACCACATTCTCTCACATGTACTGCTATAGGGTGTATCTCATCATTGTTTTTTATGGCCTTCTTGAGTTCACTTACTCTTTCTTTCAACATCCTGATGGTGCTACCCACGTATATCCGTCACATTTACATTTGATAATGTACACTACAAACGTAGTAATACAAGTTGTATTGTAGCAGATGTCATACGTTTTACTGTTTTCTGTACAAAGTTTCTTCATCTTGTCACTAGCCCACTTACACATACCGCAATGTCCACATTCCCAGCCGGACATCTGACATTGTTTTTTCTCGCCTCCCCGTTATGTTTTCTTCCCTCTATCTTTCTCTGATGTCTATACTTGGAATCTGTAACAGAAGTAATTATGTAATCTTTAACTTGCTGATCCTCATGTAAAGCGCACTGATACCTACAGGTCTACGGGTCTAGCCAGCGCTACATAAAACTATGCAAATAAATAAATAAATAAAACCTAACTAAGGTCACTTTATCCAATTATCTCTTGGAACGATGGTTGGAGAACTTGGACTAAGTGTAACACGTAATGTACAGCCTCTGCAGAAGGTAATACTTGGACCAACAGTTATAAATTCTGAGGGGGTTTATCTACTCTCAGTATGTGCCAGTGTCTCCTCAGGCTCTTGGGCGCCTGTCCAGAGATTTGTGTGCAATCAGTGATACCTGTCGATTGACTTTGTATATCTTATCCTTGACCCCTTCAATATTCTTTGAGTCATAACTTCTGTCTGTGAAAAGGTTACCCTTTCATGCATACACACATCCAGATTTTGACTACAGTAGCACCTGGCAGTCATCATGTCGCCACAGGGCATTGCCTAAATCTAACTTGTCGGTGTGTGCTAGAGGCATGGAGGAGAGAGGTACAGGAGGTCGGTTTCCTGTATAATCTCCTATGCAGGGTATTGTTTGAAATAAATGATTCTATATCCAAAAAGGTGTTTTGTTCTGTGCTACTGTGATGTGCACATTTGATTTCCACCTCATTACTATTGAGATAGTCACAGACATCCTTTAGTTTTGCTGTTGTAGCAGTCCAAATCATTAATCAATCATCAATGTACCGACCCCAGTAATGGATATATTCTGTCCACTATCTCCCATTTTGACCCAGGATGAGGATCGGTTCCAACCACCCCATCATCAGGTGGAGAGAACTTGGAACCCATGGCTGGATCTGCCTATACCATTTGTTCATAAATGAGAACAGTTTATTGTTAAGAATCGCTTCAACCATGGTAATTAGCATTTTGGTGTGTTACCAGTGACTGGCCGATCTTGTGTGAAGTATATGTCGCAGTGCTCTGATTTTAATGTCATGCCTAATGCTAATGTATGGGGCTACACCATCCATGGTAACCAGAGTGACTCTGGGTATTGTGGGCATAGTGGGGCTACACAGAGTGCCAAGGAGTTTAAAATAAACTCTGCGCGATCTGTGTAGCTCCGCTACATGCCACCCGCCTCCATTTAATCCACCGACCCAATTAACAATTCTTATATAAGCTTAAAAAAGAAGTATAGTATTAAAAACAGGCGGGCGCATGCGCAGTTGTGCAGTAAGAACTCATTATTGTACTCTGATGGTACTCTGATTTTCCTTCGTTGACTCCTTGTAAGTATGTACTAAATTCCTCCGCAGATTTTCATTGCGTCTGAAGGCAAAAATCGGTTTTGGTATTTTGGTTGCATTACCCTGATTCAAAAGGTTCCAACTGGATATGATAACATTTTTCAATCTATTACTAATATTTGAAAACTGACTCACAAACATTAATTTCAAGTCGCTTATTTTCTCCTCTTTCTTATTTTTGGGGTCCTGATTCAGCATACTGTCCCGGTTATAAAACCAGGCCCATTTGAGTGAATGTTTTATGAGTTTCTTGGGGTAGCCCCTCACTCTCAATTTGTTACTTAAACATTCTGAATGTTTGTAGTAATCCTGAATATTTGTAATATTCCTCCGTAACCGGAGGAACTGTCCAAACGGTATATTATCACGCTGGGAGCACAGGTGATAACTCTAATAATGTAAAAGGGTGTTCTTGTCAGTGGGCTTGGGGAAGAGCTCCACTTCCAAGAATCCCTCCACATCTTTGATCGTAATGTCCAAAAAATTGACCGCATGATTATCATATGATGCTGTAAATTTGAGGTTAGCATCACCAAGGTTAAAGTCTATTACAAAGCTACCCCGGGATGGGGTAGAACACCTCCGTGCACTGCGTCAATGACTGCAATAGTCAAATTCATTTGCATATTATTTTAATCACTGTTAGTCTTTCAAAAGTTCATCACATTTTCAACAATCCATTGGTCATGGTTATTGTTTTCACATTAGCTCATTCATGAGGTAATATGTCCAATGCAATTTCAAATCAATTTTCATGTGTCCCAATGCATTTCGGGCTTTCTTGTGGCCCTTCGTCAGGGGATACTCCACAGAAAGAAAAAGGGGGCGTTGCCAGTGTTCATCAATATATGGGGGGTGACTGTCCTTAAATACCGGTGTGATCGAAAACATGCATTCATAGAACTCGTGCTTAACCAATGACATGCTGTTAACTCGAACGTGTATGCGCTCTGTGCTCTGTGATCGGATAAAAAAGCTGTCACGTTTAAAAATAAATAAATGTGTTGCGATCGTGAACTTTTTAATGGTAGATGTGTTGGGAACACGCGTGCCCATATTTAGTGAATAAGTGCATTGCGGTCGTGAACTGTTTAATACCAAACGTGCTGGGGACGTACATGCTGTGTGGAAATCTCGATTTGTGAAAACACCCAAGTACACCAATTAAACCCAAACGAAATCTCACATGAGCATGGATCTGGCCTCTATGACCTGTAATACACAAATAGACGCACCGCCGGTTAATATCCGGTAATGTTGAAATTACACGTTCATGAAAGGGGTCCGCTGAAATGGTACTTACTCATGAAACGATAAGGCTGGACGAACGGTGTGTCGCGGTTCCTCCCGTGTGCTTGCCGTGTGACGTCTGTGAGTGTTATGGTGAGATAGTGAACATAAACGACGGGTTCCTTTCGAGTGCCATCTTAGAGTGGTTTAGTTAGAAACCCTAAAGGTTGTGTTTCGACAGCGATTCCACCGTAGCACGCCACAGATCGTTATTTGGACACGACAGCGATTCCACCGTAGCACGCCACAGATCGTTATTTGGACTACCACGTAATAACTCTAGGCAGTGCCAGCCCTAATCATTTTCCTTGTCAATCACCAAGGTTAAGCCATTCCAGGAACTCATCCAATGTGTTGCCATCACCTTCACAAGTGAAGAAAATGTTGTCAATGAAGCGGCGCCACATCTTGATGTTCTCATAGAAGGGCGCCGCCTCATTTAAGACCTGTCTCTCCTCGAATTTGGTAAAGTTGGGTAGATGCACTGCTGGTTATGATGAAGTTGTTCAAGTTAAATGTGCTTTGTTCAAGTTTGGTGGTGCTCAATTAGGAGGCGTCGAGTGCCCCACGACGTCAGGAAAATTACAAGATTAGTGAGACCAGATGGAATCTGGTGTCATCCCTGATTGGCACACACTTTGGTTGTGTTCTCAGAAAAACACTTTCATTCACTGTTCGCTTTGATCATCATTTATTTAAGATTATTCATGATTTGCGTTGCATTTTGTATTATTTCGTTTCAAAGTTCATCAAATTGTTTTAAATTTCAAACATCAGGCAAATATCAAGGCGTGTCCAATGCATTTCGGGCACTAACATAATGTGCCCTTCATCAGGGAAATGACACTAAAAATAAAAGTAAAACAAAATGTCAATAATTCTGGTCCTATGTCATTGTCATTACATTGCATTGCAGTTTACAAAGTAAAACATGCAAAATAAAGAACATGTATTTCCTTAACGTGTACATCATGCACTTTACAAACAACTAATGGTGCTGTAGAGAAAAGGTTGGGGTTTGTGATGGGGTGTGTGGGAAAAACGATTCGACTCTTACTCACATGCCTGTTGTGACGGTCTGGCAGTTAATCTGTGGAGATACAGGGGTTTGTTTTAGACATTTGTCGAATTTACGGGGGAACAAGTGCGTGCGCAATGTGTAGTGACGCTACGGGCTTATGGACTAACCTGCAAGATGTTAAAGCGTGGCTTTTCTCCCAGTCTGCCTGTCTCCGATGTGCCGGTAAAAGCAGTTAGCTTCCGGCTTTCATTATTTTAAAATGGTTCGCTCAGTCACGTGTGATAGAGAGTAAAAAAAGACTATCGTTTGTAACCCAGTGGCGGGTTATACGAATGTGGGAGCGGAAATCATACTCAGGTTATTGTTAATCCTAATGTATGGTGAAATATCCGCAATGGACAGGAGTTAAAGAAATATGCACATAATAATGGAAAATCCAGGGTGGAGAAATTAGAACTGGTCAAAAACGGGGATTCGATCTCAAAATAGGAAGAAGCAGTGAATGATGGGTTAAACGAATAGTGGGTTGAGCTCCTCGAATTTGGCCACATATAGGCATGCAAACTTGGAGCACAGGTGGCTCCCATGCTAGTACCTTTGCCCTGGAGAAACAATTCATCTTTAAAAACATGTTATTATTTAGTACTAAAGTAATACAATAAACCTACTTGGATTACAACTTACCAGCGTGTCATCATTACTACATTAATTTTGGAGACAAGGATGAAATGACAGGAACACCTCATCACGAGAGGGAAAGGAACCAAAGACAAAAAGGAAAGATGGATACAGACTACAATTAGGATGACTTACCTGTTCATAAAGACCTACAGATACTACCTGTGAATAAACCTACTTGGATTACAGCTTACCAGTGTGTCATCATTACTACAGATACACCTTTTGTGCAGCATAAAAAAATCTTAAGGAAGGCTAGTTCGGTTCCCTAATGTAAACCTAATACAGCATGACACTTAGCATAAATCCTGTTTTACAACATGTATTCACGGGGTATTTATTGTGGCAGGGGACTTATTTCATTGGCATTGGTTTTCTCCTTCAATAAAAGCTTTTATTTTAAATCGTAATAGGTTGTCTACAAGTATACCATATGTGCACTAGAGGACTCGTGTTACTCATTGGAATCTCATTCTATGGACATTTGTGTTTGTATGTGATACGAATAAAGTTAAGTAGTTAAATAACCACTTTTCACTTGAGAGATAAGCGGTCTCTTGTGTATTGTCAATGCCATTTTTGAAGAATAATGAGAAACTGACATTGATTGGTAGGCTCTGTTTTATTTGTACTTTTAAGGAAAACAGTTTTTACATGGTGTGAAAACTCAGAACTGAAATTTTATGAGCCTATTAAAAACTCATGACGTATACCGAAAGATAATTTTAGATAGTTCTAATTTAAGATGTTTGTTCCTCTAGTTCCATCATAGGTATTGGTTTGGAACCCTTATTTTTGCTCTTTGCCCATGCAAAAAATATCGACAGTTAAAATAATTTACTAGCTGGCCTATTATGGCATTAGATCATATAGTATCTCAGTAAGCATTTAAATCTAAACATTCCAATTGAGCAGTAAATCTTGTGATGATATATATTCAATATCATATTGTGGACAAACTAAAGCTAATTTTGAGAATGGACAAATGTTTTTATAGTGATGTACATATTGTCTATATATCATGTTTTAATGACAGAAAAATATTTTTTTGAATAGCAGCCATGAAGAAGTTCCACAAAAAAGGAACACGATTTGTTGGCTGTTTTTATGGTAATCATCTAACTCTGGAGATAATTTCAATAAAATGTCTATGTTGAAACAAAAGTGAATTAAGTTATTTTTTTGGACGCTGCTTAAGAGAAAATTAAGAGAAAATCTATTGATATATCGTGTACTGATAGTTTAAGGGTGCATCTCCACCTAAATTTTTTATGGAGCATTTTGGCAGGCGGTTTGCGGAGGTCAGCACTGATGTCTTCATTCTTGTGGAGTAATCAGGGAATATGGTATATTTAAGTCATAGGTGTTGGGTCTTAGAACTCATCCTCCCCAACCATGCAACACTTTATGTGAATTACAAAACTAAATTATAAATCTACGCCCTAGCGAACTGCCATTCAAAAGGTCATGCAAAATTGTCACTCAGAGTTATTATATAATAAAATATATTAATTTTTTTAACTGACCTTGATGGTATAGATGTTAGAAAATCTAGCGGAGCACCATATTAAAAACTCATTAAGTACTATTGTTTTGATTGCATATTTTTGCTTCAAATATTAAATGCATATTATCTTGCATGCCATCTGCATATATGTAGTTATTTTAATAATTCACTTAGGGGCTGATTAAGAGTCTGGCGGTCCATCGACCCCCAGACTCGTGGGGATGCGGGGGCTGCAGTCTCCCCTATTATACCTTATTATGATTAGGGCACTTGGACTGTCATTGCCCTGCCACAGCCGCCAGAGAACTGCTGTTCTGTGGCAGTGTTCTGACAGTCAGGAGGCATCAATATGTTGGGCGGGACTCCTGTGGTCCTGCCAAGCATACTAGGAGTTTCCTCTCTGCCAGCAGTGTCATGGAGGTTTCTACGTCATGAACAGCGTGACGGAGAGGAAACAATGGGCGTCCAACAGGGCCCCCCTTTGCCTCCTCCGTGTGTAGATGCATACAGGAAGCCAAAACATGTGCCCCCCTGTATGCATGAGCCCAGTTCCTGCACTGCATGGACTTTTCAGCCTATGCCGTCTATGAATTATTTTTGACGTTCCCTTTTAGCAGCTCATTTTCAGGGCACCACCATGGAAACATCAAAAACAAAGCCCGCCAGACAGGAGGAAACTCCGAATCCGGTGGGTGGCCTGACCATGGCTTTGACAGTGCGGTGGCGGGGTGGAACCGGAAAGGCATCGCCAAAGTCTTTAAACACCAGTATATTTCCTAAGTTTTCAAACATGCACATGCTCTTTTGAATGATAAGACTTTGTACGGGGCTAAATGTTCTCTTCATTCTTAAGTATGTGTCAGCTTTTACATCAAGGTTTCCTTTTAATTGCATCAATGGTGATGATCTATCACTGTATTAAATGAGCTCAATGAGTTGGGCTTATTTAACACGATTTAATTCAGATATACACTTGCAGCAGAACGGTATCTCTTAGAGAATAATTGTACGAGTAATTATTAAGAACATTAAACAGCTGTAGCTGTATGGATGGAGTAATAAACATATGGTGAAAGCTGCATTTCAAACAGTGTAAACCAAGCAGGTACCGAAGATGAAAAGAAATTACCCGCAGTGGTTAATTTGACTGAATGAGGCCAATCTTTATTTTCACTGAAGTCAGCAATTAGGATCAGTGGTATTAGTTACCTGCTGAGACCTTAGGGATTTTTTTCTTTGCTGGAGTGCCTGCCAAACATAGAGGCACTCGGTTATTTAGTGTTTCAAGGGCATGAAATTTCCAGCATTGACAGAAATCAAAACAGCTTCAGCAGACGAGGAAATGTTTTGCTCCGTTGAATAATTGTTTATATGCAATCGGATTATTTGTAGTATCTGATTGCTAAATGTGTGTTATGAGACACTCTACAAATCTGATTGTGAACTGTTGTAACTAATCCTCTCCTTCAGGCAGAGCTTTTTAAAATATTCGCTTTATGCAAAAACTCTTTTTTAATTTTATGATATCACTTCTGAAAAAATGCAGTACTGGAAGCCTACAGATTGCAATAATTTGATGATAGACAAAATCCTGTTTCTTTGGTTTAATATCAAGGTAATCTTTTTACATGTAGTTGTATTTAAATCAGCGGATATGAAGCTGGCCAAAGGCTGTGAATAGAATTGCAGCCTGCCCCTCAAGAATAATGTGCTTTCTTTTGTGCTCTGTGAAAAGCAAATATTTTAATCTCTCCATCAATATTTCATCAGAACAAAAGATCTCACAATAGCATTGCTTTAGCAAAATGATAGTGCGGCAGAGTAAATAATGCAAAGCATTCTTACAAGCATCCATTGTTTTGATTCATTGGGGTGGCCTTCAAAAAATCCCCTAACCTTCCATAAAAAATAAAATATTAAGACATGTTTTACCGCTACATCAATATTTAATGTGTTAATTCTTCAGCAAGCATCTGTCAAAAGTGGAGAGAATCTAACAGATATACAGACCAACAAAAGTTCATCCAGTTTTCATTGGTATTAATCATTATCTTTATTTAGTCTACCGCTTACTATATTTACTGCATATGGCGCAGTTATAAACATTACGCAGTAGTTATGTGAGGTTAAGGAAAAAAAGAAATATAATCCCTGGTATGGCCTGTGCAAACTGAGGGACATATTATCAAGAATGGCGTTAAAATAATTGCCTCTTTAGCGACAGGAAACTGATGCTAAAGCGGCGATAATGGGCTTGATAATATGCCCTTGAGAATTCTAATAGAAGCCCAGGTTCGATGTGCAGGACATCTAACCTGGTCTTCTATGGGAATTCTCTAATGCATATTAGCAAGCCCATTATCGCAGTTTTAGTGACAGTTTCCTGCCTCTAAAACGGTGATAATTTTAACGAGGTTCTTGATAATATGCCCCCACGTTTTTTTTAATTGGTGAGGCCTATTTTTTCTCTCTTTTAGCTTGAGGTACTCAGACATTTGTGTATATTGCTTAAGCGGGATACTGGTATGGAGTAGTCACACATGAAGGTGATCTTTTATTCTCAGAACACCAGACAAAGATCCAAGGTGCCCGTTATAGATATAGGCTAGAAGAAACTACAGTATCGAGCCGAAATGTCATCTTATATTGAAGAAAACAACCTTGAAATAAATATTTCTAAGACAAAAATAATGGTGATTGGTAGCAAACAGAAAAGCAAATAGACAATTTGGCTTAACGGTAACCAACTTGATGAGGTAAACAAATACAAATACCTAGGTATTTATATTGACAATTCAAAAGCGATATATGTCTCAGAGATCTAGCGAACTTACATTTGTCTTCTGCTTACTGGCTAAAAATCTAAAAGTTCCTTCATTCAAACCCCTGCTAGCTGTAATGAAGGCAAAGATTCTGCCAACCTTATCTTATGCAAGTGCAGCCTTTCACGGCAAAGATGGAGAGGTCTTAAACAATTTAATAGTTTCCATCTATAAAAAAGTATTTCAGATTCAAAGATCTGCCTCTCCAGCCCAGGTGTGCCTGGAATTTGGCCTAATAAATGAAGCGATAGGCAGAATGTACACAACTGTGAAAACCTGGTATCGCCTGAAGCAAAACAAAGCTACATCCCAAATCAACAAAGCCCTCTGGTCTGAATTAAATGAGGACAAAAGCTCTCCTTTCAGTCAATACCTGTACAAATCCCTTTCAATCACAGGTACGAAGGACCTATGGTACAAAAAATCTGCTGTATCAATCCTTTAAACAAGTCTTAAATAAAGTTTCAAAAATTAATTTGTTAACATTGGATAAAAATACTTTTAGATCACAGTCGCACACTTGGATGGTGTTAAACAACTATAAGCTCCTCGCACCAGCAGCATATTTGAGCAATACATTTTCTATCACAGTAAAAAAGCAACTTTTGGCTCTTCGTTTTGGGTCACTACCATCTCTGGCGGACCAGCCTGCCTGGGTGCATACAGGTATAAAATCATGTCGGCTGTGCAATGTTCACAAAGAAGACGTTATTCATATAATTTGCATATGCAAGAAAATGTACAAAGAACTTGCTAGGATTTTAAAACCAAGCTTTAATAACAGAGGCATTAGATCCTGTAGAGCCGCAATAATGGCGTGCCTAAATCCCTCAGATCCTCCACTAAACGGTAGACTGATTACATTTCTTATAGTATTTAATAAGCTGTGCTAACCACAGCACCACGGTCTTCCACCACGCACAGAACTTTTTTTCTAAACATTGACTATCAGAAATATCATGAAGAGACAAAGAGACTTTTATGTCTATTTTTTTTTAATGTATTTCTATTTTTATCTTATTTAATTTTTTTCATTTTTTTTCTACAACATTTTTTTTTTAGCATTTGTCATGTGTATTAAATTGTTATGGTTTTAACTAACTAAACAATAAACATTTTAAACAAAAGCCTTGGTATTAATCATTATCTTTATTTAGTCTACTGCTTACTATATTTACTGCATATGGCGCAGTTATAAACATTACGTAGTAGTTATGTGGGGTTAAGGAAAAAAAAGATATAATCCCTGGTATGGCCTATGAAAACTGAGGGGCATATTATCAAGAATGGCATTAAAATACCCTCCTCTTTTGCGACAGGAAACTGACGCTAAAGCGGCGATAATGGGCTTGATAATATGCCCTTGACAATTCCAATAGAAGCCCAGGTTCGATGTGTAGGACATCTAACCTGGTCTTGTATGGGAATTCTCTAACGCATATTAGCAAGCCCAATATCGCAGTTTTAGTGGCAGTTTCCCGCCGCTAAAACGGTGATAATTTTAACGAGGTTCTTGCTAATATGCCCCCACATTTTTTTTAACTGGTGAGGCCTATTTTTTCTTTCTTTTAGCTTGAGGTACTTTACGGACATTTGTATATATTGCTTAAGCGGGATACTGGTATGGAGTAGTCACAAATGAAGGTGATCTTATATTCCCAGAACACCAGACAAAGATCCAAGGTGCCCGTTATAGATATAGGCTAGAAGAAACTACAGTATCGAGCCTAGAGGTACTCTGCAGTCAACAGAGACAGGTTTGCTGAGAAGTTCTTCAAATATTATACAATGGGCACTGTTGGCAAAGAAGGATGTTACTCATATTTTGTTTCCCCATCAACTCTAAACCTTTTCTAGAGAGTAGAGGAAGGTGTTAGGGATCATCATATCAAAGTGTGTGAAATAGTTTAAGAGCCAATATTCATTTTTAACTTACATGATTAGGGTGTTGTCAACCACAATCATCACCAAAGTCCCAGTGCTATGACCTTGAACAGAAGCATTATTAAGAGACACCAAATGAATGGAAAGTTTCAAATATAGGCTATTTATTTTGGAACGAGTCAGGAAAAACGTATTTATTAAAGCGACCCGCTTCTTGATTCATCTTTCTCATCAATACTTATGATAACATTCTTCCTGTTAGCCAAATGTCGATTGTCCATACACAAGAGCTCTGTGTCGAAACACAAACAATGGCTACTTGACAAGATCTATTGTGAGGATCAGTTAGAGACCTTTGCGGAGGAGCTGCAGAAGCCATCAAGACCAAAATAAATTTGGGGCCTACTTACAGCACATTTACTCTCAACCCCTGACTTTACACAGTATGATATGGCAATACCATCTGATGATGACAAAACAGTTACACTGACAGTAGCATGATTAGCATTGCATTACAACTGTGATGTGTGTGTTTTCTTCCTATGAGGCCATCAATGTATTCTTGTTTATATTCTGTTTTATATGCTGAAAAACCAATAATAAAAATGGTAACATTCTTCTGAAATGTTTGATTTTAATATTTTTTAGGAATACAATTGGCACAAATCAGTCTGAATGAAGAGTCCCTGTTGTGACAATAACGGCCTGAAGAAACATGAGTTGAGGGTTGCCAATGGTAACCATACCTCCTATATACATTATTTAGGAGCTGTCTATGGGGCACAATGTATAACACTTCAGACCTCCAGTCTATTATACGACATAGTAAATTGAATGTTATCGGCCTGTGTATTAATCTAAGTGTGGAATTCAACCAGTTTCTTGCCCCTTCCAAACCATGAAAACAGCATCAATGTATCTACTACATACAATGATTTGGTATGGATTATTGACAAAGATATGGTGCTTCTCAAAGTCTTTGAAACAAAAGAATGCGCACAATACTTTTCTGAATCAACCATTGTTTAATGATGCTCAAAGGCAAAAGCATAGGCATGCTGGCTTGTCATTGCTCAGTCCCAAAGCCACATGGATGAATACCAAAACTGTCTGTTAAGCCGGTGCACTCAAATCACAAGTCGCATACCAATGTAGGCAAAAACCAGAAAAATAAATCCACTTGACACATTTTTCATCCACATAATCCATGTTTAGTTTATGTTTGTCTTTGTTCATCAGTGCTTCCTGAGTATACACAGATACAACGTGATTTATGAACTTTAAATGCTCATAAAATGTCCATACAGACCTTTTTACACGTTTCAAATTCATGACACATCCCAGATGACTTAAGAATTCACCCAATGCATTGTGGGCTGACCAGCCCTTCATCAGGTGTAGCTGTAATGTAAAATAATCCATTAGCAAACATACTCAGTCTCCCAGAATTATGTGCATAAATATTACCTTAAAGGCATAAACATACTGTGCATAAAATCAATACTCACAAACCAAACATGTTATTAGCACCACATCTGAAAAAACTTGTTAGCTTCTCATAGTTTGCCCTGTAGAGATTTGCCAGCTCCCACTGCTAAGCCTTTTGTTTGGAAATAGAAATTGCTCCCAAATTGGAAATAATTCTTACTCAGTGCCACCCTGTGAGGGCAACTATGAACCAAGTTAAAACCTGACAGGGATGTGTTCTATGGTCAAGGGTCTCTTGTTTGACCCATAGAACCTCCTGTTCAAGAACATTTGTATAAAGGAATTGTATATCCATAGTTACTAGAAAATGTCTTGATGTATCAAATCCCATCCCTTCGATGGTAATAATAAAACCCATGCTGCCCTTAATGTATGCTTTGGTCTCCAACACAGATGGTTTTGATAAAATAATAAAAATATTGACAAAGTTGCTCAAGGATGGAACTCAACCGAACACTATGATTCGAGATGGGGGATTTTGAAGATGTATTATGTACCTCAATCACGGCCTAGGTAACTACACAAACTTTTACCTACATTTGTCCTACCTTGCTCTGCATTATATTTCTAGCAGAGACCTTTTACCCAGTTATAAATATTGATCAGCTTCCTTGAAACTAGCCTAATTTATTAAGCATGAGGATTCTTAGAAAAGTCCCTGCACATGCTGCACATAACACAATTAACATACTCTGTATAAATAGGTCAAAAGAACTACTTTGCATAATTGCAGGTATTCATTTAGGCTCATTTACTTAATCACACTTACAATATTTATTGTGTAAGGAACCCTTAGGCTATCTTTACGATATAAAAAAACCATATCAACACTGGATAGACAGGGGAGAAGCTTCCATGCTTACACAAGCCGCTGAGATACCGGCCTGTTGGCGCTCCAGCACGCAGTAGTCTAACATCCAACTCTAGACCAAGACGGGCTTTTTCTTCTCTCCTATCAAGTAATGGGGTTGGCTCTCTCCTAAGGGTTTTTTGTCATTACACTCACATACATGCTAGGTACACTTAGGTACACTTAGGTAGGGTTTGTATCATAGAAGTGTGCTTGGTTTCTGTCATGTATATATAGGCCTAAATGTAATCACTGTTTTAGCGCCATGGTAAAATCCTACCTTTTAATTACTCTGTTGATGCTTGTAATCTTATTAATTTGTTTCTAACTAACATTGTCACAGCAAACATGTTCTCTACTAAAATGACGCTGCTTCAATACATGCTTATTGAAAACGTCCCCTTCGTTTATTCTGTATATCTCTCTGAGACTTAGTGAGCACGATTAACTGAGTGAAAAGTATCACACTATTTCCATGATCCCTGAAGGATCAATGGATGTCATGGTCGATACCTGCCTGAAATTATTCTCTCCTTGGTAAGGTTAGAGGGCTTATGGTGGCACTGTGAGGAAGCTGGTCTAAAGGCTAACATATCCTTTGGGGGTGTCTGGAATCAGTGCTGGCACCAATCCCTTAGTTTATGTTGTGTAAATGCCCCGACCCTATGTATTTTTAACAACTACACAACATGGTGCCCAACGTTGGTTTGACTCTTATTTAACAGTATTAGAAATGGGATTTCTGGGTAGCTCAAACTTGCACCAAAGCGAGACAGAAACCACCACTCTAGTCAGGATAAGGGAGTTACACTTCTAAAATAACTCCTGCTCACCCCCTTGGTAGCTTTGCCCGAGCAGCCTGGCTTATCTTAGAGGCAGTGTGTACAGCATTTGCACATAACCACCAGTAAAACAGGGTACCCACTACAAAAGGACACCACATTAGTTTAGAAAAATATCAAATTTTGTTATACTAAAGACAAGACCAAATACGATAAAAATCAACAATACTATACTTAAATGTTCACAGTTCCAGAAACACGCTGATTAAAAGAGTTCCTTGTGTGGATAGCTCCGTCCGGGCTACCACGGCGTTGTGAACAACAAATACAACAGTTCTGGTGGGTCGCGGGGTAGCGTGCCAGCTACGGTGTTGGGAAAACCCGCAAACAGTACATGTCAGAAATGCAGGGCGCTGAGACCCTTGATTTCACTTGCGTTGCAGGTTGAGCTCCTTTCTGATGGGATCAGGAGCACTGGTGCCAAAAGGCATTGGGTGCTGCCGTGTGAATCACAGCGGTGCGGTATGTGGTGCCCCCGGGTGGGGGTGCAAGCAGCTGCTCGGTGACGGCGCCAGATGAAATCGTCAGTGAGACCAGGGTTGCAGTGCGAGATGAAGGTGGTGCTCGTATTAGTGCTAGCAGGTCGCAGTACAAGCAGCGGCGTTGTCGTTGTGGAGCACTGTTGTCGGCAGACGAACTGGAGTCAATGGCGCCGGCGCTGGTAGGCCATGGCTGCAGTGTGTGATGAGAGTGGTGAGTCGTGCGACTTACAAGCGGTGCCCCGGAACCACTGTGCAAGCAGCAGCGTTGATTTCGACTTGAAGTGGTGGAGTCAGGAAGGCCATGGCATTGTTGTTTAGCGAGGCGTTGTGGAGTGCGGTACCCACAGGTCGCAGTGCGAGCAGCGGCTCTATGGTGACGTCAACAGGCTTTGCCGGTGAGACTGTAGTTACGGTGCGGCATTGCGGAGCTGCTCTCTGCGATGCCAAAGCTTCCGTGTGAGGCAAGGAGGTGCGGAGTGCGGTGCCCACAGGTTGCGCTGCAAGTAGCGGCTCGGTAGCGGCATCAACATGCGTCGTCGGTGAGACCAAGCTTGCGGTGCGGTGTTGCCGCAGTGCTCTCTGCGGTGCCAAAGCTTTGCCGTGAAGCAAGGCGGTGTGGAGTGTGGTGCCCCCAGGTCATGCTGCCAGCAGCGGTTCTGTGGCAGCGTCAACAGGCGTCATGTGTGAGACCAGGGTTGCAGTGCAGAGTTGCGGCAGTGCCCTCTCCAGTGCCTTCAGGAGACGGAGTTGGCAGCTGCGTTGTAGACATCGCGAGTTGCTTGTTCTCTGTTTGCAGCACAAAAAACACAGTCCCCAGTGCTGTGGGCAGAAGAGCTTGAAGTGTTTGTCGTTCCTGAGACTTCGTGAACAGGGGGCAATCTCTACCTCAAGCCCTTGGAGAGACTCACAAATTGGATTGCAGAAAGTTTGGTCCCGGCCTTTCACTGCAAAAGACAGAAGCAGCCACTGCAGGTCAGCCCAGCAAAGCACCCAGCAAAGCAGTTGTTCCTTTTCACAGTTTCCACTGCTTTCCTTCTTGGCATTCTTATTGTTCCAGATGAGGTCTAAAATGTAGGGGTCTGTGACCCACCATTTGTAGCTACAAATCCTTTGATCTTTCTGGCAGAGGGTGTCTGTGCCCGGCCAGAAGCAGTTCTGCTTCTCTGGTGTAATTTCCTGGTAGGAGGTAGAGACAGCATTGTCAGAGGCAGACCAGGCCCTTTCAGGTGCAAGGAAATTCCTCCCCCTTACCCCATCGCAGCCCAGGTCTAATCAGCCCTTTCCTGACCTATCCAGACCATTTGGAACCCCTCCAGACCCCTAGCCTTCTGTCCTCCAAAACTCTGCCAGGCAATCCACATTCCAGCAGAGGCATATGGGGAGACTGAGCAAGAAAATACCCACTTTCTAAAAGTGGTATTTTCAAACACAGGATGTAAATTTCACCTTCACTAAAAGATGCATCTTTAGATTCTGAGTTCAGGCATACTAAATTATATCGTCTTACCACATTTCCTTGGCCAGTTATGTTTATAAGATGTTATAAACAGACCTCCCATTCTATCCTATGGGTAACTGGTAGCCTTGCAATAGTGAAAAACGAAATTGACTGTAATTCACTATTAGGACCTGCCACACACACCAGGGCATGTCCTATCTTTCACATCCTTTGTATCCTGCCCACAGGGGTACCTTGGGCCTACCTGAGAGATCTCTGACATGTACGAAAAGGTAATGTTAGGGTTCAGCCAGTAGGTGCACTGGCCAAGTCAACATGGCAGTTACAAACTGCACGCAGACTCTGCAATGGCAGATCTGAGGTACCGTTTTCAGGGCTACCCACAGGGGTGGCACAACCAGTACTGCAGGCCCCCAGGTAGCATTTAGTTCACTAGCCCTGGCACACGCAGTGCACTTTACTAGGGGCTAACAGGTATATCAAATATCCAATCATGGAAACACCAATCTATAGCACAATTTACACAGAGAGCATATGCATTTTAGCACTGATTAGCAGTGGTAAAGTGCCCAATGTCCTAAAACCAACACAAACAGGTCAGTGAAAAATAGGAGGAAAAAGCAAAAAGTCTGGGGATAACCCTGCAAAATTGGCCGTTTCCAACAAACAGTCAAATCTGAGTAGTTCAGTTGTGATTTCTCAGAGACCCCTCCTCACATTTAACCAGAGACAACTGGAGTGGGAAGGGAAAATCTGCCTTGGCTAAGTAGGTATATTCTATGTATTGGCAGTAGGTTTGTTCAAGCTTGAAGGATTATAGTTCCACACATTGTGTAATTCTTTTACTGAATACTTTCCCTCATAATGTCGGTACGAGAGGTGGTAGGACCAAGAAGGCTGAGCAGCAGGGTGCTCTTAACATTTCAGAAAATTGCAGACATGCAATTACTATGAAATTAAAAGAGTATGGCCTCCCAACAATGGGTGGCTAAATGCACTATGGGCAGTGGTATTCTATTAATGGATCAAATTTCCACCTGCATATGCACACACATAGGTGTTTCACACCTACATTGAAGATGAGACTCCTAAGGAATACTCTCCATAGGAGGACATAGAAGTCCTGTTAACTTACCAAGAACATATTAATTGGTTTAAAGGCCCCCTCCCACACACACAGGAAATGTGAGACTCGGTCTGCTCAGCAGAGAAGGAGTGACCTAGCCGGTCCTAGCTGCTTACACACCGCATCCAGAGTTTGATACAATACCAGCAGCAGATTTATGTATACTTTATTAAGAAATAATAAAACTATACAGAAACCTCACACAGTTTGTAATTCCAACACTTACCATTTGGCCTACAAGAGTCACTCAAGCTGGTCAAGCACAAGGGACTTCAACAAAAACAAAGCCACAAATGCTGAACACAGTTATGGGACAGATGCTCACTAGACGTGAGCAGGTGCCGCTCTGAATAGCACAGAGAATAGAACAGCTTGAGGCAGTGTTTCCCCACAATGGCCCGCAGGAAAAACACAGAATATTAACCATTTGCTTGCCAATGGTGATAGCTCCCAGGATTGTCTCACTTGGGGTACCGTTTTTGCTGCCGTTTATACCAGAACTCATGGTACCCCCTCAATAGCAGCCATAACAGGAGTATTGAAACAAATACAGAATGAATACAGGGCAGAACCTGTCCTGGACTTAAGGATAAAATAGATAGGCAATTTCGCCCAGGTATCAACAATTATGTTAGATAACATAAAAGGGGAGGCCGCAATGGTGGTCATACGCCAATGCCTGAGGGAAGTTACTCCTGCAGAGCAGAAGCGAGAACTACCAAATATTATTGAAGAAACCTATGCTTCGCTGGGTAGAGATAACTTGGGAGTTAGACATGGGGAACCACATGTAACGAGTAATTCCAAAAAGGAGAACTCAAAGCAAGCACCTGATTCTTTAAAAAAGAAATGGGATAGCAAACAATGAAAAAGTAATAAGCAGAATATTAAAAACCTGACAGGTATCAGGATACTAATACACGTTCCTCTCATTCCTTTCAGGGTTCATCAAAAATCTTAGAGAGGGAAGGGCGGTCAGAACACAGATCGGAAGAGCGACTCAAGCCAAGAGACTCACATCGCACTTTAGACTACATTATCAATCAAGAAGATAAACCAAAATGTAAACCTCAATTTAAAAAGAATAGGGTAACTGGCCTTAAAATAAGAAATGCCCTGGCTACTGGGGACTCTAACACTGAACGGGGAATGAGCTTTGACAATGCTAAACAGCGTAGCAGAAGTAATAATAGCTTGCCAGAACCTGATGGAATTTCTGGTGACAGCAGCATTGAATGAACATATCACGGTGGAAAACAGTATACTAGGGTATATGTCCCACATCGTTTACACAAATTAATGCTCCAAATGCAGGATGACATACTCAGGAAAGTAAAAGGTTGCTTTTGGGAGAACTTGACTAATGTCACACTTGTTTGCACTTTGGGTTTCTACTGTTCTATTTTGTACTATGTTGAGGTCTGTTTCCACAGTTGAGTCATATGGCTTTTTGACCCCTAGATACCAGTTGTGTTAGGAATATTGTATATTGGGGTATGTATCTACTTTTGGGTCGTTAAACTTACCCTTGGACCTCTTATTAACTATTTTGTTTGTGTACCTTCAGTAAGCCCCAAACAGTGGGATTGCTGAGAGGTGGTCACAGGTCACACCCCCTATCTCTTTCACTTTGCAAACGCACCTCCTGGTGCTCTCTTGGTTTGGGGATGAAGTCCCCTTGCCTCTTGAAAGTACCTGGGGGCCAAAAAGCCGTCCTGTTACCTTCAGTAAGCCCCACACAGCTGGATTGCTGAGAGGTGGTTAGAGGCTATGACCCCTTTCTACACCACTCTGCAAATACGCCTTCTGATGACCCCGGGGCTTGACCATTCCCTTTTTTTTTAAAAGCAGGAGGGCCACCCAGCCCTCCTCCCCAAGCCGCTTGAGAGCCACCACATCCATTTAAAAAACAAAATAAAGGCATGTGGAGGTGGTGGTCCCTGGAGTGTCTGGGGGCCTGAGTGCCCCCCCCCACATTTTATGAACAAAGCCCCAGGGAGGTGGTGGTCCCTGGGGCTGCAGGGTCCTGCTCAAGCCCCTGCATCTATTTACAACATTGCACCCAGGACCTGGCCCACCCGGGAGCTTAAAGAAATGATTGTGTTATTTTCTGCCAGATTTGCAAGCCCCTTGAGGGATGACCTGAGGAGGCTTAGGGGGTCAGGGTGTTTCTACCCTGCCCCCTTTTCTTCTTTTTTTAATGTATTTTAATCAAAACACAGGTATTTTTCTTCAAAAAGTGACATTAGTACATGTTGTGTTGAATTGTGTTTAGAACCCATATGTATTTTTACCAAAATATTAAATGGTGTTCTAGTCAAACAAAAAAAAATTATAAATGTTTTAATATGTTGGCACATATTTTTTTGCAGAAATATGAACCCAGGGACAGTGAGAAGTTGACAGCCTCAAGTGTTCCGACTATTTTCAGACCTTGCCACTATGGAAAAAGAGGATTTTATTAAAAAATTCACATTGACTAAAAAAACTATATTATGGCCTGCTGCATGTTGCACCACATAAACCTGCTAAGTAACATCCTATACATTGCAAAGATGGAGACCTATGAAGAGCCACCAGGTGGGGATATTGAAATGCCAAATGGATATAATAGTGGTGAAAAGGAAGAAATGTACTTATGTCAATAAGTTATTGACTACTTCCTCACACGTGTATGAGTATATCTTTACAGGTTTAGAGAATAAATGTTAAATCCAACTTTTAAGCTAATGAAGATGACAATCTATACTAGAAATGTTAGTGAAAAGGCAAGTTAAAGACAATCCAGGGCAAAGCTATTTGTTGATCAAAGTTTTGACACATTGACTACTGTTCATTTACATTGTTCTTCCTTGATTGTCCTTAGAAAATGTGTCCTCAAAATAGTTTGCTAGCAATGTGACTATATGTGTGCTTTCATTGCTGTAACTACGTGGCAGTCAAGCCAAAGTATACTAATTTCCATTTACATTGGCCAAAACCTCTTTTTGTGGCAATTGTATGACGCTGTTGATGAGTGTCATCACTGTAGAAAGTAGCTCTTGTAGCACAGCACTGAATGTTGGTTGTTACATTGCACCAGATACTGCAACAGTTTATTGGAATGTTCCTGTGGCCTCAAAATGCAGTAATGGCATGATATTGAGTATCAGTATAATTGATGTGGGATTCCTATTGAAGAAGATCTGTCTCCTGCTGATGACATGAATCAATCTTTGTTTGCCTATTGAATCAGCTTTTTTTCCATGGTGGCAAGGTCTGGAACTGTAAATGTAAAAATGGCACAGAGAATTTGAGTTATGCATGTCTTGAAATGTTTTTGGTAAACTGTGACAAACAAATATCTATTACATTTTCAGAAAATACTAGTTGTTGATTTGTGGTTTCTTTTCTTTTTTGTTATTTTTGGCAGATGTGAGGAACACTACCTACATGGAAAATATTTATGCATGACCATTCTATTTTTTGTTTGTGTACATGTAAAAATGTATGATGTATGATGAATGGAAAAAATAAATAAATTGAGAAAAGTAATACAACACCAGTCTTTGACTTTGTTAGTTTTGCATTTATTAAACAAAACCAAATGAACAAAGCACATAAAAAACTAAAAAGTCAGTCATGGTGCCCAGAAAATAGTCCACTGAGTGAATGGTAGTCACACACTGGAAGAAATTAGGTTTGGCATCTCTTGCTGGTGGTGATGGAGGTCTTGCCATCTCCTCCTGGTGGGCCGAAGAACGTGTACTCCTATGGGGGTCTGGTGGATCAAAAATTGCAGGGACAGAGGTGGCTCGAGC
This sequence comes from Lissotriton vulgaris, assembly GCF_964263255.1. Classification (NCBI taxonomy): domain Eukaryota; kingdom Metazoa; phylum Chordata; class Amphibia; order Caudata; family Salamandridae; genus Lissotriton; species Lissotriton vulgaris. The sequence goes on from NC_141689.1 coordinate 1,899,249,996, forward strand.
TGTAGGTGCTTCATCTTGTGGCAGGGCCTCCCTTCTTGTGGCAGAGGTATATGTAGTTGGACCACATGCTGTGGAAAAAGGGAAGATTGTGCTGTAAAAGCCCTGCATATATGTTGAATGTGTCATGCAGCACCCTAATCAGGAAGCCCATATTAGAGTTGTGATTTTCCATCTGACCATTGAGCTCCCTCTGCAACTGTTTCATCTCCCGGAGCACTGTAAGGACCTGGTCCATCATATCTTGGAACGGATGGAGGGATCCAAACACTTGGTTAATGGTGGCCTGTGTTAAACCAGTGGCCTTATTTTTCTGCCCCACAGGTTCTCTTACATGACCCCTTGCCCCACTGCCATGTGATCTTGAACCAGTATGCCCCATCCTACTGGTTCCTACATGAACCTGTGGTTGTGGTGGTATCGGGTGACCAGCAGCCAGGACTGAGGGGTACATGATTGTGGTGATGTTGCTTTGGACAAAGGAAGTGGAGGTATCCATAGCCTGAGATATGGTAACAGATGTGGTGGGACAGGAGGTGTAGGTGTGGGCCGAGTAAGATTCACTGGACCTGCATTCCAGGCAGACCAGCTGGGCCAGCCATTTCCTCCTAATCCAAACTTGCAGTAGTGGATTTCCCATGAAAGGCTTGTTCTTGGTGTGGAGTGGCAGACTCCTCAGTGACAGCGGTTTGCCCATGCACTCTTGGTGTTGGACCTATTATGAATGGAAAAATATATTTCCAAAAGTCTGGAATATACATCAACTGTATTTGAAGATAAAAAAAAAGTAGCAACCTAAAAAGAAAAAGAAATGTAACATAATGATTGTACGTTTCAGTGGTATATTAATCAATAACAGAAACATTTTAAAGAACACACAGACGTTTATCAGAGAAATAGGTAAAAAGATGTCCTGAACTGAAAATAGAATATTAAAAAGTATACATGAAATATTCAAAACATTCAAAACAACACAGTTGTGAAATAAACCATTCCAACACCTACCATGGAAGCAATCTGACTACTACACAACATATAATGATATATATCATTAGTCATCATATAAATAATGCAGAGCACATTTTTTTTAAAATCACAACTTATAATCAGCAAACAAATGTACATACTGTACAGTTTTAAAGTAAACAAACATTGCTTTATAAAACACACACCATCAGTTCCATAGCAAAATAAGGATGGGACAACATAGAAATGTACGTTTTACATTTTAACGCTTGGCACAGACTTTTGAATGATGAATTCATACACTTTAACATATGTGAAAATGTTGTAGAAAAGGGAGAATGAACAAGATAACAGAGCAATCTTAAGTTCACAAACCCAAAACAAGGCATCATGATAGTTGTAGTCATGTCAATTATAGTTACTATATAACACACGTAGAAAATATAGGAAATATGTTATTTGGTGTAAAAACCTTAACAAGGACCATTACATCATGAGAATTGTAATGAACGTTGAAACCTGTAATCTTAAATGAAAGATGATACATTTAACCCCACAAACAGGTCAAAAAATAGATTGATACTAATATGTATATAGGTTTCTATGTTTGCAAAAGGTGCAAAACACATTAGCAACAGCTAAATGAAAAATTATGGGGACATTTAGGTTTAGTGACACATTGAAAAGTGTAACTTACCAGTCTCCACTCGACATGGGACTTCTGACAAGCCTTCAGGAGATAGGCTCTGTAAGACCTTCTCCTTCCAAGGAAAAGGTTTTAAGGGTGGGTCTGAGAGAAACACGACAAAACTTCTGGTCGCCCAGGTGATGCTTGGAGGCCAGGAAATGCACTCTCCCCTGCAGGTCATTCAACCTCTTCCTAATTTCCACCTCTGTGCACAGGTTGTTAAACACAGCCTTCACTGTCAACTATTCTGGCCCACATTTGCCTTTTCTGAGATATGGTTGTATGTTGTACTTGGGCTCTGACAACTGTAGCTCTACTCTAATTATTTCATCCACCATGACTGGCAATTCTCCCTCCCTCTATAAAAGGGGATTGTCCTTCCCTGCCATCATCTAAATTAACAGATTTGAAATACATTATATAACCCACAAGAAAATAAATGGAAAAAAGGAAAAAGAAACAGAGAAAACAAAGCAAGAGCCCTGACTTAAGTGACAAAAGTTCAGCCTCTAAAAGTTGTGCTTCAATGACATGGCAAAGGATCATGGTCTGAAATGGAGTTTGCTTTATTGTGTGGCATGCAGTTGAACACAATAAGCCAAACCAAATCAGGTGTGTGGTGTTAGCATCCATCCAACAGCTACGGGACTGCAACGTTGTTGACAGTGTCCGGAGACGGAATCCATCTGGCCGGAAACCACCACTAAGACTCCACCAGCACAACTGTGAAATCTAAATAGGCTCTGCACAACTCTGTTGCATGCATTATAGGTCGTCTCTGAAGATGGAAGCTGCTCTACTGACTCTGTCATTTATAATGATAGTTTGTAGGAATAAGAAGGTCAAATATGATGTGGGATGTGTGATTGAAACAGGTGAATGTGAGGATTAGTATGGCTAAATTATGATAAGTAATGATGTCAGAAATTGCAAGCTTTTTCTTCAATGCTCATCTGCAATTGTGAAGTGTGCAGGGTAGGCTTCTTGGTCTTCGTTTATATTAGATTGGTGTACATTTATTGATTTTTTTGCATATTTTCTGTCAAATAGAGTTTTTAATTGTGAATGATTTATTGATGCTGATTTAATAAACTACTATGTGTTTTGTCCAAATATCGTTTTGATGTATATTGTATAAAACTTCCAGTCATTACATCATTTATAACAAATGAAGTTTACTAACTCCTGTTTATGTATTATATATACTTTTAATGCTTTTTTAATGTTTTCGCATTCACCAGGTGAATAAAGCATTCATATATTTGATTGTTTGGCTACTGTCACTGTGTTAATGTGAATAGGATTGAGTGAGAATGGACTGATTTAGTATACTATTGTGGTTTTCTAAAGGGAGATTTTCTTCAACATAGTGTTAGTTTGATGTCCTGACTCTTTGGTGAGTAAGACCACTCTCTTTATTTTGGAGTATGCAGGGTAAAGCCAAAGTGTATGATTTGGTGGAAGGAGTGTCTGGAGTTTTGGTTGCAATGGGGAGGACATTTCTGTTGACCAGCGTCTGCTTGAGAGAGACTGGTGTTAGCATTGAGGCAGGGAAATAGTTGGAATTTGGTGTAAGTTTGAGTCGTCCGGGATAGTGACAGTTGGGAGGTTGATAAAGTCAGGGTGTTATAGGCTATGAGGAGGGTTTAAATATCAGGTTTGGAGAAGTAGGGGGAATCTTATGTGGCGAGAGAGGTGACTGATCCCTGCTGTTGGGTATCTGAGGTAATATGCCTTTTGATGAGGTAATAGAGAGCTGAGTGCAGTAGATAGCTTATAGCTCAGGTGGGTAATAGTGGTATTACGTTGGAAGAGAAGAGCTTTGAGGTAAGATAATTACATTGGTGTTGTACCTTCTGCAGAGAAAACAAGTTTGATGTGATGTGGTACTCATTTAGATTTTTTTGTCATTGGAGAATGGCTAATATGAGTGACATTCACAGTGTCAATAGGTGAGGTGATACGTTGTTTGTTGTAGCAGTTGTGCAGCATTGCATGAGAGCTGTCAATGTGATCTGGGAGAAAAAGCATGTAGAGGGATGAGTGGAGCATGTAGGGTGGGTAATGGTGCACGGGGTGTGGGTGTGTGTGTGAAGTAGGATCTTATTGATGTGGAATGTGAAATAGCTACGTTGGGTGGGGTAGGGGTATATTGGTGTGGGTGCATGCGGTGGAGGTTAGGTGATGTGGGTTGAGAATAGTAGAAGAGAGTAGGAGCCAGTGGAGTGAAAGGCCAACAGTCAGAGTACAGGAGAGAGTTCCTTTTCTGTGGTAGATTGTGGCAGAAATGAAGATAAGCTTGTGTAGGGCAGTATCAGGTCAAGGGATGGAGGGAGTAGTGACAAGGGAGGTTTGTTGGTTGTCAGTGCTGGTACTGGTAATATGTAAGGAGTCAAGTAGACCAGGATGGATGGGATGGGCAAATGCTTCATGATATGATATGGGTGGAGAGAGGTTGCAGTTGTTGACAGTAAATGGACTGAGATAGGATAGAGAGACTAGACAAGTGTGTAAGATAGGTAAAGGGTATTTGGAAATCCCAGAGAGATTTCATCATGATCGGAGGATATTTTATGGTGTGGAAGAGGTAGACAAGAGTAGCTATTGTGATGAGTGGAAATCAATTAGATAAAGAGGGTGCAGCAAGAGGGGACAAGAGGATTAAAGTAGGAATGGTTGAATGTGTGTATAGGGAAGAGGCTTTGCAGCATCATGTGGAGAATAATGGGGACATAGTGATGAGAATTGGGCATGTGGTATCTTTAGAGAGTATTTCTTGTGTCATAGAACAAGGAGGAGAGGAGTGGAGTTTGTTGTGTAAGAGAGATATATCTTAAGTTCAAGGGTGTTTTGGGAGGAGGGGTGGGTCAGCCAAGTAAGCAAGTCAGCTTGGTGTGTGGGAGGCAGTGTTGAGCTTTACGTATCTCAAAGTATGTTTCATGTGTGGGAGGTTGGGGTGAGGGAGGTGAGTGGGAGTAGGCTAGAGTGAGGTTGTGGGAAAGGTAGTTCAAAGAGTGATGCCATGGCAGTGACCTTGTTCCATGTCAGAGATGAGATACCTAGGTGGGGGGTACCAGACATTATCTGGTCAGACTATGGCAGACACTTCCTTAATTTCATGATTGACCATATTTGCTCCCTTCTGGGTATTTCACACAAATTGGCCTCAGATTATCACCCCTTAATAAACAGAATCATTGAGAGACTCAACGGGCTGCTAAAAAAACAAGATTAGCAAAATGTGCATCAGTCTTACCAAAAAGTGGCTCCACTGTTGACCCCTAGTCATGTTCATGCCAAGAAACACACCTATCAGCAATCACCATCTCACACCACACCATATTGTAACAGGTAGGAAGACCCATCTCAAAAACCAGGCCCAAATTGAGTGCTGAGTGGTTTCAGATCAAACCAACAGCCATGCAAACTGGAAAACATCTGAACATCAAACTTTTGAAGAAAAAAGGACTGCTGATTTTTTTGGCAGGGTTCACTACAAGGACACCCTGCAAGAATTTAGAATGTTTTCTGAAACTCAAGAAAATGCAGGATGGTCCATACCTGTCTTCATCTTGCAAACAAAGGTGAATACCCCCTGGTTACAAAAAAACAGAAGGGATATATTAAAAGTGACCAACGATACTGAGCTTGGCCTAAACGCTATCAAGGAAGAACTAAGAGACATCAACCTCATGATGACAGGGCCAGACTGACTACCGGGCAGTTTGGAATGCTGCAGAGCTAGGGGCTCATTTCAATGCGGTGGGGGCTGATTTTGTTCTTGGAGACCTGTGTGTGCTTCGAAATAATTCAAGCAAAACAAATTTTGTTTAGCACACGCAGGTCTCCATGAACGAAATCAGCCCCCAGCTCAGCAGCATTCAAAACTGTCCGGTAGCCAGTCCGGCCCTGCATGATGATGCAACATCGGTATGTGTTGGACTTGATGACTATAATTGAGGGTGGAGTCTGTGCGAAGAGTTGTGTGTCTTGCACTACTTTTATCCCTGAAAATGACATGGGCAACAGGAAACTAGTTCTGCCATCCAAGCACTGCATCGTCTACAAGCTGACATGAAGAAGGAGGGAGATGCTCCTGCGCAGGACTGATTTTCCGACCCAATTGGGATGTGCCTGTTACTGCTCCCGATATTCATTTGCTGTACTGTTTTGTGTGGTTTCAAAAAAAGAAGAGGGAAAGACCATGTTAAAAATGAATACTGACGATAACACATAAAAGACTACTTAAGAATCATTTCCAGGTCTAAGAGAACAGTAAAAATGTGAACCTATGCCTGGCATCTTAGTCTGGGAATGGTGGCAGCCCCAGCTCAGCTCTACCTCTACTTCCGTCTACTGCAGAGGTCTTCAAACTCTTTGATGCCAAGACCCCCTTGTAAAACCGTTTAAGGTGTAAGGACCCCCTTCCAACAAATGTTTCCAGAAACTGGTACTCCTCATCATCAACAACTATCGACAACCATAAATGCGCCTGTTAGAGCTCATCACATCCATCCATCCATCATTCATCCACCCACACTTTCACACATCCATCCATCATCCATCCATCCATCCATCCTTCATCCATCCACCCTTTCATCCTTCCATCCATACATCCATCATTCATCCATCCACCCTTGCTTCCTTCCATCCATCTATCCTTCACCCGTTCACCCTTTCATCCTTCCATCCATACATCAATCCTTCATCCATCCACCCTTTCATCCTTTCATCCATACAGCCATCCTTCTTCCACCCACCCTTTCATCCATCCATCCATCCACCCATCATTCATCCACCCACCTTTTCACACATCCATCCTTCATCCATCCACCCTTTCCTCCTTACATCCAGCCATCCTTCATCCGTCCACCCTTTCATCCTTACATCCGTCCATCCATACCGCCATCCACCCTTTCATCCATACATTCATCCTTCATCCATCCACCCTTTCATCCATCCATCCATCATTCATTCACCCACCTTTTCTGTGCCTCTCTCATGAGGGGGGGGGGGGTCAGTATCTCTCTGTGTTTTCTTCCTTCTTCCTCTCTCATGGGAGGGCATCTCTGTGTCTCCCTGCTGGGAGCGGGGGGGGGGCTCGTGGGACTTGAACCAATGAGGACCTTTCACATGCTTTACTGGCGGGACCCACAGCTCCAGGCATGCAACGCCCATTGGACTCAAAGGGATACAGCCTCCTCCCCCAGCCACCCCTCCCCTCCCCTCGTGTATGTGAGCCCAGCTGAAACAGCTTCCCTGGACACACACAAAGCCACACCCGAGTACTTCACAGGTCTTTAAAAGACCTTTTACTTGTTAATGAGGCTTTGATGTTTTTCACCCCTCTGTGTGAATTAGGCCTCCGCCGTGAGCACCCTCAATCAGCCCAACGCCACTAAGGCAAACTGACAGAATCTATTCTGCGACCTACTTCCCAGGACTAATCTACTGATTAGCTGAGCTCCTGGGAACAGTTGCTTTCAGCTTAAAGTCCGCTTTTTATTTCTTAGTTTTCCCCATGATCTTATGGGTATGAGAGGGAGTCCTATTTCTCTTTCTCACAGCTCAGATCCAGCTTTTTGTTTTAGAATGCATAGCTGCCAAGGTTTCAGATTGCTGTGTGGGACATTTTCATATTTTCAGAGTAATTATGAGTGACTTTTCAATGACTATGAGTGACACTTTCACAGGAGCAAAATCAGGCAGTGAAGACGAGTGAAACATCCTGGGGCTTAATAAAGAAGACGTAACAGAAAGTCACCTTAGTAGTGAGTTACAGTAACTAAAACAACTGGCAAAGCACCCATTGACTGCAGGAATGGACAGGGGAACTACAGGCTGCAGCAGCAGAAGTGCTGATTCATGCAGGCTGAAGAGCTGCAGATGCTCCAGTCCTGAGCAGTTAGACAGCCCACCTATGTAGCCCACCCGTGTCTGCTAGCAGACCCAGAGAGGATAAACCTTCCCTTGAAAGGCGAGACTAGAACAACAAATAAACCCTGGCACCAAAATAAAAGTGCCCCCCCCCCCATTTAGCAAATCAGGCAATTAATATGTGGCCCACATTTGCAAGTAATGGCAGTTTTGAATGTGTTAAGATATGTATAGTGTTTTGCAATGTATGGAAGACTGCATGCAATTAAGTAAAATCCGGTGCACCATGGCCACAAAGAGCCTTATAATATAGGCCCATACACTGACCTGTCACATGATACCCTTCTGGGCATGCACTGACGGCTCGCCGCCTGTCATAGAAAAAAAACAGCTGCCTCCCGTCCCGACAATTTGGCTGAATATGTGTGTTTTGCAAGGTAGCGAGACGCCTGTGAGTTAAGCTCATGGCAAGGTTTCTCAATTATATCAGGGAAATGTACAGTAAACTCTGCTGCTGCGCACCAAAACTAGGAGGCCTATCATCCTCAAATTGCAGAAAAAAATCAGCCTACTCACTGACCTGTGATAGTGCCGGTCATCTACACCTGACTGGGAAGGGGCTGCCTTGGTGGCAGGTGCAAGAAACTGAAAGCCTCCGCCGCTCCACCTCCGCTTGCCTGCATAGGTGTTGTGCAAGGTCAAGGCTCATTGGATTTAAGGTCCAGGCAAAGTTTGTTAATGTGGGGAAATCAACAGTAAAACCCACAACTTCTCACAGGTCACAACAGAACCTTAAACCACCCGAAAATATTAGCTAACAATCCTACCTGTCAGATCTTCCCTGTAAACTGCACTGGATGCGGCACAGTATGGAAAACGAAATCTGCTTGCTGCTTACATAATATCTCTGGGACCAATCATCCACTCTGTGATCATGGTGGGTGGAGGATTTCTTCAAAATAACAAACAGACAAGTCATCGCCCCTGGATCCACGTGAGGGTACTGCTGGGTCCTCCTGATTTGATTTTACATCACCTCGGGTGGTGCTGGTAGACCACCAATATGCCATAGTGGCAGGCCGGTTCGACTAGTTGATTGAAGTCAGGTTTTCAGGTTCAGGTTTTAAAGTCTTTATTTCGATATGAAAATCATAAAAGACAACATTTAAAACATATTTAAGACAATTGGGATTGTGAACAGCTTAGCAATGGTCATTTGTAATGGCATTTTTAAAATAGCAGCACCATTGACATAATTCATTATAACTAGACTAAAAGAACTAAAAAAAATGTTGGGGTTAAAAAGTTATTAAACATCCAAAGAGTACAAAGACAAACCTGACCAAAACATATTTAAAAGTTAAAAGAAAGACAAGAATAAGCAAAACCATTCCTAATATAATATACATTTTCCTATATTTAGGAAAAAAGAAACGGTTAAGCTTTTGTGAACAAATTGGGAAGCCCTATTGAAGGTTTTGTCTGCTTCTTGCCCTGATGGCCCAAGCCCACCCTAGAAATTTGGCTATGCTCACCACTATCACCTCTGAGGTATTAGTTTTTAAAACCCAGATAGCCTCAGAGGACCTTCTAAAAGGGAGGCGCTGAAACAGGGGTTTTAACCATTTTGTTCGTGGTGCTGAATAGATCGGTCAGGCAAACAAGAAATGACCCTCGGTTTCTTTATGACCTGAACACCAACTGCAAAGTTCCGTTGCTCCATTAACCCATTTTTTGGTGAAAGAATTCAGTGGCAGAGTTCCTACCCAAAACTGGTGGTAGAGTTTTCTTATCCAGCAGTTTGGTGATAACATCCCAATAGGTCTCACGGGAAGGATCCAACTTAATGGTCAGAAACCTTCCCGTTAGACCAGCAGAGCTGGAAGCAGTCACTAGCAATTGACGGACCGAGGCCCAGTACAATGCCTTAAATTCCTGTTTGGAGGGGAAGGCGTTGGTACTCGGAGATATCCACAGCTGTTCCAGTCCCATTTCGTCCAGAATGGTTTTTACCGTTCGTAGCCAAGGAATTCTCCCAGAACCCCCAATTGACCTAACTTCAGCCAATTCCTTTGCAAAAAGGGTAAGGTCGGGGGAAGTCCATATACGCCTCCAAAAGGCCACCAGTCTAAATCTTGCCATGTCATTAATTGGATTGCACCCCAGATCCAGGCAGAGGGGAATGGAAGGGGATGATTGGGGTAGCCCTATCAAGCTCCGTAGGAACTTACACTGAATTCTGAATAGGCTTGAGAGATCCATGTATCCCCAGAGATCAGCACCATATAGGATTGCAGTGTTGATCTTAGTATCGTAAATATTTAACGCTGGGGTGACCCGTTTTGTAATTGATCTCCTTTGCTCATTCAAAAGACAGCCAGTAAGTCGGGCAAATTTAAGCTGTTGCGCACCAACTTGGTCTTTCCATCCCAAACGATGGTCCAGGGTAACCCCCAAGTACGTCATGGTCTCAACTTGTTCCAAGTTGACTCCACTCATACTTACAGAGCTCCGGACAAAATGGCTCCTATTAAGGACCATAAACTTGGTTTTGCCCACATTTACCTTAAGGTCATTGATGGCACAGAACTCCTCGAAGCGGTCCAGCGCCCGCTGCAGACCACTGCGTGTTTTTGAGAGGAGTAGGGTGTCATCGGCAAAGATGAGCATTGGGAACCTAGTCCCTGCCAGCAAAGGGGCGTCAGTGGGCGTGTCTGCAAAGAATTTAACTACTTGATCAATAAATACCAGGAAGAGTGTTGGCGCCAGGACACATCCCTGACGGACACCGCGGGTCACAGAGAAGGGTTCCGTCACTTGTCCCTGGCCTCCCCACCTCAACCTTGCATAGTTGTCCTCATGCATTTTAACTATCAGATCAAGTAGTTCCCTTGGTAAGCCTAAGTCCCTCAGGACACACCACAATTTATCCCTCGGCACTAGATCAAAAGCGGACTTCAGATCGATAAACGCGTAAAGATGGTTCCAGCGCAGAGCAAGCCCACCTTCCAGTAGATCAGACAGAATCTGAACACCTGGTCGATGGTGCTCGTACCCGATCTGAAGCCCGCTTGCATGGGAGATAGGATGTCCTCTAGTTCAATCCAGCCTTGAACTCTGCCCAAAACCATACGTGCAATGATTTTTTGGGAGGGAGTCAATGAGACTAATCGGGCGATAATTGCCCGGATTAGACCTGTCGCCTTTTTTGTGGATTGGGAGTATTTCCGCCCCCTCCCACGACTTAGGGATTCTAGCCCCTTTAGCTATTGCATTTGCGATCTTTGTTATGTTGGGCACCCAAAGGGCGGGGTTGGCTTTGAACAAGTCAGCAGGGATTAAATCCATCCCTGGTGCTTTCCCCCGCTGGGTCAAGCCAAGTGCTAGCTCTACATCGGTTCTTGAGAAAATGAGTTTCTCCCCACAAATAGGTGGCAAGGGCACCTCACCCAATTTAAAAGGGTGTTCAGAGTTCTCAGCACAAAATTGGGCCGAATAATGGGTCACCCAAGCTTCAGGGGGCACATGGTTTGTAGGAATACGTGAATCTGAGTCCTTGCCCCATTTTACTAAGTCCCAAAACTTGGTCAGATTATTCGAAGTGGAGGCATCCAAAAGATCGGACCAGTACATATCCTTCCACTCCCGTTTAGCTTCCCACTGAATTTTCTTGTATTGCACCCTACCTGCCTTAACAGCACACATGTTCCGGGACTTAACCGCTTTGACAAGGTGACTATGGGCTTCCCTGCACTTTTTATTGTACCATTTCTGACGGGGGCGTTTTGTTTGGCGGTTCCCTTCTGGCATGGTAGAGAGAGAAGAAGCTTAAGCTGATCAAAACAACACTCATGAAGGTCGATGATAGTGTTTTCAGAGCTACCCCCCAGCGAATCATCAAGCAATATTTCATTAAGCATGTTAGAAACCACAGTCTCAAAGCTCTCCTGTAAGGTCTCATCCCCCGCTAGCCTAGACCATTTTAGCCTCCTTCGGTCATTAGTCAGAATAGCGTCCCCTGTCTGAGAGGTGTCTGGTTCCTTCAATCTCTTCATTCCCGGCAACCTTAGTTTGAGAATCAGGGGGTTATGATCACTTTCTGGGCGGGGTACCACTTCCATATCTACCAACAGAGGCCAATATTCCAACTTTAACAAGAAATAGTCAATCCGACTTTTCCTTAGTCCATTGTCAAAGGTGTAGCACCTAAATCTGATCTTGTGCGACCATTTGTAGCCCTTAGCCCCCGGGTTAGACACAGAGCCATCCAGTTTAGGGCTGCCTCAGTCGCTTTAACAGTTTTATTTGACATCAGATCCGGAATGTCCCAATCTGCGTCTTCCGCAGAGCCCCAGCTGTCCCCGGCTACATAAAGCGGCTCAAAAGTGCAATTCAAATCTCCTGCCAGGAGGATGACATTTTCTCTGCCCAGTCCAGCAAGGTAATAGTCCAATACATCCAACACAACGGGGCAGCGGCCGCCAGGTAGACCTCGTGCATATATGTTAATAACAATCAGGTCCCGATGGCCATCCTTACTCAATTTAATTGCCAGGAGGTCCGTGTTCTCTACAAGTATCTCAGTTGGGTGATATCCTGATGACTGCTTCACCCAAATCAACAAACCCCCTGAAGCTCGCCCTTTACCACCCCTGATAGCTGGTTTGAAAAAATTTACAAAACCTACCCTATGAATTGGATCAGGTGCCCAAGTTTCCTGTAACAGAATAACATCGAATTTGTCCACAAACTCCAACCAGTCTTCTGAGTGCATACGTCCCTTAACCCCTGCAACATTTCAGGACACTATGCTGAATATTTCAGATGAGGGAGCTGCGAGGGGAACCATTGATACGGATACAGCCGGGGTCGCCAATTTACACCCTGTTCCTACCCTATTCTCATTGCTGTCAACATTATCCAAGGTTTCCCCCACCAGCATGACCTCTATTGGATCCTCAACGGCTGTTACAACATGTTCCTTGGTTGCAAGTGCCCCCTGAGTTGCCTCTATATTATTTGCAAAAGGAGGGACCCCCCGACTTGGCATCGCTACCACGTACCCACGGTCCACAAAAGACTTAATCTTCCTAGTCGATATATGAAGTCAGTCTATGGCCTCGAGGTCGGAAAGGGGCTCAAAATGGTTAAATAGTAGGGGATATTGCTGGGGGTGTGGTGTTCTTGCTATAGGGTACCTCCTAACTGGGGGTCTCCTGTGAGTGGGGCCTAATGGAAAGCTACTCTGTCTTTGAGGGTAAAAGTATGCAAGCCCCAAAGTTTGTACATCCCCCTGCCTAGCAAACCTGGCTTCCCTTCGAATAGTGTCCACCACCCAAGGATCCTTAAACGATATTAATATACATCACCCTCCAAGTCTTTGGTGCCATATCCCACCCAATCAACTCTCCTTACGAATAGAATTTCAGTGGGAGATGATGTTGGCAGGGGACGGTTTTTATTCAACCAGAATATCACCTTATTACGTAGATCCCCATATGACTCCTTATTACTTGCTTTTAACGGGGCAACACCTGTTAGTACTATTGTGTATTGGGTTGCCTCCGTGGGTAGGTCTGCGCGGGGAATGGTATACCTATTTTGTTCCCCCCAATTGGGGTTTTGGTGCTCTGGTGATTAGCTGTTTGCCCTGTAGGTGGCTGAATGGAAGTACTAGGGTTGGGTTTTGCTCGATCATCTGACCGGGCTGCTTGGGACCTATCTGAGTTAGGTTTGTCAGCGACCTTCTTTTTAAGAGCCTGTGACAAAGTGCCCACATCTACAGTGCTGAGATTATCTCTAGGCCTCCCCCCCGCTGACGGTTTGTTATTAGCTAACCCTATTGGTACTGGGCTAGTGGCTTTACTAGTGGAAGCATTATTAGGGCATTTTGTCTTAATTACAGACTGTGTTAGAACCCCTCCCGCTGGACTGGAAGTAGTTAGCTTTTGTAGCAAGCCCAGATTTGTGCTCACTACTGACTCCAGAGCATCTATTTTGGAGGTCATCAACCTTGTACGCTCCAAAACAGGGAGCAGGAGGGTTTTAATCATAGCCTTCATTTTTACCATTAAGACTTCATCACTATTGAAGCACATTGGGCAGGGATTAGATGACCCTAAGGTAGTTAAGGCAGGGCATAGCACGTTAGGGAATACGGGAGGTATTTGTGGGTCAGGGGGATGCGCCAGGGCGGAGGCATCATTACTGGGTGGATCATTTAGTTTGGGCATCTTATGATCTCTCCCCCCCTGGTGACTCAGATCCTGCTTTCTCTTTCGGGATGTTGTTCCTAATCCCGAGGGGTCTACCTCTACTGTGAGGTTCGAGGCAGCATTAACAGATGAGTGTAAAATTTCCAAACTAAGGTCGTTTTCCCCGCTATTCTGAGTTTCATCCCCACCGCTTGACTTAGTATCATCCAAGTTTTGGTCGACATTAACCAAAGGAGCTGAAGGGCCCACCCCCTTACCATCTATGTGAACTATTGCCTCAGTGGTAACAGAGTATACACAGTTTGTTGCTGCATGAGCAGCAGGACTGGTAATCGTTGCCATCCCACCCAACGAGGAGCGCTTACCGCTAAAAAGGTCTAGGAAGAGTCCTTTTTCCACCATCGCTATTTCTTTTTCCAATATCCCTGTTGCTCGGGTAATGAAGGCATCCAGTGGGCCCGAAATAACTCCCTTAGTTGTTTGTATTTGGACTGTACGATCTTTGCCTGATCTTAAAATCATGTTACCAACTACTTGAACCAGCTGTAACTGTATTCTCCCACGGTGATAAAAAGAGTACTAGTGACTCTATAAAACCCACACGGTATAAATAATGTTTCTTCTACTTATTCACAGTTTGCCGGGGGTTTATTCCTTAAATAGAGAGAGTGAGTGAGATCGGGCAGAGAGGGTGGGCCCGGCCCGACCTCTACCGTACTCGAACGGCCTCAAACGGCCCGCTCTTTGCCCGGTCTTTGCCCCGAGCTCCGTCCCACGCGCGTCCCGCTGCGCGAGACGGGTAGACTGGTTTTATCCTCCCAGGCGAGGGGGCGTTGCCGCTGCGGGAAGAGGCTGCAGGTGTGGTAGATCGCCTCGCAGTCCCGCAGCAGTGTGGGCGGGTCCGGGGTCAAGCAGCAGCTGAGGAGCGGGTGCCACGACCGGGGGGCAGCAAAGCAGAATCCGGCCAAGTAGCAAGTGGAGAAGCGCCCAGTCAGGTTAGCAGAGCCCCAAAACTGAGTAGCACCCGCACAGCGGGTGCTGCTGAATTTTATTCGGGAGGCAGGCGGGGGGGGCGTTGCCGCTGCAGGAAGAGGCTGCAGGTGTGGTAGATCGCCTCGCAGTCCCGCAGGGTGTGGGCGGTGTGGGCGGGTCCGGGGTCAAGCAGCAGCCGAGGAGCGGGTGCCGCGACCGGGGGGCAGCAAAGCAGAATCCGGCCAAGTAGCAAGTGGAGAAGCGCCCAGTCAGGTTAGCAGAGCCCCAAAACTGAGTAGCACAAGCGCAGCGGGCGCTGCGAAATTTTATCCGGGAGCCAGGTGGGGGGGCGTTGCCGCTGCGGGAAGAGGCTGCAGGTGTGGTAGATCGCCTCGCAGTCCCGCAGCGGTGTGGGAGGTGTGGGCGGGTCTGGGGTCAAGCAGCAGCCGAGAAGCGGGTGCCGCGACCGGGGGGCAGCAAAGCAGAATCCGGCCAAGTAGCAAGTGGAGAAGCGCCCAGTCAGGTTAGCAGAGCCCCAAAACTGAGTAGCCTGAAGTCACAACCAGCTCACGCAGCCGCTACTATACAGTTCAGGGGAAAAGGGTTTTTGACACAGCAGGACTGGTTCGTAGGCAGCATAGAGCACACTTACCAGAAGCACACCCCCTGCTTAAAAACAGCTCTAGGCTCCTTGAGTGCGCCTCTCACAGTGTGGGCATGTTGCTATAAATATATGACTAATGCATTTCAGTGCCCTCCATAGAGACATTAAAAAGACTAGATTTACTTACTTGAAAAGGACTGTCTCTGCCCACTGTTTGCCCCAGGAAGCAGAAAATAAATATCACCGTGGTGGCACAGGGAAGGCCTGCGCTCCCCAGGCAGGAGAGCATGGCAGGCAGGCAGGCAACAAAAGATCCACCTTCTTGAGAGCAGGTACGAAGAGTTCCCATAATTTCTGCCCATACTCCTCGCTGAAGAAGTGGTAGCTCTGCTGTGGTGGCTGCATGCTAAATGCCAGGGGTCTCGTTCCAGTGGGCCAGATCATATGCACCCGGGATAAGGGTCCATACAAGGCCCTTGAGAGCTCCACATGGGTACCACTTCTGTTATGACAGCCAGGCTGCCGTAGCTATTGTGCTCATGTCAACCTCCTCTGTATAGTGCCCTTCAGGGTTCCCTGTGATGCACAGGCATTGTGGCCAGCTGTTAGGTTGGCTGGGCAGCCCCAGTGCAACAATACGTGTTGCAAGCGGCGGCCACATGGCGCTTATGACCCAGACAAGGCCTGCACCAGCTTACAGCATTGGTTTGTCCGCGTGCAGGGCAAAAAAGAATTCTGTTTTTTGTGTTTATTCTCTGTTGGTCAGATGCATTGGATGGCCTGGGCTTGAAGATAATTTGCGCTGATGGTGATCTTTAGCCCATGAAGCTTCTCACAACATTCCTATTTTGTTGGTGGCCATCTTGTGTCATTAAAGGCTACAAGAGCCAGTTTTCCAGTTTTATATGTAATTATAGAGGAGATTAAGGCTGGGCAAGGATGCTATTTTGTCAAGTCAAATTGCCAGTTTAAAGCTGCATTTAGGCTGCAATGGCAGGGATGAGATAGATTTTTAAGGGACTACATATGTTTGTGGCACAATAAGTACAGCAGACTCATCCATAACAATGTATTGGGATGCAGCCCGAGTGATTACTATTCGCTGATATTAATTTAAGAATTCCATCTATCACTGTTTTGTATGCCTATTCTGTCACCCTAAATGGGACAGGTATACCCAGATGTCGGTACCGTGCACACTGTGTCACTGGAACCAAGCTGTACCGGGCTGATAAGCCAATAACTAGAGGGAAACTGGTCCTGGGTTTCTTGTGTTCCGGTTCAGGGAGGACCTGGCTTGGCAGTTAGGGCAGGGCTGTTCCAATTGGAGCAGGGGTCGAGAATGATTGCATGTACCGGGTCCAAACTTGGGATACAACCCGAGTGATTTCCAGTGGTTGACAGTAATTCAATCCATCATTGTTTTCTATACCTATTGTGCTGCCCTAAGTGGAACGGGTATGCTCAGATGTGGGTCCCATGCACACTAGTGACTTACAAGTAATTTAAAAAAAATAATCAGGTATAAGATAAGTTTACCATGGTCTAGGAAGTGAGCACAAACACTTTAGCTCAGGTCAGCAGTAGTAAAGTGCACAGAGTCCTATGGCCAGCATAAAAGAATTCAGTACAATCAAAGGGTGAAGACAAAATGTTTGGGCAAAGGCCACGCTAAGGCTAAACAGGTTTAGAAATATCATGTTATGCTATGCTATTTTATGTTATTTTGTTATGTTATATAATGCTATGCTATGTTCTGTTATGGTAATAAAGGGCTCCAAAGCATACAATCACCTTTTCCCTGGTCACTAATGTTAGCCATATAATGCATCAATCACAAAACTAACGGTTTGGTGAAGAAAAACTATTAGGCAGTTTCTTCAGCTGGGCACTACTACATTGCAGCACTCCACAATCACTTCACAAGTTATTTAACAGCCTGTTTAGAAACAGAGGGAGGTTGTGACCTGTTCCATCTTGGTCCAGTTTGTTGCGACCTGTTCCATCTTGGTCTAAGTCTATTGTTTGAAGTGCCAGGATGCCCGTAGAGCCACAGTTTGCCCGGAATACGTGTACAATCATTCAATCAATCAATCATTAATGCTCTGTGAGTGACCAGTAAGGAGTGATTAAATCTAATGTAAGGCAACACTTATTATACAAATATTTTGAAGACTCTTTAGGATATTGGTATGGTTGACACTGCTAAATGCAGCCAAATAGCTGATTCATATTAGTGCTCCAACACCATTATCATTGCCTGTAACGTAAAATTATGCTGCCCCTGCAGAATGTAAAGGTGGGTCCTTAGGAGTCCAATACCACACAGATATTCATTGGCTTTGGGTAGAATGGGGTTCCTGTGAAGGGTGTGGGGGCCCCTGCACAACAAGGACTGAAGGGACATGTATTAGATCCTTTATCATTGGCCTCTTTAATATGGCATTAAAATCGAAACTACAACTTATTATGTGCCACTCAGATGTTGAACCCTTACCCAGGACCCCTTACCCATTACTCACCTCCACACAACTTTCTCCAGGTATCCTTTAGAGGGTTAAACCAGCCCGTATTTACAGATGGACAATAGCCAATATCTACTAGTAACTGCAGAGTTTGGTGTGGTAAACCCACATTCTCAATTGATTCAAAAGAAGAAGAATACAAAAAAGTAATGAATGGAATGCTTGAATTATTCTCAGCCACCACTAATTCAATACTCATGGCTGCATCCCACTCCATAATAATTTTTTTGCTCACCCTCTACCTGAGATTAAACTTGGCAATATACAAATCAGACTTAGTACTGCTTCAATACCATCAGTCCAGCATGAGCTGCCAGACCAGGTCCTCTCTGAATTGGCACACAAGCAACCCAAGACCGGTTTTGTCCTATTTAGGCCTCTTCAGTCATGTGCAGCTTAGTTCCAATGGCACAGTGAGCTTAAGGTATCACAAAGAAAAAAAGTCACACGCTATTTTTCCTTCCTCGAAAGTAATGACTGATTACAATAACATAGATTTTAACACATTGTTTTTAGACAATTTCACTCCCTAGCAGCAGTTCCAAGATATATGTTTTTTGTCCCTATTAAGTCATCCCATTAGTTAATTATCCCTCATTATGATATTCTTTTCCCTAAGAATCATGTTTCTTATACATAACTAGAAAATCTTCAAACTGAGGACCATATTTAATAAAAGGGTTGTGTTGCTTTTGCAGCAAGCAATGGGGTGCACATGCAACACAAATCTTAAGTGCGATTTATCAAGTCACACAAGGCCACCTTGTGTGGCCAGGACTTACATGATGAATTCAGATTAACAAAGCGCAAATCACTTCTATGCATTACTCTGCTCATGGGAGGCACTCCATGGGTGGTGCGTGGTTTTACCCATGCAACACCCATGGATTTTGACACATTCCCAGATTTGCCATAAGTGGTAGTACTGAGAATGCAACAAAAACTGCTGTGCCTCCCCAGGTGAGGCATAACAAAGCAAAATATATTAATTTCTACAAATTCTTTTGTAAATGAATCTAGGACCCTAGTGTTTTTTTCCCGATTCATGCCTGTTAGAACTGGGGGTCTCTAGTTGGCAGAGGTGGGTACCACTGTCCAAATAGGGACCCTTGCTTCTAGTCAGGACAAGGAGATAACCCTCTCAGATAACCCCTGCTCGCCCTCAAGGTAGCTTGGCCTGAGCAGTCTAGGCTAACCAGAGGCAATGCGTTAAGTATTTGTACCAACACTCACAGTAACACAGTGAAAACACCACAAACTGATTCCACAACCGTTTAGGAAAATAAAGATATTTATTCTAAACTACACAAGACCAAAACGGCAAAAATCCAACATACACAGTTCAAGGTTATGGTTTCAAATGAGTTCTTCAGGTTGTAATCAAAGTTCTTTAAGTTGCGTTAAAATAATCCACAGATGCGTGAAAAGTTCACAGATGCGTCACGTTTACTCACAGTACCTTTTAGATGCAACAAAGTTCCACAAGCAGGAAGCTGGTGCGGTGGAAACAAGCGATGCGTCACTCCTGAGACCCTGGGGAGGCGATGCGACAGCCCCGCTGCAGCAGCGGGCGTGTTGCGACGAATCCGGTCTGTATGGGGAGGAAGGCAGCTTGCGTAGATTCCGGTGCGTAGGTTCCGTGGGAAGTCTGTTCTCGCAAAGGCACGATGCGATGATCTCGTAGGGGCTGCGACGATCTCCGGGGCGACGATGCGCGGTCCAGCGGTGATCCTCTCTCTCGCAGCTCCTCGATGCGATGGTTCTGCGACGATGCTCGCAGCGACGTGATGCGGTCCGCAAGCAAGCGGTGCGGCGATCTCACCCAGCGACGACAGGCTCTGCGACGACACTCGCAGCGATGTTCGATTCTCCCGCACCGGTCTGGTGCGTCCCGCAAACGAAGGATGCGACGGCTCCGGCAGTGGCGTCAGGCGCTGCGCCGATCTCGACCTTCGTAGCGGCGGGAAACTTCTCGCACTGTCGGGGATGCGCTCCGCAAGCGAGCGATGCGACACTTTTCAGCTTCAAAAGTCTCTCAAGCTTAGTTTCAAGCTTCCCAGCTCAGGTTCAACTTCCAGAGGCCCCACAACTGGATCAAGCACTCTAGGAAGGACAGAACTCTCTCAGCAGAGTTCAGGGAGACTGGGGGTGAAGTCCTTTTGTTCCTGGGACTTCAAAACAGGGAGCCAGCTCTTCTCAGGCCCTTGGAGATTCCTTCAAGACAGGGGACACAGCTCACAGCAAAGTCCTTCCCCTCTCCTTGGCAGCAAAGCAACAGCAGGTCAGTCCAGCAGAGCAACAGCAGGACAGTCTTCCTTCTTCAGAGTCAGCTTTCTCCTTGGCAGAGGTTCCTTCTTGATTTCCAGGATGATCTAATTTTCTGTTGTCAGGGGTCCTGTACTTATACCCCTAAAGTCTTTGTTCTCTCTGTGCATGTGGGCCCTGAGCCCGGTCTGAACCAGTTCTGGGTGGATCCTGAGCACTTTGTTTTGCTGGCTGCATCTTTCCTTTCAGAGTGAGGGGCAGGGTCCTCAGCCGCCCAGCAGGAGGTGGAGCCAGCATTGTGGCAGGCAGGCACAGCCCTATTCAGCCCAGGTGCTAACTCCTCCCACCACTCAGGTTGCAATTGCTTCATTCAGCCTAGTGCTGACTCATCCAGCCTCTGGGGGAATTCCCCAGCCCCTGTCACTCACAAACCAGACAGTCAATACACAAACAGGCCCAGGCACACAGAAGGGTCAGACAAGAGAACAGCAACTTTCTAAAAGTGCTGTTCTCAAACACAGGATTTAAAAACCACCTTTCCTAAAAGATGTATTATTAAATTCTGAGTTCAGGGATACTAGATACTTATGTCCTATCTTGTTCCTATGGGAAGAAATGCTGTTAACCACTGTAGCCAGCATCCCCCATGTTAACCTATGGAGCAAGATAGCCTTACAATAGTGAAAAACGAAAATGGCTGTAATTCACTACCAGAGCATGGTACCTGCACTAGTACATGCTCTACCTTTCACATACACTGCACCCTGCCCAGGGGGGTACCTTGGACCTTCCATAGGGGTGACTGATGTGCACGAAAAGGGAAGGGTTAGGCCGGGTCAGTGGGGACACTGACCAGGAGGACATGGCAGTTCTAAACTGCCCATAGGCGCTGCAGTGGCAGGCCTGAGACACCATTTTAGAGCTACTCCTGTGGGTGGCACAATCAGTGCTGCAGGCCCACTAGTAGCATTTGTCATCACCAGCCCTGGCACACCCAGGGCACTTTACTAGGGACTTCATGGTAATACAAATATGCCAAACGTGTATATCCAATCAGAATAACAATTTACATAGGGAGCACTTACACTCTGGCACTGGTCAGCAGTGGCAGAGTGTCCAAAGCATCTAAACCAGCAAAAACGAAATCCAGCACAGCATCAAAAATACAGGAGGCAGAGGCAAAAAGATGGGGGTAATCACGCCAAAGATGCCAGGTCTAACACGTGTCCCCTCCAGCTGAAAGTGGGGAGAACTACCCACCCTCTTGGGAGTTCTCTTCACTAAGGCGGAAAAACCTGGACAGACCATCAGCGTTGGCGTGTTCTGTACCAGGGCGGTGTTCCACCGTAAAGTCCATTCCCTGTAGGGAGATGGACCACCTCAACAGTTTTGGATTTTCACCCCTCATGTGCATTAACCACCTGAGGGGCCTGTGGTCGGTCTGAACACGAAAGTGAGTCCCAAACAGGTAGGGCCTCAACTTTTTCAGAGCCCAGACCACAGCAAAAGCCTCCCTTTCAATCGCACTCCACTTCTGTTCCCTGGGGAGTAGCCTCCGACTAATGAAAGCTACTGGCTGGTCTCCATTCTCCTCAGTGGCTTGTGAGAGTACTGCTCCCACACCATGCTCTGAAGCGTCCGTCTGAACTATGAACTCACTGGAAAAGTCAGGTGCCTTGAGCACCGGTGCTGTGCACATCGCAGTTTTCAGGGCCTCAAAAGCAGTTTGGCAGGCGTCAGTCCAGTCAACTCTTTTGGGCAACTTCTTGGAAGTGAGTTCTGTCAAGGGGGCGACAATGGTGCCATATCCCTTGACAAACCGTCTGTAATACCCGGTGAGTCCTAAAAAGGCTCTCACCTCTGTCTGGGTCTTGGGGGGCTCCCAAGCCAGAATGGTATCAATCTTTGCCTGTAGGGGCGCCACCTGGCCGCTCCCCACCTGGTGTCCCAAATACACCACAGATCCCTGCACTATCTGGCACTTACTGGCCTTGATAGTGAGGCCTGCCTTTTGCAGAGCCTTCAACACTTCGCAGAGGTGTTGCAAGTGTTCCTCCCACGTGGAGCTGAACACAGCAATGTCATCCAGGTATGCGGCGCTGAATTCCTCCAGCCCGGACAGTACCTGGTTAACCAGTCTCTGGAACGTGGCAGGGGCATTCTTCAACCCAAAGGGCATGACACGGAACTGGAAGTGCCCCTCTGGCGTTGAAAATGCCGACCTCTCTTTGGCCCCATCAGTTAAGGCAATCTGCCAGTACCCCGAAGTC
Organism: Lissotriton vulgaris; assembly: GCF_964263255.1. NCBI lineage: Eukaryota > Metazoa > Chordata > Amphibia > Caudata > Salamandridae > Lissotriton > Lissotriton vulgaris. The sequence goes on from NC_141689.1 coordinate 1,899,272,375, forward strand.
AAATCGAACGTACTGAGGTACTTGGCAGCTCCCAACCGATCCACGAGCTCATCAGCTCTGGGGATAGGGTGTGCGTCAGTCTTCGTGACCGCATTGAGCCCACGGTAGTCCACGCAAAACCGGAGTTCTGGCGGGCCACCGGGGGTAGCAGCTTTCTTGGGGACCAAGACCACTGGGCTAGCCCAGGGGCTGCTGGAGGGCTCAATCACCCCTAGCGCCAACATCTTGGAAACCTCTTCCTTGATGCTGGCCCTGACCTTGTCGGCTACCCTGTAAAACTTTTGTTTTACTGGCAGACTGTCTCCAGTGTCCACATCATGGACGCACCAGGTGGTGACTCCTGGGGTCAGGGAGAACAGAGAGGAGAACTGACCCAACACTTGGCGACAGTCATTCTGCTGTTCTGGGGTCAGGGTGGGCGAGAGGACCACACCATCCACTGACCCATCGTGCTCCTTAACTGACAGGAGGTCAGGGAGAGGATCGCTATCCTCTTCCATCCCTGCATCTGTAGCCATGAGCATGGTTACTTCAGCCCTCTCAAAGTGTGGTTTGAGGCGGTTCACGTGCAAAACTCTCAGGGGCTGCCTGGGAGTCTTCAGGTTAACCAGGTAGGTTACCTCACTCTTCCTTTCTACCACCTCGTATGGCCCAGACCACTTGTCTTGGAGCGCGCAAGGCTCCACTGGCGCCATCACCCACACTTTCTGCCCAGGTTGAAATTCGACCAGAGTGGTATTCTGGTCGTACCATCTTTTCATTTCTTCCTGGCTTGCTTCCAGGTTCGCCTGAGCGAGTTTCCTGAAGCGTTGTGTCTGGTTGCGGATGGCCAGCACATAGCTGAACACATCCTGGGGGGTTTTCCCACGGGACTTTTCCCAACCCTCCTTCACCAGTGAGAGAGGTCCCCTGACAGGGTGGCCATACAGGAGTTCAAAGGGACTGAACCCTAAGGACTTCTGAGGCACCTCCCTGTAGGCAAACAACAGGCATGGTAACAAGACGTCCCACTTCCGTCTCATGGGCTCCGCTAGGCCCATAATCATACCTTTCAGGGTCCGGTTGAACCTTTCAACCAACCCGTTTCCTTGAGGATGGTAAGGAGTGGTGAACTTATAAGTTACCCCACACTCCTCCCACAGAGACTTCATGTACCTAGAGATGAAGTTGGTACCCCGGTCGGAGACCACCTCTCTGGGGAACCCCACACGGGAAAAGATCCCCATCAATGCACGGCCCACCACGGGTGCTGTGATTGTCCTGAGAGGGACTGCTTCCGGGTACCGGGTGGCATGGTCCACCAAGACCAGGATGAACCTGTTGCCTAAGGCTGTCTTGGGGTCCAGGGGCCCTACGATATCTATGCCCACCCGCTCGAAAGGGGTGCTCACCACTGGGAAGGGTTGAAGGGGGGCCTTCAACTTCATTCCAGTCTTGCCACTAGCTTGACAGGTTTGGCAAGATCTGCAAAAGGAACCGACGTGCTTCCTCATCTGGGGCCAGTGGAAGTGGGTGACAAGCCGGTTCAGGGTCTTGTCTTGCCCCAGATGTCCTGCGAGAGGCACGTCATGAGCCAGACCCATTAGGAAGTTTCTGAAGCGCTCGGGTACCACCAGCACACGGGCTGCACCGGGCTCAGCAAACTTAGGCTCGCTATAAAGTAGGTCACCTTCCCAGTAAACATAGTGATCTTTGACTGCTCCACCTGCTGCCTGATCTACAGCCTGTTGCCGCAGACCAATGAGGGAAGGGCATTCCTTCTGCTCCCTGCAGAACTCCTCCCTGGAGGGACCACCTTCTTGCTGCCAATGGGTCAGCTCAGGTAGGTCTCCCAGTTCGGCCACCTGTTCCCCTGTAGGTTCCAGGGCATCCCCCTCAGGGTCTGCTTCCTCCTGGACCGTGGGAACGGCTGGGGCTGGTTTCCCGCGCCCTCTGCCTCTTCCTCTCCTGGCAGGTCTCTGGGCCACTGTTTCAGGCTCCAGTTCTGCTGATTCACCCTTACTGGCTGCCATAGCACGCGTGGTCACGCAGATCCACGCAGGCAGACCCAACATCTCCAAGTGAGTTCGGTGTTCTATGTCTTTCCATGGAGAACTCTCCAGGTCGTTGCCTAACAGACAGTCCACAGGCAAGGCATCACTGACAACTACCTCCAAAAGACCAGAGACTCCCCCCCATTCAAAGGAAACCTTCGCTAGCTTGCAGAGGCGCACTGAGCTGTCAGCGGCCACTACAGGGCGGAGTACACCAGGGATGATTTGCTCGTCAGACACCCACTGACACCTCACGGATGTCACACTGGCTCCGGTGTCTCTCAGAGCCTCAACCTCCCTCCCATTGATGGTCACCTTCTGCCCATATTTCTTAGTGTTAGAGGGCAGTAAGGTTTCCTGGACCACCTCTTGGTCTCCTAGCGAGACAAGGGTCATAACTGCTAGCTCTCCCCAATCACTAGAAACCAAATCCCCACCCAAAGCTACACTAGCTAACGCTGGGGCGGGAGCACCAGTGGGTGTGGGCTTCTTCTTGGGACATTTCGGAGCAATATGGCCCACCTCGTTGCAGTGATAGCAGGTAGGGGGGCCCTGGTTATTTCTCTTGTCCCGCCTACCCTTAGAGGGCCATGGCTGTTTAGGCTTGGGGGGTTGGGAATCCTTTTCCTGGGAACTACTTTGGGGCCCTTGCGAGAACTCCTTTTGGTTACCCTTGTCCCCCCCACTCTTCTGCTGGGGACCCTGCCCACCTTTGGCTGTGGTACCCACAATTCCTTTGTGGACCCTGGTACTGGTCCAGCGGTCCGCCTCCTTAGCAAGCTCAATGGGGTCTGTCAGCTTGCTGTCTAAAAGATGCTGGCGCAGCTCTGGAACACAAAGACTACTCAAGTGCTCCCAACTGATTAAATGCAACAACCCCTTCAAATCAGTTACTTTACTGCCCTTCATCCAACCGTCCAGTGCACGCGAGTACCCATTCACACACTCCATCCAAGTCTCAGACTCTTTCTTCTTGGAGTTTCTAAACTGCAGTCTGTACTGCTCTGGAGTAAGGCCATACCTGAGACATAAGGCCTCCTTCATATTGGGGTAGGTCATGGCACCTGTCAACTCTAAAGGCTCTAGAGCACTCCTCCCAGACGCCTCAAAATGTTTCCACAGGCCCGCCCCCCAATACTTGTCAGGCACATCATTCATCTTCAATGCAATTTCATACGAAGTGAACCAGGCATAAATATCCTCACTCCTATGGTAATTCTGTACCAGGTCTTTGGGAATATATACTTTACCCCCATGCACTGGCTGCGCGCTGCCACCATTAGAACTGGCATCCACCTCCTTGTTTTTCAGATCCAGCTCTTTTATTCTCAATTCATGAGCCAAAAGCAATTTCTTTTCCTCTAAGGCACGGGCATCCTTGCTCTCCTCCGCCGCCTTCTCTACTTCCAATTGCCTCATTTTCATTTTCATGACCTCCAAGTCATATTCTCTTATTCTTTGATTTTCTTGTAACTCTTCTGGGGTGAGGCCCCTACTGGAGTGGTTGCTGCCAACTCCTGAGCCTACTCTGCCCACTGGCAGATCTTTGCCTTGAAAAGCATTTTCTACATCCACATCATCGTCTCCCTCTTGTGCCTCCCAATGGGCTTTCAAGATTCTCTGCAGCTCCTCTTTCCTGTAGGCGCTTTTTATGGGGCACTCAAACTCAAGGCAGAATTTCCTAAGTTGCTCAACTTTGTATGAATACAAATCTCCAATGGCAAACTCCAATTCTACTTCTGCCCTCTCACTGGGTGCCTTCCCATTCTGAGACATGATGCTTTCCGAAGAGTTACTCAAAAATAGAATTCAAAAAACTCAAAAACCAGTAGTATGTGGTGGCGTAGTGGTCTGCACTCACTAGTGATGTACACCAATAACTGTGGGTCAAGTACAAATACAAGTTCAAATCCCACCGCCTGACCACCAATGTTAGAACTGGGGGTCTCTAGTTGGCAGAGGTGGGTACCACTGTCCAAATAGGGACCCTTGCTTCTAGTCAGGACAAGGAGATAACCCTCTCAGATAACCCCTGCTCGCCCTCAAGGTAGCTTGGCCTGAGCAGTCTAGGCTAACCAGAGGCAATGCGTTAAGTATTTGTACCAACACTCACAGTAACACAGTGAAAACACCACAAACTGATTCCACAACCGTTTAGGAAAATAAAGATATTTATTCTAAACTACACAAGACCAAAACGGCAAAAATCCAACATACACAGTTCAAGGTTATGGTTTCAAATGAGTTCTTCAGGTTGTAATCAAAGTTCTTTAAGTTGCGTTAAAATAATCCACAGATGCGTGAAAAGTTCACAGATGCGTCACGTTTACTCACAGTACCTTTTAGATGCAACAAAGTTCCACAAGCAGGAAGCTGGTGCGGTGGAAACAAGCGATGCGTCACTCCTGAGACCCTGGGGAGGCGATGCGACAGCCCCGCTGCAGCAGCGGGCGTGTTGCGACGAATCCGGTCTGTATGGGGAGGAAGGCAGCTTGCGTAGATTCCGGTGCGTAGGTTCCGTGGGAAGTCTGTTCTCGCAAAGGCACGATGCGATGATCTCGTAGGGGCTGCGACGATCTCCGGGGCGACGATGCGCGGTCCAGCGGTGATCCTCTCTCTCGCAGCTCCTCGATGCGATGGTTCTGCGACGATGCTCGCAGCGACGTGATGCGGTCCGCAAGCAAGCGGTGCGGCGATCTCACCCAGCGACGACAGGCTCTGCGACGACACTCGCAGCGATGTTCGATTCTCCCGCACCGGTCTGGTGCGTCCCGCAAACGAAGGATGCGACGGCTCCGGCAGCGGCGTCAGGCGCTGCGCCGATCTCGACCTTCGTAGCGGCGGGAAACTTCTCGCACTGTCGGGGATGCGCTCCGCAAGCGAGCGATGCGACACTTTTCAGCTTCAAAAGTCTCTCAAGCTTAGTTTCAAGCTTCCCAGCTCAGGTTCAACTTCCAGAGGCCCCACAACTGGATCAAGCACTCTAGGAAGGACAGAACTCTCTCAGCAGAGTTCAGGGAGACTGGGGGTGAAGTCCTTTTGTTCCTGGGACTTCAAAACAGGGAGCCAGCTCTTCTCAGGCCCTTGGAGATTCCTTCAAGACAGGGGACACAGCTCACAGCAAAGTCCTTCCCCTCTCCTTGGCAGCAAAGCAACAGCAGGTCAGTCCAGCAGAGCAACAGCAGGACAGTCTTCCTTCTTCAGAGTCAGCTTTCTCCTTGGCAGAGGTTCCTTCTTGATTTCCAGGATGATCTAATTTTCTGTTGTCAGGGGTCCTGTACTTATACCCCTAAAGTCTTTGTTCTCTCTGTGCATGTGGGCCCTGAGCCCGGTCTGAACCAGTTCTGGGTGGATCCTGAGCACTTTGTTTTGCTGGCTGCATCTTTCCTTTCAGAGTGAGGGGCAGGGTCCTCAGCCGCCCAGCAGGAGGTGGAGCCAGCATTGTGGCAGGCAGGCACAGCCCTATTCAGCCCAGGTGCTAACTCCTCCCACCACTCAGGTTGCAATTGCTTCATTCAGCCTAGTGCTGACTCATCCAGCCTCTGGGGGAATTCCCCAGCCCCTGTCACTCACAAACCAGACAGTCAATACACAAACAGGCCCAGGCACACAGAAGGGTCAGACAAGAGAACAGCAACTTTCTAAAAGTGCTGTTCTCAAACACAGGATTTAAAAACCACCTTTCCTAAAAGATGTATTATTAAATTCTGAGTTCAGGGATACTAGATACTTATGTCCTATCTTGTTCCTATGGGAAGAAATGCTGTTAACCACTGTAGCCAGCATCCCCCATGTTAACCTATGGAGCAAGATAGCCTTACAATAGTGAAAAACGAAAATGGCTGTAATTCACTACCAGAGCATGGTACCTGCACTAGTACATGCTCTACCTTTCACATACACTGCACCCTGCCCAGGGGGGTACCTTGGGCCTTCCATAGGGGTGACTGATGTGCACGAAAAGGGAAGGGTTAGGCCGGGTCAGTGGGGACACTGACCAGGAGGACATGGCAGTTCTAAACTGCCCATAGGCGCTGCAGTGGCAGGCCTGAGACACCATTTTAGAGCTACTCCTGTGGGTGGCACAATCAGTGCTGCAGGCCCACTAGTAGCATTTGTCATCACCAGCCCTGGCACACCCAGGGCACTTTACTAGGGACTTCATGGTAATACAAATATGCCAAACGTGTATATCCAATCAGAATAACAATTTACATAGGGAGCACTTACACTCTGGCACTGGTCAGCAGTGGCAGAGTGTCCAAAGCATCTAAACCAGCAAAAACGAAATCCAGCACAGCATCAAAAATACAGGAGGCAGAGGCAAAAAGATGGGGGTAATCACGCCAAAGATGCCAGGTCTAACAATGCCCTTATATAGGTATAAATTACCCGATCCTTATCTAGGCCTAGAAATCATTACCATACTTGGACTGAGCCTATGCAGCCCAAATACGGCATGGCTACTTTCACTAAGTTATGAGAATCAACAACGATTTCTTAGAAAAACCCGCCTTCAGCAGCCAGGGACTTCCCTTTGCATGAATACTAATTTATTTATGAAATCATGGAGTTTTCACAGAACTGGGTCTTTGAGTGACGTTATTAAGTCCAATCATACGTCAAACTCGGCACCTTCAAAGTATAAATATGCCTACATTTGCCCAGACAAACACACAGTGGTTTGGAGCAGATCGACTAACTACGTGCCCCGATGCCTGCAGCAGCAAGTGCCGAAGGAAGCCGACCCTCCAGCTGACGCACTGAGAGGCGCAGTCTTTTTTCCTGCCGAGAAATCCAGCTCCAGTATTTCCAGGCTACCCTTGCGGGTTCCTGGGAAATCGAGTCCTGAGAGAGAGATACAAGACCTCCTTCATTCTAAACCAAGGTACGGAGCTGATTAGACCCTTAGAGAATTCTTGGATAGATCCTTGGCAGAAAAATACTAAACTTAAGCTACTCCTCACTTACTTCTTCCCTTGTACTAGACTTAGGTTAGGTACACCGGGGAAGGCGTATTTTAGAAGCACCAGTTGAGTACTTTTAGTCATTATTTTATTACTGTATGTATTTTATATGTTTTAAAGCAACTTATGGCTTAGAAACCATATCATGCTTTTACAGTACTACTTTATAATACTTTTCGTATTATATACCCTGTACTTTATAACCAGTACTACGATTGTAGCAGAACATTTCTTATGCTTGAGAAAGAAGACTGTTCAATAAATACTTTTTATTGAAAACGCCCGTCTCTCTATTTTCTCAGCACCTCTGGTGAAACGAAGCATGCACGATTGACTGAGTAAAATAGGTATCTATTGTTTCCGCGACTCTAGAGATTGATTTCTTATTCTTGGGAAACAAAGATGTCATGTTTATGCGGTTGTCAGAAACTAATCCCTTCTTGTTTATTCGAGAAAGTTTCTAGTGACCTCTGAGCTAGCTGGCACTCAAAATTAAGTTTAATATATACGATAGAGACCTAGTCGACCGCAGTCCTACGTCAAAACTATAGTATATGTTATTCCAATGTGCAGAACCTATTGGCAATATAGGAACAACACTACACTTTCCTCTTTCATTGTGTGCTACAAAAAAGCTGCATTCTGCAGCAAAAAGAGAAAGAGATGTTTTTGTGTAGGAAGTTGTGTCTTCCTATTCAAAAACATTCCTGCTTACAACACAGGCACCATTGCAGCATGGTGCAAGAGTGCCTCAGTTGAGGCTAGGCAGCACATTGTGCATCAATGCAGGGAAAAGTCAAGAATGCAGCGTATCATGTTAAATATGGCACATTCCTGCCCTTTCCCTGTCAGCATAGCTAGGTAGCTTGCTGCGCTGTGTCACATGAAGATAATTATGAGCCTGAGTGTAAACAATACTGACTTCCTATCTAGTCCGGACATTAGTTGTTTCTATTGTGCATAAAAATGACACATTTGAATTACAAAATGAACGTCATGATTGTTGAATCCATTCTTTTTTCCACCATCAGCCTTTGCAATATTATCTCTAGCCAATTCTTGCTGAGGTCAAAGTTATCAAACTGGTCACTCCACATCTTTTCTGTATAACAATATCCACATCTTTAGTTACATTTTTTCTTGCTACGGCGCTCAACACAATATATGTTTTATTGACAGACATTGCTGGTAGTTTGAGGCAGCTGCTGATTGCTAGTGCCCTTCACTAAACATGAAAATGAATGTGGCCATCAATGTTTTAATATTTGATTTATTAAGCTTCAGTTGTAATGTTCTAACATATGTTACAGGTTTCATTATAGTCAAATACGTTATTTATTATTATTTTTTTTAAAGTATTTATATTTTACAGTAATACAGTATCCAAACAGAAGAAGATTACTTAATTACAACTACCCCCCTCCCACCCCCCACCCATCAAGACCTGTAAAATCATTAATGTATTGAGATTGAGGAAGGCGCAAGACACTGCGAGCAGAGCAAAGAAAAAAAATGGAAAGAAGAAGAGAAAACACAAACGAAGAAGAGTAGGATGAAAGAAGATTAGGCAGGTATCGAGAGAGAAAAAGAAAAAAAAAAGAATTCTTTAAGACATCGCTAGCTATCTGCCCGGGTCGTGTTGCCCTTGTTGCTCAATCCAGATGGAAAATTTCCCCCAAACCTCAGTGCCTATCTTCCTCTTTCTTCGTCCTTTCTTGGTGTATATTGCCTTTTCAAAGTGAAATGTGGCAACCAGTCTGGCCAGCCATTGTGCGAAAGAAGGGGAGTCAGTGTCTAACCAGCCGGAGGAGACACAAATCCTCCATATTGCCATTGCTATAAAAATCAGCCCTTCCTCCTTAATCCTGAGTGAATCAGTTTGGGTCCCCAGAAGAATGGTCGCAGGGTTTAACACAATTGGTTGAATAGTTATTTCGCTAAGTAGGTTTTGTATTTTTAGCAAGGTTGGGGCTAGTTTTGGACAAGTTGCGAAAATATGTATTGAGTCTGCCCCTACTTCGGGGCATCGCGGGCATAGTGTTCCTTTCCCGGATCCCCATTTAATAATTTTACTTGGTGTCATATAAAGAAAGAAAATTGTTTTAAAGTGTTGTGCTTGTAATTTAGCGGAAATTAATATCTGTTGTGATAGAAGCAGTGAATCATAAAAAAAACTTTGAGGCGACTCAAGTTTGACATGCCATTTTGTAGAGATGGATTCTAGATCATCTGGGGTTTGCCTATTGAGCATTTGGTAAATACTTCCAATACGGAGGGTGGTAATGTTACGTAGAGCATATAATAGTTCAATTTCGGTAAATCCTGTGGTCCCACCCACCTTCCTGGATAGATAGCCTTGGATAGACAGGTATTTAAATAGGTCTTGGCTTTTTAGTTTGAATTTAGATTGTAAATTTGTGAAGGATTCAATCCACCTGGTTGTAATCAGGTCCCCAAGTTTTACTATTCCGGCCCTGTGCCATTCGCAGAAGTAAGAAGGACTGAAAATATCTGGTAAGTTGCTGTTATTAGCTATGGGAGAATAGAAGTTAAGTCTGCCAATTCCAAATATTCTCCGGATATGGCGGAATACTTTAAATGAATTCATTAATGTCTTGAATTTTACCCGGTTGTAGTACCCATACGTTGTTTCGCGAAGTAGGCAGCCCCAATATTGATCCCCTAGTAAGAGCCGGAAGGGCGAGGGTAGAGATGGCCCGATTGTTGAGTCGTAGGTGGATTCTCTTACTAGTACTGAGCTATATTGTAATACTGCCGCCCAGTAGTATAAAGTTATATTCGGAAAAGACCAGCCCCCTCTTTCTTTTGGAAGTCTAAGTTGTTTCAGTGCTCGTCTTGGCTGGGCATAGGCCCAGATGAACTGAGTGTAGATCTGCTGGAATTGGAGAAGTTTTTTCTTGCTAAATTCAAGGGGTATACTACGAAAGAGATAGAGTAGCTTTGGAAAGTATGTCATTTTGATGACATTGCATCTGCCCACTAATGTTAAATGGAGGTTGTCAATCTGTTTTAGAGCCTTCTTTGTCTGTACGGCGAGGGGAGCCAGGTTATCTGTGACTATCAGCCTGATTCATGTACGGGCCGTTTTGCGTGGCCCTAATAGCGAATCATAGCGACTCGCTATTGAGGACACGCAAAACGGCATTCATGTAGGAATTGCTAAATCAATAGCGATTCCTACATGTTCTCTATTTGCTAATAGCAATTTGCTACTCGCAAAAAAAGGAATAATTCCCCATTCATTCCTATGGGCCAAAAGGCCCATAGGAATGAATGGGGAGTATCCCTTATTTGCGAGTAGCAATTTGCTACTCGCAAATCAGATAGCGATTTTAAGGGTGCCAGGGGTGTCCAAAGGACACCCTGTAGCACCCCTAAAATGCACATTTGAACAGGTGTTGCGCACACACATGTCCAAAGGACATGTGTGTGTGCAACATGCAACTTAGAAAAATGCTTTTAAAAGCATTTTTCTATGTTTTTGCTATTTACCGAGAGGTCTGACCTCTCGGTAAATAGCGGCCCAATTTTGCTAAATCGCAATTTTTGCAAGTGTCATGAATAGCATTTAAGGAATCTCTAATAGAGATTCCTTAAATGCTAATCCTCGCATATTTGCTAATTCCTCATTAGCGATTTTTGCATTTGGGATTGTGAATCCCAAATGCCAAAATTGCACTCGCAAAAGGCAAGATTCTGAGAATCTTGCCCTTTGCGAGTGCAATTTTGCTTCATGAATCAGGCGGTATGTCCTCCAGTTTGGGTGAAATAGACACCCCCAAATATTTAGCCTTGGGTACCACCCTGTCGTCAGACCAAGTAATATTGTTATTTACTAAAATCTGTGTCTTGTTTTTATTGAGGGCATAGCCAGATAGCCTCCCAAATTTCTGGGCCTCGCCTTCCAGTACAAGTATGGTATTGACAGGGTCTGGAGAGGTGATGGCCAGGTCATCAGCATAAGCCAAGATTTTGCAACTATTGTGAAAGTAGATTATTATTATTATTATTAGGGGCATTTGTAGAGCGCCTGGTGTACGCCTACAGGCGTGTCCCCGCGCTATAAAAGTGGCGTAAACAGTTAGACAGCTAGCGCAACCGACTACCGTCTGAAAAGGTAGGTCTTAAGTTTAGTTCTAAACAGAGGTTCTGATGCCTCCAGGCGTATCTCAGACGGAAGGTCATTCCAATGCTTTGGTGCCAAAAATCTGAACGATCTTCCCCCCATACGTGCTTTCCTGATTTTAGGAATTTTCAGGAGGCCTGTACAGGAGGAGCACAGAGTCCTAGTGGGCTCATACCTGGTCACCAGGCTCTGTAGCGGGGCAGGGGCTTTGCCACCTAGAATCCGGTGACACGTAGCAAGGGCTTTGAATTCCACCCTGCTCCTCACAGGCAGCCAGTGCAGAGCCTGAAGTTCTGCCCTGGAGGAAGATCTTCTAGGAAGCCTCAAAGTAAGGCGAGCGGCGGCAGTTTGCAGCGGTTGAGAGCCTTTCCCGTGGCCCCCAGATACAGCAAATTGCCGTAATCTAGGCGTGAGGTGACTAAGGCATGCACCAACGTCCGACGAGCGGAAGTGGGCAGGAAATCCAAGACCTTTCTCAGAGTTCTGAGGACTCCAAAGCATGTCCCCACCACACAACCAATCTGGGATTCGAAGGCAAGGTTGGTGTCCAACCACATCCCAAGATTCCTGGCTTCCTGGCAAGGAACCGGTGTCTCTCCAAGGCAAGGTGGCCACCACGCCAACGTCCACACAGATGGACATCCCCCCACCACGAGCACCTCGGTTTTGCTGCCATTAAGTTTCAGGCAGTTGGCGGACATCCAGGCTGCCAGTTCTTGCATGCAAGCTCTGAAATTGACCACCACCAAACCGGGCGCGCGCGAAAGGGAGATGACCAGCTGCGTGTCGTCGGCGTAGGACACCAGATGAAGTCCATAGCTTTCCACTATGGCCGCCAGCGGGGAGACATACAGATTGAACAGGGTCGGGCTCAGGGACGAGCCTTGCGGCACACTATGTCCCAACCCAATCTCCCTAGAGTAGCACTCTCCCTGGCGGACCTGGAAGCATCTGCCTGTCAGGAAAGATTGGATCCACCCAAGCGCAGCCCCTGATACTCCTCCATCATTCAGACACTGTAGCAAGATGGAATGAGCAACAGTGTCTAATGCTGCGCTTAGGTCCAAGAGGATCAGAGCCATAGTCTGGCCCTCATCCACTCCTTGCCGTAGAGATTCAACTGCCATCAGCAGTGCTGACTCGGTTGAATGCCGCGGACGGAATCCAAACTGCGAGTCGTGAAGCAGAGAGGCTTCCTCTACAAAGCTCATTAGCTGAAGGTTAGCGATTTTCTCAGCAACCTTCTCCATATAAGGCAATAGAGAAATAGGGCGAAGGTTGTCCAGCCTGTCATAGCTAATATTGGGCTTTTTTTGTAGCGGAAGGACTACCGCCTGCTTCCAGGCCTCAGGGACAGAGTGAGTCCCAAAAGAGATGTTCAAAAGATGTCGAATGTACGGCTCTAAAGTGGGCAGACTGCCCATCAGCCGCCTAGGGGTGGTAGGATCTTTCGGGGAGCCTGATTTTATCGAGCCACAGATCTGAATGAGTTTTTCAGTGGGTGGTGTGACAAATGTGGTTAGCATCTTATGCCCCACCCTTATCCCACAATCCTCTGCTGTCTTAGAGGAAATGATGGTTTGACTAGGAAAGGCCGAGTAGATAGTAGCAACTTTATTAGCAAAGAACTCTGCTACTCGGTTGCAGCTATCCACCGTGAAAAATTCCTCAGGGACTGCTGCGGGCTTTCCGACCGAGAGGGATTTATAAATTAAAAACAGTTCCTTCGAGGAATTTTCTGCCTCCTTAATCCTAGTATTGAAGTACAGATTTTTAGCCTTTCTAATCAGTCTGTGATAGTTACGCCTGCTTACAAGATAATTCATCCTGGATTCAACGGCATAGTCCAATCTCCACTGTCTTTCTGCGCGCTTGCATGCGCTCTTAGCCATACGCACCTGATCTGTGTACCAAGATGCAGATTTCAGGGCACGTCCCTCTGATCTAGCCGGGGCAAGCGGGGCAACCTGATCTAAGGCAGCCGTGATGCATTTGTTCAAATTCTGATTGGCTGTCTCTACATCCTCGCCCCCCGGGTCACCTCCCCTTATGAGTGCCTCATTGAATCTATCTTGGGAGAAGTTAGCCCATCTCCGTCTAGGATGATGTAGTGCTACCTGTTCCGGCGTTCTAGTTCCCGGGATATAGATCGAAAAGGGCACCAGGAAGTGGTCGGACCAGATAATGGGTACGGGGGTGACAACCTCCACTTGTTCCCAGTTAGCAAAGACTGGATCCAATAGATGACCCTGTGAGTGAGTGGGAAGTTTGCCTAACAGCTCAAGTTGAAGCGCACTCATGGCTTTGCAAAGATCCCCAGCTAACTTATCCACGGGGTCATCCAGGTGCAGGTTGAGGTCACCCAACACCCGGAGCTTATCCGTGCATAGGGCAAGCTCTGTGACGCCCTCGACTAGGCTATCAACAAACCCTGTAGCAGGGCCAGGGGGTCTGTAAATCAGAAGGCCCTTTACACAGAGCCCCCCATTGACCTGGATGGAAAACTCACCCGCCTCACTATTGTTAATAGCCGTCGGCTCAAAATAGCAGCGCAATCCCTGGCGGGCAACAATGGCAATTCCTCCACCTCTCCCCTTCGGTCTATCTTGCCTTATCAGGGTATAGCCCTCCGGAATGGCCTCGAGGGCCTCTGAGGTGGAGTCACAGTCCAACCACGTCTCTGTGAGAAAAACAAGATCCCATTGCTTTTCACTAAGGAGATCGTGAATGTCCAGTCTATGAGCACGCATTGACCGGACATTTAGTAGACCACAAACCAGCTTTTGATGCTCTTTCTTAGCCGGCAAAAATCGGCAAAAAGAAAACTGGCAATGTTTGCAACCCGTGCTCTTGTCAGCTGAAACACTATGCGGACAAGCTGTACTAATGCATAGGTTGCGGAAGGATAGTAGGTCATCTCTACTCCAGCATACATGGTCTATCTTTGGAGTGAGGGGCGCAGGGGGCATCGCCCTAGCCCGCAACCGGCCGCGGACGGGCGCAGACGGGCTTGACTTAAGCGCGTCTTCGGCGCGCCTTCGTCGCGCCCGTTGCGCGTCCGAGGTTGCATCCGCCTTTTAATCCCCATAGCGTGAGTGCCTCAGGAGCACTAGAGCGCTAACCGGCCCCCCGATTACTGAGGTGATGTTGTCATTTTTCTCTATCTGTTTGATGAAAGGATCCAGATAGAGGGCAAACAGTAGAGGCGAGCAGGGACAACCCTGCCTGGTGCCCCGAGAGATATTAAAGGGATCGGTGAGATGTCCATTTATGGTAACACTGGCTGTTGGATTAGAATAAAGTGCCTGCGTTGCCAATATGAGTTTATCCCCGAACCCCATTCTGCACATTACCCCCCACAGGAATTGCCAGGAGACCCGGTCGAAAGCTTTTTCAGCATCGAGTAGCGTAAGCGACATCGGGTCTCCAGCAGCTTGTGCAGCATCGAACAGGGTGATAACTCTCCTGATATGTTCCGTAGTCCCTTTTTTGGGTATGAAACCGTGCTGCCATTCCGAGACAAGAGATTCCACTACTCTGGGGATTCTGGAGGCTAACACCTTGGAGAAAATTTTAGAGTCACAATTAATGAGAGTTATGGGTCTGTAGGAGCTCATATCTAAAGGGGACTTCTCTTTTTTTAGGAAGATCGAAATTCTGGCTCTAGACCAGGAGGCCGGAGGGGGAGTCCCGTTGAATATAGATGTTATTACCTCAGTGAATATGGTTTTAATTTGGGGAGTAAAGACTTTAAAAAATACAACGGGGATTCCATCAGGGCCTGATGCTTTTCCGTTCGGAAGGCTGGTGAGAGCATCCAGAATTTCTTCCCACGTGGGAGTAAGATCTAGAAGCTTATCATCTTCTGGGCTGAGTTGCCTTAATTCGATCTCGCTGAGATAGTTAGAGATTTCCCTATCAAGAGCTTCCCTATTAGAAGAGTTTTCTTCCATGTATAATTTGGCATAATACTCCTGGAATTCCTTCCGTATAAGGCTGGGGTCTGTGATCTCAGAGCCAGAGGGTATTCTGATTGAGTGGATTTCGCTGTTAGTAACCTGTTATCGTGTCCTAACAGCTAGGTGATGGCCGATGTTATCACTACACTCGTAGTTTTTTTCCTTTGCTGCTGCCCACTTTGCTGCGATTTTTTCCAAAAAGATAACTCCTATTTCGGCTCTGACCACGAATGCTTCTTGTTGGATAGCCTGGCAGTCTAGTCCTGCCTGGATAGATTGGGTTAACTTAATTTCTATGTTCCTTAATTTTTCTTGTAGATCCCTGATTAGAGTTTTTTCCCTTTTGTTTTTCTGAATAGAGAACCTTAGGGTCTCGCCTCTAATACCTGCCTTCAGTGTGTCCCAGACTATCATTTGAGAAGCAGATCCAATATTTATCTCCAGGAATTCTTGGATCCATCCCTGCATATGAATTACGTAACTGCTATCTGTTAGAACCGGCTGTCTCTAGTTGGCAGAGGTATACACTTCTGACAAATAGGGACACTCCTTTTCTAGTCAGGGCAAGGGGATCACACCCTTCGATAACCCCTGCTCACCCCCTTGGTAGCTTGGCAGAGCAGAACAGGCTTATCTCAGAGGCTTGTGCGTTAAGCAATTATGACCACATACAGTAATACAGTGAATACACTACAAATGGACACGACACCGTAGTATTATAAAAATAAGTATTTTTATATAAGACTTAGCACAAGACCAAATAACGGCAAAACTGTACACAATCGGAATAAATACGTTTAGGAAGGAAAAAGGATAGTTCAAAGGTAGTTTCTTCTTTAGCACAAAAGTCTTTAGTATCAAGCAATTCTTCTTCTTGGAAACACAGTTCTTAGCAACAGGGTAACTCACACGGGAGTTACACAACGCCGGGGCAAAGATAATCCACAGGTTCGGCGTCGACCGCGAGGAGCGCTGCGTTGGGCCTGGAGTCACACGGACCCCCAATAACACAGTACCTTAGGAAAATGAAGCACACGATGATCAGCGGCGTCGAGCAATCCGGCGTCGCGTCTTCGGTGTCGATCAGGCCTCAGCAGGCGTTGTCGATGATGCAGTTGCACAGAGTGAGCAGCGCTCACGGCGTCGAAGGGCACACGGTTGATGCGATCAGCAGCGGGGCAGACACGAGGTCCTCTGGAGTTAGAGCCGTACTCCTACTCACTGGCGTTGCTGCTGGCGCCGGTTGGGCCCAGCGTCCGATCGTCGTGGTTGCTGGTTCTTTCAGAGGTGCTGGATTCACAGTTCCAGCAAATAGCACTTTCAGCAGGTGAAGTCCTTTAGCCCTGTGACTTCAGCAGGAGACTGGCACTCTTCCAGTCCTTGGAGATTTTCTTAGCAAGCGTGAGAGTACACACACAGTTCCTCTCTCCTGGTTCCTTGGCAAAAATAAAGAAGCACTGCAGGATTCCCCCAACAACAGCACACTGGCAGAAGGGGTAGGCAGTCCTTTAGATCAGCAGGCTTCTTGTCCTTGGTTACAGGGTTCCTTGTCAGAAGTGATCTGATTTCCTAGTTCAGGGGTCCTTCTCTTATACCCCTTTTCGTCTTTGATCCCTTTGTCTATGCCGGGGGTTTCCCAACATCCTGGGTCTGCGGTGGGTGGAGCTAGGCAGTAGCACCTGGCCTATTCATTGAGCCGGGCCGGGTCCTCTGACGCCCGCAGGAGGTGGAGCCAGCATTGATACTGGCAGGAGCAGAGCTATTGTCCTCCTGGCAGGAGGTGGGGCTAGGATCGTCCATGGCAGGCACAGAGCCATCAGTCGCTTGGCAGGAGGTGGAGCCAGCATTGTATCAGGCAAGGCAGGCTATCAACAACTACTCTCCCCCTACTCTCAACGTAATGTCCCACTCATCCCACACTGACTCATCCAGACCTCTTGGAGCCACCCAGCTCCTGTCACGCACACGTAAGACCAGCAGAGACCAGATATGGTTAGACAAGAAAATAGACACTTTCTAAAAGTACTACTTTCGAGCCCAGAGTCCAAAAACCATCCACACCAACGGATGCGTAATTAAACCCCGAGTTCAGGGATACCAAACTCGACATTGCACTATGCTCCCCAAGCCAGCTAGGATTATAGCGTTAACAATCCCGGCGGCCCATTCTATCCAACGGAGAGCAGGCTACCTCGCAATAGTGAAGCACGAAGATGGCGGCACTTCACTATCAGGACATGCCAACTTGGTCAGGCTTGTCCTACCTTACACTTACAATGCACCCTGCCCATGGGCCTACCATAGGGGTGACTAACATGAAGTTAAGGGAAGGTTGGAGGGGCTGGCAAGTAGGTATACCTGCGCAGCCGACGTGACAGTGCAAGACTGCACGTGGGTCTCGCAATGACCGACCTGTAGACATTCTTTTACAAGGCCGCTCCTGTGGGTGGCACAACACGTGCTGCAAGCCCACGAGCGGCATTTGTATTTACAAGCCCCGGCACTCCTGGTGCACTAGACTAGGGACTGACAGTAAACCAAATAAGCCAAACATGGATACAATAGATACATCATTTTAACATAGGGAGCACTTGCGCTATGGCACTGATCAGCAGTGACACGGCGCCCAACGCATATACCAGCAAAACATCGTAAAACAGTAGAGGCAAACAGAAAAAATGGAGGAGAGACTCAAGCCAATGATGTCAGGTCTAACACGTGTCCCCTCCAGCTGAAATGTGGGGAGAACTACCCTTAACCTAGGGAGTCCTCATCACTAAGGCGGAAAAATCTGGACAGACCATCAGCATTGGCGTGATCTGTACCAGGGCGGTGTTCCACCGTAAAGTCCATCCCCTGTAGAGCAATGGACCACCTCAACAGTTTTGGATTCTCACCCCTCATCTGCATCAGCCATCTGAGGGGCCTGTGGTCTGTCTGAACCTGGAAGTGAGTCCCAAACAGGTAGGGTCCTAGCTTCTTCAGCGCCCAGACCACAGCAAATGCTTCTCTCTCTATCGCACTCCACCTCGTTTCCCTGGGAAGTAACCTCCTACTGATGAAGGCTACCGGCAAGTCTCAGCCCTCTTCATTCACCTGAGCTAGAACAGCCCCCACGCCATGCTCTGAAGCGTCCGTCTGAACAATGAACTCTTTCGAAAAGTCGGGTGCTTGGAGTATAGGTGCTGTGCACATTGCAGTTTTCAGGGTGTCAAAGGCCGTTTGACAGGCATCAGTCCAGATCACGTTTCGTGGCTGCTTCCTGGAAGTCAGCGAAGTCAAGGGGTGCACAAGGTTACCATAATCCTTGACAAACCTCCTGTAATAACCCGTGAGTCCTAAGAAGGCTCTCACCTGTGTTTGGGTTTTGGGCGGTGCCCAGGCCAGGATGGTATCAATCTTGGGTTGTAGGGGGGCACCTTACCGCTCCCTACTTGGTGCCCCAAGTACACCACAGAACCCTGCCCAATCTGGCACTTACTGGCTTTGATTGTGAGGCCTGCTCCGCGCAGGGCCAACAACACTTCCTGGAGGTGGCGCAAGTGTTCCTCCCAACTGGCGCTGAACACTGCGATGTCGTCCAGGTAGGCGGCGCTGAATTCCTCCAGTCCAGCCAAGACCTGGTTGACCAACCTCTGGAAGGTGGCAGGGGCATTCTTCATCCCAAAGGGCATCACCCGGAACTGGTATAGCCCATCTGGTGTGGAGAACGCGGACCTCTCTTTTGCCCCATCAGTCAAGGCGATCTGCCAGTACCCAGACGTTAAATCGAACGTACTAAGGTACCGGGCAGCCCCCAACCGATCGATGAGCTCATCAGCTCTGGGGATGGGGTGCGCGTCGGTCTTCGTGACCGAATTGAGTCCTCGGTAGTCCACGCAGAACCGGAGTTCTGGTGAAGCACCAGGCGCTGCAGCCTTCGGGACCAAGACCACTGGGCTGGCCCAAGGACTGCTAGAGGACTCAATCACCCCTAACGCGAACATTTTGGAGACCTCCTCCTTAATGTACGCTCTGACCTTGTCAGTCACCCTGTAAGCCTTGTGCTTCACAGGAGGGCTGTCTCCGGTGTCAACGTCATGGACACACCAATGCGTGACACCCGGAACCAAGGAAAACAGATCCGGGAATTGCCCCAACAGTTGGTGACAATCCTGTCTCTGTTCAAGGGTCAGTGTGTCAGAGAGGACCACACCATCCACTGACCCGTCTTGCTCTTTAGCATACAGGAGGTCAGGAAGAGGCTCACTCTCCTCCTCTGTTCCATCATCTGTAGCTAGGAGCATGCCCACTTCGGACCTTTCTAAGTGGGGCTTCAAACGGTTGACATGCAGGACCCGCAAGGGGTTCCTGGGAGATTTCAAGTCCACCAAGTAGGTGACATCGCTCTTCTTCTCCACAACCTTAAACGGTCCAGTCCACCTGTCCTTGAGCGTACAAGGTTCCACAGGGGACATGACCCACACTTCCTGACCAGGCTGAAGCTCTACCAGAGTGGCATTCCGGTCGTACCATCGCTTCATCTCCTCCTGGCTGGCCTCCAGATTTGCCTGAGCAAGTTCTCTGAAGCGCCGAGTCTGGTTCCGAAAGGCCAGCATGTAGCTGTATACATCCTGGGGAGGTTTCCTGGGAGATTGCTCCCAGCCTTCCTTGACCAGACTCAAAGGCCCTCTTACCGGGTGACCGTATAAGAGCTCAAAGGGGCTGAACCCTAGAGCCTTCTGCGGCACCTCACGGTAAGCAAACAACAGGCATGGCAAGAGGACGTCCCATTTCCGCCTCATGGGTTCTTCAAGACCCATAATCATGCCTTTCAAGGTCCGGTTGAATCTCTCAACCAGCCCATTTCCTTGAGGGTGGTAAGGAGTGGTGAACTTGTAGGTTACCCCACACTCCTTCCACAGAGACTTCATATAGTTCGAAATGAAGTTGGTGCCTCGGTCGGACACCACCTCTCTGGGGAACCCCATCCGGGAGAAAACACCCATCAGTGCCCGTCCCACCACGGGGGCCGTCACTGTCCTGAGAGGGATGGCTTCCGGGTACCTTGTGGCATGGTCCACCAAGACCAGGATGAACCTGTTGCCCAGGGCTGTCTTGGGGTCCAGGGGCCCAACAATGTCAATACCCACCCGGTCAAAGGGGGTGCTGACCACCGGAAAAGGTTGGAGGGGAGCCTTCTGCTTCCTTCCGCTTTTCCCACTTGCCTGGCAAGTGCGACAAGTCTTGCAATGGATGTCTACATCCCTACGCATCTGAGGCCAATAAAAATGGGTGACAAGCCTGTCATAGGTCTTGTCCTGCCCCAGATGTCCAGCTAACGGTACGTCATGAGCCAAACCCAGTAGGAAGGCTTTGAAGCGCTGGGGTACCACCAGCACACGGGCTGACCCAGGCTCAGCAGCCTTAGGCTCGCTATACAGGAGGTCGTTCTCCCAGTACAAAAAATGTGACCCTGACTGATCACCTGAGGATTGGGCTGAGGCCTGCTGCCTCATGCCCACAAGAGAAGGGCACACCTTCTGTTCCGCACAGAATTCCTCCCTGGAGGGACCACCATCCTGCTGCCAGTGGGTCAGCTCGGGCAGATCTCCCAGTTCGGCAATTTGTTCCCCTGTGGGCTCCAGGGCATCCCCCTCAGGGTCTACCTCCTTCTGGACCACGGGAACAACGGGGGCCGGTTTCCCGCGCCTCCTGCCTCTTCTCTTCACAGCTGGGTCCTGGGCCGTACTTTCAGGCTCCGGGACCCCATCAACACCCTTACTCGCTGTCATGGATCGAGTGGTTGCACACACCCACTCCGGTACACCCAACATTTTCAAGTGCGCCGCTCGCTCCACCTTAGCCCAAGGGGAGTCTTCCAAATCATTGCCCAGGAGACAGTCGACAGGCATGGCGGGCCTCACAGCAACCTGAAGAGTACCTGAAACTCCCCCCCATTCAAAGGAAACCTGAGCTACCTCACACTCTTTCTGGGAGTTATCGGCAGCTATCACGGGGTAGAATGCGTGGGGAACCACCTGCTCTCTGGACACCAAGTGACACTTGACAGCTGTCACACTCGCTCCGGTGTCTCTGAGAGCTTCCACTCTATGGCCATTAATGGTCACCCACTGCCTATATTTACTAGTGTTACTAGGCAGAGGGGGTGGAGGGACCATTTGCATGTCTCCTAGCGAGACCAGGGACATTTCTGCGGGACCCCTCCCACCATGGACAACCATCTCCTCCCCTCCCAAGGCTACACTTGCCAACTGACGAGGGGGTGCACGCGGCGGTGCATTCGAATCCTTCTTGGGACACTGGGGGTCATAAAACCGGTGTCCCACCTGCCCACAACCGTAGCAGGTTAGGGGGCCCCTATGAACAGGTTTACCCGTCGGGGCCCCTGGCTTCTTCTCAGGGGGAGGCTGGGAACCTTTCCCTTGGTTCCCTTGGGGATTACTTTGGGGCCCTTTCTGAGACTCCTTCTGTTTACCCTTGTCCCCCCCACTCTTCTGCTGGGGACCCTGCCCACCTTTGGCTGAGTCTCCCACTGGACCCTTGTGGACCCTGGTACTGACCCAGCGGTCCGCCTCCTCAGCAAGTTTTCTAGGGTTAGATATCTTGCTATCAATCAGGTGCTGGCTCAGCTCTGGAAAACAGTTATTAGACAAGTGCTCCCACGCAAACAAATCATAGAGAGCTTCATAACTTTCCACTTTGCTGCCCTTTACCCAACCATCCATGGCTCTGCAAAAATAAGACACATATTCAACCCACGTCGTACCAGGCAACTTCTTACATTCTCTAAAAGCTTGTCTGTACTGCTCGGGGGTTAAACCATATCGCAACATTAAAGCATCTTTCATATGAGCATACGACATCCTATCCGCAACAGGCATGTCTAACAGGGTATCTCTTCCCTCATTCACAAAGCGACCCCACAACCCCGCTCCCCAATTCTTCTCAGGGACCTGGTGGGCCAACAATGCTAACTCATATGCTTTAAACCATTGACCAATATCTTCATTCTTATTGTAATCTTTGATCACATCTTTCGGGAAGTAAAACTTACTTTCTGCAGGCTCGGATGGAATGCTGCCACCAGAGGGATTCAACTCTAACTTTTTAGCTTGGATATCCAGTTCCCTCAACCTGGCTTCACGCTCCAAAGCTAACTTCTCTCGTTCAAACTCCAACTTTTTGATCTCTAAATCAGCTTCCCTTCTACCTCTTGCATTTTCTAACTCCAACTGCCCATTTATCTTTAGCCTTGCCATCTCCATGTTGTAAGCTCGCTCTTTCGCCCTTTCTTCTCTTTCTTCAGGGGAAAGACCTTTGGAGGAAACACTGCTTCCGGGAGAGGGCATAGGTCCATTCACTGGCACCTCCTCATCCCCTTCCTCTGTGGGTACCACCACCACATCAGAGGGATTTCTGGACTCCCACCAGGCCTGCAATGCTTTATAAAAATCATCTTTTCTCGAGAGGCCGGTGGTAGGAACTTCAAACTGGTTGCAAAAGTGTTTCAGCTCATCTTTCTTGTATCTCTTTAGCTTACTCCTCTCGAACTCTTCAACAACAACGATAGCAGGGGCAGTGACTCCGTTGTCACTCATGGTTAAAACTGGCAGTGTTCAAAAAATCAAGTTTCAGGAAAGCGGAGAACAAAAATAGGATCCTTCCAAATTAGATTGTGACTGCGTTATGGTCTGCTTTCACTATGTAGCGCACACTAATCACTGTACATGGGTCATAAATGCAAGGTCCAAATCCTCACCGCTGCATCCAATGTTAGAACCGGCTGTCTCTAGTTGGCAGAGGTATACACTTCTGACAAATAGGGACACTCCTTTTCTAGTCAGGGCAAGGGGATCACACCCTTCGATAACCCCTGCTCACCCCCTTGGTAGCTTGGCAGAGCAGAACAGGCTTATCTCAGAGGCTTGTGCGTTAAGCAATTATGACCACATACAGTAATACAGTGAATACACTACAAATGGACACGACACCGTAGTATTATAAAAATAAGTATTTTTATATAAGACTTAGCACAAGACCAAATAACGGCAAAACTGTACACAATCGGAATAAATACGTTTAGGAAGGAAAAAGGATAGTTCAAAGGTAGTTTCTTCTTTAGCACAAAAGTCTTTAGTATCAAGCAATTCTTCTTCTTGGAAACACAGTTCTTAGCAACAGGGTAACTCACACGGGAGTTACACA
The DNA here is from genome assembly GCF_964263255.1 of Lissotriton vulgaris. Lineage (NCBI taxonomy): Eukaryota > Metazoa > Chordata > Amphibia > Caudata > Salamandridae > Lissotriton > Lissotriton vulgaris. The sequence goes on from NC_141689.1 coordinate 1,899,295,689, forward strand.
ACGCCGGGGCAAAGATAATCCACAGGTTCGGCGTCGACCGCGAGGAGCGCTGCGTCGGGCCTGGAGTCACACGGACCCCCAATAACACAGTACCTTAGGAAAATTAAGCACACGATGATCAGCGGCGTCGAGCAATCCGGCGTCGCGTCTTCGGTGTCGATCAGGCCTCAGCAGGCGTTGTCGATGATGCAGTTGCACTGAGTGAGCAGCGCTCACGGCGTCGAAGGGCACACGGTTGATGCGATCAGCAGCGGGGCAGACACGAGGTCCTCTGGAGTTAGAGCCGTACTCCTACTCACTGGCGTTGCTGCTGGCGTCGGTTGGGCCCAGCGTCCGATCGTCGTGGTTGCTGGTTCTTTCAGAGGTGCTAGATTCACAGTTCCAGCAAATAGCACTTTCAGCAGGTGAAGTCCTTTAGCCCTGTGACTTCAGCAGGAGACTGGCACTCTTCCAGTCCTTGGAGATTTTCTTAGCAAGCGTGAGAGTACACACACAGTTCCTCTCTCCTGGTTCCTTGGCAAAAATAAAGAAGCACTGCAGGATTCCCCCAACAACAGCACACTGGCAGAAGGGGTAGGCAGTCCTTTAGATCAGCAGGCTTCTTGTCCTTGGTTACAGGGTTCCTTGTCAGAAGTGATCTGATTTCCTAGTTCAGGGGTCCTTCTCTTATACCCCTTTTCGTCTTTGATCCCTTTGTCTATGCCGGGGGTTTCCCAACATCCTGGGTCTGCGGTGGGTGGAGCTAGGCAGTAGCACCTGGCCTATTCATTGAGCCGGGCCGGGTCCTCAGACGCCCCGCAGGAGGTGGAGCCAGCATTGATACTGGCAGGAGCAGAGCTATCGTCCTCCTGGCAGGACGTGGGGCTAGGATCGTCCATGGCAGGCACAGAGCCATCAGTCGCTTGGCAGGAGGTGGAGCCAGCATTGTATCAGGCAAGGCAGGCTATCAACAACTACTCTCCCCCTACTCTCAACGTAATGTCCCACTCATCCCACACTGACTCATCCAGACCTCTTGGAGCCACCCAGCTCCTGTCACGCACACGTAAGACCAGCAGAGACCAGATATGGTTAGACAAGAAAATAGACACTTTCTAAAAGTACTACTTTCGAGCCCAGAGTCCAAAAACCATCCACACCAACGGATGCGTAATTAAACCCCGAGTTCAGGGATACCAAACTCGACATTGCACCATGCTCCCCGAGCCAGCTAGGATTATAGCGTTAACAATCCCGGCGGCCCATTCTATCCAACGGAGAGCAGGCTACCTCGCAATAGTGAAGCACGAAGATGGCGGCACTTCACTATCAGGACATGCCAACTTGGTCAGGCTTGTCCTACCTTACACTTACAATGCACCCTGCCCATGGGCCTACCATAGGGGTGACTAACATTAAGTTAAGGGAAGGTTGGAGGGGCTGGCAAGTAGGTATACCTGCGCAGCCGACGTGACAGTGCAAGACTGCACGTGGGTCTCGCAATGACCGACCCGTAGACATTCTTTTACAAGGCCGCTCCTGTGGGTGGCACAACACGTGCTGCAAGCCCACGAGCGGCATTTGTATTTACAAGCCCCGGCACTCCTGGTGCACTAGACTAGGGACTGACAGTAAACCAAATAAGCCAAACATGGATACAATAGATACATCATTTTAACATAGGGAGCACTTGCGCTATGGCACTGATCAGCAGTGACACGGCGCCCAAAGCATATACCAGCAAAACATCGTAAAACAGTAGAGGCAAACAGAAAAAATGGAGGAGAGACTCAAGCCAATGATGTCAGGTCTAACACTATCATACAATAGGGCTTTTTCAAAATTCCAATTAGTAGCCTCTTTAGGTTGTCCAAGCCCCTTGAAAGTGATAATGAGAGGGTTATGGTCAGATAAAAAGCGAGGTGCGATATCAATTGTGTAGTTGTTGGTAAGTGAGGCAGAGATAAAAAAGTAGTCTAATCTAACTAGGATTTGATGTGGGGCAGAGTAAAAAGTGTAGCCAGGTTGTGAAGGATTTTTAGTCGCCCAGCTGTCTATTAATCCATGAGTCTGAATAAGGTTTGCTAGGGCCTGAAAAACTAGAGGCTTTCTACCTTTGTATCTCCATGTTGTATTCTTGGCCCAGTCACAAGGTAAATGTATATTAAAATCCCCGCAGAGCACTATGGGAGTGGGCCAGTGCACTAGTTCACCAGAGACCTGATTAATAGCTCCGGGATCGTCGGCGTTGCTCCCATATATTGAGCAAAGGGTAATAGGAGAATTATTGGGGAGTTGAATATGAGTAATGACCCACCTCCCCAGTGGGTCGGATTTAGTCCGTGGGTTGCCAGTTTCAAATCTTCTATCAGCTGGAACACCCACTCCCTTTGTTTTAGCCCCCTGCGTGGTGGCACCCACTACTTTGAACCCGAGGGTATTCAGTAAATGTTTTTGTGACTTTTCTACGTGGGTTTCTTGTAAGCATATGATGTTCCCCCAAGTGTTCGTAGACCCAGAGACACTTTCTGCCTTTTAGAGGCGTCATTTAAACCGCAGATATTAACTGAAACGACTCGTAGTGAATCTAGCTTAGCCATTTAAGTTGTGTAAAGGTAGGAGCCTATTGAAAATCAGTAGAGTTGTTTTTAGGGATATAGTTAATTTTTCAAAAGAGTGTCGTGAGTATTTTGCGCCCATGTGTAATATCTGTGTGCCTTCCCGTCCCTCCCACCCCTCCCACCCCTTTCCCCCGCCTCCCCCCCTCCACCCTCGCCACCCACCCCCTTACGTGAGCAATCAGGCCAAGCCTGAATGATGGAGGTCATACATGAGCCTCGGCTGCTGGTCATAAATAATCTTAATCTTGTGATCGGCTATTAAGCCTACCCAGTGCTGTGCAAAGATAAAGTGACGAATATTTTTTTTTTTTTTTTTAGTTAAAAGTGAATGAGTGCATGGTTTTTCCCATTCTCGCCCTCGCTACCCCCCTTTCTGTCAGGGCTCACCCCTGCTTGAGTGCCCCCCAAATATGTAAAAAAAGGATGCATGCATAAGAGAGATTTCATTTGACGGTGAGGTTACTCCCCACTGGTTGGAGGAGTTAGTTACCAATAGACTACAGTAGCTTCAGAAAAAGAGAGAGGAGAGCAGCAGCACCCCTTTTGTTTCCCTTTCACTTTTCCCCAGTCTTAAACTTTGTGTCCCTTTTTAAGCTTTATTTCTTCCAGGTACTCTTTAGCTTTGATCTCGGACAAAAAAACCTTGGTAGTGCCAAGCAGAATAACCTTCAGCCTTGCCGGATTCATGAGGTATACCTCAGCGCCTAGCTGCTGGAAGGGGGAAATCAGTTGTCGTAGGTGCCACCTTCTCTCCACGGTCTGGTGGCAAAAGTCTGGTTTGGCGAAGAAGGTAATTCCGTCGGCCCCTTTTTTAGAGTTGGGGCGAGCTTGGTCATACACCAACTGTCTTAGAAGGAAGTTGCCAAAGTACACAAGGAATACCCGAGGCTGCCCTTCAATAGGCTTCCCATTGTTATATTGCCGTTTCAAGAAAAAGGGGAAGCGATGAGCTCGCTGCACTTCACGGTTCCAGTCCCAGCCTGGATGTTCCAGAAAAGAGTCTTGTAGTAACTTGACTATAAATTGTCTTGGATCTTCCCCCTCCTTCCCTTCCGGAATACCAAGCAGGCGGAGGTTGTTCCTGCGTTGTCGATTTTCTTGTTCTTCCATTTTGACCATAAGGTCTGTAAGACAAGCAGAGTTGGACTCAGTCAGTTGTTTAGTAGCTACAGCTTGGGTTTCCAAATGTTCCGTCCTAGCCTCAACCATTCCAACCCGATCGCTGATGTCTGTGCAGGTTTTGTTCAGTCTTCTAAGCCCGCCCTGTAGTTTTTTTGCTGCGTTCTTAGCGGTCCGATTGTCTGCTCTTACCTCCTCTTGGAAGTCTTTGATGGAGGCGAGTATAGCCGTCAATGAGGGCTCTATCGTCTCTGTTGTTTTGCTTTGTGGTTTTCTTGGGCTGTGCCATTGTGGTTGGGTTACTTCATCTTCCTCCAGATGGTAAGACATCTGCGAGTCTGAATAGTCCCATTTGAATTGGCTTCGCCGCTTAGTCTTGTTTCTTGATTTTTTAGGGCACACGACTGTCTCAGGGTTAATGCGGGAGGCCTCGCTGCTCTCCTCGCTGGCGCTGTTAGTGTTGTCCTCTTCTTCTGTCCCCCCCGTCCGCTGAAGAGCTCGGGGTACTGTCAGATACAGAGTAGAAGTCTTCTTGACCAATTTCTGGGGTCCAAGGAATTGGGATTCCAGATGGGATTTCCAGGTTTTGAATAGCGACTTCTGTCCCAATTGATTGTGATTGTGCCCTGGCATTACGACTCTCTAAAGGTGTATGGGCCCCGCCGCTGATGGTTCTTTCCGCTGTTTCCGGACATCCTGGTACAGTGAGTGGTGTGGCTGGCAGGGTATCCGGGAGTGTAGGAGGATCTAAAACATCCGGGGGCCCCTTAGTTGCGATGGTATGGTCATGACTTTCAGTAGGGGCGTGTGCAGAGAGAATGGGCTCTGGCTGACAGCTTAAGAGACAGGAGGGGGTGGTAGAGATATCCGTGTTATTTGTAGTAGTTTGAGCCCCCTCAGTGAAGGAATTATCCTGCTGTAGGAGAGCATCAGGTGGTATAGAAAAGGATGGCTTCACTGTGCTATTCTTAACATGGGCAGCCTGGTTTTTTGCTACCAGAAAAATCTTGGCAGGGAGGGGCTGTAGGGAGTCTTTACAGTCTTTACTAGGGGGCCCTACCCCTGTCTTCCCAAAGTTACTTTTCTTCGTCCCACTGACCCCACTGACCTGTTCAGCTTTGGTCTTTCCGGCTCCATCCGCTGTCGAGGGGTCTCTGCCTGAAATGGGCGTTTTCTGTCTAAGCCCTTTCTTGGCCCACGTGCATTCATCCTTGTATTTAATAAAGTGCCGAAATTAGCTTTCTCTGGGGTCAGGGGGCAGCTTTGAAGCCGGTATGCGAAGGTAAATGCTGCAGCAGCCAGAAGCAAAAAGTTCAGTTCCCAACAGCGCCTGTCATCACTTTCATCATGTGTCTCCCTTTCGTGCGCGCCAGCCGCGTGAAAGGAGAGAAGTTCAGCTTCTGGGGCAAGTACGGCGAAAAAGTAAAAGGCAGATGTCAGCCGTCTCAGCCCTCTCCAGACATCTCCAGGAGTCGCGCCGTGCAGTCCCGTACCTCCTGACAGCGTTCTCTGAATTTTCGCGGATGCTGGTTGCCGAAGCCGATGCCTGTGCGCTCGAAGGTCTGGCATTACCGATGTGCACGCAGGGCGGCTAGCCGATCATCACGGCATCCAGTGACCGGCGTGAGCAGCCAAGCAGCGCGCGACTCACGCTGACTCCATCTTGCTCCCTCTCAAATACGTTATTTAGATCTGTGAAAAATAAATCTGCACTCGAATGAGGCCTGAATCAGCGATGTGTCAAACTGTGCCATGCTTTGATGACAAAAGTGAAAAAAGTAAATAAATCTCGTCGTTTTAAATACGTAAGTCACTTGGAATTGCACCTTGCAAAGCTTGGACCAGCTGCTTACTGTTTAATTTAAAATGCAAAGCCCGTTTACACTGTTGTTTAAAAAATTAAGAAAAGCTTAGAAACCATATTTTTAGGGAAAGTTTTGTCATGCATACCATATGTAGAGCAATGTGGAAACTACTTCAAGGGATTTTAAGCGAAATCTGTAATATATCAATTCAGCGTCCAATAGGACAATCCAATAAGACTTTATACATAGTCCTATCGGCAATTTAAACCAAGGCGCTACTGTTACAATGTTTTTTTTTATTGTCTTCTTATGTACATTCGGTGGCATCTGTTTAACTTCTTTAATCTTTGCAAAATTGATGTGATCAAATAATACAATAGTTTATGCTTTGATATAAACATTGAGTGTTGTGACGGAAACATTTTTCAGTGGACACTTGATCTTTCCTGTGCATAGCGCAGTAAGAACTGTGCATGAACCTATGTGTAAATGAACATATTTGAATGTCTTTTTATGATTAATGTCATGAAGTAGAAGTAAAGTCAAAACCAATTGGAAAATGACTCCGCACTCAAGTGTATTCAATACTGTAGATAGTTACAATAAGGTTTGGAATGTGGTTGGTGCTAGATTTGAATCCCCTTCTGAGCCACAGGGTTGAATATTGAAACTGATGCGTGTTTCTTGAACCTCAAGATTCACATTCACATAAGCACTCCTGTGTATATCTTTCATACAAATTGTTAGTGAATAGTTTTCTAAATAAAGGTTTGAAAAAAGTGTTGATACTCCTTAGTTTGTTAACTTCATTTAATTCTCATGAAATTATTTGTAATTTCTCATAACATTTCAATTCTTCCAGATTATCGCAAAAATGAATCAACTTTTCATGATGCCCGATGCATTTCGAGCTACACAGCTCTTCCTCAGGGGACTTTTTGTCTGAAAAAAATACGTCATGTCACTTATAGTGCACCAAGTAAAATCAAAGAAAACCTCATTGTAATGACATTATCACGTTATCACATTCCCTAAATGCACAATTCATGAGTATATCTGGTGGGAAAGTGTATCACCTTATAACCCTTCCTTTTCGTGATTTTGCACACTGTTTGTGACCCCATGTGTTACGATACGGGTGTATCTAGTTGTCTGTTACACTGACCTGAACCCTTGTTGTTCTGCTGTGTTTGTGGAGCTGTAACGATAAGCGTAGCTTTTTGTAAAAAATGGCCTGTACTATTATCGGCGGCATTTCTAACTACAGCAGACAACCCATATTTCTCTTACCGTGTGTTTCTTCGTTCGGTTTCACTAGTCTCGCTGCTGGCGTGCGACGCTCTACCTGAGTGTTCGTCTCTGGTTATATGTGCCGATCACATGGTGTGTACGCTCCAGGCTCTCGGTGAAGCGCGCTACTTTCTATCTACGCTACTCTATGCTCTCTGTTGGTCCGATCACGTGTTCTGTAGTTACCATCGATGTGGAAAAAAGACTATGTGTGCAAGTTTATGAGTGGTGTGATAGAAGCTGAACTAGTATGTGTGCGGTCAGAAAACATTGAAAATAGACAATGGCTGATTTCACGATTATAACGGGAACGTGATAGCATTTTATGTAATCATCAAATCATGTTGTGTTAAAACCGCACATATCAAATTAGATCATGATCTAATACATCGTACAAGTCATTGGTAAATAATTAATACATGTCCATAGAAGGTGTCACAAAAAACAGCTCAGTTCAATCCGTTCGTTCAACCCTTTCGGGTGGAGAGTACATATAAAATTAATCCTGAATGTTTCTCTCCTCAATAAATGATTGTTATTGTCACTTCCAGGCAAAATAGCGCCTGTTTCTAGAATGCAGAATTTTAATTGAGATGGGTTGTGCTTGGCTTCATTGAAATGTGTTGCCACGGTGGATTTCTGGTTTTTCAACCTAATGTTACTTTTGTGCTCAACCAGTCTGGTTTTGATTTTTCTCTGGGTTTTCCCCACATATGATAATCCGCACGGACATCTCAACATATATACAACATTACTGCTGTCACATGTACCTGAAACTTTTAGTTTAACTGGTGTTCCTTTGGTGGGATGATTGATAACATTCCCTTTGATGATTGCTGAGCAGTTCCCACAATTATGACACGGTATAGTTCCTTTGTATGTCTCTGTTTCTTTATGTTTCGGTTTTTTAATTAGTTCTTTAAGATTTTTTGTCTTTTTGATAACTTGATAATGTCATTACAATGAGGTTTTCTTTGATTTTACTTGGTGCACTATAAGTGACATGACGTATTTTTTTCAGACAAAAAGTCCCCTGAGGAAGAGCAGTGTAGCTCGAAATGCATCGGGCATCATGAAAAGTTGATTCATTTTTGCGATAATCTGGAAGAATTGAAATGTTATGAGAAATGACAAATAATTTCATGAGAATTAAATGAAGTTAACAAACTAAGGAGTATCGACACTTTTTTCAAACCTTTATTTAGAAAACTATTCACTAACAATTTGTATGAAAGATATACACAGGAGTGCTTATGTGAATGTGAATCTTGAGGTTCAAGAAACACGCATCAGTATGAAGTAGAAGTAAAAGATCCATAGGTGTTACCTAGTTGAACAGCGAACGTGGGTATTCTTTTCTATATTCATTATGTTTTTCCTCTAAATGTGATCATGGCCTTATAAGAATCCAGCCCCTTACGTTGACATTATCTGCTATCAGAGTACATCTTTCTAGAACCCTGAAACCTAATACACTGTACAGACAGGGTGATTTCCTTCCTATCTCATATTTGTAGTACAAAGAATATGAGAGACGTGTTCATAATCATTGGACACCTAATGCCTATTCGATCGCTATGCCTTTCGATTGTGGCCATCACTTGTAAGCGATGGAGGATGATTTAAAAAACTATACAGACTGCCTGCGGATAAACAGCAAGAAAATTGACACTTGAAGGAGTACTTCAAGCTGAATGAACATTTAGTTACTTCTCCTCAGACCTTCTGCTCCGAAACCAAATCCTGTGCCAGGGGATCCATGATTCTGGATTCTGCTTTGACTTGGATGGTTGTAGAGATTAATCAAATAGATCTGTAAAGAATAGTGTAGGTTCTCAAGTATATATGTATGTATGTTGTATTTGTATGGTGGAAACATAGCCCAAAGAAAGCAGAGCTCTGTAGAGGGTCGGAGGCAACAAGTTATAAGACAGATAACTCGTTTCTGGGAGGAGAAGATTACTGGTAATCCTTATTGTTCAGTACAACAATATACCATCTCCTGATTTTCTTTGACACAAGCCAAATATAAACTGAACTTTCTACCTCCCCCAGAGTGTTTATAGTCTTTACTAGCCTCAACAAAGGTGCTGTAAACAAGAAAGCAGAAGGGGAACAACTGCTGGGAAAGCAGTTGAACACTAATGGAATCTATATCCATTATTTCAGCATCATGAAGTAGCAAGTGCCATCTTATCACACAATCGGTGGGGATCGCAGAGGAAATTGCAAGTTTCTCCTTTGCTCTGTACACCTCTGAGATCACCAATTTTTCAATAGGAATGAAAAAATATGCAGAACTAGCACCTGCCTACATTTTAATTGGTTATAAAAGACAACGGAAACCCAATTACAATCGGTCAGGGACCTTGGGTAATCAATTATTTCTAAAGACAGTGGTATCTAGACAAGGGTTAATGTGAGTAAAAAATAAATACAGACTCAATCAGTACTATATTTTATTTTACAGCTGTGCAGCCGGACAGGGTTTTTTTAATATGCAGCTGCTTAAATATATACAAAAGAAAACAAGAAACAATTAAAGTGGGACACAAGCCTGTATCCAACTTTGTGGGAAGGACATACAACATGGAAACAGAAAGGCTCAGGCACAGTAAATTGTTTGTATGGGGCACATTTTGATATGACAAAAAAATTATGGTGGAGATAACATTACACAAAATGAGTATTAAATAAAGAAGTGTATATGGCGCACAACAAGTTGACGGCGTTTTGATCATTACAAAAGATATAGGATCATCATCAGAACATTTTGCCTGTAATAACTAGGTCCAGGTCAGAGTGACCTGGAGGAGGTTCATTCCAGGCAAAGACCGATTAGAAGTCTGGGCCGAGTAAGAAAGATACAGAGAGCCGCAGGTGCGGTCTGTACAAGTAGAGGCTGGGTAAGAGTCGACCTAAGTAAAAGGGCTGTAACAGCTTAATTAAGCTACCAGACGGCGTCGGTTTATTTTTCGGAGGCTGTACACTACTCCGACAGGCAAGACATGCTTAAACAGCAGCTAATCACAGATTCCCCTGATACTTGAGACTGTAGACACAGCTCATAGCTCACTGGGTTTCCGTCCCATATGTACTGCAACCATCTGAAATAGGCCTTTCTTGACCCTGATTCCTAGACCTCTATGCAGAAATAACCTCTCAGCCTTCCGAAATACACTGGACGCCATCAGGTAGCTTATTTAACATATACACTTCTTTATTTAATACTCATTTTTTGTAATGGTGTCTCCACTATAATTTGTTTGTCATATCCTGTGGTGTCCTCATTGGTGCCTAAGCCCCAATAAGGACACCTCTGAGGCAATCAAAGACACCTACCCTTTGCTTCATAAACTGGAACAGTCTCTGGCTGACAGTGCTGGTGTCATGAGGCAGTGACAACCAGAACAGCTGTGCCAATGTGAAACTAGTGAGCCTGCCACCCAGCTGCGGGCCATCCACACCATCTTGCAATATATGCAGCGCAGGCAGGACTCTAGTATAGCAAATATGAGTGTCCATTTCAGCGACATTGTTGCCTTGTTGACAAGTCATCAGACCCTTGTAAAAGCTGTGCTGCCTTCTGGGCTTGCGCATACAAATGCAGCTGGGAACTGGGGAGCCACATCTACTGCTCCTGACGTGTGGGTGCCTCAGATGCCTCCCACACAAGCAGTACCACCTTCAGGGGTGGCACACCGTACATTCAATGAGGAAGAAGTGGACTTTACCAGTTTCTGGCCAGCAAATTGCCCAGTAACATTTGTTTGGGCCTCTTGACCAGTTTCTAATTTGACCAAGTGTTTATTTTCATGCAACTTCCTTTGTACCCTGGTACTGTTCCCTTTTTGTAAGCCCACCTGTATTTTGATTCATTCGTGGACTGCTGATGAGGCTTACCTTCCCTAATGGCAATTTGGACGTCCTCCTCACTGGAATTCTCCCCACCTCGCCATGCCAGATTACATGTATCTCATATGGATTTTGTTTGGACATCCTTTGGTCTCGAACAATGTTGGGGTTATTGCCCCAAAAACTGCAAATTTGTAAATGCTTATGCACACACCAGTAAATAAATGCACTTCTATGAACCAGCATGTTGTATGTCTTTTAGAGATAGGACTATCTAAACCATGGTGAATGTGTATATACAAAAGTCACTTCTTAGCGTCGCAAGGAAATAGCACTACAGTCACTATCAACTGCTCCGGTTGGACATCCCAAGCATCATCTACATCCACTGCCATGGCATTATGCAGAAAATCTCATGTAACTATCAAACATCATGGTGTGACAATAAGTATCAGTTACTTGCCTGCCACAAAGTAAAAAGCCCTTTCCTACACAAAATGGGTCCTGTGAGGCATGATCCACTAACACAGTTTTACACATTCAAATATATCATGCTCAATGACTATTACTAAGTGGTCAAGCACATATGATATCCTCAATGCTTACATTGAATATGCTATACATGTGCTATAATTATGCATACACTGACAATATGCAGATAATCATGCTCAGAATCCTTCTGATTTAGTATCAGAACTATGCCACTGAGGGATATAGAAGCACAGTACAGAACTTTGGATATCAGTACGCATGAAATGCAAGTGATATGTATTTGGGGTACAGTGTCAACAGATAAATGGTGTTGAAATGCACATTGGGATTAGTAGGGTCTATTTGCTTCTCTATACCTGAGAGCCCTCACATGCATGAAGTGTAATTGTAAACACACTTGACATCAATTGGGCAATATACACACATATCACTAGTTAGGAGGAAGAGCACAACCCCAGGAACAAAGCTACACACCCCCAGAGTAAGAGGAAATATGAGACTTATGTTTTTATAACTAGGAAGTTGTTTGTACAAATTCACATGCATAAAGTGCCACACTTAGCAAGTACTCAATACCAATGATACATTAGATTATATAGGCAGGTGGGGGTCACATTCATGATTATTAACCAGCTACTAACAATGACCTACTAGTGCAATGGTGTAAGGGTGAGTGTGTAAGTGGTAGGAACCAGTGTGTTCCCCACATTTCCACAGTTTTCACTGCCTTGTCGACCTGGCAAGTGCACTCACTTGCCAAGACTTAGGTTCCCCTTTTCTTACATGTAAGACACTCCTCCGGTAGGCCCAAGGTACCCCAATAGGCAGGATGTAGTGTATGTGAAAGGTAAGACATGTACTTGTACGTGTGACATGTCCTAATAGTCAAATACAGTGTATTTCGTTTTTCACTACTGAAAGGCCATCTGTAACATCTCACAAGTACAGCTTCCCATTGGGACAAAGTAGAGAAATGGAGTTTAGCCTCTCTAAGCTAAAAATTTCATAACACATATTTGAGAAAACATAAATTGTGTGTTTGAAAATGCCACTTTTAGCAAGGAAATTGAACAACAGGGGGTGGTGATGGACAGAGTTTCTGAATTAAGCAGAATACTCTCACCCAGTCAAGAGATCAGGACTTGATCCAACACCGTTTTTTAGCTCACTGCACCATCCCAGCTCAGAACCTGGCTATATGCAAATTAGTCTGTCCCTGGCCCAGTGCATCATGGGAACAGGGCAGACCAAACTACCAAGCCAATTCTTTCACTGGGAAGGAAACAAGCTTCCGGGGACCGGTTTCTGGCATTACAGCCTTCTTCGGCCCAGCTTGCTTGAATCCTGATGGTGCAATGAGCAAAATTAAAATATTTGTCCTACCTAGCAGTTGTTTAATTACTTTTAGCAAGGAGGCATTTTCTCGTTTAACCTGACTATTTGTGTATTTACTGGTTTTGGAGTGACAGGGGCTGGGTATGTGCATTCACTGTAGAAAACCACTGGAGGGGGGGGGGTTAGGTGTGTCATGCCTTACCTGGATGACTCAGGGATGAGTTGAAGAGTCCTAGGATGCATTTAGAGTGGTGGAAGGAGATTTCTTGGCACCTAAATAGGCCCTGTCTGCCTTACACAGTGCTGTCTCCATCTCCTGCCAGGAAGCTGGACCAGAGAGGACAGAATTGGTTTGGACTGAGCACAGAGCCTTGCTGCAAGAGGCGAACAAAGACAAATGCAGTATAAATATTGAGATTACTTCTGGACTCAAGAGGAACCTCTGGCAAGTAAAAGAGCTGGGAAAACTGAAGGAGAAGTACTGCCCCTTTGTTGTGTGCTGTCTAGGGTTGGCCTGCTATGGCTGTTTCTGCAATTGAGAGGAACTGTGTGTATATCTTGCTTGAACAAGTTCAGCAAGTTCTTGGTGTAGAGCTTGCCTCCTGCTCTGAAGTCTCAGTGACACAAAGACGTCATCCCCTCTGTCTTCTTGCACTTGGAACTGCAGTTTCAGCTGCCACAGAGCGAAATAGCAACACCCATGCCGGCGAGCAATGCCGTGACCTGCACTGAACCCATAGGCACCACTCATGAAGTGTGCAACACACCGCTTTGACTTGCACGTCAGCTCCGATGTCTGCCGATGCCTGCCGGCGCCACACTGTATCAACTCCGAAGCCTGCACCATATAAGAGGGCACCACTCTTGAGGCTCAAGATGTACCACTCCGATTCGCACTGCAGCCCCCACTTTACTAATACCATTCTTCAAGCTCATGTAGCCGATACCTGATGAGGGTGACTTCCTGAATTTATTGACCCCACACTGTCGTAAGGAATTGATGCCTCAACACCACTGCAATGTCACCTACCAGGCAAATGTCAGGCACCGACGCCTCACCTCCCCTGCATAACAGTAAGGAACTGATGCCTCACCTCCCATGTGGTCGTAAGGGACCGACGATGCCCGACACCAACAAAGCATCAGCACCCCGATGCTGTGCACTGTTTTTGTTTTCACTGTTTGCAAAGGTACTGTTCTTTGGAGTCCATGTGACTCCGGGCACGACACGGCGCACTTTGCTGTCCGTGTCGTATTTTGGATTTTCATCTGTCATGACGTCGAAATAGCTCCTGGTGAAATTATTTGTTGCTACAATCTATATTTGTGTAAATAACCTATTTTCGGTGATATCTGAATATATGTATTGTGGATTATTGCCATTTTGCTCTTTTTTGATTTAGATAAAGATTTCCTATTTTCCCCAAAATTTTGTGGCGTCAATTTGTAGTGTTTACAGTGCGTTACTGTATGTGTGCATAAACACTTTACACATTGCATCTGAGATGAGCTTGTGTCTAGCTACCAAGGGGGTGAGCAGGTGTTGACTAAGGGCGTAACTACCTTACCCTGACTAGAAACAAGGTTCCCTCCTTGGAAAAAGGTGAAAACTATTGGCAACTAGAGACCCTCATTTCTATCAAGGGCCTGAATGTAGATTTATGCTAAGTGTATGTTGGGTTAGTGTAAGGGCTGTAATTCTAAAAAGGAACCACTCCTTGTTCTACTAACAACTTGACATGCTAAAACGCATCTTCCCCCTTTTTCTTTTCGAACTTCCTTGGGAACTGCATACCAATCGCATTACCAATACCTGTTGGGAGCATGTATGGAGGACCTTAAAATGCTCTTGGTCTCCCCCACAGTTGGTATTGTTTGTCTTCATGCTCCACAGCCACTGCATCATTTTGTACTCTTGGGTTGCTGATGTGCAGAAAGTTTGATATATCGCCACTGGTAAATCACACATTGAATGAACCATAAATATCATTGCTTGCGTTTTACTACCGGAATGTCTACCATGCATACCTTACTCTGTACGTGAGGCAGCTGGTTTTGGTGAAAGTATTTTTTTAATGCAGGCCTACAAAAAATGACGCATTTGGCCGCATGCATCGAATTGTTAAAATAGAATACTGGCTTTTTTGAAGTTGTGTCATAATTTGTGATGCAGCAGCAGCGCTAGACTCTCATCGATATGCCACTTTGTTTTGTTGGCAAACCCTACCAAAAATTAGTGAAGTTGTTTAAAGTATAGCTAATTTATCGTCTCTTCCTAAACTAAATATGTGTGGGTAGATTTGCCAACATTTTGCACCACCCCAAAGTCACAGAAAGTGATGCAAAGCAACAGAAAGTGTTGATAAAGTTTTCACTTTTGGGTGCCAACCCTATTTTCTACTTTAAAGTAGTCTTTAAAGTAATACAAATAGCACTTTGAGCAGCTTTGCATTGCTTGGTTTTGCATCAACGGGGCATCCTGTGGTTGGTATTTCCATCAAGGGGCATCCTGTGGTTGGCATTTCCCCATGGTTTTAATGCAAAATCCCATATACTAAAATTGTTACACAGAGCTTTGAACCCCAAAACAACTCCCCCTTAAGGCATCTGCTAGGTAGGACAAATATTTTAATTTTTCCTAGAATTTCATATTATGCATGTGAGCTGCACCATAAAACACACACCCATTGTGGGAATCATTTATATGTTTGTCTAGGCATAGCATTTGGTGCGTTCTAGTAAAAAAAACTATGCAAGATGTCATGTACAAAGCTTTGCACTATGGTGCGAAGGTGTGTTCTTGCAAATGGCACTTAGCAGCATGTTTGTGCACCTGCTCTGGGGTAGAGAGCGGTACAAAAGGGGATGGTGATGGACGGAGCATTTGAATCAATCAAACACTCACACCCAGTCAAAAGATCGTGGTTTAATCCATCACCGTTCTTTAGCCCACTCTGCCGTCCCAGTTCAGACATGGCTATATGCAAATAAGTCTGACCCTGTGCCTCATGGGAACAGTCCAGCCCGAACTGCCAAGCCATGTCTTCCCTGGACCGGAAACAAGCTTCCGAGGACCGGTTTCTGGCATTTCAGCCGTCTTCAGCCCGGCTTGCTTGAATCCAGTGGCAAAGTGAGCAAGGGACTCACGTCTGAGCATACCCTACCACACTTATGGAGGCCAAAAGCGGTACAAAAGGGGGTGGTGATGGACGGAGCATCTGAATCAATCAAACACTCACACCCAGTCAAAAGATCTGGGTTTAATCCATCACCGTTCTTTAGCCCAATCTGCCACCCCAGTTCAGACATGGCTATATGCAAATCAGTCTCACCCTGTGCCTCATGGGAACAGTCCAGCCCGAACTGCCAAGCCACGTCTTCCTTTGACCGGAAACAAGCTTCCGAGGACCGGTTTCTGGGATTCTAGCCGTCTTCAGCCCGGCTTGCTTGAATCCAGTGGCAAAGTGAGCAAGGGACTCACGTCTGAGCATACCCTGCCACACTTATGGCGACCAAAAGCGCTACAAAAGGGGGTGGTGATGGACGGAGCATCTGAATCAATCAAACACTCACACCCAGTCAAAAGATCTGGGTTTAATCCATCACCGTTCTTTAGCCCACTCTGCCACCCCAGTTCGGACATGGCTATATGCAAATCAGTCTCACCCTGTGCCTCATGGGAACAGTCCAGCCCGAACTGCCAAGCCATGTCTTCCCTGGACCGGAAACAAGCTTCCGAGGACCGATTTCTGGCATTCTAGCCATCTTCACCCCGGCTTGCTTTAATCCAGTGGCAAAGTGAGTAAGGGACTCACGTCTGAGCATACCCTACCACACTTATGGCGGCCAAAAGCGGTACAAAAGTGGGTGGTGATGGAGGGAGCATCTGAATCAATCAAACACTCACCCCCAGTCAGAAGATCTGGGTTTAATCCATCACCGTTCTTTAGCAGCAGCACCATATCTTGGCAGATATGGCTCTGCACATCTCTCTGCTTATAGTGTAATCCACAGCAACTGCTGCTCTATTTTCTAGTAAATGTATCCCTTAATTTCATACACTGATTGACATATTTTTGATCCCCTTGTGCCTCTGCAACGCCACTTTCTTGGCATATTTATGAGGTCATGCGAAGCCATTTGCATGGCTTTGAATAGCCTCATACATATAGAGTAAGACAAGGCAGTGCAAATTGCTGTGTTGCCTTACTCTTCTCTAGGGAGGTGTTCCATGGGCATTGCGATGGGTGTCCTGAAGCAACTCCAATTGACTTTGATGCTTCCCCAGATGTACAAAACCATGTAAATATAGGGATGGGTCAAAACCGTATGCCTCCCCAGGGGAGGCAGAACAAGGAGAAAGAACTTTATTTCTCTCAGTTTTTTCCTCTTTCCATGTGTGCTGCATTCTGCAGCGCACAAACAAATAGGCAAATCCTCCCGGGATTGTTTTGTGCAGGAAGGTGCCCCTCAGCTTACTTGGTGGTAGAACTGTTGGTTGAATTCGAAATAGTTTTCATTCATCACAATTTTCGAAAATTCAATGAGGAGCTGGGCATTGGGTAAGGCATCTTCTTTAAGTAACAGTTCTTCTAGGACCATAATAGCTCCTTCTTGTGGAATATTAGAATATAACGATTCCACATCCATGGTAACCATAAGTTCTTTGTCTGGATCGAATAAACAGTTTTCCATTTTTCCAATAAAGTCACCCGTGTCCCTGATGTAAGATTTCAATTTGCATACTAGGGGTTTCAAGAACTTGTCAATATATTTGGACAGCGGTTCTGTAGCAGATCCAATGGTAGACACAATTGGACGCATTGGAGGGTTCGTTTGACTTTTGTGCACTTTGGGAAGGCCGTAGATGATTGGCATTCTTGTGTGTGTAGGGGTAAGGTACTCTGCTTCTTTTGTGCAGATTATACCTTCATCTGCCGCTTCTGTCACAATCGTTAAGATTTGTCTCTTCAAAATCTCCTCAGGGCATCTCAAGATCCGCTTATAGTGGGCATCAGAAGATAGTAAACTGTCCATCTTTTCAATGTAATCGCTGGTTTTAAATACCGCGATTCCTCCGCCTTTGTCACACGGCTTGATCGTTAGATCTTGGTTATTCCTTAATGACTTAAGGCCCATATTCTCCCTGATGGTTAGATTATGTTTGGGAGATGGAGTAAATTTAAGTGCTTTCAAAAGTGTATGAATGACCGCCTTCTCAAAAACACCTACTTCAGGTCCCACAGTCTCGAGACTGGGAGTGAAATTAGAGGGTGGCTTAAAACCCGACACATTGTCTGTGTTCTCACAATCAGGTCTTGTTAGAAAGAATTTTTTTAGGCGTATCTTTCTAAAAAACGCATGTAAGTCTCTGAATATCCCGAATCGATCCACCTGAGTGGAAGGGACATATGATAGGCCATGAGTTAGTAATGATAATGATTCTTTAGAGATGTCATAGTCCGATAGATTGAACACCGGGATCTCTTTTACCTCCTCCAATACTGTGTTTGTCGAGTTTGAATGTATCTCTGCGGAGGTCCCTGGCCTCGCAGGAATTGGGGTACTGGAGGGGTCCGATTTCTCGGACGATGGTTGCCTCGGCGATTGGCTAAAAAATGATCCTGTCCATTGGATCTATCAAACTGTTCAGGATATTGTTGAAACCCATAGTTGTAGTTTGGGTCATTGTTCATTTCATTATCGCCATCAGAGTCGGTTGAATTAGAAAACGTTTGTATTCGTCTCTTAGTGTCTCTCTGGTTGCCATATTGATTGGTCCCTCCATTATTTGTATAGAATTGGGGGTTCAAATACGGGTATGCTTTTTCTTGCGAAAAAAGTCTAACATCTTTTCTGAACTTTTCAACTTTTCTTTTTAAAAGATAGTCAGAAAAGGAGTCCAGTTCGATGTTTATTTCCTCAAGGATCTTTTTCCCAAGGTCAGATGGATTTTCCTTTTTTAATTTTTCTTCTAGTTCTTGGATTTCTTTAGCTAACATGGCTAAAACCTCACGTGCGGTCTCAACAATGAGCATCATATAATCTCTGCTACATCTGTTGGAGATTAATGCCCATTTTTCCAAAAAATGGCGGAGTTCCACAAACAGTCCAGGAATATTCCTGATCCTTAGGCCTATGGGTATGGTACCTGCCTTTAAGTAATCCAACATGTATTTAGCGTGGGCTTCTGTTCGTATAGATTTCTTTTTTAGATTGAGGAGTTTGTCCCATTCACCATCAATTCTTTTAGATGGAGCAAAAGTACTAGATGTTCCCTCTGCACCAATCATTTTTGCAAACTCTTCGTCAGAAAAACCGAAGGACTTTATACTGTCCATTTTTTAGATGATATATGGAGGACGCCCTACAGATAAAGTTAGGTTTTTTAGATCCCCGCTTTTTACTTTTGGGGAATAGACAAGAGAGGTGTCGTATTGGTCTTCACTTTTAATTATACTCACATTCGCACAGCTAGTGCACACTCATACACCACTACACATGCACCAAGCACGAAGTGCTTCAAACAAATGAATGAGGGTCCCTGCACGCACAGTCACACTAAACCCCACAGCACAGGGCTGGGAAAAAGTATCCAATATATCACAAAGGAAGGGGCCCCCTGAGTAGGATATGAGGCAGATCAGCAGGGGAAATAATCAGAATAAGCGAAGAAAAAGATAGATCTGCCCCGTTTTCAATCAATAATAGGCTCTTCAAGAGTCCAGTTTTTTTCAATAGTCACCCATTTAGCGCTCACCAATGTATCAGTGCCACATTAGATTCAGACAAGAACACATTCAAATTTATAAAAAAATATATCATTTTTATTTTTATTTACTTCATGTTTTAGAGTGCATATAGACATATTCATTTATTCAAACATTTCAATATAACAAGATAAAAGATCGTATTTTGGATTTTCATCTGTCATGACGTCGAAATAGCTCCTGGTGAAATTATTTGTTGCTACAATCTATATTTGTGTAAATAACCTATTTTCGGTGATATCTGAATATATGTATTGTGGATTATTGCCATTTTGCTCTTTTTTGATTTAGATAAAGATTTCCTATTTTCCCCAAAATTTTGTGGCGTCAATTTGTAGTGTTTACAGTGCGTTACTGTATGTGTGCATAAACACTTTACACATTGCATCTGAGATGAGCTTGTGTCTAGCTACCAAGGGGGTGAGCAGGTGTTGACTAAGGGCGTAACTACCTTACCCTGACTAGAAACAAGGTTCCCTCCTTGGAAAAAGGTGAAAACTATTGGCAACTAGAGACCCTCATTTCTATCAAGGGCCTGAATGTAGATTTATGCTAAGTGTATGTTGGGTTAGTGTAAGGGCTGTAATTCTAAAAAGGAACCACTCCTTGTTCTACTAACAACTTGACATGCTAAAACGCATCTTCCCCCTTTTTCTTTTCGAACTTCCTTGGGAACTGCATACCAATCGCATTACCAATACCTGTTGGGAGCATGTATGGAGGACCTTAAAATGCTCTTGGTCTCCCCCACAGTTGGTATTGTTTGTCTTCATGCTCCACAGCCACTGAGCAGTGGATTTGTACTCTTGGGTTGCTGATGTGCAGAAAGTTTGATATATCGCCACTGGTAAATCACACATTGAATGAACCATAAATATCATTGCTTGCGTTTTACTACCGGAATGTCTACCATGCATACCTTACTCTGTACGTGAGGCAGCTGGTTTTGGTGAAAGTATTTTTTTAATGCAGACCTACAAAAAATGACGCATTTGGCCGCATGCATCGAATTGTTAAAATAGAATACTGGCTTTTTTGAAGTTGTGTCATAATTTGTGATGCAGCAGCAGCGCTAGACTCTCATCGATATGCCACTTTGTTTTGTTGGCAAACCCTACCAAAAATTACTGAAGTTGTTTAAAGTATAGCTAATTTATCGTCTCTTCCTAAACTAAATATGTGTGGGTAGATTTGCCAACATTTTGCACCACCCCAAAGTCACAGAAAGTGATGCAAAGCAACAGAAAGTGTTGATAAAGTTTTCACTTTGGGTGCCAACCCTATTTTCTACTTTAAAGTAGTCTTTAAAGTAATACAAATAGCACTTTGAGCAGCTTTGCATCATGGTGCAATGGTGCCTGCACTTGTGCTAGGCTGTTGAAACAGCACAAGCAGGGTGAGAAAGGACAGGAATGCCTGTATTACCAATACGGTGCATTCCGGCCCTTTCACTTTGATGTAGGCAGTGCAGCAAAGTGACGTGCTTGCCTGCCCTACGTCAAACCCCCATAAATGAGGCCCTAAATTAACTAGAGAGCTCATCTAGACATGAATAAGTCAGGGATCAGCAAACATCTACCTTTCAGAATGCCTTGTTCACCCTCAGTTGACATTACTTTTTTAGCAGCACGGAAATGCAGCTCCATGGAGACACTGTGTTGATCAAAAAAATCACCTTCACTGTAGTAATGGAAGAAAAACATTCTCTGCCTCTAAAAAGTGCACAATAGGAAAAATGCTTTTGAATTTTGATGGATCACTATAATTTCTCTTTCTGACTTCTTGGCCATAAAATCAATTGTGTGTTGTATTGAACAGCAGTGACACTCAAAAGGAGAGCTGTATTCAGGCCACTTGAAGAATTGAGATTCAGTTTTAAGAACTGAGGGGCCTATTTATGAGAGCCCTGCATCACTTTTGCACCACATTAAGTGGAACATGCCTGACACAGGGCTCTTGTAAAGATTTATGAAGTCCCTCAAAGCCACCGTGCAAGGCTTTGAGTGGCCTCATAAATTATGAGAAAGGCGGCGCAGCGCAAATCACTGTGTCACCTTACTTTGCACCAAGGAGATTTTCCATGGGAATTGCAGTGGGGTTCCCCATTCAACATTCATGGATTTTGATGCTGCCCAGAGTTACAAATTTATGTAAACCTAGGGAAGTGTTGAATCTGAGCACCACCCGAGGTGAGGAGAAATGTCAATGTCTCCATGTATTTCCACTTTCCATGTGTGCCTCACAAATAGAAAGAAGAAGATGCATCATCATTATTTTAGTGCGGGAAGGTGCATCCTTCCTGCACAAAAACAATCCTGTCTGCATCAGAAGCACCTTTGCACCATGGTGCAAGGGTGCCTACATTGGCCCTAGGCTACCAAAACGGTGCCTGCGAATGACAGGCATTTCTTAAATAGGGTGCATTACTGCCCTTTCATTTGGCGTAGATCAGCAAAAGCCATATAGGAAGCCCTGCCTTTTTTCACAGTTTCAAGAACAGTACGTGATATTTCTAGACGCTCTCCCTCGGGCTGAGTGGTCGCTCCCCAGTGTCCCTCTGAGATATCTGGTATTGTTGTGCCCCTTTGCTTTCCATAACTGCAGCTTTATTTGTGCCTGCTGTCTGCCTGATCGCCGATGAGCTTACTTGCACTTTTAATTATTTATTTAGCTGACTCGACCCTCTTTGCGCGTTGTGCCGCTTTGCTTTCCACAACTGCATAATTATTTGTGCCTGCTGTCTGCCTGATCGCCGCTGAGCTTACTTGCATTTTTATCACTTATTTCAGCTGATTTCACTCTGTTTGCGCGTTTGCTGTGCTCCCCCCTCCGCCTCCATTTTGTTTGTTGTTGTCGTCGTCTGTAGCCCGCCCCGCCTCCCAGCTGAGCCGCCCTCGCCCCTCCCCCTCCACTTTCCATATATGACAGTTGCTCCCGCGCGTAGCGTTTACGCGCTGCGATCGCGCCCCATTCGCGCCGAAGGTGCGCCAAAGGTAAGCCCGTCTACGGCCGTCCGCGCCTGGACCGCGCCCAGCGCCAGACCCCCTGCTCCTCGCATTGCCTACGATGCCACCACCCTCCTAGCCCTTAACCCCGGCCGTTCCCCCACCTGCGTCCAAGCCGCTCCTGGACACACCCATGGACCTTTCTCATGCCGCTCCTGCAGATTCATCGGCAACGTCAACATCTCCGCTACGATCACACCTCAGATTCCCGACCCCACCCACCTACAATGCATCTTGCTCAACACCCGATCGGTCCACAGGCACGCCATTGACCTATGGAATCTACTAGACACCATCTCTCCGGACGTCGCCTTCCTAACAGAAACATGGATGAACGCCTCCTCCACCCCAGACATCACCATTGCCATCCCTGAAGATTATAAGATCATACGTAAGGACCGCACTGGCCACACAGGAGGAGGAATCTCTATCGCCCATAAGAAATCCATCCACATCTCAACCAGCTCCGACGTCAATCTCGCCAACTCTGAACACCTTCACTTCCAAATCCACATCGACCCCAAGACCACACTCAGAGGCACCCTTCTTTACAGGCCACCAGGACCCCGCGCACTGTTTAGCGAAGACATCACGGACTTCATCACTCCACACGCACTCCCCTCCAAGGATTACATCCTTTTGGGAGACCTCAACTTTCACCTTGAAAAGAACAACGACCGCAACTCCACCACCCTTCTGGACAACCTCGCCAACCTCGGACTTAAACAACTGGTCACTTCCCCCACCCACATCGCAGGTCACACTCTCGACCCTATCTTCACCTCCAGCAATCATGTCTCCTTCAGCCACACTACGGCTCTCCTATGGACTGACCACAGCTGCGTTCACTTTTCCTACAACAAGCCCACATCCAACAACCATCCTCAACCTACTCTGCAAAGAAACTGGAACAAAATAACCACCGACCAGATCTCCTCATCGCTTCTTCTAAACCCCCCAGCCCACTCCTCATACCCCGACCAAGCTGCCACCAACCTCACCCTATGGCTATCCAACAGCGCCGACTTCCTAGCACCACTGAAAAAGCGACAAAACAAACTTGGCAGCAAGAAGGCATCATGGTTCAACGATGATCTTAAGAAATCCAAGAAATTATGCCGCTCCCTCGAGAAGGCCTGGAAAAAAGACCCAACCACCAGTACCAAGGACGCCTTCAAAAACACCACCCGCATACACCACCAACTGATCCGAAAAGCCAAGAAAACCGCCTTCAAGGAACGACTAGATAACAACGCCCACAACAGCAAGGAACTTTTCAACATCGTCAAGGAATTTACTAATCCTTCAGCCAACTCTAACGACATCACCCCCTCTCAAGCACTCTGCGAATCCCTAGCCTCATTCTTCCACAACAAAATTGCAGACATCCACAACAGCTTCGACAACCAACCCGAAGACCAACCCACCCAACCTTCTGCTGAACCTCCACCCCCCTCGAACATACTTAATGACTGGAACCCAATCTCCACTGAGGACACCATCCGCCTGATGAACTCCATCCACTCAGGATCCCCCACAGACCCATGCCCTCACCACATCTTCAACAAAGCAGACTCCATCATTGCACCGCACCTCCGAGACGTCATCAACTGCTCCTTCAAATCCGCCACCTTCCCAGAAAGCTGGAAACACGCTGAACTCAGCGCCCTTCTGAAAAAACCCACAGCGGACCCCACCGAACTCAAAAATTACCGCCCCATCTCGCTCCTTCCATTCCCGGCCAAAGTCATCGAGAAAGCTGTCAACAACCAGCTCGCCGCCTTCCTCGAAGCCAACAAATCCCTCGACTCCTCTCAGTCCGGCTTCCGAGCAAAACACAGCACTGAAACCGCCCTCATCGCAGCAACAGACGACATTCGAACTCTACTAGACAATGGAGACACAGTCGCCCTCATCCTCCTCGACCTCTCCGCAGCCTTCGACACAGTCTGCCATAGCACCCTTCTACAGCGCCTCAGAAACGTTGGAATCCAAGGAAAAACTCTGGAATGGATCACCTCATTCCTCACCGGAAGAACTCAGAGAGTCCGCCTTCCACCATTCAAGTCAGTAGCCACTGAAGTCATCTGCGGCGTACCACAAGGATCCTCACTCAGTCCCACCCTTTTCAACGTATACATGAGCCCCCTCGCGGGCATCGCCCGCCAACACAACCTCAACATCATCTCCTACGCGGATGACACTCAACTGATCCTATCACTCACCAATGACCCTAGCACCGCCAAAACGAACCTACACGAAGGAATGAAAGAAGTAGCCGAATGGATGAAACACAGCCGTCTGAAACTGAACTCAGATAAAACAGAAGTCCTCATCTTAGGTACCTCCCCCTCCGCATGGGACGACTCTTGGTGGCCAGAAGCCCTCGGAAAAGCACCCATCCCGACAGACCACGCACGGAACCTAGGCGTCATCCTGGACTCCTCACTTTCAATGAACAGACAAGTCAACGCCGTCTCCTCATCCTGCTTCAACATTCTTCGCATGCTCAAAAAAACATTTCGTTGGATCCCCACCGAAACTAGGAAAACGATCACCCACGCTCTGGTCACGAGCCGACTGGACTATGGAAACACCCTCTACGCCGGGACTACCGCCAAACTCCAGAAAAAACTCCAGCGAATCCAAAACGCCTCAGCCAGGCTCATATTAGACATCCCGCGTAAAGAACATATCTCTGATCACCTGAAAAACCTCCACTGGCTTCCCGTCAATAAGAGGATCACTTTCCGGCTCCTTACCCACGCACACAAAGCACTATACGAAATCGGACCAGAATGCCTCAACACACGACTGTCCTTCTACACCCCCTCCCGCCAGCTTCGATCTTCCAACCAAGCCCTTGCCACTGTACCTCGCATCAACAAGACCACCATGGGAGGTAGATCCTTCTCCTACCTAGCAGCCAAAACCTGGAACTCACTTCCCACCCACCTTCGCCTTACCCAGAACCACCTAGCATTCAGAAAGCAACTTAAAACGTGGATATTTGACAAGTGATTCCCCACCCCTCCTTATGCGCCTTGAGACCCTCTGGGTATGTAGTGCGCTATATAAATTCTATGACTTGACTTGACTTGAGTGGTTGTTTATTAGCTGCATTTGCCACATATGTTACCCTTTGCTGCATACATTTCAGATTTGAACAGAATCATTCTTAACCCTTAATTAAAGATTGCTGTTTGTAGGTATTCAGCGGGTACTGAAGGAGTGAATTAAACCTATCCCCGGAAAGTATTAATGTTCCCGAATGATTTTTATGCAGATTGAAATTAATCCTTTACATTACCTGCCGTTCAAACACTTTGGAAATAGAGACTCCTTTCATTTCATGAAAACGTTTTGTTCGATACATGTTACTCCAAAGAAAACAGTTCTCCGAACACAAATTGGTTCAAGCTGGTACTCAAACAACAGAAGAATGCATACCAATGTGCTTCTCTTTTTAAGATGGTAAATATTACAACGCCTCCTATACATCTGCTTCCACCTGTCCAATATAGGATAATGTTGTTCTTGAAAAGAGGCAGCTTTAGAGCCCAGGTGTGCGGATACAGAATAAAGCTGCAACCTAAGACCAATTTAAAAACAAATTTGGGATGAGTCATTCTTTATTACAAGAAATGTGTACAAGTAGGTCGTTATCTGCTAATTGAACCCTACTATGTTTTACAAGAACTATTTTACTTTATGAGTTAAAAGAGATGATGTTATTAATATAATGTGACTGCAAACCTAAATCATTATTTGTTGGTCAATAACAATTCCAACAGCAACTAGTGAATGTGTGTTTGTTTATTTCTAAATAAACCTTCATATATTTTATAGTACGGGTATCTCTTTTGCATTTCAATGACAATGTAGCAAGCCAAATATTGTGCCAAAAGAACACTTTCTAATTCATTTCCCCTTGCCTTGTAATTTTGTTCATCCATTCCTACCTAAATCCTGTGACTCTGACATAGATGAACTTATATGAATAGCACTGCTAGTGCATGCCCAATAAATTGCTAGCCAAACAAGGAGTGTTCATATTTTACAAGACGTCAGTGGCCAGGTAATTGTGATAAATACCAAGCTGGTTTCTGAGATTCTACAAAACTGAAACAGAGGCAAACCAAATGTTCTCAAAGTTACTCTTGCATCAAATTTCCATCAGCAGACGAATGCAGGAAAAAAGAAGTGCACTGGGGAGCCACCATTAGATGACAATGTCTGACCGTAACCAATACATGTTTACATGTAGATAAAATGTGCTTATTAGATATTTTGAAATTTCTGGTGGAAAAAAAGAGCTCCCAATATACATATTAACATTTCAATAAGAATTTAAATGTTATAATACTAGGAAAAATATATGAAAGAGCCCATTAAAGTCTGCAGCTGAAAAAAAGTAAAAATAAATCATATATAGTTAGTAAGATTAACACCAAGGGTCAGGATATTCCATGTGTGGATATGGATGATGTGCAGAGATTACGACTTGCTGAAGAGAGCTTCCACTCACCTTTTCCACATGTGATTTGTCAGTGCCACCAGCAGCTTCCATACTGCACATCATCTAAGTGGGTGTTCTAAGTCAAGTAAAAACATCTTCACCACGAGGTACCGAAGGGGGAAGCAGGATATGCTCAAATGAATGTGCAAGCATTTCCCGTCATTTCTTTTGTGGATGCCTGAGTGTCTTGGGGTAATGCTAGGGAGTCCAATTGATGCGGCAGTATTGCCAGGTGGGGTTGGTTAGTTGTTCTCAGTCACACTCATAAATCTTTGTTGAACTTCCAGATGTGTTATGTAAATCGGCACCACAAGTAAGTACGGAACATTTCTTGTCAACGTTCAATTGTTGACAAATTGGAGATACTCTTGTGTTACTGGCTCAATTACACCCAACAATATCTCAGGACTGCTCAGATATATGAGGCAGGCTGCTCCTCTTGTATTGGAAAGTTTTACTTTCCAATACTTTCTACCACGCCAAATGGCGATGCAGCGTACACAATGTAATTTATTTTATTTATTTATTTATGTACTTACCTCCGTTAGGCCGTACGCCAGAGTTTGCTACCCCTCCCCCGCCCCAACGCCCACAGCACTCCCTGCAGGAGCCGCTACTGCTTAAAAATGAGTTGCAAATTCAAGAATAGTGATGCTTTCCGTTGATTTCTCCACTCCTTAACGGTCAACAAGGCGGAAAATTTTCATTTAAAAAAAATCTTTTGCATTCACTTTTGAAATACTATTGACAAAAAGAATATGGTTGGCTTTGGCAAAGCCAAAACAATCTTCTGAACATGTACATCACGTTAATTTTTTTTCACTTCAATTTTTATTATGTATCGCTCAGTTGATTTGTAGCAAACATGCTGACACGGCATTGTCTTTGGTTTTTGCCGAGCCTGCAGTTTTTATGTTTAAACAACATAATTCAATGTCAAATGAATTGATGTTTTGTTTAAACTTGCATTGAATCATACCATACTGCATGAAATATCCCCTGACTATACACCTACAGAACAGCCATGTTTTTGCTGCAAGGGTATTGCACCAGCATGGCTTTGGATACCTCAGTGGGAAAGGACATTTTGCTTCGCTACCTTAAACTCCACATTGACAAGAAAATGCTAATTAAAAATGTAGATGTAACGCATGCTCCAGTCACAAATCACCTTTCTATTACTGTTCACATTTTTAAAATCAGCGTTTTGGAGAGGACGCATCATAAATTTTTATGATGTACATGTAAAAAGTGGATAATGTTCCAAATGGGTAATAACTTTATAGATTGGACAAAAATGAAAAAAGATTAAGTGCCAGTGAGTAACCAAGCCATTTATCTGTGCACAGTAAAGACATTACTATTTTGAAACACCTTTTGTGGGGGAGAGAAAAATGCATCTTTTAAACGCTGTTGGTTCCGCTGGGAATTGTACCTTATTTCCTATATAAGTAGAATTGCTCGGGTGCTGAGTTGGGTTCGATCAGCAGCTGCGAGAGTTGCGAGGCGAGGCCCTGCGTCGAGTTGCTTCGCTGCGTTGGTTTTGAAAAGGCCGCCAAAGCATTAATGATTCACAGGCTCTGCCTAGGGTAGGTCCCTAAATGAGGAATAGATACACATAGTGTGAGTGTCTAAACTGATTTCAAAACGCGATCTGGTAAATCAATTAGTCAAACGAAAACATGGATGCTGTAGAAACAATCAGAAAAACATATTTACAATAAAAAAGAAAACCATTCGATGGAACGTAAGTTAAAAAAAGAATTAATCATATATACTGCGCAGCACAAAAATGCTCCTTCTGCAATTATCGCCATTAAATAAGTGAATTCGCACCATTACAAAGGTATATTCCAACGCTGGTTTCAGCGAGAAATAACAATGGGGCATATTACCAAGGGCATTATCGCCCTATTACCAAGCTGTCGCTAACACCAGTTAGCGATAGCTTGTAGGTGATAGCGGGGATTTAGGGGCACACTTTGCATGTCAGCGATAATTATCGCTAATGACATGCAAAGTGGGCGTGCCAAGATGTTAGCGACTGGAAACAGTCACTAACATCTCTAACTCCTATTAACAACTTTTGGAAATATTCGCACTAAGCGCGAATATCTCCAAAAGCTAACGCCTGCTAAAAGCAGTTCTTAGCCATGTTATTTAATGGAAGGTGGATAACATGGCTAAGAGCATTGTCAGGATAATGCATGAATATCGCAGATTTTTCAGCGATATTCATGCATTTCGCAGAATTTTTACCGCTTTTGAGATAAACCTTGATAATATCAAGTTATCTCAGCGGTAAAAATCCTCGGTGCTCGGCAATATTTTTTTCCCGCTAACCAAGCAATAGCGATAATTATCGCTATTGCTTGGTAATATCCCCCAATGTTTTATTCTGAACAGTTGAAGGAAAGGCTCAGAATTATTGCTTGATATAAATCTGGCAACATAACTTTGGCTCGGTTCTTGGCAATGGATCCGTGGAAACTTTGGCTAACCTAATGGTTGGCCCAGACTAATAGACCCAAGGAGGCAGGATCTAAGCATGGCTTATCATTATTTTTTCTTATAAAGGCCTGATGTTGAAGGTGTTGGTAAAGTAAAATCTACCAAGAAGTGCTGGGCTCGCCATTTGCCTCACTGGAGTACATTTTCAGTGGTCATATTTGGTGCAGTAAAATCTGCCATTTGACTTGGGAACAGCCACTGTAGCACACCATCTGTTGACACCTTGACAGCGGAAGAAATTCACCACTGTTTTAATGGGATGCACATATCTTCAAAAGTCTAAGGGGTATATTTACAAGAACGTGTGCTAAACATCACCAAAAAGTGCTAATGCAACTTTACACATTGCAGCCTATCGCGGGAAAGTAACCCAGGGTCAACGTGGAATTCACAACACGGCGGTACCATGCGATAGTCCGCTGAAACCGTGGCCAATGTCCGCGATACAACCACCTCGACGGAGGTAAAAACACAAATCTCAATGCGAAAAAACAAGCAATGGGCCAAAGTGCGATAAGGGAAATCAGCGATAAGCAGTGCCAGGCCTGCAACATACACATGGAAGGCGGGAAAATCACTATAAAAGTAGAAAAAACACACAAACACAAACTGACCAACACCCAAGAGCTATGGAGGCAACCGGAGCAGGCGCAGAGGACGAGCGCAACCCCACAAGCATTCCGGACGACCAGCCTGGGACCCCGAGGACAGGGAAGGACAAGGACAAGAGGAAGAGGAAGACAAAGTTCAGTCCTCAGTAAAACAGGATCCTAGTCATGAAGGTGATGGAAACCATCAACAACTGTTCGTCACCTCCGTGTCATTGAACGCCAAAAATGGAATATGGCGGGACATTGTGGACAAGTTGAATGCCGTCGGAGAGCACAAAAGGTCAATGGACAAGGCCAAGAGGCGATGGATTGAAATCAAGCCCAAGACCAAGGAACAACTTGCCGCCAACCAGAAGGCAGCAATGCAGACTAGAGGTGGGAGTCCAGCGCCACAGCTCGTGCTAGATAACATGGAGGAGATGGTGTAGACCGGACACGGCTCGACAGAACACAACACAACCACAACAGGATGAGTGACCACCAGGTACTGGTGGGACGGGTGGAGATGGCCACAATGGCACACATGCAAAATCAAGCAGAGCACAGTGCACACCCACAATTACTTTGGGTAATGGTCCTGATCTACATACTGTCACAATGTACAATGCCATGCTCTCTGAATATCAACATGTAACATGCTGTTACATACATGTGGACACATTGTAATACACCATCTCCCCTTCACATTGCAGGGGCACCGTCAACACCTCCTGCAGAGCAGTCCCAGCCACTCTTCACTGATGACGAGGAGGACACCCCCAGCATTGACACCCAAGCCCTCCAAGACATCATTGACATCATCCGCAACTCACCTGTGTAGGAGAGTAGGGTCTGCTATCCTATGGTCACCCCACATTTTTGCTTTTTGCTTCACTGGTTTATGACTTAATGTGGCTGTGGGCCTGCTAATCAGACCCACAGCCTGCTGTTCTCTCTCTAAATTACAGCCAATGCACCCTAGGTGCATTACGAATTGGAACTGGTTCACCTTATTGGCCCCTGTAACAGTGTACCCTAGGTACCCAGGGCATAGGTGTTTCCAAGGCCTACCAGGGGCTGCAGCATGTATTGTGCCACCCCTGGCCTGGCCTCCATATTTGACACAACTGGATGATCACTCAGCTGGGGTAAGTTGGTGTAATCACCTCTTACTTAGATATAGTATCCCTATATCTAACCTTAACTGGACACATATGTTCCTATCAGCCACTCCTATGGAAGGCAGGCAAGGTAGAAAAGGTCCAAGGATTCTAAGGCTTAAACAATGCTTTGATAAGCTGCTTTTATAGGTGAATGGAGACACACTCGAAGCTCTGGACCTCTTGGGCTTCATGTAGAAATACAGGTTTGAGAAGTGATGAGTGTGTACTACATAGAAGATCACAAGAATTCTTATCAGGAATAATATCTGTTCTTTCAAGTCGTCATACAGGCCTCAACCCGTAAACTAATCCGAAGACCGAGGACTGGGAGCAGGGACCGAACACGGAATAAGCTCAATAAAACTCACAGAAGAACTTCTGCTCTTGGAGTATTGAACTCCCTGTACCTTGGATATTACCAAAATAACAATATACGCTATATATATGAAATTAACCTTGAGAAAGCCCCGGCGCAACTCGCCAAGAGGGGGCGAAACACGTGTCGGCTGTCCATGTTCCACAAAAAATAATAAAGATGGTATACTGCAACCAGAAATAGTTCTGTCCTCTGTATGACGACTTGAAAGAACGGATATTATTCCTGATAAGAATTCTTGTGATCTTCTATGGAGTACACACTCATCACTTCTCACTCCTATGGAAGGCCTCATCAATCCTGGAGGCAGAGTGCTTGGAAATATGTGAGATAGTGCTCTAGCATGAGCTGAGCCTGTCTGCAGCTGTCGGGAACCACTCCCTTAGCTGTTCCGGGATATTGCCATACCATATACACTTAAGTGCATTATAATCCTCGCGGTTATTTGCTATCTTTGGTTTGGCTTTATCAAAACATGTCGAGTAAGGTGTCATATGAATTGGAATACTATCCCCTCGACAGTTCTGTCGACAGGGATAGCATTCCACCCTTCTAGAGAGACACGACATGTGTGTAGCCTTAACCCCGGTTAAAGTTAACCAGAGCCTCAGCATCACAAAATGGATGCTGCCACCACAGACACAAGTCTGACCTCCTGCTGCTGGGAGTCCTTCCAGCGAGGGAGGCTTGGACAAAGGGTTTCCTGCCTTGGGAGGTGCGAGCATCACCCCAGACAGGGTTTTGTGTATTGGGTAGGACAGGGCTGAATAGATTGAGACATGCCCGGGGCACACAAGGTGTCCCCGTGCAAAAGCCAGTCCAGACCGGTCCTGGGACTTTCCAGACCCAGGCCTGGTGAGGAGCTGGACAAAGGAAAGGGGGTGTAACCGCCCCCCTTCCTGGTCCCACCCAGAGGAGGGACCTAATAGGTGATCCACCCCTCAGATTGGGAATAAGAGTGGGAGCAGTGCCATTGCACAGCAGATCATCCTGAAATCAACTTTAAACAAAGAAGAAGACTGGACTTCGACATACTGCTGCACAGAAGACTGAAGAGAATCTCCCTTGTGGCCTAGGAGTGGCCACCCTGTGAAAGCAGGTACCAACCAGCGAATCGAAGCCTGCTTTGCCGCCGCCTCTCGCCCGAGCCCGAGCCCAGAGCCTGACAAGACCCAGACTCCCAGACTTCTCACAGCCCGATCCACAGTCCCTGCAAAGAAGGGACCCATGGAGGCACCGAGAGACGTGGGACTGGACCTCTTGGAAGACACCCGAAGAGCTGACTGCGCAGCATCAGAGGCATCCTCGATGTTGTGCTTTGGGGACTGAGAACCCCCACAGCCGAGCAGCCCTTGCACCGAAGATCAGCCCCCCAGCATCTCCACGATCTGTGTGGGGCCCTTTTGCATTGTGCCACTCGACGCGCCATCCCGGCCACTAGCCACATGGTCAGCGGCCATCTTGGCGACGAAACCGAAGAACTACACTACGGGTCTGGTTGCTCCAGACTTGCCCTAGCTCCTGTAAAAAGGAGCACCCACTCTGACCTTGCTGGTCCGAGTGATAAGCCTTTTTGACTCAAGCGTGGTTTGCATTAGCTAAGGCCTGTTTGCTCCGATCAAGTTGCTGACACCGCCATCAGCGAGAAACCTGCGTGGGACAGCTCGTGACTGACTCCTGGACGTCCTCGACCCCCGGTGTCTACGTGGCTGGGGAGAGAAGCTATACCTCAACGCCTGTTTGCACCCAACATCGCCTGGTTCCAATCTGGTTCCACGGTAGTCACTGGCGAGTGACTTTGAACATTGTCCCCTCTGCTTTCAGGTCTTCACATCTTCAGATCCACCCTTGGATCCACCGGAACTCTTCACATCGAGCCGCCTGCAGCATCTTCAGCTCCAAGCACCATCGACCAGCGTGACGAAACCCGACACTACTTCGACCCTATGCACCCGCTTCCTGTGGGTGAGGTAACTCAGCTCTGCCAGTGTTACTACATTGGTACACATCTCTATGGCCTGTGTCTCAAGTTTCAGCTTTCTAGGTCACTCGGAAGGTTCCAAACTAACTAACTTTGTACTTTTTACGCACCATAGACTTTGCATTGGTGAGTGCGTGCACTTTAAACACTGCACCCAAGTCCCGCGGGCCTTTCCCGACTTAGTCACTGCTAGTCCCGAACAGCTCCAGCGATTCCCAAGGCCCTAGGTCTGTTTCTTTTTAGATTGGTATTTCTTATACCACTTTCTTAGTATATGGTTTAGGTGGCCTCCAGGGCTCATCCATATTGTGCAACTTTTGTGTATTTTAAACTGTCTTGTGTTTAACGCTTGTGCTTCTGTGCTCATAAAGAGTCAAGGGGATACTTTTAGTTAATAAATCTATATATATTTTCAATATATATCTGTGTGG
Organism: Lissotriton vulgaris; assembly: GCF_964263255.1. Taxonomy (NCBI): domain Eukaryota; kingdom Metazoa; phylum Chordata; class Amphibia; order Caudata; family Salamandridae; genus Lissotriton; species Lissotriton vulgaris. The sequence continues at coordinate 1,899,329,531 of NC_141689.1, forward strand.
TGTCCTTTCATTTGGTATTCAAGGGGGTTGTGTATGGTAATACAGCTGGCTTCACATGCCTTTCAGAGTTTAGCCTAAGACTGCTTTGTCCACGTTACCACTAGGATAACTGGTCTATAAGGTTGACTTACAACCAATCATCATAAGGGTTGCTTGGCATGGTACAAAGTGATCACTAGAATTAGTGAGCATTATATACCAGGCCAACTTCTCACATTGGTGAGCAGCGGATTGGGATCTGAGCTTGCTGTTGTTTTACCATTACAATCTTTGAGATTATCATTTGAAAGATCATACAGGTACCTGCTAGGTATATATAAAACAAGACTAGTATGCTTAAGTTCTACTGAACTTAGTTGTTGTAGAGGATAGGGAGTAGCACACCCTGACTACAACTATTAGATAGGTTTAGTAGGTAAACACCAGTGTAGGTAGATTGCAACATATCCACCCACACTAGAGCAATGTCTGGAGCAGAGGGTTCCACTGGGAATGTCTCTGTTGAGAGTGACCCTCCAAGGGCACCATCCAAATTTGCTATTTTTTCCTTTAAGGAATTAAGACAGCTTTGTGTCTTAAGGGGTCTTAAGACAGGGCCTTCCCCTACTACAGACCACCTTAGAGAGATCTTAGACCAGTCTGAGACTCTAAAGACCTCTAAGGCAGACCCCACAGGGAATGCTGAAGGAGGCTCTCCTTCTGAGGATGACACTGCAGAAGCCCCTGTCCCTATAGTCCTGGTAGATGAGGAAGCCCCCATCACTGGAGCTCCTCAGGTAGATGAGGAGGAGGAAGAGGAAGAAGAGACAGAAGGGGAGAACAGTGAGTCTGATGATGACAGAAATAGTCAGGTACTGGTCAGTAGACTGAACCAGACTAACTTAAGCCTATTTGGGACTGAATCTGGAAACAACCCATTCAGACCCCCAGGTGGACTTAACCAGAAGCCTAGGAGGAGAAGGACTCACTCAGGTGACTCTAACAACTCCCATGCTTCTAGAGGTTCTCATGGTCACTCCAGAAGGGAGATGACTAGCCCTCAGAGAAGGGAACATGAGGCCAAAATGAGAGAGGCTGAATTGAGGATCCAGAGACAAGAGTTAGAGGTTGCCCTGGCCCAAGAGAAACTTGCTAGAGCAAGACAGCATAGAGAGAGTGTGGTAATATAACCCACTGGTGGCAGCAATATCCACAAGGATAAAGACAGGTATTTTGATAACAGAAACCTGAGTAAAATTGTGCCCCCCTACAAAGCTGGGGATGATATACATAAGTGGATGACTGCACTTGAGAGAGCCTGCAAGGTACAGCAGATCCCTCGGGAGCAGTGGGCAGCAATCTTGTGGCTCTACTTTGAAGGTAGAGGCTGAGACAGACTCCTCACTGTTAGTGATGGGGATTCTAGAAACTACCTGGTCCTGAAGAGTGCTTTGATTGATGGGTTAGGCTTAACCACTGAACAGTACAGGTTAATGTTCAGAGATAACCAGAAGACACAGACTCAGGACTGGTCTGAATTTGTTGAGTGTGCCACTAAGGCTCTGGAGGGATGGTTGCTGGGAAGCAAGGTTACAGACTATGAAGGATTGTATAATTTGCTGATGAGAGAACACATTTTAAATAATTGTCAGAACGAGCAGTTGCATCAACATTTGGTTAACTCAGATTTGACCTCTCCCCAAGAATTGGGAAAGAGGGCAGATAAATGGGTTAGAACCAGAGTTAAGCAAAATAACCAGAACCAGAACCAGGGTGGTGACCAGAAGAAAACAGACCAGAAGGGTGGGGAGCAGAAAACTAAAGACCAGTAGTCTTCAACAGGGCCCCAAACTAATGCAGAGGGTGGGTCCCAAACTTCTAAGAAGAAGAAAGAAGGTCAAAGAAAACCCTGGTGTAGTACTTGTAAAAACACCTCTCACTGGACAAGTGAGTGTAAAAAGGGTGGAGCCCCCAGCACTGCAGCCCCTAAGGCACCTGCACCCACTAAAACAGCTAGCAGTGCTGGTTCACAAACCAAGGGGGTAGTGGGTATCACCTTGGGAACTGAAGGAGATTCTGACCTAGTCAGAACCCTTACACAGGCTGTTCTGATTTGTGAAGGGGACATAGACTTGACCCCTGACATAAGTCCCAGTAACCTGGGCAAATACAGACAGACACCTTTGATTAATAACAAAGTGGCTCAAGCTTACAGGGACACATGTGCCAGTGTCACTATGGTGACACCTAACTTTGTGGACCCTGGACAATACATGCCAGGTGATAATTACCTGGTGACCAATGCCAGCCATGTCACTACTGCACATAGTGTGGCAGTTGTTAACTTTTCCTGGGGAGGGGTAACTGGCCTAAAAAGAGTTGTGGTTAGTGCTGATCTCCCAGTTGAATGTTTGTTGGGCAATGACCTGGAGAGCTCTCTATGGTCAGAAGTTGAGTACAGGACTCATGCAGAGATGTTAGGGATATCATCACATGTCCTTGCTGTGACCAGGTCACAGGCCAAAAAGTGCCTCTCTGAACCTCAGGTCTTGGATCCTGGAACAATGGACCAAGTACCTTCCAAGAAGAAGAACAGGAGGGTTAAGGCTGTGCCTTCCCAACTGCCTGCAAGTGAGGATCAAGCTTCACAGGAAGCTGGTCTTGAGACCGCTGAAGGAACTGTCTCTGAAGAACTTGAACCTGACCAGGTTGAGTTTCTGGGGACAGGGGGACCTTCTAGGGCAGACTTGGGGCAGGCTCAGTTAACCTGTCCTTCTCTTGAACCCCTCAGACAGCAGGCTGCTGCTGAGGCTGCTGGGGAATGCTCAAGGTGCCCATAAAGTTTATTGGGATGAAGGACTCCTTTACACAGAGGGTAGAGACCCCAAGCCTGGTGCAACCAGGAGGTTGGTTATACCTCTGCAATTTAGGGGTTTCCTTCTCACCTTGGCCCATGATATTCCTTTAGCAGGACACTTAGGCCAGAATATGACCTGGGACAGGCTTGTCCCTCACTTTCACTGGCCTCACATGTCTGAAGACACCAAGGAGTTTTGTCGCTCCTGTGAAACCTGCCAAGCCAGTGGTAAAGCAGGTAGCACCACAAAGGCCCCCCTGATACCACTACCTGTGGTCGGAGTTCCCTTTGAAAGAGTGGGGATTGATATTGTAGGTCCCATGGATCCCCCTACAGCATCTGGGCACAGATTCATACTGGTGGTGGTGGACCATGCCACCAGGTACCCAGAGGCAATTCCACTTAGATCTACAACAGCTCCTGTTGTGGCCAGGGCCTTACTTGGAGTTTTCTCCAGAGTGGGGTTTCCTAAGGAGGTAATATCTGTCAGAGGTGCCAACTTCATGTCAGGATATTTGACAGCTATGTGGAAGGAATGTGGTGTCAACTACAAGTTCACCACTCCTTACCATCCACAATGTAATGGGCTTGTTGAAAGATTTAACAAGACCCTAAAGGGTATGATCAAAGGATTACCTGAAAAGCTCAGGCGGAGATGGGACATCCTTCTACCCTGCCTTTTGTTTGCTTACAGAGAGGTCCCTCAAAAGGGGGTTGATGTCAGCCCCTTTGAATTGTTATTTGGGCACCCTGTAAGAGGACCCGTATGTCTAGTGAAGGAAGGATGGGAGTTACCTCTCAAAAAGCCTAAAGAGGACATAGTGGACTATGTACTTGGTCTCCGCTCCAGGATGGCAGAGTACATGGAAAAGGCATCCAAAAACCTTGAGGCTAGCCAAGAATTACAGAAAGCTAGGCATGACCAAATGGCTGTCTTGGTTGAGTTTCAGCCAGGACAGAAGGTATGGGTGTTGGAGCCAGTGGCCCCAGCAGCACTCCAAGACAATGGTCTGAACCCCATACAATTCTGGAGAAGAAGAGAGAGGTTACCTACTTGGTGGACATAGGAACTCCCAGGAGCCCCCACAGGGTGCTCCATGTCAACAGACTAAAGGCATATGTCAACAGGGAAGACATGGGCTTGCTCATGGCTACAGATGAGGGACAGGAGGAAGAGAGTGACCCTCTCCCAGACCTGCTCACTCAGAACCCTGAGGATGGCTCAGTTGATGGTGTGGCCTTAGATGGCAGCCTCACTGAACATCAACAAAATGACTGTAGACAAGTTTTGCAGGCATACAGGCATATGTTCTCATTGACACCCAGTCAGACTAACTGGTGTACCCATGTGGTGGACACTGGTGACAGTCTTCCTGTTAAGAGCAAGATTTACAGGCAACCTGATCATGTCAGGGACTGTATAAAGACTGAGGTGCAAAAGATGCTGGAATTAGGTGTCATTGAGCCTTCGGAGAGCCCCTGGGCTAGCCCAGTGGTTCTGGTCCCCAAACCTCACACAAAAGATGGCAAGAGAGAGATGAGGTTCTGTGTGGATTACAGAGGACTCAATGCTGTCACCAGGACAGATGCACACCCTATTCCAAGGGCAGATGAGCTCATTGACAAGTTGGTTTCTGCCAAATATTTGAGCACATTTGACTTGGCAGCTGGCTACTGGCAAATCAGGTTAGCTGAGGAGTCTAAAGCCAAGACAGCATTTTCTACCCCTAGTGGGCATTATCAATTTGTGGTGATGCCCTTTGGTTTGAAAAATGCACCTGCCACCTTCCAAAGGTTGGTGAATCAAGTCCTCACTGGGTTGGATGACTTTTGCACAGCATATCTGGATGATATTGCTGTCTTTAGCTCCACCTGGGAGGATCACCTGGTCCACCTGAAGGAAGTGCTTGAGGCAATGCAGAAGGCAGGCCTCACTATCAAGGCAACAAAGTGCCAGATAGGGCAGAGTAAGGTTGTATACCTGGGCCACCTTGTAGGTGGAGGCCAAGTTCAACCACTGGAGAGTAAGATCCAGACCATCAAGGACTGGTCCCCTCCAACTACCCAGACTCAGGTCAGAGCTTTCCTGGACCTGACCGGATACTACAGGAAGTTTGTTAGGAACTGTGGGTCCATTGTGACTCCTCTTAATGATCTGACATCCAAGAAGATGCCCAGAAAGGTTCAGTGGACAGAAAACTGTCAAAAGGCATTTGATGACCTGAAGAAGGCCATGTGCTCTGCACCTATCCTGAAGAGTGCTGACTACTCAAGAGAGTTCATTGTCCAAACAGATGCTTCTGAGTTGGGAGTGGGAGCAGTGCTTTCACAGCTTAATGTAGATGGCCAGGACCAGCCCATTGCTTTTATTAGCAGAAGGCTGACCCCCAGAGAAAAATGTTGGTCAGCTATTGAGAGGGAGGCCTTTGCTGTGGTGTGGGCCCTGAAGAAGTTGAGACCATACTTGTTTGGCACTCACTTCAAGATTCAGACCGACCATAAGCCCCTCTTATGGCTTAATCAGATGAAGGGTGAAAACCCCAAACTACTCAGGTGGTCCATTTCCCTGCAGGGGATGGACTTTACAGTGGAGCACCGCCCAGGGACTGACCATGGCAACGCAGATGGTCTCTCCAGGTACTTCCACTTAGAACATGAAGACACAACTGGTCAAGGTTAGTCTAATGTCCCTGCGTTTGGGGGGGGGTTGTGTAGGAGAGTAGGGTCTGCTATCCTATGGTCACCCCAAATTCTTGCTTTTTGCCTCACTGGTTTATGACTTAATGTGGCTGTGGGCCTGCTAATCAGACCCACAGCCTGCTGTTCTCTCTCTAAATTACAGCCAATGCACCCTAGGTGCATTACGAATTGGAACTGGTTCACCTTATTGGCCCCTGTAACAGTGTACCCTAGGTACCCAGGGCATAGGTGTTTCCGAAGCCTACCAGGGGCTGCAGCATGTATTGTGCCACCCCTGGCCTGGCCTCCATATTTGACACAACTGGCTGATCACTCAGCTGGGGTAAGTTGGTGTAATCACCTCTTACTTAGATATAGTATCCCTATATCTAACCTTAACTGGACATATATGTTCCTATTAGCCACTCCTATGGAAGACCTCATCAATCCTGGAGGCAGAGTGCTTGGAAATATGTGAGATGGTGCTCTAGCATGAGTTGAGCCTGTCTGCAGCTGTCGGGAACCACTCCCTTAGCTGCTCCGGGATATTGCCATACCATATACTCTTAAGTGCATTATAATCCTCGCGGTTATTTGCTATCTTTGGTTTGGCTTTATCAAAACATGTCGAGTAAGGTGTCATACGAATTGGAATACTATCCCCTCGACAGTTCTGTCGACGGGGATAGCATTCCACCCTTCTAGAGGGACACAACATGTGTGTAGCCTTAACCCCGGTTAAAGTTAACCAGAGCCTCAGCATCACAAAATGGATGCTGCCACCACAGACACAAGTCTGACCTCCTGCTGCTGGGAGTCCTTCCAGCAAGGGAGGCTTGGAAAAAGGGTTTCCTGCCTTGGGAGGTGCGAGCACCACCCCAGACAGGGTTTTGTGTATTGGGTAGGACAGGGCTGAATAGATTGAGACATGCCCAGGGCACACAAGGTGTCCCTGTGCATAAGCCAGTCCAAACCGGTCCAGGGACTTTCCAGACCCAGGCCTGGCGAGGAGCTGGACAAAGGAAAGGGGGTGTAACCGCCCCCCTTCCTGGTCCCACCCAGAGCAGGGACCTAGTAGGTGATCCACCCCTCAGATTGGGAATAAGAGTGGGAGCAGTGCCATTGCACAGCAGATCATCCTGAAATCAACTTTAAACAAAGAAGAAGACTGGACTTCGACATTCTGTTGCACAGAAGACTGAAGAGAATCTCCCTTGTGGCCTAGGAGTGGCCACCCTGTGAAAGCAAGTACCAACCAGCTAATCGACGTCTGCTTTGTCGCCACCTCCCGCCGGAGCCCGAGCCCAGAGCCTGACAAGACCCAGACTCCCAGACTTTTCACAGCTCGATCCACAGTCCCTGCAAAGAAGGGACCCGTGGAGGCACCGAGAGACGTGGGACTGGACCTCTTGGAAGACACTCAAAGAGCTGACTGCGCAGCATCAGAGGCATCCTCGACGTTGTGCTTTGGGGACTGTGAACCCCCACCGCCGAGCAGCCCTTGCACCGAAGATCAGCCCCCCAGCATCTCCACGATCTGCGTGGGGCCCTTTTGCATTGTGCCACTTGATGCGCCATCCCGGCCACTAGCCACGTGGTCAGCGGGCATCTTGGAGATGAAATCGAAGATTTACACTGCGGGTCTGGTTGCTCTAGACTTGCCCTAGCTCCTGTAAAAAGGAGCACCCACTCTGACCTTGCTGTTCCGAGTGATAAGCCTGCGTGGCTTGCATTAGCCAAGGCCTGTTTGCTCCAATCAAGTTGTCGACACAGCCAACTGCGAGAAGCCTGCGTGGGACAGCTCGTGACCGACTCCCGGACATCCTCGACCCCCGGTGTCCACGTGGCTGCGGAGAGAAGCTACACCTCAACGCCTGTTTGCAACCGACATCGCCTGGTTCCAATCTGGTTCCACGGTAGTCACTGGCTAGTGACTTTGAACATTGTCCCCTCTGCTTTCATGTCTTCACATCTTCAGATCCACCCGTGGATCCACCGTAACTCTTCACATCGAGCCGCTTGCAGCATCTTCAGCTCCAAGCACCATCGACCAGCGTGACGAAACCCGACACTACTTTGACCCTATGCACCCGCTTCCTGTGGGTGAGGTAACTCAGCTCCGCCAGTGTTCCTACACTGGTACACATCTCTAGGGCCTGTGTCTCAAGTTTCAGCTTTCTAGGTCACTCGGAAGGTTCCGAACTAACTAACTTTGTACTTTTTACGCACCATAGACTTTGCATTGGTGAGTGCGTGCACTTTAAACACTGCACCCGAGTCCCGCGGGCCTTTCCCGACTTAGTCACTGCTAGTCCCGAACAGCTCCAGCGATTCCCAAGGCCCTAGGCCTGTTTCCTTTTAGATTTGTATCTCTTATACCACTTTCTTAGTATATGGTTTAGGTGGCCTCTAGGGCTCATCCATATTGTGCAACTTTTGTGTATTTTAAACTGTCTTGTGTTTAACGCTTGTGCTTCTGTGCTCATAAAGAGTCCAGGGGATACTTTTAGTTAATAAATCTATATATATTTTCAATATATATCTGTGTGGTGTCCTTTCATTTGGTATTCAAGGGGGGTGTGTATGGTAATACAGCTGGCTTCACATGCCTTTCCGAGTTTAGCCTAAGACTGCTTTGTCCACGTTAACACTAGGATAACTGGTCTATAAGGTTGACTTACAACCAATCATCATAAGGGTTGCTTGGCATGGTACAAAGTGATCACTAGAATTAGTGAGCATTATATACCATGCCAACTTCTCACAACCTCCAGCATCAGGGCAGCCCAGCTGCCTCACCCACTACCCAAAATATGCAGCCAGAGGCACCTATAGCCACAGCAGTCTCCCAATATCCCCAGAAACAACACATGGCCTTCCAACGCCGTGTGTTAGAGGACCAGATGGAGACGGCTGAGCAGGGACAGGTGGGGTTCGACCTCATTGCTACCAAACTGGACAGCATGCATGGGTGTCTAGTTCCCATCAGGGACCAGCTCCAGTCCCTAACGGACACCTACGGCCTGCTACATGGTCTCCAACGAGCCCTGACTGACATCGCTGGAGTCATGACGCAGAGAGAAGAACACCTCTCCGCTAGGAGTGGCTCCAGCAATTCCAGCCATGAGCTGGCACACATGCAGACGCTCATGGAGGACATGGTGCGGATAGAGGCAGAAAGGCTGGCAGCCACCACTGCACATCAGCGAAATGGATCTACCATGCCCTGCAGATCCTCATCATGTCATTGCTGCCACAAGGTGTGCCACTGATGAATGCTGCTGCCCCCACACCATCCACATCTCCGCACCCTGGTGTGTCACTCCCTCGCAGTGCTGCAGGCATATCTACTCCGGCACCTGATGTGTCACTGCCACACAGTGTGGCTGACAATCCTCCTCTGGCCCCTGATGTGTCAATGGCACACAGTGCCACAGCCGGTACTGCAACACCCACCGGTGGGGCAGAGCACACAACCAAGGAAGAGGACGTGGATGGAATTGTGGTCAGAAGGAGGCACTAGCATTCATTTCCGCCACCTGGCCTGTTTCTGCGTGGTGCCGCACATTGCCCCATGACCCTCCACTGACCCCTGATACACTCCACAGCACTCACCTTGGACCGCAACATGGACTGCCATATCCTAGTTGATGACCAATGACACAGCGACCAGGATACGGACTGTACCCTTCCTCTTCGGCAGACCACTCCACTTACGGTCTGAGGGGGGCCCACATAGCTACCTGTTACAGACGTACTAGCTGGTTGTGTGCAGGTCACTGGTCTAGTTGTCAGCATGTCACGGCCACTCCCTGGGGGCATGTTTGCACAAACACCACACCCATCCAACACAGGCATCACAGGCCATGTGACCCGGAAAATATAAGGGGCCGTCAACATCACATTTCCCTCTGCCGGTGGTGACTGGCTGACAGACGCTCCACGGTTCTCAATCATAAAGGGCCCATGAGTTGTTGCGCACAGGGCTAGTGGCACCCAAAGCCTTGCGGCTGTCACGGGCCTACCACCACGTGGCACTGACTGGCGTTGCACAGGGTTTAGGGGCGGGAAGAATTTGCTGAGTTGCCCTATGCAAAATTCTGCTAAACGGCAAGTAATCTCTGCGAGCATGCGGAATTGTGCGTGCTCACAAAGATTTCTTGTTGCGCCCATTGTAATCTAAGGAGTAAGGACGTGATAGTGAGTGAGAGTGCAGGAGGTGTGCCAGGGCCAGCCAAGGGGAGAGAGACAGGCTGCAGGGGGCAGAGATGATGAGGAGAGTGAGGGAGGTGGTTAAGATAGTGCCCCCCCACACACACCAATGGTGTAACAGCGTCATGGCTCGGGGGTTGTTGTCGTCTGCGCCGGTCCTACTCCTGGCCAACACACCCACATGCACACTCACTCACACACATGCATGAAGCTTGACGAAGCGCGCGACGTCGCTCGCCTGGCCCATGTCCGACACAGAGCTCAGAGCCCTCAGATTGCAAAACCCATATCTCTCCACAGATATATGGTCTCATTTAAGGGCCAGTAATTCTGTCAGTCTGGCCACTGACAAACGAGGGCACCCCGCTGCCAATCCGCCACCGAGAGCGATGCACGCTCCTCCTGTGTCATCAGGCCGGGAAATTACGGGCGGCGTTGGCCTTTGCTTGCAAGACTCATAATAAGAAGTCCTACCACAAAAGAGGATTTGGGACCAGTTAATATATGGTGGGCTTGCGAGGGTGACACCGAACACTTGCTCGGAAACTGGGGACACCGGGGTCAGTGAAGACACTCGGAAAAAATACACACCATTAATGACATGAAATAATATGTGTCAAGCGCACATTGGCAACATCCCTGGATACCGACGGAAGATGCAGCCCGGGCCATGACAGGTGCACCTCGCCTAGCCCTGAAGCTTGAGCATGGGCTTGGACATAGTTAGAAAGGCCACAACGTAGGACACAAAACTGAAAGTTGCCATGATGCATTACAGCTCCGGTGTCCTGAGATAATGATGACCTAAACACTGCACGCAATCATTGGTAGGAAAATAAGCAAACATTTGGACAGTACTTACAGTCAGTAACTTAGAGGCAATGTGTGAAGTATTAATGCAGAACACAAATAATAATAACATGAAAACACAACCCACATAAAAATCCTACACCAATTTAGAATAATATAGTACAATTTATTTAATGCTTGAACACTAAAACAATAGAAATCCAATTAGTGGAACCAGAAATATGCAATTTTAAAATAGTTCTTAAAAGTACCCAGCACTTATTGTGGTTTTCTGGTAATGCATCACTGGGACATAGGCATTAGTGCAGGCTGACTTCGATGGAGCATGGGAAGGATAAAAGGACCATGTGAGGCCAGCTGATGATTGTACCTTTAGTCCAGGATGTGAAGCCTTGCGCCACTGTTAGAACGGGGGTCTCTACTTGGCAATGGTTTGCACCTTTTTCTAAATAGGGACCCTTTCTTCTAGTCAGCCTAAGGGGGCTACACTCCTAAAATAACCCCTGCTCAACCCTGTGGTAGCTTGGCACGAGCAGGTAGGCGTATCTCGTAGGCAGTGTGTAAAGCATTTGTGAACACATACAGTAATACAGTGAAAACAGATGGACACCAAACAGGTTTTATAAAAAGAAGTATTCTTTATATAAACTTAACACTGTAACCAAATGACAAAAATCCACAATAAAGTATTAGGAAAATTACTTTTAAATGATAAAAATAGCTTAGTTCAAAGATGATGTTAAATGCGACGCGTTTCTCACTAAGTACCTTTGGATGCGTAACGCAAGATAAACAAAATGTTGCAGGGAGGACACTGTGACAGTTCCTTGCTTCCGGGGAGGTGATGCATCTGTTCGTCAATGCTTGTGCAAAGTAGGCAATGCATCGGTTTCTTACTGGAGAGGAGGTGATGCGTCGATCTCGCAACAAGATGGCTCCTCAATGCGATGTGACAATCCGGTGCGATGCAACAAGATGGTGTCTTTGATGTGGTGCGATGACGCGTAGGTGCACCCCCGATGGCCATTCGGCTACTTGGGAACTTCTGAGCCACCACAGGCACTGCGACTCGCTTCTTTGGTGATGTGACAATGACCTCTGTCGCGGCGACACACTTCTCCCGTGATGCAACGGCAACAACTGTAACGGCGTTGCGCTTCTTCTCGTTACGTCACGCTTCTAGCTCCCAACAATATGCAGGCTTCTGCAGACAGAATACCCAGAAAGGAAATTTAGGGGGGAGCTGATGGTGAAGTCTTGTATCCCTGAGACTTCAGCAGGAGGCTTGCATGATTCAAGCCCTTGGAGATTCTTCTTCAAGATGATGAAAGTTCATTAAAAGTTCCTTCTCCTTTCCTTGGCAAATAAGTAACCACTGTAGGCCAACCCCATAAAATAGCACAATGGCACAGAGGCAGTCAAATCCTTCATCTTCCTTGGTTCCTTTACGTAGCAAAGGTACGTCTTGATTCCCAGAAGTGATCTAAAGTCTTGGGGTCTGTGCCCCAAAATTTATACTATTAATGTCTTTGTTCTCTGAAGGCAGAGAGTGTCTGTACCTGGCCCAAACCAGTTCTGTCCTCACTGGTGCAGCTTCCTGGCAGGAGGTTGAGACTGTATTGTTGAAAGCAGACCTGGCCCAGGCAGCTGAAAGGAACTCTCCCCCCTACTCTCTATGCTATGAGGGCTCAGGTGAGTGAAAGGAAATCTCCGCCCCCTACTCTCTTTCAGCCAAGGTCCTATTCAGCCCAGCCCTGACTCATCAGACTGCTGGAGCCCAAGCTCTCCTGTCACTCACAAACCAGACATGAAATGCACAACCTAGCAGAGGCAGGCTGGATGGTTAGGTAAGAAAATGCCTACTGTCTGAAAGTGGTATTTTCAAACACAGGATGTAAATTCACCTTCACAAAAAGATGTATTTTAACATTCTTTGTTCAGGCATACTAAATTTATTTTTCCACCATGTTCCCTGGGTCAGCTAAGATTATAGGATGTAATATTTAAACTGCCCATTCTGGCCTATGGGGACAGGTAGACTTTCAATAGTGAAAAACTAAATTGGCTATAATTCAGTATCAGGACATGCCACACACACAAGGGCATGTCCTACCTTTTATTTACAATGCCCCCTTGCCCTTGGGCCTACCTTAGGGGTGGCTAACGTAGAAAAGGGAAGATTTAGGGACTCTTAAGTGGGTGCACTTACCAAGTCAACATGACAGTACTAGACTGCACACAGGCTCTGCAATGGCAGGCCTGAGACACACTTTACAAGCTGCTTCAGCGGGTGACACAATCAGTGTTACAAGCCCACTAGCAGCATTTGATCTTCAGCTCCTGGGCACACACGGTACACTCTGCTAGAGTCTGACAAGTAAATCAAATAATCCAATCATGGTGTCAGTAATCCATTACAACAATTTACAATAGGGAGCACTTCCACTGTGGCACTGAATAGCAGTGGCACAGTGCCCAATGCATGTGAACCAGCAAATAAATTAGAAACAGAGTGGACAACAGCGAAAAATGGAAAGGAGACTCACGCCAATGGTACCAGGTCTAACACGTGTCCCCTTCAGCTGAAATATGGGGAGAACTACCCAGCCTCTTGGAAGTTCTCTTCACTAAGGCGGAAAATTCTAGACATACCATTAGCATTGGCGTGTTCTGTACCAGTGGGGTGTTCCACCATGAAGTCCATTCCCTGTAGGGAAATGGACAATGGTGATCCCCTCTCCACCGCCGTGCTGAGTGGTCGCTCCCCAGTCTCCCTGGCGAGACCTGGTATCATTGTACTGCCTACCATAGCTTACTAGCCTTGTGCTGCCTTGCTCGCTGCTCCGCTATCATTAATTGTCTTCAGCTGATTAGCATTGTGCTGCCTTGCTCGCTGCTCCGCTTGTACTTTAATTAAAATTGGCCAGTATCTGTTTATACTGTTATCCCCTGCTCGCTGCTCCGCTTTCAGCATTTGTTTCATTAGCTTATTAGCCTTGTGCTGCCTGCTCGCTGCTCCGCTTGTACTTTAATTAAAATTGGCCAGTATCTGTTTATACTGTTATCCCCTGCTCGCTGCTCCGCTTTCAGCATTTGTTTCATTAGCTTATTAGCCTTGTGCTGCCTGCTCGCTGCTCCGCTTGTACTTTAATTAAAATTGGCCAGTATCTGTTTAAACTGTTATCCCCTGCTCGCTGCTCCGCTCTACCTGCGCAGAACCTTCCACACTTAGCGCGATCACCCACGGCGCTGTTCTCTGCCCTCCCCTCCGCTGCCATTTTGGGTGTTGTTGTTTGTGTTGGGTCAGCGTCCTCGTGAGCCCGCCCCGCCTCCCAGCTGAGCCGCCCTCCCACTGACGATATACAGCGCTTCCATACCTGAAAGCGCTGTGATCCCCTCTCCACCGCCGTGCTGAGTGGTCGCTCCCCAGTCTCCCTGGCGAGACCTGGTATCGTTGTACTGCCTACCATAGCTTACTAGCCTTGTGCTGCCTTGCTCGCTGCTCCGCTATCATTAATTGTCTTCAGCTGATTAGCATTGTGCTGCCTTGCTCGCTGCTCCGCTTGTACTTTAATTAAAATTGGCCAGTATCTGTTTATACTGTTATCCCCTGCTCGCTGCTCCGCTTTCAGCATTTGTTTCATTAGCTTATTAGCCTTGTGCTGCCTGCTCGCTGCTCCGCTTGTACTTTAATTAAAATTGGCCAGTATCTGTTTATACTGTTATCCCCTGCTCGCTGCTCCGCTCTACCTGCGCAGAACCTTCCACACTTAGCGCGATCACCCCCGGCGCTGTTCTCTGCCCTCCCCTCCGCTGCCATTTTGGGTGTTGTTGTTTGTGTTGGGTCAGCGTCCTCGTGAGCCCGCCCCGCCTCCCAGCTGAGCTGCCCTCGCCCCTCCCCCTCCCCACCATCCATATATGACAGTAGCCCATGCGCGCAGCGACCACGCCCAATCCGCGCCGAAGGTGCGCCAAAGGTAAGCCCGTCTACGCCTGTCCGCGCCTGGACCGCGCCCAGCGCCAGAGCCCCTGGTCCTCGTAACGTCCACCCCTCCCGCATTACTTACGATGCCAGCACCCTCCTAGCCCTTAACCCCGGCCGTTCCCCCTACTGCGTCCAAGCCGCCCCTGGACACACCCATGGACCCTTTTCCTGCATCTCCTGCAAGTTCGACGGCACCAAGAACAACTCCTCATCTACGAACACACAACAGATATCCGACCCCACCCACCTACAATGCATCCTGCTCAACACCCGCTCGGTCCACAGGCACGCCATTGACCTCTGGAATCTACTAGGCACCATCTCTCCGGACGTCGCCTTCCTAACAGAAACATGGATGAACGCCGCATCAGCCCCAGACATCACCATTGCCATTCCGGAAGATTATAAGATCATTCGCAAGGACCGTACAGGCCACACAGGAGGAGGCATCGCTATCGTCCATAAGAAATCCCTCCGTATCTCAACCAGCTCAGACGTCAATCTCGCCAATTCTGAACACCTTCACTTCCAGATCCACATCGACCCCAAGACCACACTCAGAGGCACCCTCCTTTACAGGCCACCAGGACCCCGCGCACAATTTAGTGAAGACATCACGGACTTCATCACTCCACACGCGCTCCCCTCCAAGGATTACATCCTTTTGGAAGACCTCAACTTTCACCTTGAAAAGAACAACGACTGCAACACCACCACCCTTTTGGACAACCTCGCCAACCTCGGACTTAAGCAACTGGTCACTACCCCCACCCACATCGCAGGTCACACAATCGACCCTATCTTCACCTCCAGCAAACATGTCTCCTTCAACCACACCACAGCTCTCCTTTGGACTGACCACAGCTGCGTTCACTTTACCTACAACAAGCCCACATCCAACAACCATCCTCAACCTACTCTGCTAAGAAACTGGAACAAAATCACCATCGACCAAATCTCCTCATCGCTTCTTCAAAACCCCCCAGCCCACTCCTCAAACCCAGACCAAGCAGCCACCAACCTCACCCAATGGCTTTCCAACAGCGCCGACATCCTAGCACCACTGAAAAAACGACAAAACAAACTAAGCAGCACGAAGGCCTCCTGGTTCAACGATGATCTTAAGAAATCCAAGAAACTCTGTCGCTCCCTTGAGAAGGCCTGGAAAAAAGACCCAACCACCAGCACCAAGGACGCCTTCAAAAACGCCACCCGCATACACCACCAAATGATTCGGAATGCCAAGAAAAACGCTTTCAAGGACCGACTAGATAACAACGCCCATAACAGCAAGGAATTATTCAACATCGTCAAGGAATTTACCAACCCTTCAGCCAACTACAACGACATCACCCCCTCTCAAGCCCTCTGCGACTCCCTAGCCTCATTCTTCCACAACAAAATTGCAGACATCCACGACAGCTTCGATAACCGACCTGAAGACCAACCCACCCAACCCCCTGCAGGACCCCCACCCCCCCTGAACATCCTCAATGACTGGAAGCCAATCTCCACTGAGGACACCATCCGTCTGATGAACTCTATCCACTCAGGATCCCCCACAGACCCATGCCCTCACCACATCTTTAACAAAGCAGATTCCATTATTGCACCGCACCTCCGAGACGTCATCAACTGCTCCCTCAACTCCGCAACCTTCCCGGAAAGCTGGAAACATGCCGAACTCAGCGCCCTCCTGAAGAAACCCACAGCTGACCCCACCGAACTCAAAAACTACCGCCCTATCTCACTCCTTCCATTCCCGGCCAAAGTCATCGAGAAAGCGGTCAACAACCAGCTCGCCGCATTCCTCGAAACCAACAAATCCCTCGACTCCTCACAATCTGGCTTCCGAGCCAAGCACAGCACTGAAACCGCCCTCATCGCAGCAACTGATGACATTCGAACTCTACTGGACAATGGAGACACAGTCGCCCTCATCCTCCTCGACCTCTCCGCAGCCTTCGACACGGTCTGTCATAGCACCCTTTTACAACGCCTCAGAAACGTCGGAATACAAGGAAAAGCACTGGAATGGATCACCTCGTTCCTCACCGGAAGAACCCAGAGAGTCCGTCTTCCACCATTCAAGTCAGAAGCCACTGAAGTCATCTGCGGCGTACCACAAGGATCTTTACTCAGCCCCACCCTCTTCAACGTATACATGAGCCCCCTCGCGGCCATCGCTCGCCAACACAACCTCAATATCATCTCATACGCCGACGACACTCAACTGATCCTATCACTCACCAGAGACCCTAACACTGCCAAAACCAACCTGCATGAAGGAATGAAAGAAGTAGCCGAATGGATGAAGCACAGCCGTCTGAAACTGAACTCAGACAAAACAGAAGTCCTCATCCTAGGCACCTCCCCCTCCGCCTGGGATGATTCTTGGTGGCCAGAGGCCCTCGGAAAAGCACCCATTCCGACGGACCACGCACGGAACCTGGGCGTCAACCTGGATTCCTCACTCTCCATGAACAGACAAATCAACGCCGTTTCTTCATCTTGCTTCAACATCCTTCGCATGCTCAATCCCCACCGAAACTAGAAAAACAGTCACCCACGCTCTGGTCACGAGCCGACTCGACTACGGAAACACCCTCTACGCCGGTACCACCGCAAAACTCCAGAAAAAACTCCAACGCATCCAGAACGCCTCAGCCAGGCTCATATTAGACATCCCGCGTAAAGAACACATCTCTGGTCACCTGAAAAACCTCCACTGGCTCCCAGTCAATAGGAGGATTACTTTCCGGCTCCTAACCCACGCACACAAAGCACTCTACGAAATCGGACCCGAATGCCTCAACACACGACTTTCTTTCTACACCCCCTCCCGCCAGCTACGTTCCTCCAACCAAGCCCTTGCCACTGTACCTCGCATCAACAAAACCACCATGGGAGGTAGATCCTTCTCCTACCGGGCAGCCAAAACCTGGAACTCACTTCCTACTCACCTTCGCCTTACTCAGAACCACCTAGCATTCAGAAAGCAACTCAAAACGTGGATATTTGACAAGTAATTCCCCACCCTTCCTCAAGCGCCTTGAGACCCTCTGGGTATGTAGCGCGCTATATAAATCTTCTTGACTTGACTTGACTTGACCACCTCAACAACTTTGGATTCTCACCCCTCACCAACCATCTGAGGGGCCTGTGATTGGTCTGGACCAGGAAGTGAGTTCCTAACAAGTAGGGTCTCAACTTCTTCAGTGCCCAGACCACAGAAAATGTCTCACACTCAATTGCACTCCACCTCTGTTCCTGTGGTAGTAACCTCCCACTGACGAAGGCTACGGGTTGGTCTACGCCCTCCTCATTCATCTGTGAAAGAACACATCTCACACCATGCTCTGAAGCATCTGTCTGAACAATGAAGGGTTTTGAGAAGTTGGGTGCTTCAAGCACGGGTGCTGTGCACATGGCAGTCTTTAGGGTGTCAAAGGCGTTTTGACAGGTGTCAATCCAGTTCAATTTCTTGGGCAGCTTCCTGGAAGTCAGCTCAGTCAAGGGTTCAACAATGTTGCCATACCCTTTGACAAACCTCCTGTAGTACCCTGTGAGTCCTAAAAAAGGCTCTCACCTTTGTCTGGGTTATGGGGTGTTCCCATGCCAGGATGGTATCAATCTTGGGTTGTAGGGGCACCGCCTGTCCGCTTCCTACCTGGTGCCCCGAGTACACCACAGTACCGTGCCCGATCTGGCATTTGCTTGCCTTGATCATAAGGCCTGCTCTTCGCAGCGCCATCAACAATTCCCAGAGGTGGCGCAGATGTTCATCCCAGGTGGAACTAAACACTGTAATGTCATTCAGGTAGGCAGCACTGAAATCTTCCAGTCCAACCAACAACTGGTTGACCAATCTCTGAAAGGTGGCAGGGGCATTCTTCATCCCAAAGGGCATAGCCCGGAATTGGTAGCACCCATCTGTGTGGAAAATGCTGACCTCTTTTTGGCCCCATCAGTTAAGGTGTTCTGCCAGAACCCAGACGTCAAATCAAACGTACTGAGGTACTGTGCAACCCCTAGCTGACCAATGAGCTCATCAGCTCTATGGATGGGGTGCGCATCAGTCTTGGTGACTAAATTGAGTTCTCGGTAGCCCACACAAAACCGGAGTTTGGTTGTGGCACCAGGCACAGCAGGCTTTGGGACCAAGACCACTGGGCTGGCCCAAGGGCTGTTAGAGGACTCAATCACCCCTAAGGCAAACATCTTGGAGACCTTCTCCTTGATGTAAGCTCTGACCCTGTCAGTCAATCTGTAAGCTTTGTGCTTAACAGGAGGACTGTCCCCAGTGTCCACATCATGGACGCACCACTCTGTGACACCAGGAACCACGGAGAACAGATGAGTGAACTGTCCCAACAGTTGGCGACAGTCATTCTGCTGCTCAGGGGTCGGGGTGGTAGAGAGGCTTAGACCATTCACTGACCCATCTTGCTCTGTTTCAGACAGCAGGTCAGGAATAGGCTCAGTCTCCTCCTCCCTTTCAGCATCTATTGCTAGGAGCATGCCCATTTCGGACCTCTCCAAGTGGGGATTTAGGCAGTTAACATAAAGGACCCGCAAAGGGTTCCTAGGAAACTGCAAGTTCACCAGGTAGGTGACATTACTCTTGTGCTCAAGCACCACAAATGGTCCAATCCACCTATCCTGGAGTGCACAGGGCTCCACTGGGGCCATGACCCAAACTTTCTGTCCAGCCCGAAACTCGATTAGAGTGGCATTCTGATCATACCACCATTTCATCTCTTCTTGGCTGGCTTACAGATTCCCCTGGGCGAGCTGTCTGAAACGTCTAGTCTGGTTCCTGAAGGCCAGCATGTAACTGTGTACTTCCTGGGGAGGTTTAATGGGAGCAATCTCCCAGCCTTCTTTCATCAGACTCAGAGGTCCTCTTACCTGGTGACCATACAGCAGTTCAAAGGGACTGAACCCTAAGGACTTCTGTGGCACCTTACGGTAAGCAAAAAGAAGGCGTGACAAGAGGATGTCTCACTTACACCTCATGGTTTCCTCAAGAATCATAATCATGCCCTTCAGGGTCCAGTTGAATCTCCCAACCAGCCCTTTATGTTTGGGGTGGTAAGGATTGGTGAACTTGTATGTTGCATAGCACTCCTGCGACAGGGACTTCATATATTTGGATATGAAGTTGGTATCACGGTCTGACGCCACCTCTCTGGGGTACCCCACATGGGAGAAAATCCCCATTAATGCACGTCCCACTATGGGGCTGTCACTGTCCTGAGAGGGATGGATTCCGGGTACCGGGTAGCATGGTCCAGCAAGACCAAGATAAACCTGTTGCCCATGGCTGTCTTGGGGTCCAGAGGCCCCACAATGTCAATGCCCACCAGGTCAAAGGGGGTACTGACCACAAGGAGGAAAGTTCGGAGAAGAGCATTGTGCATCTTTCCACGTTTACCACTTGCCTGGCAAGTCTAACTAGTCCTGCAACGAGTGTCTGAACTCTTGTGCATCTGGGGCCAATAAAAGTGGATGACAACCCTGTCAAAGGTTGTGTCCTGCCCCAGAGGTACATCATGAGCCAAACCCAGTAGGAAGGCTCTGAAGCGCTGGGGTACGACCAACACACGGATTGATCCAGGCTCAGCAACCTTAGGCTCGCTATACAGGAGACCATTCTCCTAGTAGATCCAATGCCATCCAGACTGATCACCTACTGCCTGTTTTGTGGCCTACTGCCGCAAACCCACAAGAGAAGGGCACTTCTTCTGCCATTGATGGGCACCCACTGCCTCTATTTCTTAGTGTTATCAGGCAGATGGGATGTAGGGACCATCTCACAATCTCCTAAAGAGACAAGGGACATTTCTGCGGGACCTCACCCACCTTGGGCACCCATCTCCCCCTCTCAGGGCTACACTTGCCATCTGATGGGGTGGTGCATGAGGTGGTGCATTGGTATCCCTCTGGGGACACTTGGGATCATACCAACTGTGGCCCACTGGACCACACTTAAAACATGTAGGGACCTCTGCGAACAGGTTAACCTGTCGTGCCTGTTAGAAATGGGATTTCTGGTTGGCAAAGATTTGCACCAAAGTCAGGCAGAAACCACCACTCTAGTCAGGATAAATGGAGTTACCCTCCTAAATAACCCCTGCTCACCCCCTTGGTAGTTTGACACGATGAGTCAGGCTTATCTTAGAGGCAGTGTGTAAAGCATTTGCACATAACACACAGTTATACAATGTAATCACTACAAACTGACACCACACCAGTTTAGATGTTTATATACAAGACCAAATACGATAAGACTCCACAATACAGTACTTTAAAGCTAGTTACTCCACCAGATATTTTTTAAATGGCAAAAATACGTTGAAACACAGTTTGTACGAGTCGGTAGCTCGGTCCGAGCCTACCGTGATGCCAAAAACAACGGAGTCTCGCAATTCCAACTGACTGTGCCAGCAACAGCGGGACAGGTTTATTCTCAGTACCTTTCTTAGTGCGGCTTACACAGAGGTACAAGTCGGTCTTGACATCCGTTACAGTTGCGATGCAAAGTGGAAGGGGTGCATGGTCGAAGCGGTGCATGGTGCGGTGCCTCTCGATGAGGCGCGAGCAGCGGCGCGGTGATGATCGTCCAGATGGAGTTGGTGAGACCAAGGCTTGCGGTGCCAGGCGAGAAGGTGATCGATGCGGTGCTGGCAGGTCGGGGTTCAGGTGACAGAGCCGGTCGTGGCATCTGTTGCGGTTACTGTGCAAAGTGGAAGCGGTACGGTGCCCCTCGATGCGGGGCACGCAGTGGCTCAGTGATGACCGTGCGGACAGTGACCAAGACGTGCGAGGCAGGGCGAGTCGGTGCTCGATGCGGTGCTGGCAAGTTGCGATGCAAGCGACGAGCCGGTTGACGGGAATCAGTGCTGGCCGAGCTTGACAGCTGTGCATGACGAGGCGGTCAAGGGCGTCGAGCCAGTGGTGACTGTGTCGGTGATACCAGGCCAGCAAAGTAGAGCGAGGCGATGCAGGTTGTGGTGCCCCTTGATTCGGTACAGGCAGCTGTTCAGTGATGATCATGCAGATAGCATTGGTGTGGCCAAGGCGTGCGGTGCAGGGTGAGATGGTGTGGCCTGCTGAGCCTTCAGGACACAAGGCCAGTGACGGAGTCAGATGACAGAGTTGGTTGCGGTTCCCTCTTCTCTTTGGCAACTAAAACAGCAGTTCCATGAGTGGTACCCAGAGGTTGGTGAAGTCTTTGCAGTCCCTGAGACTTCTTAACAGGAGGCCAGCTCAGTTTCAGGCCCTTGGAGATACTCAGTACAAGTAGAGAACGTTCAGGCCAGTCCTTTCACAGCAGAAGCAGCAGCTGCAGGTCAACCCAACAAAGCAACAACACAGCAAAGGGGCAGTACTCCTCCTGGCAGCTCTTCCAGCTCTTCTTCTTGGCAGGACCCTTGATTCCAGCGAGATCTAAAGTTCTGGGATTTGGGCCCCCTTTTTATCCTCAATTTCTCCTTGTACTCAGAAGGCAGAGAGGCCTTTGCCTAGTCCAAACCAGTTCTGGTCAGCCCTGAAGCACTTTGTTGACAAGACTCTGTGTTTCCTTTCACAGTGTAGGCCAGGGACATGAGACGCACGAAAGGAGGTGGGGCCAGCATTGTGGAGGGAAGGCCCAGTCCTATTCAGGTCCAGGGTACAACTCCTCCCACCCATTTACATGTAGATCTGCTATTCAGCCCTGTGCTGACTCACCCTGTCTTCTGGAATCCCCCACCCCCTGTCACTCAAACTACAGACAAGGATTACACAACCTAGCAGAGGCAGGCTTGGATGGTTAGACAAGAAAATACCTACTTTCTATAAGTGATATTTTCAAACACAGAATGTTAAAACCAACTTCACTAAAAGATGTATTTTATCATTCTGAGTTCAGGCATACTAAACTCAAATGTCTACCATGTTCCCTGAGTCAGTTAGGATTATAGGATGTTATAATCAAACTGCCCACTCTGGCCTATGGGGAACAGGTAACCTTGCAATAGTGAAAAACGAAGTAGGCTGTAATTCACTATAAGGACATGGCACACAAACCAGGGTATGTCCTATATTTTACATGCAATGCACCCTGCCCATTGGGGTACCTTGGGCCTACCTTAGGGGTGACTCACATGTAGAAAAGGGAAAGTTTAAGGACTTGCAAGTGTGTGTACTTGCCAAGTCGACGTGGCTGAACACAGGCTCTGCAATGGCAGGCCAGAGTTACACTTTATGGGCTGTTTGCATGGGTGGCACAATCCAGTGCTGCAGCCCACCAACAACATTTGATTTACAGGCCCTGTCACTCGCAGTGCACTTTACTAGGGACTGACTCATAAATCAAATAGGCCAATCATGGAAACACCAATCCATAACACATTTTAAACAGGAGCACTTGCACTTTACCACTGGACAGCAGTGAGGAAAGTGCGCAGAATCATTACACCAGCAAAACTAGAGTCAAAACCGGGAGGTCAGAAAGCAAAAAGTCAGGGGAAACAGGCCAAAAGATGATAAGTCTAACAGGGCCTCTGACTTCTTCTTAGGGGGAGGCTGGAAACGTTTACCTTGGTTCCTTTGGGAATTACTTTGTGGCCCTTTCTGGAACTCCTACTGTTCACCCCTGTCCCCCACTCTTCTGCTGGGGACCCTGCCCACCTTTGGCAAAGTCTCCCACTTGACCCTTGTGGACCCGGGTACTGACCCAGTGGTACGCCTCCTCAGCAAGCTTCCTAGGATTAGTTAGCTTTCTATCAATAAGGTGCTGGCGTATCTCTGGAAAAACAGTCACCTGACAAGTGCTCCCATGCAAACAAATCATAGAGCTCATCAAAAGTATTCACTTTGCTACCCTTCACCCAACTATCCATAGCTCTGCAAAAGAAAGATACACATTCTACCCAGGTAGTAGCCTCCAGTTTCTTACAATTCCTGAACCTCTGTGTATAGGGTTCTGGGGTCAACCTGGTCATCAGGGCTTCCTTCGTGTGGGCATAAAGCATCCTATTCTCACTGGGCAGGTCTAACAAAGTATCCCTCCATCACTAACAAAGCGGCCCCAAAACAACGCTCCACAATCCTTCTCAGGGAACATTGCCATTTCATAGGCTGCAAACCACTGCCCAATATCTTCATGCTTATGAAAATCCTTAATGACATCCTTGGAGAAATATACTCTTCCTTCTGCAGGTACATATGTTTTTAGGCTTCTAGCTTTGATCTCCAACTCAATCAACATTTTCTTATGTTATAATTGCATTCTCTCTCTTTCCAATGCTAACTTGTTATTTTCAAACTCAAGTTTCTTATTCTCTAGCTATTTTTGACTCACCATCTTGAGCTTGGCTAGCTCTATTGTATGCATTTTATTTCTCTCTCTGTCCTCTAGTTATCCTGGGGACAGGCCCTTGGAAGACATACTGCTGCCTGGCAGGGAAGGTACTCTCTCCCCGGCTGGACCCACTGGCCCATCTAGCTGCCCATCTGTATCCTCTGCCTATTCCACATGTTCAGAGGCATTTCTAACTTCCAACCAGGCCCTCAGCGCCTTTTGGAACTCATCCTTCTTGGTGAGGCCTGGAGTAGCAACTTTCAATTTTCTACAGAAGTATTTCAGATGTTTCACAGTGTAGGTATCCACCCTCTCTTCCTCAAAATCTAGATCCATAGATGCGTTGAATCCTGGTTTGCTCAAGGCAATAGGAATTGACAGTTTTTACCAAAAATTACAGCCCCAATAGACAAAATTCTACTAAAATGTGCATGATTGCGTTTGGTCTACACTCACTAGTTGTGTACACCAAGCGTTGTATATGAGTCACAAGTACAAGTCATGAATCCTCACTGCTGACCATCAATGTTAGAACTGGGGGTCTCTAGTTGGCAATGGTTTCACCTTTGTCCAAATAGGTACCCTTGCTTCTAATCAGGGTAAGGGGGCTACACTCCTAAAATAACCCCTGCTCAACCCTGTGGTAGCTTGAAACGAGCAGCTAGGCTTATCGCAGAGGCAGTGTGTAAATCATTTGTGAACACATACAGTAATACAGTGAAAACATTACAGATGGACACCACACAGGTTTTATAATAATAAGTATTCTTTATACAGACTTACCACAAGACCCAAACGACAAAAATCCACAATACAGTATTAGGAAAATGACTTTTAAATGATAAAAATAGCTTAGTTCAAAGATGATCGTAAATGTGACGAGTTTCTCACAAAGTACCTTTGGATTTGTAAAGCAAGATAAACAAAAGGTTTGCAGGGAGGACAATGTGACAGTTCCTTGCTTTGGGGGAGGCAATGCATCTGTTCCTCAATGCTTGCGCAAAGTAGGCAATGCATCGGTTCCTTACCGAAGAGTAGGTGATGCGTTGATCTCGCAATGCGTTCCGGTTGCGATGCGACAAGATGCTGCATCGATGTGATGCGATGATCCGGTGCGATACAACAAGATGGCATCTTTGATGCAGTGCAACGACGTGAAGGTGATGGGTGCATGCCCGACTGCTGTGTGGTGACTCGGGAACTTCTGAGCAGTGACAGGCCCTGCAACACACTTCTCCAGTGATGCGAAGACAACCCTTGCGGTGGCAACAGGTTTATACGGTGATGCGACAACAAACTGCTGCAACGGGGACACGCTTCTCTGGTGATGTGATAGCGACCTCTGTAGTGCCGACATGCTTCTCTGGTGATGTGACGGCAACAGCTGCGGAGGCGACATGCTTCTTGTTGCATCGCGCTTCTAGCTCCCAACAATATGCAGGATTCTGCAGACATGATTCCCAGCAAGGAAATTCAGTGGGGAGCTGGTGGCGGAGTCTTGTATCCCTGAGACTTCAACAGGAGACAAGCTCAATTCAAGCCCTTGGAGATTCTTCCTAAAGATGATGAGTTCATTAAGAGTTCCTTCTCCTTTCCTTGGCAAATAAGAAACCACTGTAGGCCAACCCCATAAAATAGCACAATCAGCTTCCTTGGTTCCTCTCCTTGGCAATATTTATATATATATATTTATACTACTAATTTATTTGTTCTCTGAAGGCAGAGAGTGTCTGTACTTGGCCAAAACCAGTTCTGTCCTCACTGGTGCAGCTTCCTGGCAGGTGGTGGAGACAGCATTGTTGAAAGCAGTCCTGGCCCAAGTAGCTGAAAGGAAATCTCCTCCCCCGCTCTCTATTCTATGAGGGCTCAGGGGAATGAAAAGAAATCTCTGCCCCTTTTCTCTATTCAGCCAAGGCCCTATTCAGCCCAGCCCTTCCTCATCCGACTGCTGGAGCCCAAGCCCTCCTGTCACTCACAAACCAGGCATGAAATACACAACCTAGCAGAGGCAGGCTAGATGGTTCTGTAAGAAACTATCTACTTTCTGAAAGTTGTATTTTCAAGCACAGGATGTAAAAATCACCTTCACTAAAATATGTATTTTAACATTCTGAGTTCAGGCATACTAAATTCGTTTTTCCACCATGTTCCCTGGGTCAGTTAGGATTATAAGATGTTATAATTAAACTGCCCATTCTGGCCTATGGGGACAGGTAACCTTGCAATAGTGAAAAATGAAATTGGCTGTAATTCACTATCATGACATGCCATACACACCAGGGCATGTCCTACCTTTGATTTGCAATGCACCCTGCCCTTGGGCCTACCTTAGGGGTGGCTAACATCTAGAAAAGGGAAGGTTTAGGGACTGGTAAGTGGGTGCACTTACCAGGTTGACATGGCAGTACTAGACTGCACACAGGCTCTGCAATGACAGGTGTGAGACACACTTTACAATCTGCTTCTGAGGGTGGCACAAACAGTGCTGCAAGCCCACTAGCAGCATTTGATCTACAGGCCCTGGGCACACATGGTGCACTGTAGTAGGGTCTGACAAGCAAATCAAATAAGCCAATCATGGAGTCACTAATCCATTACAACAATTTACAATAGGAAGCACTTGCACTGTGGCAGTGAATAGCAGTGGCACAGTGCCCAAAGAATATAAACCAGAAAAACATATCAAAAGCAGGGGAGACAACAGCGAGAAATGGATGGGAGACTCATGCCAATGGTACCAGGTCTAACAGCCATGCAGCAGTGGTTCTGAGGCGGTATGTGTCGAGGAGACATTGTGGAACTGTGATTCTGATGAGGAGCTGCAATGTTGCCTTGTGTCAAGGCTGTCCCTTAGCATTATTTCTGATGAGGAGCTGTAAGGGTTGTGATGTGGGCTTGCAAAAAGGTGCGTGGAGCCGGGTTGCACTGGGTTGGTTCTGCAAGGAACTGCTAGGGCTGCACTGCGGACTTGCATTGATGCTACATTGTGCTGCATCAGATTCCAATGAGGAGCTGCGAGCGCGGCGATTAGGGCTTGTGTCGAGGCTGCATCACCCTACATTCATTCCAATGACCTGTGAGACTTTGTGAGGTTAGCATTGCATTCCTCGGTTATGTTGAAGACCACTACTGGGCCGATAGATCATGTTTAGACCCATTCTAACGGTCCATGACTGGAGAGGTACCTCTTGGGGCTTAGGACTCACAGCATGAAGAGTCCAAGGGCAGGGTTCAGGATTGCTGGAGCTTTTTCTGTCCCAGAGATTCTTATTCGGAGGACAGCCAGCTAGCCCTTTGTAGTTGCTCTGGTGGTCCTGCGTTCAAGGTGCAGGTCCAATCCTTCTCATTCAGGCAGCACATGCAGCAGGGCAACAAAATAGTAAGGCAGCAGAGCAAGAGGGTAGCTGAGCAGTCCTTGCAGCAGAGTAAGTCATCTTCTGAGTCTTTCTCAGGTCCATAAGTGATCTGAAGAGTTGGGTATGAGGGTTTAAAATGTATATTTGGTACTTGCTTTGAAGTGGGAGAAGCTTCTGGAGTTTCCTCCTATATAAGTTTCTGAAATGTCCTTCCTCCCTGCCCTGATTCCAGTCTGTCAGGGGGTACAATAGTCTAGTGTGAAGTCCTTTGTGTGTGAGCTGAGCCAGCACCTTTGAAGTGCAATAGTGGTAAGTGACAGCTCTGCCCCCCATCAAGTCAGAGATGGCCTATCCTACAAACACCCAGACCCTCCTTTGTGATGCTGTCTTCGGGAATACACAAAGATCAACTGACAACTGCACTTTACCCAGGAACCAGCTGCAGGCACCAAATAGTTAGAACAAGTAAATTCCTACTTTCCAACAGTGAATCTTTAGAGTTTTGACTTAAAATCTGACTTTACCATTAAAAAGGGTTTCGAAGTACAAGTTGTCAGGGACCAAATATGACTTTCTGACTTGCTCCCAATCAGACATTATCACCTATTAAATGTAATAAGGTAAGCCCATTTTATCATATGGGAGAGGTATGCCTTGTAGTAGTGAAAAATGAATTTAGGAGTTTTTCACTACCAGGACATGTGAAACATGCCCAAGTTTTTAATCACATTGCACCCTACCATAAGGGCTGTTTAAGGTCTACCCTAGTGGTAATTTACATGTATCAAAAAGGAAGGTTTAGGACTGACAACAAGTTTATTTTGCGAGGTCAAAATGGCAGCTTAAAACTGCATGTACAAGCTGCAATGGTAGACCTGACACATGTTTAAAAAGACTCCTTAACTGGGTGGCACGATAAGTGCTGCAGGCCCACTAGTAGCATTTAATGTAGAGGCCCTGAGTACCGGTAGTACCACTTTACTAGGTACTCACTATTAAATGTGGCAAATGGGTTTAAGCCAATTTCACAATGTTTAAAGGAGAGAGATAACACGCACTTTAGCACAGGCTAGCAGCGATAAAGTGTGCAGAGTTCTATGAGGAGAACAAAAATGGGTTGAGAAAACAGAAGAGTTAAGGCAAAAAGTTTGGAGATGACCCTGTAGAGAGGGTTAAATCCAATAATCAACCTGTGGTAAGCACAATAGATGATCGCAAGGTTTTATTACTTGAGTGTGCCTCAAAGCCCTGGTGTATATTTTCCCTATAAACCTTTTTCCTCACTAGCACTAGTTAATGATGAATATTGTTGTGATGTGTTCTGATGACTTAACATTTTAAAATGTTTCCTGTCTGACTATGAATCAGCTGCTGGATCATAGTAATCTTTCTCTCACAACTTTAAAAGGGTGTGAAGGACCCAAATTTCGGGTGAAAAACACCAGGGATAAAAGTTTGAAGCCAAATGCAAGTTAGTTAAATATTCTTGATAAAACCTTCACAACTTCACACATTCCTAAAATGGCAAACACATTTAGGTGAAGACCTTACTGATAAAGAATGGTTGGAAGTGTGCAGTGGGATGAAGACTGCACAGAGTAGTGTTCGTTTTGAATTAACTCAGCATACCTACATCCATATGAGGTTTTTTACTGCAGCTAAATTATGTGTAAATCACCCAGGATGGTCCACTAGATGCACCAGATGTCAAGTGGAGAGAGCTGTTTTTTTACATCACCTGTCACTGCCCAATTATACAAATCTTTGGGGCTGGGGTTGCTGGAAGGCTTGAACCTGTGTGGGAGGCAGGCACTGATCCACAATAAAGCAGTGCCTGCCGAGCATAATCCTAAAAAAGACAAAAAGAAAATATGAGTAGAAGATTTTACATATTAGGAACAATATTTGCCAAAAGAAGGATTGCCAAATACTTCTTGAGTCATAGTCCTCCAACTTTTGATTGCTGAGTTCTGGACATTACGGAATGGTCCATGGTATAGAAAACTTAAATAAAAAGATAAGGGATCATAAACTGGCCAAGGGCTTGATGGAATGGGCTACAATGATTTACTCTTTCTGATCCACTAGGAACTAGAACTCCATGAAAACTGCTGAGAATGGTTACCCTATTTCTGGACAGTAAAGGGAATGTCCGGGGAAATGTTTTTGTTTGGGCACAAATGGCAAGGAATAGATACCCAATCTTGTAAAGGGAGAGTCCACTGCACATACGTGGCATACTATGTGTCTGATCAGTTGCACATCCAACCACTCACGGACTATTCAGACAGCAACTGAAACAGAGACTCCTAGGAATAAAATGTTATTGTTATCATGAAAAAGGAACTGTAAACATGGATCATATTGGATGGATTGGGAGAAGTGAAATTAGGGGGTGTGGAACTTGTTTGGATACTATTATTACAAGGCTTACAACAGTTTTAAATTGAACTTAATGAATGGTTTGTGAGCTACACACTCAAGCCATTGTTTAACTACAGATGTTTTGATAAAGATGCCCCTTTTCTGTCCAAATCTTATTAAACAAATATATTTTAAAAATTTCATGCACACCTACTGAGTGAAACTGTCACAGAAGATACGTTGGGTGTCATTACATTTAAGTTTTTAGATCGGAAGTCATTGCATCGCATTTCAGTTTCTCAGGTTTTTAATTCACAGATATGTGTGTTTTAAGTGTCCTACCTTAAAAAATATCTATCTGTCTATCTATCTATCTATCTATCTATCTATCTATCTATCTATCTATCTATCTATCTATCTATCTATCATCTATCTATCTATCTATCTATCTATCTATCTATCTATCTATCTATTTACCTATCTATCCACCTAACCGTCTATCTATCTGTCTATCTATATAACTATTGCTATATGTGTTGGTACCTGCCTTGATTATAATTTAAACTAAATCTCATTAATTGTTAGGTAACATTGGATTAGAATTGTGTTTAATATATTAATAAAGAATAAAGGATTTATTATTAGAAATGTGGTTCAAAGAACTAACTACAGTTATTATTGAGCGAAATGAGGTCCATTTCAAGTTAATTAAATAATGATTAAAAAAAAGTTAGAATACAATAACTTGATGTTTTCTTTTAATTTCATTAAATATGTAGAAGACAAGTAATGGTTTGTAGGGTTTTGGGAAGGATAGTGGAGAGGGTCAGTGCAGAGTTTTATGGGTTCTGGGAAGGATAGTGTACAGGGGTAGTATGGAGTTTTATGGACTAAGAAACGTTTTTAGTACTCGGTGATGGGTAGCATAGGGAGGTATTAAGGAGTGTTTAGGGCTCAAAAATGTGTAATGCATAGGAGTATTAGGGAGTTCTTATGTCTCACGGATGGGTAGGCTATGGGTCTATTAAGGAGTTTTTTGTTCTCAGCGATGGTTAGTGTATAGGAGAAGTAAAGAGTTTTGAGGTTTGAGGTATGGGTAGTCTTTAGGGGTAGTAATGTTGTTCTTCAATGGCTCACAGATGGTTATTTCATAAACTTATATTTAAATGTGAGAAAATCATAATAAATTATGAATTAATATTAGATGAATGTAAAATATAATTATTTCAAAACAATTCAGTTTTTAATTATTTTTAAATAAATTGATATATAATATATGTAGGAAATTAATGTATTAATTAAGGTGGGTGCAGCATACCCAACTCATGTAACAACCACAACCTTTGTCAGTGTGAAGCAGAAAAGTCAATACATTAAACTGAGCTCAACTGTCTGGTACCTATTGTGCATATCAGGCAGACTTCTGTTAGAGGCAATGTGTAGCTATGCAATACATAAACAGTAATAAAGTTAAAACACAGCCCAAAAACATCCAAAAGGAATTTAGATAGAGTACATTTTAATAAATACAATGACACAAAAATGACAAAATACAATAAAAGACCCCTGAGTTATAAATTTACGGTTAAAAATAGCACCTAAAGGCATTATCACCAACCACAGTCATTACATTGAGCTTGACTGGTACCTGGACGCAGGTTAAGACCAACCCCAATAGAGCACAAGTCAGACACAGAAACCGGGTTTCTACCAAATTGGAAGCTTCACCTGTGGAATGAGCCTTTGAATAAAGGGAAAAGGCAGCTGGATGTGCCTGAAGTGGGATTCACTTCATCAGAAGACAAAGGGCCCGATGTAGGTAGGGCGTTACCGATCGGTAACGGCCGAAAATACCGATTTTTGGCCCTTACCGATCGGTAAACAGCCATCGAGATGTAGGGAACAAAAAACATAAAGAATCGGAGTGAAAACCGAATCGGAATGAGTACCGAATGGGAAAGAATCCGATACGTACATACCGAAAATCGGATATGTAACGAATCGGAAAAACACCGATTCGGATGCAAAGACCGATTCGGCCCATGTACCGATTCGTTAGTGACACCGAATCGGAAAATCACCGATTCGGTCCATGTACCGATTCGTTAGTGACACCGAATCAGAAAATCACCGATTCGGTCCATGTACCGAATCGTTAGTGACACCGAATCGGAAAATCACCGATTCGGCCCATGTACCGATTCGTTAGTGACACCGAATCGGAAAATCACCGATTCGGTCCATGTACCGAATCGGTAGAAAGCCCGATTCGGACATGAGCCGAATCGGAAAACATGCCGATTCGGATGAATCGCCGATCGGGAAATTCCCCGATTCCGACAGTTGGGGAGATGTAGGGAGGCACAGAAACACCGAAATCGGCTCAAAATCGGTAGATTTCACTCGGTATTTACCATGGATTGCAATCAGGTGGTAACCAACTCCAACCCATATAAACAGGCCCAAAATGCATTGCAACTTGCAGGATGGCAGCTTTCTATGTCATTGCGAGGCGGCTACGGCTACAGCAGGAAGGACAGAGGGAATGGCTAAGAAATGAACAGGTCTACAGACAGAGGATAACCCTGTTCATGCTCACAGAGGCAGAGATACTACAGAGATACAGGCTGGACTCTGACACCATACTTGAGCTCATCAGGGATCTCAAGCCATTCTTGGACCACCACACCCCAAGGGCACACGCCATCCCTGCGCACATCCAGGTGCTATGCAGCCTACACCTGCTAGCGTCTGGCAGCTATCAAAGTGGTGTAGCAGCAGCAGGAGGGGTGAGCCAGAGCAGCCTGTCAAGGTTCTTCCACACATTCCTTGACGCCATGATACACAGGATGGACCAATACATCTCTTTCCCTGCAACCCACGCAGAACTGCTACAAACCAAAGCGGACTTCTACCAGATGGCACAATTTCCCCAAATCATCGGTTGCATAGATGGCACGCACATTCCGATTTGCCCACCAGCGGACACCGAATACATATACCGCAATCGCAAGTCTACACACACCATCAACGTGCAGGTGATCTGCAATGCAAAGTGCACCATCACAGACCTGGTAGCAAAATTTCCAGGGAGTACCCATGACTCCTATATTTTCCAACAGAGCGGCATATATGCACGGCTGATGGCTGGCGAATTTGGAGAAGGATACCTCCTAGGTGAGACACATCATCAGACCCCCATAACACATAGTAGCTAGGTGGAATACATGTATGCATGTGTCTAATGTGACCCCTTTCTCTTCCAGGCGACAGTGCATATGCCCTCCGCTCATTCATACTCACCCCCTACCTCAACCCCTCCACACCCAGCCAAAGGAGGTATAACCGGGCCCACATACGCACAAGGAATGTTGTCGAACGGACCTTTGGCATCTGGAAAAGTAGATTCAGATGCCTGCACAATAGTGGAGGTGCAAGGCAGTATACCCCCATCACCTGCTGCAAGATCATAGGTGTATGTGCAATGTTACACAACCTTGCGGTGAAGAAGGGCACTGAGGTGGAGTTGTCTGACTACGAGGACCATGACGACGACGAAGCTGTGCCACTGACACAGCCAGCTGGGGTGTGTACGCCAAGTGATGGCAGATACAGACGTGAGGAGATTACTGAGAACTATTTCTGAGTGAGGACAGATGCAAAGACAGCAAAATGTTGGTTGTAAAAGACAAATTTTAATACTGTTGCAACACAGTTACAGCACTGATGTGCAACAAAAAATGGTGAATAGGAAATAAAATAAAGTTCCAGGTTCAGGTTGCCTCACCCGCCCTTGTAAGGCTACTTCTTTGCCCGCTTGCCAGACCCACTGGGGTGTCCCTCAGCCCCCTCTGAATGCCCAGCAGCATCAGCGGAGCGCCTGGTGCTCCTACGTGGTTCAGACGCAGCGCTGGCCGGGCTGCTGCGGCTGCTGCTGTCCCCAGCATCACCCAGGTCCAGGGCAGGATCGGAGGCGGTGTTTGAAATAATCATGGCCTCCGTAGCAGTGGTGATCCGGGCCATCCCCCTTGTGAGCTCAGCCGTATGCTGGCTCAGGCTAGATTCCTGGTTCGTGCTGCTATGGCACAGTTGTGCCGTCGCCGCAGCAAGGCGGCCCATGGCGCGGTTCAGCACCCGGGCATCCCGCCTGCGCACCAGCTCATGCTCCTCCTGTCTGCTAGATGATTGGGTAATGGCAGTGGTCAGCCTGCCTAACCCTGCTGCCACCTCCTTGTTCGATTCCACGAAGGCCTGGAATCCCTTGACCAACTCTCCCATCTGCAGGTTGTGCTGCAGGAGCTGGCGTTGGCAGGCCATCGTGGATCTAGCCTGTTGCCTCTGAATCTTCACCATCTGTCCCTCGAGGCCCAGGAATACACTGCCCTCCCGTGCTGGTGCAGCAGTGGTGGTGATGGTACGGCGCCGGGCACTGCTGCTTCCGGCCTGCAGAGTGGGCTGGGGTGCCAATGGTGGGGGTGTGGTGCTGGCCGGTCCCTGAGCGGCTGCTCCCAGGACAGGTAGTACAGGTGGCAAGGCCATGGTTGTGGCAGGAGCTGGTGTAGGCGGAATGGTGTCCCTTGTAGGGGAGTTCTCTGGGGAGAACTGCAAGGGGGGTGTGCTGGCCATTTGTGGGGAGTTCAGTGCATCGAAGTCTATGGCCAGGTCTCCCTCCATACCTAGCCCTAGGGTGTTTCCGTCATCCTCCTCCTCCTCCTGGGCAGCCTGGCTGGTGCTCGGCCCTGCGACTGCAGTGTCAGACGGTGCTGCTCCCTCTGATGTCAATGTTGTTCCGCCTGATGGGGCCCCTAGGTACAAAGAAGCATTTGTAAACTGAGTGCCAATGTATTACAGTCAGTACAATTTCAGCATTCCACATGTCCTTGCATCTCCTTACACTGTGTCACACTGTTTCCTGTCTTGTGATTCTGCACTGCCATGTTTAGCTAACTACTGCTGACTACATGTACCATGATGCTTGTCTCTTGTATGTTGGTGACAGTACTGTGCTGGGGTTTGCCTATGCATTGTGTCTAATGGGGAGGTGTCTGGTGGGGTGTGTCATGATGCGCATGCTTCTTACCTGTAGCTGTAGCTCTCGCAGAGCTGTCCAGGGTCCCGATTCCACTGACACTCTCCCTCTCAATGGTGCTGGAGACCAGTTCCTCCAGCTCGGTGAGGGGTGGCGCCGGGTTCCTGCCTCCTCCAGTGAGTCCAGCCTGCCTCTGTATCTCAGCCATCTTCTTTTTAGTGAGGCTGCGGATGTCGTAGAATCTTTTTTTTAGTTCTTCTACGGACCTGGGGGTGACACCCGCAGCATTCACCTTTTGGGCGATCTCGGCCCAGATCCTCCTCTTGGTGCTGTCTGGCACATTGAGGGACAGCTTTCTGAACAGCTGGCGGTGCACCCTCACCACCTCCTCGACCAGCACCTGAAGCTCGGTGGTGGTGAACTTCGGCTTCCTCTTCTGGGAGGACTTCTGGCTTTCGCACTGCTCTGCCATGTTCTACAGTTCTGTTGACAACCTCCTACTCCAACTGCTGCAAACTGTGAGTGTTGAGCTCAGGCTGGCTCTCCAGAACCTTCTTAATTAGCTGCACCTGCCAGGGTTGCCACTCCCTGTTTGGGTGGGGGAGGGGGAGCCACCTCATTGGCTGAATCGGCATTTACCGATTCGGATATTACCGATTCGGTAAAATCCGATTCGGTATTATCCGATTCGGTATTATCCGAATCGGTAAAAGCCGATTCGGTTTCTTCAATGCATTCCTATGGCCTTTTTCGCCATGGGTGTGTTTTCATGGCTACGAATCTATGATTGCCGAATCGGATTTTACAGAATCGGCTTTTACCGATTCGGAGTTGGCCGATTCGGTAATTTCCGATTCGTTGTTAGCCGATTCGGTACTTCCCGAATCGGTCCTTGCCGATTCGGAACGTACCGATTCTCATTACCGATGACTACCGATTCGGTATTCATTCGCTATTTTTTCCCTACATCTCGTTTTCCGATTTCAGAATACCGATTCGGCCCGCCTCGGTATTTTGAATTCGGAAAATCGCGTTTACCTACATCGGGCCCAAAGACCTTTGAGGTAAAAGTTCAAAGCAAGAGAAATTAGAATTTAAGCACCTTCGCTTCTAGCTACGGAGCTAGTCCTCAAGGTCCTGATGATTTGTATTTGCTGCTGTCAGAAAGCTTCAAGCTGAAGCAATCTGAAGTTCTGG
The DNA here is from genome assembly GCF_964263255.1 of Lissotriton vulgaris. Taxonomy (NCBI): domain Eukaryota; kingdom Metazoa; phylum Chordata; class Amphibia; order Caudata; family Salamandridae; genus Lissotriton; species Lissotriton vulgaris. Next base: position 1,899,365,348 of record NC_141689.1, read on the forward strand.
CTCAGTAGCAACTCACCTTCCTCAGATCATCCTGATGAGTTGGTCCTGATCCTTTGAGGTCTTTGAAAGTCCCAAGTTTCAGGAAACATTAGGATGAGTACAGTCTAACACAAGCCAAGGGTCCTGGACCTGGGGAATAACACCTGAGGGTCAAGCAAGAATCCCTCCATCAGCAGTGTCTATGGATAAATATAAATATTACCTACAGTTAGGACCTATTATCCATAGGAAAACTGAACATTCTATTGGCAATAACTTTGGCGTCGATTAATCAATCTTCTTGAAAATGTCCGAAGTTTTGGCCAGCTCAGTTCCGCTCTTTCCCTGAAAGTTTGGGGGTGATTGGTCAAGCAGGGGCCAAGAAAAAAGTGGGTCCCAAAACGTGCTTTCCCCATGCAATTTCTCATAGGACCTTTAGACACGGCTACAGCCCGAAAGGCTTAACGGAATTACACCAAATTTGGAAGAGAGGTAGTCCTCAGTTCCGACTTGTGCCTTTTACTTATATGGTGTCAGTCTGTTCAGTAGTTTCTGAGAAAATTGCAGTTAAATTCATTTATATATTTATGGGTGCGGTGCATCCGCAGATTGTGCGAGGATTGGCATTGTATTATAAGCGCACTGTCCCGATCACACGCTCAATGCTAATTGGCTGTCAAGCGGTTGTAAACATTCAAAACCAGGATCTGCTGGCAGTCATTTTGTGCCTCGGTAGAAGCGAAGCTGAGTAGGTCAGTGGAATATTTGTGCAAAACGTGAACAGGGGAAGGGTAGACACACCCTGACCCGCCAGACCTGCTCAGGGGGTCCCATAAGGACCCGTAGGGCAAAAAAAGTAAGAAAATATAGATATATTTTTTTAAGTCGTGGGATGCGCGTAGGATCTGCACATTTCGCAGCTGAAAAAAAACAAAGCATGTATTTTTGAGATATACATCAAGCTTATGCGTTTAAATCTTGGGTGGCTCTAAATAGAGCCCTTGTGTTTATGAGAGATTTTAGTACCTAGAATTAAGGACCGATGCAGTGTCTAAAGTTCATGAGGAAGACTCAGTTTCCTTCATCTGTAAAATGTACAGCATCTCTCCTATAGAAGCCATGCATATTGAAACGCAGATTGTTGTAGTAGATGGACCCCATTCTATAATCTCTTTGGCTCAAGAAAATATAGTTGTGTCCCACAATTGACACTCTAAGCATCTTGAAAGGAGGTCTCAATGCACTCAGATGGTCTCTGTAAATGAAATGGCAGTTTTAGAACTAAGATTTTTCTAAAATGGTGGATAAGATGCAGTGTTGAAAAACAGAAAAAAATGGTTGGTTGTTTGATACCATTCTACACTTAAAACTAGGGTGCATGTTCTGTTTTTTAAAAGCATGGTTCTTATTGGTTATCAGAACGTGTTTGAAAATAATGTTACGTAGGATAAGCTGGTATATTGGGAAGTCAAGCACACTTGCTGTTATATTTAGCAACATTTTGTGATGAACTTTTGCGTTCTTCGGGAGGCGGCATTGCTTTTTCGCATGGGGAGATGGTAATTTGTATGTGGAAATGCAATCTGCTTTTGATTTTGAAAGTGAGAACAGATTTCACTGCTCTGTCTTTCAAAATGCAAACTAAGTTTGTTATGGGTGGGCTGGAGTCGTGAGAGTCCCGCCTTGTCAAAGCAAACAGCAGTGTCCCGGGGTAGGCACCCCAGGACACTGCAGGAGCCGGCAGTCGGGGTGGCGGTACCCAGGGCCCTTGAGGGCACCAGGCGGCGGTTCATGCAGTGTGCCTCTCGTAATACACAAATTCCCGGGGTGGTGGCTCCCGGGGCTTGAGGGGGGTCGTTGAGGCCCACATACTTCTAATTTTGTAGGGGGGTTGGACGCGAAAGTGGTGCAAGGGGTTGTAAATGTGGTACACAGTGTTCTGTTTTACTTTGCTTTCCTTTCTGTCATGTAGAAGATCCTGGGTGATTACAACAATTTCTGTACAACCAGTACCTTTCAACCCTACTCCCAAACTGCTTACTGCCTGTTACCATAGTAACAGTTCATGGAACACTTAAGTGAGCATAGAGGTTAGAAGTTTACCACACGTTGCTAATGGTGTTGTAGTTTTAAAACTTTTCCATAGGAACCATTAGTTGTACCAATAGACTTTGGTAAAGATCTGGTAAAGAGGTAGCCTCAGAATTATACTTCAAATTATAAATATCATTTCTATTGGGGACTGCTACCCCCACAAAAAAAAGACGTATATACTTTTAACATTTTTTACTTTTATTAAAACAATAAATAAAAGATAACAATACAATAAATAACTACAACCATAACTTTAACAAATCAATATAATAAACAACATGTGATATGGACTCCAATAGAAGTGCGGTAGGTAATCTGCAAAACAAAAAAGAAAATTAGTGTTTAAAATTAGATCGATATGGGGGCGTGGCTTGACCGGCGAAGATGGCGGCCGCGGCTTGCTAGAGCTGCGACCAGCCATCCAATATCCTTGATTAATATCCAGCCCTCTGACTTGGCTGGAGGAGTGTCCCTGTGCCGGTGACCCATACTTCATCAACTGGGTTCTCGGACGCGAGCCGGGGATCCGTATGAGTGGCGGAGGCGGGGACTGCAGTCCCGAGATTTGAGGAGGCCCAGTTGGTGATGGCCGGGGGAGAGCCGGGTCATTGATTTCTCAGCCGGGCCGGGAGCGGAGGTTCAGAGGACGACGTGGTAGTGAAGGAGCCGCCGGTGTTTGGAGCCAGCAATCTCGCGGCGGAGCCCTGTGGTTTACCCCCCCTCTGGGGGTCTAAGTGGCCATGGGGACCTGAGTGGAGCAGCAGATGGCTGGAGGAGGCATATACAGGTGGCGGCCCAGCTGCGGAGAACAGGAACCTGAGAGAAGAGGCCCTGGAGCGGGAGCGGCCATTTTGTGCAGCCCCGGGGCAGCGGTGAGAGGGTGAACGGGCCGGAAGGTGCAGCGGCAGACGGGGGTTTCCAGGGGGGGGGCCTTTTCTGCCCCCATCATAATCTCCTGATCTGCCCTGGTGGCTTTCCGGGGATCGGCGGCCGAGTTGGGCCGCGGCGGCAGCAGTGGTGAAACAAGTGGGGGCAGTGCCTGGGGGACATTGTGAGTTCAGTCTCCCACTCTGGCCTGCCGGTAGAGGGGTAGCTGCCTGGCGCTGGCAGTGCGAGAAAGGCACTAGAGTTACCCTACCATGCAGCACGGAGCAGCCCCCAAAGTAGTGGAAGGTGGCCCAGTTCAGGCTCCCCCCTCCTGGACATTAGTACGCTTAGGCCTCCCTTGCTTCAGAGACATTGGCTGCGCTCGGGAGGGGCCAGGATCCGTGGCAAACATCGGCGGTCAGGTCGGGCCACGGAGAGGTGAAGCAGGGCCCTCGGAGGTGAAGGCTGGGTGCATTGGTGGCCACAGTGTTTATCCTAGTGGTGGTTGCCACCTACTGTGGGGCCTGCAGAGGAAGGTTTTGAACTGGGCTTTAGTGTCCTGGATAATGGTCTGTATTCGCGCTTAACTACTTCAGCGGTCGTCCCAGAGAGTTTGGTGGAGGCATTTATGCTGGGACAATGACACGAGATAAAGGTGGTGGAGGCCATACCAAGCAGGGCACCATAGATAAATTCACTGGAGCGGGTGCTGCGACAGGGGCTGCAGGATCGCAGGGCCAGATACCGGACAACACGGCGCTGATAGCAGCTATCACTCAGTCTAGAGATATGCTGGACGATAAGATCGGGCCGTGGGCTTTAACGTCATGCTGCAGCGGCAGGATCTGCGCAATGCTGTCGACCGCATTGCAGGTACTGAGGCCCATATATCGGAGGTAGAAGATGATGTCACGACCCTAAAAAAGAAAGTTGCAGCAATGGAGAAGATTCAGAAAGGGCTGGCGCTGCGGGCTGAGGATACCGAAGGGAGGGCTCGGCACAACAACCTTCGCTTCGTGGGATTTCCGGAGGGATGCGAGGGAGATAGCGTGGAGCATTTCCTAACACAGTGGCTGGAAGGTTAGCTCCCCCCAGATGCCCTCCCCCGCTGCTCATAGGGCCCTCATGCAAAAGCCCCCTCAAGGGGCTTGTCCACGGCCGATCATCGCCAAATTCTTGAATTATATGGACCGCAATACTATTCTGAAGCAGGCCAGGGCTAAGAAATCCCTCACTTGCGACAATGCAAAGATCCTTATCTTCCCAGACTACACGCACCTGGTGCAGCAGCAGCGACAGTCCTTCTTATCAGCCAAGGCCCGCCTCCAGTATGTCTCTGGTGGAAAGACTACTAACAATATGGGGGGACATGCCAGATACATTTTCTGTTGTAGGGGGAGATTGGAATGATGTGATGGAACAGGATTGGGATAGATGGAGGAGTGAAGATGCGGCCGGAGTGGGAGGATCCCCTACTAAGCTGCACTCCCTAGCTACGGGGCTGGACTGGACAGATGTTTTGAGACACATATATGGTCCTCGCAGGGAGTACACTTATTTTTCCACAACACATGACTCCTTTTCGAGGCTCGACTACATATTTGTCCCCAGGGGAATGGTATACGGAGTGTTGTCAACAAGTAATATTCCCTGAGCGGTGTCAGATCACTCACCTGTTGCACTCATGATTCAGATCGGCCCGGGATGGCAGCCTCTTACATGGCGTATGTCCGGGTGGCAACTGCAGAAGGAGGAATACAGGGAACACTTGGCCAAGGAGATAGATCATTACCTAGCAGTGAATGTAGGGTCAATTGTGTCTCCAGTGGTGCTTTGGGAGGCAATGAATCCCACTTTGTGGGGGTGGATATTTCCTGGTGTGTGGCTGCGTGGAGGGAGTGGCAGAGGGACCTGGTGCGCTGGGAGGCAGATATTGAGGCACTGGAGCATAGGATTTGGGAGGCGGATGGAGGCCCGGCTAGGAGACAATTGGTTTTGGCTCAGCAGCAGTATGCAGCACTACTAATGGATGAGGCTCATCAGGCTTGGCTGGCAATGTGCAGTAGGGTCTATCAATGGGGGGATGAGTCAAGAAAAATGCTTCACCGTCTGTGCCAAGGTACCTTTCAAGCCCAACCCCTACCGCGGGTCATGGACCCTGCGGGGCAGCCAATTCTAGAGCCCTCAGCTATCACTGAGAGCTTTGCGGCATACTTTTAGGACCTGTATTCTCCCAACGAATGTCTTGAGGTAGAGGTTATAGTGCAATTTCTTGATGATCTCCCGCCTAATACCGTTTTGGACGAGGTGCGAGAGCAACTGGATAGGCCTCTGTCAGACGATGAACTGGGTGCGGCCCTGGGAGAATTGAATCCTGGGAAGGCTCCGGGTCCCAATGGGTTCCCCAGCAAATTTTTTAAATGGTTATTTGTTCAGCCCTTCAATTGGCGAAGGGGGGATGAAATATTTGGGGGTCTTTTTGTCTGATGTCCCGGGAGTCTCCAGAGATCGCAATCTGACCCCAGTGTGGGATCATACTAAGGAGGATCTCAAGGTGTGCTCCTGCATGCCCTTGATGATTTATGGTAGGTCCGCAATCTTTAAGATGGTGGCGCTCCCTTGTCTCCTTTACCAGTTGCAAAATCATCCCTACCAGATTTCGCCCATATGGTTTCCACGGGTCAACTCGGCGCTGGGAGGGTTCTTGGGGTGGGGGGAGGTGAGGTTAGGGTGGCCCTGCACACATGCTTTCTATCTACATACACCGGGGGCCTAGCTACTTCGAATTTGTTCTCCTACTACCAGGTCGCACACTTGTTGGTCCTCAATGAATGGTGGTATGGGGATAGGAGTGACCCAGCCTATGCGGTTGAGCGGCAGCTCATGGGTAACAAATCCTTACACACACTACTGTATTCCGCACCGCTTCAGAAGATTCTGACCCCAGCCACGCAGGTGATGTTTCACGTTTGGAGGAAGGCCCAGCGCAGGATAGGGTGGTGGAATGTCCTGACTAGAGAGACTCCTCTTTGGGGCAATGGGCGCTTACCTCAGCTGGCAGCCCTGCAGGGCTTTCGGGGTGGGGACTCTATAGGCATCTCAGTCCTTGGAGACGTGATGTCTGACGTGACGCTTAAATCATTCCAGGATCTGCAGGATGAGTACGCAATGCCACGATCCCAGTTTTTAGATACCTACAGTTCCGACATGTGCTGGCGCCTAGTCCGGAGGGCCTGGAGTCCCTCCCTGATTTCAGCCAAATTGAAGCTAAGGTCTTTATGGGGGAGCTGCCAGACCGGAAGATTTCCAGCATATACCAGACACTGATCATTCATTGTTCCAAAACGTTGCAGCGGCTTTAGATGGCATGGGAGGAGGATGTAGGGGAATTAGAGGAGGAGGACTGGGCGGACGCATTAGCAAGTCTGCGAGGGGCGGCGATAGCCACGCGGCTGCACCTGATCCAATTCAAATATTTACACCGTGTGTATTTTACCAGGGTGTGCTTGTGGAGGGCAGAAATGATTGTATCCCCGAGTGTCTTAGATGTGGCTCAGAGGAGGGTGCTTTTTTGCACACATTCTGGAGTTGTCTCTTGTTACACAGATTTTGGAGAGGAGTGTTCTCCTGTCTTTCAGAAGTGCTGGGATGGGAGCTTCCCCATGCACTGCATTTGGCCCTGTTACATGTCATGGAGGGGTCGGGGGCAATAGATATAAGTGGCATCTCCAATTGCTAGGTATCACGTTGGCAAAGAGGGACATAGCCAGGGCTGGGAAGGCACCACAGTACCCCCATTGCTAACTGCAAGGAGAAATGGGATAGATTTTTGCATGGGCCTTGAACAGCCAGTCTTTACTGCCAGGGGGTGTCCTCGTAAACATTATAAGATTTGGAAAAGATGGGCAGACTATCGGGGACTAGATTTGGATCCGCCGCTGGAAGGGGATGTTCATCTGACAGTTTGAGGGGTGTGAGGAAGACAAGCTTTGCTGAGGAGTTGATGGGCTTTATATGTGGTTCCAGTGAAGTTCTAAATGATTCCAAGGGGGCGTGGGCGCAATCAGGGGGAGGAGGGTGGGGGGTGTTGTTTTGGTTTATTAAGTATAAAAAGTCAACGTCATTTGCTATTGTATAAGGGATGTGTGCAGCAGTCTCCTGGGTTGCAGAGCTATGCAGTGTATGTGGACTGTGACAAATCAAGCTTGTTTAAAAAAAAATAATTAGATCGATGTGACTAAAATAGGTGAAACAATACAAGTCAAAGTAACACTTGACTATATTTACTTTTTTTTACGTGTGCAGTTTACCTGATACTTCACTTGTCTTATAGGCTTGCATTCAAGTGGTGTCTGTACAGAAGTGCCTACTGCGTCACATTTACATTACAGATCAACAGGTTTTCAAAATGATTCAGAAATGAGACAAAATTAGGTGAAAGATCAAGTCATTATGCAGGACAATATTATTTAGGGCTTATTTACAAGACTCTTGCACCCCTTTTGTGTTGCTTTTCTCATGTTGAAAATGACGCAAAAGTGGCACCAGGGGTTTGTAAATAAGCTCTTTTATTTCTAATACATTTAATCGGAGGTATTGTATATCTAGGCCACTCTGCTTACTTTGTGTAAACACTGCGACCAACAGAGTTCTCAACTTCAACTCAGCTTTGGTTCTACATGTCAGAGTGGACAGCAGCATCCATAACTTTAAAAGAGAAAGAGAAATGATGTGTGAGAGAGTGAGAGAGGGAGTAAGATAGAAAAAATGGCATTAAAACTGTGTGAGAGAGAAAAAGATATAGATGGAGCAGATTTACAAGCCCAGCGTCCACCCCCATGGACCTTCCACCCTGTTGTTGGCACCTCCTTTCCTATGCCTTATCAATCAACTCTCTTCACTTGACCTTGGGTTTACCCGCTCTAGAAACGGTTCCAGTGGCCATTGTACATGCAGACTTTGGTCCACGCTTTTTATCCATTTTTGCACTTGGAGATATAAAGTCCTACCTCTGTTCTTCATCTCCTACTTTCTCCTTTCAAATTCTCTTGGAAAGACCTTATCAAGCCTTCAGGAGAAAAAGTAAGAAGCCTGGGAAACCACTTTGTATGTGAGTTCTGTATGCCATCCAAATACCCAATCATTTACTTTCATGCTTGCTACCTTTCTGTAATGCACTTAAGTTGCAGTGTTCATTCTTGCCTGGCTGTGTGCGTTACTACAATATTGAATGTTTTGAAATTCATTTCCACAAGTCTTAAAAAAGGTGAATACAGGAAAAGTTACTTGCCGCATATTCAAGACTGCTTTCAAGAGGAGACCCCAATAAAAAGTACTGTTGTGGAACTGCAAGTATGCGGAAGCACTTTCAGATCAAGCATCCTGTCAACATTGAAAGGGAAGAGTTAAGGAGATTGAGAGAGGCTCCTCCTGCTTCATGAGAAGGCCCACGTACCAGTGGAGCAACACCGTCAACCTCTACTGCACAGCCTAATATTCGTCCCCAATTTGGAACCCTTTAAGAGAAAAAGTAACAAGGTTGGGAGCTCTGTATGCCATCCTAATTTCTAATCATCCATTAGTTATACAGAGATCCACCCTGTTTCAGACCCATCCGTACAAGTGTGAATTGAAGATTATCTGCCACCAAAAACCCCTCAAGTACTTATATCTGTTACTTTTTAACTTTGTCGACTAGTCATACTGAGAGTATTTACCTTAACGTTATCTGTGAAAAATGTGTGAATCTGTTTGGTTCCATATAGTAGAGAAAGAATCTATAATAACAGCAATGGTAAAAATTGTAGTACCTAATTTGAAATATTTTCTACATGTTTTCAGGGGTTTACCGATCGAGTACATAGGACAGTCACAACTGTTCAAAACAAGTAGTAATGGCAGGATAAGAAACATAATTTTAAATTCACAAACATAATGGAAATATCTTACTATACTATGTTCAAATTTTAAGCTGTGCCTTTTTATAAAAAAAATTCAAAGACAAAACAAAGTCCCAATTAATGCAAAGTTTATGACACCACTAGTGTATTATACATTTTCTAGCATAAAATGTTAAAGACAAACCTGATGACTCCATTATGTCCATTGCAATTTTCATTGAGCTTCTCACAACTAGTACGTTCCATGTTTGAGACATCTGTGTAATGAGCTAGAACAGAAGGATATACTTTCTTAAATCTCAGCAATTGGTTGCTGACTTATGTAACATTCTGCAAACTAAAAAAAGAGTTAAAAATGTATATGTTGTACAAATGTCCAAGCCTAATTTTAATGTACATAAAAACAATTGTTCTCAATAGGAAAAGCAATCATCAGAGGTTTCAAACCAACCGCGTTAGGACCATACTAATGGTTAGACCAAATCATATGCGAAAAACAATATGCTTTCGAAGGGCACTACGGACACGCTCGGTAGGCGTTCATAAGTGTCATCCCTAAAAGCCCTCTTTCCTATTTACAACTATTCTAACAAAAACAGTTATTAACATTAAATAACATAATGTAATGTATCTTCAACAAATTAATGTTTTTTGGAAGTATCATTACCAGCTTGCAAAAACCACCACAATTATAGCTGTCCTGTTATCCTTGGTTAGAGTCTATCACTAACTGCCATTGGTCATATTCGGGACGCTTCAATATCTGTAGGAAAACCTTTTAGAGACATACGAATGGTCATGTTAAATATTTTACTTTGATTCAATATGTCGAGATTATAAGTTGTACGTAAAGGCATTTTGCTAGCATTACTGACTAATTTTACAAGCTTTTCTTGCATAGCAGCAATACGGTTCGGTCCAGTAAACTTATGCTCCAAAATGCCTCCTTTTCTTGATGTTCGCTTGCAATTTGTCAGAAGTACTAACTCTCCTTCTCTGAATGTGTGCAGCTTATATATTAGTATGCTCATCAAAATCATTTGTCTGTGGGTGATAGGTTGCACTTACAGAACGTTCTATTTGTAAAAGCTTAGATAACTCTCAATTAACCTAAAAAAATAGGTATAATTTTACTTGGCAAGCAAAATAGGAAATAGCATTGCATTATACAAATGTTAGGCAGAGATTGGTCACTCACTTCATTCACAAACTCCTGGCCTTGATCTGATAGAACCCTTTTTGGACTTCCATGGTCTACAATTTGTGAAATAAACATCAAGGAAAATTGAAAGACAGGTCTTCAAATAAAAAAATTCAAAACAACATTTTCACTTTGTATCTAAAATGCAGGCTGAAAATGTGTAACAAGCATTTAAATGAGAAACATATGAGTTTCAGAATAAAACGTCTATAAGACTATCACAATGGAGATTTACATTTTATAAAAATATTTATAGAAGCAAGACAAATTATAACTCACATTGTTCAATTTCTAATGACTTATTTGGCCAATAACAATGGAGATTTACATGTTATAAAAATATTTATAGAAGCAAGAAAAATTATAACTCACATTGTTCAATTTCAGATGACATATTTGCCCAATAAAATTGGGAGGACTTGCTTTTTTTTCGTTTTGTTGATACTAAAATGCCAACTAATTCTCCCAAAACATGACAACAGCACAGTTATCTGTCTGCAAACACATGAAATACACGAAATGCTCATCTCAGAATGCTTTTCTATCATGAAATGTTAAAGTCAAGCCTGATAACTCCATTAGGTCCATTGCAGTTTTCGGCTAATAGCATATGGAGAGCAGTCAGTGGATCTGGTGTGTCGAATTGTTGACCACCACCTGGGATAGTGCATGGGCAGGAATAAACATCTTGTGGCCGGCAGTACGCCCCATGGTTGAGACATCTGTATAATGAGTTAGAACAGGGGGCAAATCAAGTTTATTGTTATTAAAAAACATGGCGAGCGTGCTAAAATACAACATTGACCAATCGATTACATGTGCACCGCATGGGGAGGAAGCAACACGTGGCGCACTACTTAAAAAATGAAAGGCGGCAGGATTAAGTGATTTGCCCAGAAACATCGGCTACCAAGGCAAGTTATTCGACATATAAGAGCTGGAAACCGTGCTAAAATACACTATTGCCGAAAAAATTACTTTTGCAATGCATGAGGCATGTGATGCACTACTTACATGAGAAAAACTACATTGCATTAACTTGAACAGCACGTAGCCCACTGCTGCGGGCACGTGGTGCTTGACAAATTAAAGAAACGTGGCAGGATTAAGTGATTTGCACAGAACAAAGGATAAGTAATCAAATTTAACGTTATTAAAAAACATGGAAAGCGTGCTAAAATACAACATTGGCCAATCGATTACATGTGCAGTGCATCGGGAGAAAGCAGCACGTGGCACGCTATTTAAATAATTAAAGGCGGCAGAATTAATTGATTTGCCCAGAATCATCGGCTACCAGGGCAGGTTATTCGATGTACAAAAGCTGGAAACCGTCCTAATATACACTATAGCCGAAAACATTACTTTTGCAATGCATGGGGCATGTGACACACTACTTACATCGCAATAACTTGAACAGCACATAGCACACTGCTATGTGCTAGGCGGCAGAATTAAGTGATTTGCCCAGAATCATCGGCTACCAGGGCAAGTTATTCGATGTACAAAAGCTGGAAACCGTGCTAAAATACACTATTGCCGAAAACATTACTTTTGCAAGGAATGGGGCTTGTGACACACTACTTACATCGCAATAACTTGAACAGCACGTAGCACACTTCTGCGGAAAGGGCCACGTGGCGCTTGGCAAATTAAAGGAACGCAGCAGGATTAAGTGATTTGCACAGAAACAAAGTTAACAAAGTCAACTTTAATGATATGGAAAAGCAGGAAAGCGTGCTTAAAAACAACATTGCCAAATCGAACTAAAATTTGCATTTACGCAGTACTTAAAGATTGTTCAGATTAATTAACTTAATTATCCTTAAAAAAGTACTTAACCACGAAGAAGTGGATACGAACACTATCAATGGCTGTGACTGTGGAATATGGAAAGTTGGAAGGTTATAAATGCTTTGCAGAATGATAATTGGTTGAGCATGATGTCACTGGGTGTGAAAGCTGTGATTGGGTATGTTGTAATTGAGCATGCGCAAATAAAATAAAAACGTTAGGGGAGCATGGCCAGATGGTGGAACCTATTGTGCGTATGCACACTATTAACATGCTACCACAAACATGCATACGCAAAGTGAAGGTAACTCCAAGGGGTACACACACAGATGGGGTTCGGATTTCAATAAAACACCTGCTCCAGCAGGAGGCAGGGAGCCGGCGGGACCGTGGGAGAATTGGAGACCCCCCACAGTCTCCAATGGTGAGGGACAGCACCGGGGGATAGGCTCCCCGGGGCTACAAGTGGCGTGGGAGGAGGGCCAAGCGGCCCCTCCCCATTAACAAAAATGAATTTAAAAAAAGGCTGGCCCCGGGGAATGGGCTCTGCTGGGCCTTGAAGAGGCCTCAGAAGGGGAGCTATGCAGCCCTCCTCCATAAAAAAACAAAAAAAATAATTGGACATGCCCCGGGGATGGGGTCCCCGGTGCCCGGAATTGGCCATGGGAGGGGGGCCACGTGGGTCTCTTCCCATTAAAAAAAAAAAATACGGATATGCGCGCATTGTTATCGTACCAAAAGCGCACCCTTCCGATCACGCGCTGAATGCTAATTGGCTGTCAAGTGGTTGTCAGCATTCGTAACTAGAAACTGTTGGCAGTCATTTTATGACTTGGTAGAAGGGAGGCTGAAGAAGTCTATGAAATGTGTGTTTAAAACATGAAAATGGGGAGGGTAGACACAAAAAAAGAAACGTGGGCTTCTGCGCGTCTTTCGTAATTTTCATTCATTCAACTGTGTAGAGGAGATGCAGCAGTGCCTGATCCAGGATCCATCACTGAGTAAGAAAAGGTAACCATAACACTACTTACCTGCTAAGTGAAGTTCCTTCCATAGGCTAATATTGACTGGTTTCATTTAGAAATTCTTCTAAGTGTGGAGTTTTGGACCTTTGAAAAATTCACTTAAAAACATCTGAACAACGAATTCCAGTGCAGCATCTTTTAGCAAAAGTAATTCTAAGCATACTTACATGTAACTTGTATTTCCTTCCAAAGGAATCCCCTTCCTATGAAAAAAAAAAAGAATACATTTAGATATGCTGGTCATGCCCTGAGAGATGGGGTACCCAGGCCTCAAAAAAAGTAAATGGAAGGGGGGGGCGACACAATGTAATGCAATTTTAAAAACAAAATATCCAAAAATAAATAGTTTGAAAAAAATTGTAAATCAGTATCAAAAAAATAAATAGAAGAATAAATACATTCAAAAATTGTCATTTAGAAAACCATTGAAATTCACTGAAAAACCATAGGTTTCAGACATGTTATAGTTAAGAATTAGCATTTAAAAAACCTTTGAAATTCACTGAAGAAACCATAGGTTTCAGACAAGTTATAGTTAGGAATTAGCATTTAAAAACCTTTGAAATTCACTGAAAAAAACACAGGATTCAGGCAGGTTATATTTAGGAATTGGCATTTAAAAACCCTTAGAAATTCACTGAAAAAACCATAGGTTTGAGGAATGTTATAGTTAGCTGGACATTTCACTCATACAAAACCATTGAAACTCCTCTGTTATAGTTAGTTGTACTAACTGTAACTCTCGCTCCCGCAATCCACTGGTGATGATGTCACATATTACATCATTTGTGACATGGTAAGTGACATCACTGATGACATCTCAAATGACATCACTGATGACATCACTGATGACATCATCTACGTGACAATCAGATACACCTTATCATACACTACTATAATCTTTCATCACTCACTGTAAAATATAGAGCACCATAGGTGTTCTTCATTAGCATTTCCAGGCCTACCCCAGTCATAGTGCCTAGGACATTGCCACCACAGTGCACAATCATGAGGTCAGGGGGTTGGAGATGTACAAAAGTTGATTCATTGTCAATGAAATTGCTCTCCCTCCCTCGCAGCCCCACCATTAAGTGAGGCCTTCCCCCGAGCCCCTAACTCCTGAGTGTTGGTGTTCGAGGCCCTCCTCTACCCACAGGTTTCACCTGCGCCTCATCCCTGGTGGTCCAGTGGACCTCTGTCTCCATTCTATTGCTCCACTTTTTCTCTCCTTTTTTACTAGTTTTTCCCTCACTTCTATCTCCTCCCTTCACTCTCCTGGGTCTTAACCTCCATTTTCTGTCATTTTCCCCTCATTTCAGGCTCCCACCTTCACTCTCCTGTGTCTTTCCTCCATTTTTCACTCGTTTTTTACCCTCACCTCAATCTCCCCCTTTCACTCTCCTGTGTCCTCTGTGTCTTTCCTCCACTCTTTCTTGCACTTTTGCTGCCTTATTTGCACTTTTCTCTCTCTTTTTGACTTTTTTGTTTTGCCTTTTTTAGCCCGTTTTTCCCCGCCACTGCTGCCCACGCGGCATAGCTGATTATGGCAATTTGTTTCAATGTATGAATATGTACATTAGTAGTATACCACTTAATTTTAGGTGTTGATTTCAAATTGGAAGTGCATATCTTGAGTTAAGGTATTAGTGATGAGACTAGTTTTTATAAGTCTCTAGAGAGGTACAGTTAATATATGCCACATCATTTTTGGTGTTTGGTTTAAAATTGATGTTTGTTCTGTGAATTTATGAGGTGTAGGTAGTGTTGTGGTAGATAGACATCCATTTATGTTTTTCAAGAATATAGTGAGACCTATAGCAGAGAAATATAAATTTGCTCCTGCTTTGTATTTTGGCTATGTGTACCATTAAAAGCAGTTGTAAAATGGTAAAGTAGCAGCAGAGATTCATGCACTACTTCAATCCAAAAGCTTTGTCCTTGCAGAGCAGCCATTATCCTGTCAGTACTCATACACTCCTCCAATCACCCATTCAGCACCATACACTTATCCAATCAGTATGTTATTACTCAAGCACATAAATTCACCATTCAGTCTCTTTGCAGCCTTGTAAAAAAATAAGTCAGTACACTCATACTCATGCAATGGTGCATGCACTATAATATGCACGACTACAAGTCCTCTGTGCAGTATCCATGCAGACCTATAACCACCTACATAGTATATAGTAACTTCTGCAATTACCCAGGTAGTACCTATGCAGTCCAGTAATCTCCCTATCACTGCCCATGCTCTTTTACAATGAGTCATCCAACACTATGCACGTATGTAATCACTCTGCGAATACACAAGGTGTTAAAATTTACCATGCACTCTCTTTGCATTTCTTCAATCATGCAGTCAGTGTGCAATGACCCATGTACTAACTCATGCAGTGTTACAATTTCCTGAGGACCACCATTGCAGTGCAGCCATCACCCTGTCAGTACCCATGCACTCCTCCAATCATCAAGCCAGGACCATGTACTTATCAAATTAGTCTGCCAAAAAATAAGCACTCATAAATTCACCATGTACTCTCCTAGCACTACTCTAATCATCCAGTCAGTATTTGTGTGTACTCAATAAAATGACCCAGGCAGTAACCATACATTTCAAAATAGAAGTGCAGTCTGTCAAGTTGTATAATGTGCATTGATCTGTTTGTGAAGTATGTCTGTACTTGCATATGTTTAGGGAAGGTATTTCTGATGAGACTATCTTTATAAGTCTCTAGAGATGTACAGTTGAAATATGCCACATCATTTTTGGAGTTTGGTTTCACATTACTGTCCCCTAACCACCATCACAATTCTGATTCACTTCTCCAATTAACCAGGTACTACCCATGCAGTTTAGGATTCCCTCTGTTAGTCCCATGCATTTCTCCAATCACCCATCCAGAACTATCTACTTATCTTATCATTCTGCCAATACATAAGCACTTATAAAAATCACCTTTGTCTCTGTTTGCAGCACTGTAATTATTCCAGTTACTAGATTTGTACCTATGCAATGAAGTAAGCACTCACAGAGGTACAGCTACAATATTCTATGCTCTATCCATGCAGACATCTAACCAGCTACATACTATTGATACAGTCCTGCAATTACCCAGTTAGTATGCATGCAGACCAGGAATCCTCCTGTCAGCCCATGCACTTTTCCAATCACCCATCCAGCACTATCTACTTATCCTATCACTTCGCCAATAACTACGAACTTTTAAATTCAGCATTGTCTCTGTTTGAGACACTATCCATGCAGTCCTATATGCAACTCATTCACACCATTATTTTCCCAGGTACTACCCTTGCAGTCTAGCAAGCACACTCTCCCTCCCCACACACATCTCCAATCACCCAGGCAGTACCATATACTAATACAACCTCTCCGCCAATACCCAAGCACTTATAAATTCACCATAAACTTTCTTTACAGTACTCTAATCATCCTGTCACTACCCATGTATTCAAGAAATGACCCAGACAGTAACACATTCACTGCTACAATAACATGTACACTATCCATGCAGTACTCTAACAATTTACACACTACTCATTCACACCTTGATTTTCCCAGGTTCTACCCATGCAGTCTAGCAATCACCCTGTTACTACCCATGCACACCTCCAATCACTCATCCAGCAACATGTACTCATCCAATCACTCTGCCAATACCAAAACACTTATAAATTCAGCATGAACTCTGATTACAACATTCTAATCATCCAGTCAATAGCCATATAATCATGCAATGACCGAGGCAATAACTGCCCTAAACTACAATCACATGTGAGTGCATGTACTTCACATGCACTCACTTATACAGTACTCATGCACTGCTCCAATTACCCGGCTATTATCATTGAACTGATTCAATCACGCTGCCAATTCTAAACATTCATAAAATAATCATGCACTACACTTGCATTTTTACAATCACCCACATATTGTACATACTCTCATGCAATCACTCTGATAATTTTTCTCTTTTTAACCAGTAGATGGGGATCTGTAACAACCATTTTTTTTGACAATTTAATTTTTTTTGTATTGTTCTAACTTTTTTTTACTTTGTTTGTGTGTTTTTTATTTTAAATACAATAGAGAAAAACGAAAATCAACACATGATTTCTTGAAGAATAAGAAAAGGCAGATATAAAAATAATTACCATTTGTGTGCTTTAAGATCAGCAGAGATCATTTCTATGCATTGTTCACCAAAGCAGAGCTTGGTGGTGCGCCTAATGCAGCTAACAGGTGCATTTAAAAATCAGGCATTATGTGAGGCCTTGGTGCAGATGGAGTCGCAGAAGTAGAAGGTGTAGTGGGATCCTGTTGAGTATCAGCATCCAACTTTCTCTAAATTTCCTCTCTTGCGAGGTGCACAGGATGGATGGTTTCCAAAGGTTTGTTCATGCTACTTGTTCCACAAGAGTACTTCTTATCAGACCCTCTGGACAGCACTCTTTTGCAAATGGTGCATGGTACTTTTGTAGCATTTACTTATTTTTCTCTCACTCTGGAACACTAAAAAAGACCCAAACAATACTCTCCTTTCTCTTCCTCTTCTGCTGCAGTCTCTGTTCTTCCTCCTGCACTGCAAGTGCATTCTCTTCTGCAAAATTTTAAGCCTTAGTTGGATGCAAAATAAAGAAACACACAAAAAAATATTATTATCAAGAGAATAAACAAACAGGTCTTCTCTCTATAAAGCTAAATAAATAAGCAAAATATCAAAAGGATGAATCCTCCCTCTGTCATAATTAAATTGGTTTGAACCAATCAGATTCCTTTTTTCTTTTGCTGACATGAAACCGCGTACATTGCACGCACCCGTCACGCACCCTTCGGCACCTGCGAAAATCATATAGATTATTATATACTATGAATGGAAAATTCTATAATCCTTTAATAAGTATATTAGCAAAACTGCCCATTGTAATATCATATTTTAACTTTTATATTGTAATTTTTTCAACTGTTAAAATACAGTAAAGTCGCGACTTTGGCGCAATGTCGGCACGATCGCGGCACGACCCCGGAAATACGTGCGAGGAGACGTTGCGCACTGTAAGCGGCGTTTTTTGTAACTGTACTTTCGTCAAAATTATATTAAAAAAAATACTTTATAAGTGTAGACAAACACTAAAAGGAAAACTTTTATTCAAAATAATTTAAACATATTTCATACTTTGCAAATTACGGCAAAGTCGCGACCCAAGCGTGATATTTCGAAATGGCTCCCGGAATGCGCCTAGCCATCGTGCAGGATTCGCGAAGGGTGCGCTACTGCTGTGTAATATAAAAACAAAATGAATTTAGATTTTGTAACTAAAAATGATTCACAATTTCATAAAATATATATATGTATATATATATATATATATATATATATATATATATATATATATATATATATATATATATATATATATATATATATATATATGTATATATATAAAAAAAATTCATAAAAAACCTTCACTGAAAAACCACAGGTTTCAGGCACGCTATAGCTGGAAGCTGGAAATTAGCATTTAATAAACCTTTGAAATTCACTGAAAAAACCATAGGTTTCAGGTACATTATAGTTAGAAATTAGCATTTACAAAACTTTAGAAATTCACTGAAAAAACCATAGGTTTCAGGCACGTTATAGTTAGTTGGACATTTCATTTGTAGAAAACCATAGAAATTCCAGCATTATAGTTAGTCCAGCTAACTATAACTTGCTCCCCCGCAATGCACTGCTGATGACATCACATATTACATCATTCATGACATGGTCAGTGACATCACTGATGACATCTCAAATTAAATCACTGAGGACATCACAGATTACATCATCCACGTGAAAACCTTATGCACCTCCTCACTCCCTAATGTAACCTTTCATACACCTACTCTAAAATATAGACTACCATTTTCAAAACCATACACACACCAATACTAGTAACTACATACACACTGACTGGTTTATATGTGTACACACACATCCAGTCATTCACCCATACAGTCACTAATAAATGCAGGTACTCATCAATACAACACTATGATATGCACTCATACAGATACAGACACTGACACACCACCACTCATCCAGAGTTACTCACACACCTAGTCAGTTATGCAAAGAATCAATCACACTCCCATTTACTCATGTATACAATTATACACACACCAACTCACTTATTCATACAGAAACTAATGCATACTTACTCTCTTCTACAATCACTCATACAAGTACACGTTTATTCATAGAGCCACTCTCACATTCACTTATTCTCACATATGGTTATTTAATTTATTTAAATACACCATCACTGACATACACTGCTTTTTACATATGTAGTTACTTGCACATTTAACACTAAGACATCTATTCACTCACCAACACACCCATACACTCACTCACCCACCCATACAGCTATTTCCTCATACAGTCTTGAACCCACACACCCAGTCAATTAACCACTCACACATCTCTACAGAGATTCACACACCTCCCACCCACACACTGAGGCACCCATACAAATACTCAGGTAACCAAACAATAACCAATATAGACATTCATGTAGCTACTCACCAACCCATGCAGACACATACACACCAAGTAACTGACTGATACAGAGATTCACACAGTTTAGTCACTAACCCATGCATTTAGTAAGACATGTTTAATCACTCACTCAGTCAGTCACATACCCACAAAGTCATCCATATAAGGCACTCATACACCCACTCATTCTTCAATACTCCTTGGCATTTATATTAACCCTGGGCGAAGCTACGCGAAGATGTTATTGCACTACGCGAGCTACACATAGCTTCGGGAGCATGCATTGTTGCTTGTTGCGCCCATTTGCAATGCGTTTTTCTTGTTCGGGAGTGCGTTGTGTGTGTTCGTGGCTCTGTTTGCGTGCTATGGGGATGGTATCTCGCAAACGTACCCATGCGGTCACCTATGGGCACGGCCCGCAATGCCTTATTTTCTGTTCCAGGCCGCGCTTAGCGCGTTCGCGATGCGCATGTCATGTTCGGGAACGCGATTTACTTGTTCAGGATGATTAGTGCGTGCTGGCAGGGAAATATTGTGCAAACTAACACACGCTGTCATGATGGGTGCTGCCATCTTGTTTTTCACTCTATGCTATGGTTCTGGGCCTAGTTTTCTGTCCTCCCTCAATCCTTGCAATCCTTTGTTTTTTACACTGTTTTGCTGTCTTTTTTTATTCATCATCTATCTCTCTCTGTCCCTAAGTTTATATTTTGCATTTTATTTCTACTTATACTGTGTTTTTTTAACTTTTCTACTGTTTTATATTACTTCTTTCTTTAAGCTCCTACTTCTTCCCCCTAACTTTATTTTTTCCTTCTAACTTTTCTTTTCCGCCTCCTACACACCCCAGAACCATGACGAAGGGTAGCAGTAGCACTCGCGGCGGCTCCAAGGGCAATGGGCCTGCGCCCAAGATCCGCCTGCCTTGCAGCAGAATGAGCCCTGCAGGGTTGCAGGCCCGGCAGCTTTTTGATGAGGTGGAGGTGGTTGCCCTTGCTTTTTATCCAGCGCCACCTCCCCTTGACCTTGGCAGCAGGTGGCAGGCCAGGTTCCAGTTACCCTACCCAGGAGTGTCGCCATCGGTGGGCGAAGGTGCGCCGGGCAGTGTTTTGCTGCTCAGGTGTCCAGTGCACCCATAACCAGCTGTCCCACCAGGGGTCAGACACCCTGGACCGGGAGCAGGACCTGTTGGACCTGCTAGTTGTCGAGGTCATGGGGCTTGGTGAGTAGATAATATATAGTAGTATAAGTATTGTGTATAATTTTTGATGAATAACATGATTACTGCTGCTTACATTTACATTGCAGGTAAATTATGTTTCAAAATATTCTGTGATTGAAGGACACAGGTGCTCGGGGCTACTCTTACTTGATTGCAACTTTGCGCTAGCTTGGGCTGATTAAAGTAAGAGTTTATTTTAGAGAACTTAGGTAATGCTATTGCTAGAGAGACACTAGTCCTTCCCTTGTCCTCCTGTGAAATAGTGGTGGATGGATACTAGGTTTAGTTAGTATTAGTTCATAATTTCTTTACAGTCTGCGTGACACCTCCTCTGTCACTAGGAGCTACCCCAGTCCTCCATAGAACCTTTTATTGTTTGCTTAGTGAGTGGTAGGCTTAGCAGTATCAGTCAGTAGCAGAACAACATCACACGCAACCAACCAACAATTTGGTGTATGAATAAATTTATGCATGTGTCCTCCATTTCATCTATGCATTTTTAAAGGCAAAAAAAGGGAAATGCAGACTTACTGAACAATTGGCCGGCCTGGAATAGGTGGTCTAGGTCAGGTGATACATAGGCTTCTTTAGTATTCTGGAATCAGAATGATTATGGAACATTGGATTAGTGTTCATAAATAAGTAGACGGTCTGTGAATCCTGCAAGCCAGTAGTTGATCTGATTAGATAGGTCAATTTTATTGCAAATATTGTTTCCTAAAATGTTTTTTGAGTGTTTTTTTAATGATGTATTTGTTTCACAGCACTCATTAATATGTGTCTCTTTCTTTATTATATCTTACATGATCAGCACCACCCAGGGGCAAGAAGACGGGGTCTGAGTCGGCGGGACAACCACCAGAGGACTGCTCCTCTACCGACGGCCCTGCTGCAATCCCCAGTAAGTCCTCCGGTGGTTAATATTAACAATCATATTTCCCTAACTTTCACTGTACCTTATTTTTTCTGAACTAATAATTATGGTTCCACTTCCTAATTCTATTTTTTACAAAAGCTTCTTTGACCTTGACTATATGTTTCCAAATTCTGGTTATCCCTGCCTCTAAGTTCCTTCTAACTGCCTCTGCTGTGACTCTCAGTACTACTACTATTTGTCTGTAGCTAAGCTTGCCCATTTTGCCACTCTTTATTTAAGGTTTTCTTTCGAATAGAACTCAGATTGACTAATAACTCTAGCCACTGGTTCCTGTCCTTTTGGTCGTCCTCTTTAACCTTGAGGCTTTGACAGTTTCCACCAACAAAATGCCCAACCAGATATTTGACGAGTATTTTGTTAGGATAGTACATACTACTACTGTTATGGGGATTCTGCACAGCCACATACAGTACTATGCACAAGAAAATAGGATGTTGGAGATGGGAGGTCGGACCTTACTCACACCTCAGTCAGTACCCACACTCCCCTGACCAACAAGCTATAGTGTCCCATTAGGTCCCGAACCCCCACACGAAGATACCCAATGATTACACAACCCAGAACATAACACCCTTTCACTCACTCACTCGTGTAAGTCCACCCTACCAGACCAAATACCACAGAGTCTTTGTGTAAGTTCAAAAGGTTTATTTATTTTCAAATAACAAGCTATGTACGTTGTTCTATAAAATTACTACAGCCAGCTCCAACAGCAAAATGCATCAGATTAAAACAGTAAACATTTTTACAAGTGCATGAGAGAAGACAAAAGATCTGTGTGAATTCTGGGAGATCCCTCACCGTAGAACGTAGAAATACTGGTTACATGCATCATAAGCCCTGCAAATCTCTGGTTTGTAGAAGAGAATCTTCTGCAGAATATGAGAAAAATGGTGCCCGTCAGACAGTATAATGCAATTATGCAAGCATTTCGCAGTCATGCCAAAAAGTGTAACTGTTATGGCTAAGTAATATGGAATAACCGATCTCCATAAAAAAAAGTGGCTTGTTTTTCGACCTCTTCACTTGTATGCAACACTCATGTGGCCTCAAAGACGTCTTACTGCACAACAAGCTGCGAGGTAACGTGCGCAAAAGAGTAGACATGAATATAAAATGGTTACATGGCTCAGGCTAACATTCCAAAGAGTAGAGTAGGGCTAGAGATGACACTACTAATGTCTGTCTACTGACTCTTCTCTAGTACCAATTTAGACTAGTGATGATGTATGTTGTACATGTTGATGTTGTACTATTAACTGTTTTTTCAATCTTCGTAGTGAAAAAGAATAAAATAGGTGGAGGTGTACAGGCATCTAAAAATGTGCCATTTTTTTCTAGGTGCACTACAAGTACCAAGCCCTAGTGCCGGCGGTGCCAGCGGCAATGGCGATGCTGCCATTCCGGAGGGGGCAGGAGATGCGGCACCTGCAGGAGCTATGGGGGGGAGCCAGCAGCAGTGGCGGGCGGTGGTAAGTTTATATTCATTACTTATTTGCATTACTACTAGCTGGAAGGGTGTTCACTTCACTCACTGTACTGTGAGACTTGTTAAAAATGAAGTTGTAGTGAACATTATACAAAGGTTGAAGACACCTTTTACTTGGCATTAGCAATGCATTAGCAATATCATTACCAGCGTGGGCTGAGTAACCAATGGCCTCTTCTATCTCACTCCAACTCAGCTATGAAAGTTATATGTAGAAGACTAAAAGTCAGTTCAGATGACCTTGATGGATGTGTTGAACAAAAAGGGTAAGAAGGGTTGAAGGAGGTAGAATGGGCAAGATGTGATATGACTGACAGATCAGGATATGTTGGAAGCATGCATAGGTGGCTGATAGGAATCAGATCAGATGCATGGGTTGTTGAAGGATGGGTGGAAGGTGAAAGAAGATGCCTGCCTGGATGGGCGACACTATATGGGTGGATACTTGATAGCAAGAAGAATCAACAGCCGGGTTTATGGGTCAAACTCAAAGCCAAGGCAAGCAAGGAAGGAGTGGACTCATGGGTGGATGTTGGTGAAACCAACTAAGGTGTGTTAAAAGATATGTAAAAAAGAATGATAGACTTTTACTTTTAATGGATGGATGCCTGGATGTATTCATCATAGACAGCTTAGGTGGAGACTGTCACTGGATGCAGAGTCTTAATTTGAAGAGAATGTAAAAGAAACTGCGCCAGAGTAGCACAGCGGAGTGGAATATGTAAGTAGTATTTTCAGAATAGTTTACTCAGTAGTTTGCAAGCACATCATATATATTTTATCAAGCGCCATCCTCTGACTCCCAGGACCACTCCCTACCCATGTTAATTTATGTTCGATTTTGTCAGCCAGCCTGCAAAGGGTGGCCTATCTGCTGGTTACACAATCAATGAACAAAGTACCTTATGCAGTAGCAGTCGAAGGTGGGAGTGCTGGCAGGCGGTGATGTGGGGAGGGGAAGGGACAGGGTGGGGGGGGTAGTAAACAATGGATTATGATGCAGTTCACACAACAATTTTTTTATTTATTTATATGTTTACTTACGAGTAATGTCTGTAATCCATAGTTTACTACCCCCCACCCTGCCCCTCCCCTTCCCCCTCCCCACGTCACCACCCCTGAGCACTCCCACCACTGACCGCTACTGTACTGACCTTATGTCATCGTTCCATATATAAGCAATGATCATTGGATCAGATATATAATATTAATCTGCCTTTTTGTAGTAACCAGTGCAGAGACAAAGTGAAATTGAGCAATTGCTCTTCATGTAACAGAGAGAGTATATCCAGTGCCACTTGTAAAAGAAATATACGAGCTTCTCCACCTGCAGACAGTAGTAAATAAAAGTAACGGGAGTCTGCATCATGACTCGTATGTTTGTCTTGGGTGCAAGCCTAGCTGACTGAGCTGGGATGCCAGCTATGACAAGGTTATGTAATTGAGCCAAACTATAAATAAGAAAAAGACTGGTGTTCTGAGTACTGGAGTCCATACTAGTGCTAGTATAATGCTTGGAAAACTCCAACAAATGTTAGAGGCCGAGGAAGAGGGAGGATAGATAGTTACCACAAATGTTATGTACTGCCCATTCCAGTGTCACTGTGCCACTATGTGTTGAATTAATTTTGTGTTACTGTTTTGCTAAGAAAATTGGTTACAATTCTTTTTCTTTCTTGATATAGATCCTCCTTCCCATGGAAATCCATTACACAAGGAGTTGGCAGCCAGAGCCCGGCACCGGAAACTAGAGGCCATCTACCAAGAGTACCGTTGGCTGCTGGCTCAGGCAGAGGAGGAGGAGGCGGAGGCGGTAGCAGCTGCAGCCTCCTCTAATGCCCCACCTCCAGTGGTACGGCGCCACTTCAGGCTGCCGCAAAACGCCGCACATTTGCAAGCACTGCTGCCCCCCACCCTGGATGCAAGTGCAACAGCAGGGCATTTCAATGCACACTTCTCCTCTGGGTGGCACAGCTAGAGGATCAGCTAGCGGAGCGAGTTAAAATCATGGTGGACAAACACCTTAAAGTCCAGCGAATCTAGAAGGGCTCCGTTGCATTGCCCCTTTTTTGTTACTTTTGTTGGTGGGTGGGAATTGGGTGTTGCGGTTTATTATGGAGATTGTTTGGACTTTTTTTGTTTTGGGCAATGGTTGGGGTTAGGGAGAGGGGTGGGTTAGGTGTGGGATAGTTTATATTTGTTAGGGTAATAAATTAGATTTATTTATACTTACACATACGATGTTAATGTTTTGTGGGGGGTTACTGTTTTATGAATTTATTCATGTCACATGGTTTCAAGGCAAGGCATCAGCCAGTGTTGGATTTAAATAATCTGCCAATTTTGTTACACACAAATAGATAGATGCGGTACCCATCACTGAGTTATATGTGTACAACTAGTACTGTCAGTCTCTCCTCCTAATCCATTATACCTCCCACCAAACTTATCTTACCTGTGATTGATGATGATATAATTTGGCACAGCAATGGCTGCATGGTTTCCCAAGTGGTAGTAGTAGACACTAGCGCTAGCATTTGCAAACAAAAAAAAGAGACAGTCACGTGCCTGAGAGAGACTGTGGGAGGAGTAGTAGAACGAAGAAAAGTACAGTACAGAAGAAAACTGCCAAACAAACGATATTGCAACTGCTAAAGTAAAATAAAACATAATGGTGGCGGGGACAGCCTAGAACAAAAAGTTAAGAAGTTATAATAAACTGTAGTTGTGTCGAGTGCGTGACTTAACACAGTCATAATTCGTAAACTTTACTGCTGTGTGGTAGGATGTTGAATTTGATGATGAATCCAATCAATGCTGGCAATTAACTATGATGTATTAGGTGGGTCCCTTTGGAAAAGAAATTGGATTGCACATAGACTGAGCATGGGTGGGCAAGCAGAAGAAGATCCTCGCCCTGCCTTGAAACTGAATTAGTGTTACTTTCACCACATCTGCCCCAGCAAGCGTGTGATCAATTGTTGGTGTACATTTAATGTAGTCACATCACACCTCAATATAAATCACACAGCCCGGGTGACGAGGGTTAGGGTTTGATGAATGGATGGGAAGGGGGTTTGGGGAAAGGTTTGACAAAGAAAAACAGTATGCATGGGCACAACAAAAGTAAAACACAATCTTGGTAAACGACCATGATCCACTATCCAATAAATCTATAAAGGGAGAAAAAGGAAATGCATGCATGATGAAGATAACTTGATGGTTAATGAGTAGTATTTACTAACTACTACTTCACAATTAGACAGTACAGGACAGCAGTATTAAATGAAATTTGCCTTGCCTGTATGCCCTCAGAGAGACCCAAATTACATGTTGTACCGGGCTTACTTTTAAAGCTAGCAAAGAAAATTTAAAAATAGTTGTAGGGATCAATTAGCAAACAAACAACAACACAGCAACACACAGTCGTAATGCTTGAAGAGAAAAAAGGAATCAAATTATTTAAAAGACGAATGATGAATGATACTAAAGTTACTGTATTATCCAGTTCCAGTTGTGCAGTTGCATCTTGTCATTCATCTTGGTCTTCCCTTCCATGGACACTCTGCATATCATTCTTGGGTACCACTGCCTGCCTGATGCGGTATAATAGCACAGAGAAAAGGCCGGCCTGTAAGTGTATATGGAAAAACAAAAAGGGTATTGAAAAATAAATTAATTAAAAAAAAGCATCAATTACGGTGGAGTGCAAGAAGACAAGACTCTTGAGCGAGAACACTTTCAGACTGAGGCAGCTTGGATACATTGTGTCTACTCTATTTACACAGCATTAAGCTACAACAACAACAGGAGGACTGGAGCCAGCACAGAACAGGCCCACAACACCGGTCGTGACCCAACCTCTATTTACCTTAAATTTTGACAGAGCCAGACAAAAGGCATATACAGCAACCTAGCATTTTCCAAATCAAGTGACTAAATCAAAGCGCCACTGTCAGTCATATCACTACACTCGACTCCACCAGTACACGGAAATGTAGCCTAGGACTGCTGTGGTTCTTGTTGAATTGTTGTGTACTGTTGACCTTTTATGCCAGTTCATGAAACGCAGTTATTCCATCAATCATCTCCGATGCAACTGACTGACTGCGTGCAAAGATAGTATGGTCATCATCATGGTGTGGTACGTGTACATGTTGTTCAACACCAACTCAGTCTGTAGTGAGAAACCCTGATTAAGTCCATCCATATTCCAGATTGAAAAATTGCAACGGATATTGGCCTGGACCTGCAGTAGTAGGAGTACAATAGACAGACTACACAGACAAAACAGCGAAATGGCGCAACGCCCTTACAAAAATGCTGTTCACTAAAACTATAAAAACATACCATATGGCACTAAGATAACGACCACTTTAACTAAAAGAAGTAAGACAGAATTATGCATCACTATATATAAAACGGGAATAGTGCTGATTCAAGCAACCTACAGAGAACTCGAGAAATTTGAGTCAACTTTCCAAAACTTAAAGGAATACATAGAAGGACCAAACCTCCAACAAAACTTGACACTACCAGATATCACACCTGAAAACATCGACCACAAGACTAGAGACACCAATCAATCGGACGGCCAGAATAACCAAACCTTTAACACCGCAGATTTAACCGAAAACGCGATGTTAACCCCAGAGACTGAGGGAGAAAGGATTGAAATGTCCACCAACCTAGGAAACAAAGAGAAGAATCAGGTCCCAAGGAAAGAGCCGTGGCCGCTAACGCACAACTTCATTGCACCAGAAGAGTGTACCCCAGCTCCAAGCGAATCCCTCTATGAAGCTAACGAAATGAGCAAGGTAGATCATACCGACCTTCCTTACCCTCCCCCGAACACGAGACCGGAATCCTACAGATCCCTATCCACAAAAACACCCCTTACCAAGAAAAGGTGGGTGGTAGCGAGATCAGATCAGTCGCAGAGAAGAGCAAACTGCAACGCTCAACCAGCCAGTTCTACCTCACACAAGAATTCATCCCGAACACAGAAAGAAGTCAAGGAGCTCCAGAAACTCGTAGGTAACCTGGTGCAAATGTCGATGAAAGTCTCACAGACAATTGGAAAAATCTGGGAGATGACGATAAGCACGCACACCAAGGTTTCTCACATCCAGAATCTGGTACTTAGACCCAACAGACCTAATAGGACCAAGCCCCTGTCAAATGAAGAAACTCTAGCCTTACTCAGGTCTTATGAACAACCTGCCCGTAGTAAAGAGGAGAATATCAAAACAGTACCTATCGACTCTGGTAGAACGTCCAGAAAGAACGACAGGAAAGCAATACACCATAATCTACAACATATTCAGCTAATTGCATCCGAATCGGATAATGGAAAACTTGTTAAATCACAGAAACCCCTGAACTGCCTTCTACTTAACTGTCGTTCGGCAACTAAACATGCAGCAGACATAGCCGCCCTCATCATCAATAAGGAAATTGACCTGGCCATCCTCACGGAAACATGGCTCAATGATTCATCATCTCCTACCATGGATCTCTTAGTACCTCCACAATATAACATCGTCAGGCTAGACAGACCAAGGAATGCAGGAGGAGGCATAGCTTGCATTCACCGGTCAGAGATCGAGGTCTGCCAATTCCAATCTGACCCCTTAGAATCCTGTGAATACCTTGGTATTAATGTGAGAACACCAAAGAATCAAAGCTGCAAACTGCATGCATTCTACCACCCACCAGGAGAGAACGCAAAGTTCACAGAACAATTGATGGAGATCATAACGACCAACTCTAACTCGGACGCCAATAATATATTCCTAGGCGACTTTAACCTCCATTGGAATGACGGCAGTGATAAACTGGTCAACTCGCTTAAAGACTTCCTCAGTGAGCTAAAACTGGTACAAACTTGCAACCAACCCACTCACTCACAAGGAGCGACCTTAGACTGGATTATCTCAAGAAAGAATGAGGCATCTATCCTTGCCATAGACCCATGTGACTGGTCCGACCATCACACCATAACATTCACGATACCGACAATGACAAAGGGCAGGACCGTGCAACCACTCAAGCTCAAGAAACTGATCCGAGACACAAAAGAGGCTAATACTGAACTACTGGTTGAAAGGTGTGAGAAGGACCTGAAGCCACCCAACAATAAGCGAAATGTTAATGAGCTGACTGATCACTACATAACCTCGATCGGCAATATCGTCAATGACACCATGCCCCTAAAACTGAAAAAAGTATCAGAGAAACCAAAAAATCCTTGGTTTAATGAATCATTGAATGAGGACAGGCGCAAACTGAGAATGGCCGAAAGGAGGTGGAGACAACATCCCTCCTCACCGGAGCTGAAAACCCTCAGGAAAACAAGAAAAGAATACAACAAAAAAATAATCAACACCAAAAAAGAATTTATCAGAGCTGAATTGGACAGTGCCATAAACAGACCACGAAAACTCTTCGAGATGTTAAAACAGCAGTCAAATAAAATAGCCAAAACGGTTCTAGAGAATACAAAAACTCCCATAAGCTGCGAGGAATTCTCCTCATTTTTCACGGAAAAATCTAAATTGCTTGAAGTTGAACTCACAATTGCAGCAACTAACCTTAGGACACTGCCTCCACCTAAAAATGAGGCCAATATCTCACCAGAGAGTCTCCAAACTAAAAACAAGGCAAAATGGGACACATTTGAATTATACGACCAAGAAAAGATCGCCAGAACGCTGGCGGAGATTAGACCGAACAACCACTATCAAGACCCTCTACCAGGAAAGTGTGTAAGAGAAATCAGCCACACTCTAGTGCCAATCTGGACCGAGATAATAAACGCCTCACTTGCACAAGGAACCCTCCCTGACTGCCTAAAAACAGGGCAGGTGATGCCCATCCTCAAAAAACCGACAGCTGATGCATCAGACCCGAACAACTATCGACCAGTGACCAACATCCCTCTACTGGCTAAACTCATTGAGAAATGCGTGCAGGGCCAACTAAGTCAACACATCGCTAAATTCTCGCTACTGGACGATTGCCAATCAGGATTCAGAACAGGGCACAGTACTGAAACTGCGATCCTGCATATTGTTGATGACGCCCTACAAGCCCTAGACCGAAATCAAACTTGCCTACTGATCCTACTAGACCTATCATCAGCATTTGACACGGTAAAGCACGAAGTGCTAATG
This sequence comes from Lissotriton vulgaris, assembly GCF_964263255.1. Lineage (NCBI taxonomy): Eukaryota > Metazoa > Chordata > Amphibia > Caudata > Salamandridae > Lissotriton > Lissotriton vulgaris. The sequence goes on from NC_141689.1 coordinate 1,899,395,594, forward strand.
ACCAGACTACAAGACAGGATGGGTTTGTCTGGAAACGTGCTGAAATGGTTCAATTCTTTCCTACAAAACAGGACTCAGCGATTCCTGGTTAACCAAGCAATCTCTTCCCCGAGCCCCAACGCAATCGGGGTCCCACAAGGCTCAACGCTATCTCCAGATCTATTCAACTTGTATGTAGAACCTCTCACGGAGATCCTTCAAGAATCTCAGGTATCCTATCATATGTATGCAGACGACACGCAACTATACATAAAGATCACCTCCCTTGAGGACATTGACTTAATGAACAAGACACTAAGGAGAGCTTTGCAATGGTTAACAATGAACCATCTGAAACTAAACGCCCAGAAAACAGAATTCCTGCTAATTTCACCGACAAGGAGCCAATCTGAAGTTAAAGAGTGGACTAAACTGGTGACAGCGCTAAACTGCACCCCGACTCTAGTTAACTCAGCCAAATCACTAGGAATTACACTAGATGAAAACCTCGACATGAAAAACCATATTAGCTCAATGGCCAAGAGCGCCCGCTTCCACTTGAATTACTTAAGAAAACTGAAACCCTTTATCTCTGAGACAGATCTAAAACTGGCTATCCAATCACTAGTCATCTCGAGGATCGAATACGGCTGCACCACATTAGCGGGCCTACCGAAAACATCCACAGCACCACTAAAAGCCTGCCTCAACGCAGCGGCGAGACTCATTACGGGAACGAAGAAATTCGATCACATATCTCCTCACCTGAAAGCACTAAACTGGCTACCTTACGAGGCGAGAATTCAAATGAAGATGGCCTGTATTACGCACAAAGCGGTTCACTACAACACGCCTAGATACCTAGCCAAGAAACTTAAGCTCTCAGGAGGTAATAGAACAACTAGAAGCGCAAAAGATTTGCTATTACGACCAGCCTTTTTCCACAAGAGAAAGACCTACAACCGAGCATTCTCCGGAGCTGCCCCCAGAATCTGGAACTCACTACCTCCAAACATCAGGAAGATTCAAAATACAGTAACATTCAAACGAGAACTGAAGAGCCACTTGATGAGTAAATACCCTACTTAGAGAAACCTACGGATCACTGGGATGATCACTTTCGCTAACTGAGGGCTGTCCTCTCCATGGAAAATTGGAAGATCTGTATCTGAGAATGAACTGATGCCGGGCTCAAGCCGAGACTTGACACATTACTGCTACCTCATATACGTGTGAACTTTTAACTATATCTCACGGTCAGACTATATAACTTCTACCTCACTTGATTTATTTATCCATATAAGTGTGAATTTATAACTATAGATCTTAGTCATTCTATATAACTTCTACCTCACTTGATTTATTTATACATATTATCCTTTGATATGCACTGGAACGCCTTATAACCCTACCTCAATGATCATGGTTTGTTAGCATGACACAAGCCAAGCCGTGCTCGCCATATAACGCTAATTGCACAGTCTTTATGAATATATATATCTAATTTCATCCATGCAGTATATTGCCTTCTACCTCATTATTCTTTTGTGGTTAGTACTGCTACTATAATGTCTAAATGCAATTCTGTCCTGTTAAGCGCTCTGATACCCACGGGTCTTGTTCGCGCTATACAAAACACTATAAATAAATAAAATAAATAAATAAATAAATGGTTATTAAACAACAAGGAAACATTGACTGTCACTTGAGTCACTTTTACTTTGTAGATTAACTAGTATAGTTCGACTTCATGTACATTTGCTCAGAGTCAGCAAGCATCCAATGCAATGCATCATTCATTGATCATTACCTGTCTTGCTCTTCTCTTTGGCTGTCAGATCAGATGCTTAGCCTTCTGACAGTGATGAGTTTACTTTTGGATGCCTGCTCAAGTTCTGACAGTGAAGAGTTATGGATGCCTGCAGACAGAGGCGGTAACCTTAGGACAGTGATGAGTTTTGGCTCGGAAACAAAACCAAAGATAGCTATAGACAAATACGTTTCACTTCTTATAGAGGGACTGTTGAGGCAACATTTATTATACTATTCTCCATCTCCATCCAATGTCTGGCTTAATGTAAATGTATTTAGGGCGAGTCAGGAAGATGGAGCAGGACTCCGAGGAGTGGAGTGGACAGTTAAATGCACAGACGTGCAACTCCAATAGGGAAATAAAAATAGGAGACGGTGGTGATGGATTTGTTGTGATTTGATTTGAACCAGAAAAACAGATACACACACAAATAAAGGAAGGAAGAAAGTAACAATTTGAAAGCCTAGTTGTCAGGGAAGAGGAGCTTGTCTGAAGTAGGTCATGTAACCAACTACTTATGTCTTCAAAGTCGCTCTCCTCTTCCTGCTGTGATTCATGTAATTTGTACTCCGGTGGTATGAAGTGCTAATTCATTTTGATCATGGTTAACCTCTCCACGCTTTTGGGCGAGAGACTGGTCCTTTTCACAGTTACAATGGCACCAGCAGCACTTAAAACAGAGAGACACTTGCGACAGGGCAAGCCAGATACTTTATCGCCAGCCTGCTGAGCACCGGCCATTGGCTTTTTTCCCCATACCAATACACCAATGGGCTTTGCACCATGAAGACCTCTGTTGTGTCATCCAGATAGGCCTGGACCATCCGAACAATGTTCAGGGGTGGTCCGATTTGCTTGGCCTCTTTTGACTTTGCATCAGCAATGGACTTACCAAACCCTTTCCGTAGAAACCAATCAGTTAACATTTTTCTTTTGATGTGGCTGATGATCCTGTTGGTGCTGTTGTTGATGGTAGTGTTGGTGACTGCTGGGAGGCAAACGCACTGCTCTCAGGCTCTGAAGTAGAACTTGACTCTGGATGCCCTGTAGTACTTGCTCTGTCCTGGGGTAGCAGGCCTTTAATTAACAGCTGTTTGTTTTATAAATCAGTGGCTTCCTCAGCTATCAAAGTGTTGTACATGGCAACATCCACTTCTGAAAAAGGAATTACTGCATTACTGTTCAGAAATAATTTGTACTGTGGATCCAAAATTGTGTCAGTAATGTAATGTCGATGTGACTCAATGTTATATTTGAATCCTTGTATTTTCAGATAAACGAACGGCTAAGGCATCCGGCAAATGATATGAGTCTCCTTTGTCATCCACACCTTCATACGTTTCAGACACCTCCTTCAACTGTTGCTCTAGCATGTACAACAATGGGATAGCTTGGCCCATAGTACAGTCCTCCCTGCTGACTTTACGTGTGAAGACCTCAAAAGGAAGTAGCATCTCTGTCTTGCATTTAACGAGGTTGATTTGGCCCTTCTCAATGGTCATGGCTTTCACAGTAGGAACCCCTAATCTTCGTTTCATGACATAAGCATTAAGTGGTATGTACTGCTCAAACAGATGATCAAGCATGTAATAAGTTGAGTTCCAACTTGTTGGCACCTCCTGGATGAGTGCTTTGACTGGCATTTTATGCTCACGTTGAATGACCCTCAGCTGCTTCCGGGCTTTAAAAGAATGGTTGAAATGTGTGCATATTCTTCTGCAGGTGGTCAGTAACTGGCTGACTTTGCTTTCATTTTTCAGAAAGTCTTGAACAACAATGTGAATGCAGTGTGCCAAACACGGGACCCTGCAATAGCCACCATCTTTCATGGACTTAACTACATTACGGCCATTGTCTGTGACAACAAAACCAATGTTAAGCCCTCTCGGTCGCAGCCACTCAAAGACCTTGCTGTTAAACTCATCCATAATGTTTGCAGCAGTATGAGATTTCTCCATAGCAAACATGGCTACAGTTGCTTGTTTGCGAGTGTCATTAAAAATCTCAGCAGTGTCAACACCAGCAAATATCTTTTCTCTAACACCCGAAAAAGAGATCCAATGTGCAGTGATGCACATGTAATCAGTGGCTTGGCAACTGGTCCACATGTCTGTTGTCAGGTGGATACTCTGAACAGCTCTCTGTTTTAAGGCTTTTCCAAGCAATTCCAGCACTTCGTGATGTAGTGCTGGAACAGCAACTCTGGTGAAATAGTAGCAGCAGGGAACCTTCCATTTTGGGCAGATGGTTGTCACAAATTCCAAAAAACCCACCCCTTCAGCAAAACAAAAAGGGAGGGGGTCCTGTGCTAATATTTTAGCCAGATTCGCATTGTACAAACGTGCTATTGGATGGTTGCGTTCGTACTGCCCCTCTGGCCTAGAGAATATGCAAAGAATGGTAGGCTGCGTGGTATGCCTTTCTGTTAGGCTCAACACCGCTCTTTTTTTCATTGCAGTATTCCTTGGTGTCTCAGGCTGACTCTTATTTTTGTTCCACTGAGATGTTGCTGAGGATGTGGGCGGTACCACTGCAGTGCTGGGGACTGTGCTATTTTGTGTACCACTACCAGAGAGAATGTCTCCCTCTTCTTCTTCTTTTTTCTGTTTCAACGTGAGCGGACCTTCTACTCGTTTATCCCCACCAACAGCAATGGTTTCAGTTTTTATGCAACACAGGTGGTCCTCCCAGTTGAATGCGTGGTGTTTTTTCAGATGGGTCATTTGGCCTCCGGTACCATAGTTTGTACCAAGCTTACCACGACTAACAGAGGTATGACAAATGAAGCATATAGCAATGTTCTCCTCCTTTTTGCTAACCGTATAGAAGACCCTCACTGGGGAGCTTAACTTTTATCTCCTGCTGGAGGTGCCACTTCCAATGCCGGATGAACTGGAGGGTGTGTTTTGAATTCGACTCTGTGGCTGTGCAGTACCACTACCTACTTCTGCTGAGGTGGTGCTTGTGCTGGATGTAGGATACTGCCGGCCCTTTGCTAAGGTAAATATGGAAGCTGGAGGTTGTGTTGGAATTACCTGTGTTGGAGGTATGCGTGCTACATCCCTAGTCGCAGCCATTCTGGATGGGGTAATAATGTTGGTATCCATGTCCTCGATGACTGTGATGATTGGCTCATCATCATTATCCTGCTGTTCTACATCGACCTCAATAAGTCTAAGGCTTTCTGGAAACTTCTTTTTCCATAGCCTGGTCTTGGGATTTGTCTCCCTCTCCTGCTCAATTTGTTGTGGCTTCTGAGTTAGATCTAGATCATCAGAAGTGATGCTTGGCGAAGAACTCAATGGACTAACCCTCCTTTTTCTTGCTGAGGATTTGGAAGACAATAGATCTCCTGAATGAGTGGCTTCCTCTTCTTCTTCCTCTGCATGAGGCTCAATTTCCTGGACTGCCTCTACTTCAGGAGGAACAGCAACTACGATTGTGGGCGGTGGTTGTGGCTGTTGTTGTTCACCCCTTATCTGCTGTGTTCTGTCCTGCGTTGATTGTGTACTACTTTGAGATAGGTCAGGCTCAGCATCACTGCTTTCCACCATTAGGCTGGCGGTTGGTGGGTTGGGCCCACTGATGCGGAGGTGCTGCCCCCAGCTTGCCCCCAGACACCGCTGCTGCACCGCTGCTGCAGGCGTACTTAAGTGTCACTTCCTTCTTCTGTTGCTTCTTCTCAGCAATTTTCTTGGTCTTGGAGGACCTGGTACCTGTTTTCTTTTGGCCCATCTTCTTCAGATGGCAGCAGCACTCAGTTGCACAAGTTTGCAGAGATGTCTGGTCAGGTCACACCAAACGTCACATCGCGTACAACAGCAGGACGTCTGTCTGACAGTACAGCGGGCAATGATGACAGAAACCTCCTCCTCAGTCTTTTGTGCACCTAAAAGCAAACAAGCCAGAGGAACATGGGATTTGTTGTGCTTTAATTTTAATTACTACTAGTGTACTGTGTACATTCAGGAGGAGTAAGAGTAAGAAAGAACAAAAAATACAAATGTAGTGAAACCTGTTTGGCTTTATTTGTGCATCATGTGGGATGGATGAAGCATCAGGGACCTGCATCCGGCAATGGGGATGGAAGCAGTAAGCCAAGAGGAACAATAGAAAGACAAGCAGGCCTATGTGGCAAAAACAGCACACTACTAAAACTACTACCACAAAATGGCCCCCAGCCACATGGTCACTCATCACAGGCACAAGGGCACGAAAACAATGAACGCAAGCAGACCTATATCACTATATGGCCAGGCAAATGATGCCTGTTACACAACACAGCTTTAATGCAAAAAAGAAAATCTGCATGGCTAAAAGGGTTGGAAAGTTATTTCAAATGATGCAGCAGACATACACAAAAAGTGATCCTTCCAGCTCCAAATCCAAATGAAAGTGAACGGCACATGGACAATGCACTGGGAGGAGCCTGTTGGACAAGAACCGGAAGTTGGAGACTCAGGGCACTTCCTTCCTCATGAGAAAACAATAGAAAAAAAGACTCCTTGCACAAAAGACTACAGCAAAATCACAACCTAAGGAGTTTTTTCGAGCACAATGATAATTTTCGAGAAGGTTTTATCGTACTCAAGAGATATTCTTTGCCACATTGTAGTTTCTGCCTGTTCGGGAACGCGATCTTACCAACACTGCCCCCGGAAGGAAGATAGTGCGTCCGAATGACGTGTTCCCGTTCGCACAGTCTTGCCGGATCATGCAACCGGATTCCAAAACTCTTGGCACACGCGAACGGATAGAAAATCAAGTCGGCGAACGCAAAATCACAGTAAGTTGTTACCACGTCTGCAATAGCGCATATTGAGCTTGCGTGAAAGAAAAACAACTTGCCTACACTGTAGATTGCGTAGTATTCAGCAACTTTGCGCTCTACATGAACTGTGAAGTTGCCGAAAATTTGCAAACTCTGCAAGCGGAGCGTAGTGCACCGCCCAGGGTTACTTTTAATTCTGCCAGCTGTGCTGTACAGTCCCCAAGAGACTGTGTTTTCATGCAACTTGGATATAACTTTACATCCCGCATACGACCTTTGAAAGTTTGCTCATGCCGCACTGTATTGCTGCTTACTCCTTATGCCGGCTGAGCAAATCCGTCAGTGTAAATTATATATTCATATTGATCTAGAGGCAAGATTTCATTTGGTAGAGGGTATTCTTGTTCATATTGCTGGAATGCTTGTGTTTTTAGACTTGGATCAAAGCTGTATTCAACTTCCGTTGCAGTAAGAGAATTAGCCCATTGTATCCATCTCGGATGTAATGCTTTTGCATTTGGAATGCTTGCCATTGTACGAGCTTCTAAAGCTGAAAACAAGCTTACAACAATTATGTGTTTTCCGTGAGCCAGTGCTCTTTCTCTTGCTAAAGCAGTCTAAACTGCTGTCAGTATTTTCTCTGCCGAAGTGAAAACTATTTCTGCATTTGTGTTCAGGGGAGATTTGTAAGTGATTGGTACTGTTTCGCCTTTATTGAACAGCCTGCGATGACTCTTGCCTAATGGACTGCGTCTTCTGCAATAGCGACTTGATCTGAATAGTGAGCCCTGGAGTCCGCAGTAGTCTGTACAGACATAACTCTGAGGTGCTGTGCCGCTGGGTTTGCAGGGGGCCTGTCTCAAGGAGGGCGGTGGTCACAGTGACGGCCTCGTGGCCGGGTGAGGACCACCACTCTAGCAGACACGTTGACCTTCCCAGAAGTGAACCACGCCCTGAGCCCCAACCAATTTATTCACACTCCTACGCTGGTGTAGCAAACATTAGATCAGCCCACTCAGCTTGAACTTCCGCTTACAGAGGTACAAAACTGCTACATGATCATCCCCACTGCCTGAGGTAACATGGTTGCGTTCACTGTCCACAACAGTACAAGCTCCAACAGTATATGCACACATGGAGAGGTCTGTGCTCTGCATAGTGAGGTCTCTTCAGCACATCACAGCTACACTTGGAATTGTGTGCATTGTTATTGATGGGTGACTTGCCTCCTTCACACATACTTGGTTGCCACGTTTCCCAGCATTCAGCTATTGGGTGGCTGAGGGGCCATGTCGTTTTGGGAAGGTACGCTGTTCAGCGCTGCCTCAGTGGTAGTAGGAGGGGATCTGAGGGGGAGGTCCTGGGGTGGTGGCGGTGGGTGTTGTGGCCTTCTTGGGTGTGGGAGCTGAATGATCAGTAGCTCTATGACATGTGTTGGTCTTCAGATGTGGCTCTGGGCTTGGCTCCCTTTTATACTGTAGGTAGTCATTCTGCTTTACACCAGTAAAAGGCAGATGTTAAATTCTTAATGCTACCACAGCTTATCGCCTGTTTTTGGATCGCATCGCAGATTTGGCTGGTCGTTGAAAATATTGGGAAGTGGTGTTTTCGTGTTTTTTTTTCCACAGGAATGCCTACTCTGCTATCATAGCATTGGTTGTCGCTCTCATTCATGGCTCACTTTTGCTTAGCTATCGCTAGAAAACTGGCTATAACGGCAGTTTTCACCAGGTTGAGAATGGGATGATAATTCTTTTGCTGCGCAAAAGTGCCGATAACTCAGCAATATGTCCTTGAGAACACGCCCCATAGTTTTTTTTATTTTTTGGTCCAGATTTGTGCACCCAGCCGCTTTAAAAAAAAAATAGTAATCATTTTTTGGTCCTGGGGCTTTTTGTGGGATCCCCTGAGCAGGCCTAGGGGGTCTGGGTGTTTATACCCTGCCCAGTTTTCTTGTTTGTTCATCTTTTTTCTTGTGATTTGCATATAGATACAACAAAGTCCTAATAACACAAGGGCTTGTTTTAGAGTCACCCTACAACCCAACAGTGGGGAGTTATCACCGAGTTATCGGCACTTTCGTGCAGCAAAAGTGGTGAAAGAATTATCGTCCCATTATCAAGTTGGTGCACACTGCCACATTGCTCACAGGCTGATGGTACCAACACAGTGGACAATCAACATCCTTACACAGACAAAGCTGCTGGGTGTGCTGCACCTGTTGGCCTCCGGTACCTTCCAACTAACAATTGCGAGAGTCGGAGGAGTCTCACAGCAAGACCTATTAAACTTCCTCACATGTCTTTAATGCATGTCTACAAAAGCAACGTTGAGCCCCTTTATCCGCACCACCCGCTCGTCCCAATTCGAAGTATTCCAGCACAACGAACCACAACCCCAGCCGTTGCTTGGCCCCTCTGTGCTCTAGATCCAAGATTGTAGTCACTGAATTGGGGGTGCACCAGGTCATCAAGTCTAGTAGTCAACAGTAGTGGAAAAACTGTACTTATTAGAAAAATATAAATTAACAACACAAAAACATCAAACAACGAGTGACAATTCCAACGGGGTACATCAACTGTATATCATCCTGGAAATCCCAAAACTTGTTGGACAAATGAAGACAATGGTCAAACGTTAGTATGGTCACAAACGTAATATGGTAGAATGTATTGGACTTGGACAAACCGAAATGCTACAGTTATGATCAATCCTGCACAAAATGACCGTAACAGAAGTTTGTGTGGAACTAACCTTCATGGGAAAGAAAAGGTACGCTACAACCACATGAACTTCTGTTACAGTCTCATTATGCAGGATTTATCATACCCGTAAGCAGCGCGGTTCGTTTCAGCTTGATACACCTGCATGTTCACTTCACCCACACACTGCACAGGAACAGCTGGAGATCAAGCAAGGGAACCCCACCATAGCAGGCTTCCTGCAGATGTTGGGGGCAATTGACTGCACACATGCACTACTTGTACCTCCTGCCGACACTGCACCCAATCACCGAAACAGAAATCACACACATTTCAACAATGTGCAGGCAAAACTTGACCACAAGGGCCTATACACTAATGTTGTTGCAAACTTCTCAGGCATGTTCATGTTCAGGCAGTGTTCATGATTCCTACATCTTTCGGAAGCATCCTAGCACTGGTCCCCAGACCAGTCCGCCGCCCATCAATGACTGCCCGACCTTGCTCACCCAGACCTCAATGCTCACCTGCCACCGCCGGTGTGTCTCCAAGAGGGCCCACCACGTACTGGCACAACCTCCTCAGCCATCGCTGGATTCCGCAACACAGGCCCCCAGCGCATCCTGCTGCACCACGCCGAGGAGTCATGTCTGTACAGCCAGCTGCCTTTGGCGTACACAGGCCCAGCCGAGGTCACAATTCAAATCAAGTCTTGATTGGCAGGTTGCACACCCGCTCAGCTCTGGTGGCACTAGCTCAGTGCAGCTCAAGTCATCACCACATGGCGGGAAGCCTGTGTTGGCCAAAATGCATTGGCTGCCACAAACTCTGTGCACCTCAAGTCATTGCCAAGTGGCGGGAGGCAAGTGTCCGGGAAAGTGCTTCGGCTGCCACCTACTCTGTGCAACTCAAGTCATCGCCACATTGCAGATGGCCCGTGTTGGCCATAGTGCCTCGGCTGCCACCAACATAATAGGCACACGGATACACCCAGATTGAGAGTCGAAATAAAGTTGAGCCTGTGCGCCCGGCCCTTTTTATTGGCAGGGTCACATGTCCTGTGATGCCAGTGCTGTATGGGTGTGCCGTGGGTGTTCACCAGCCATCAGGGCGTGGCTGTGGCATGCTGACAACTAGACCTGTGATCAGCAGATCACTACAGGGGAGACCTGGGAAATGTAGCATTGTAGTTCCCTCCTTGTAAGCGTAAGCGGAGTGGGCTGGCTGAAACTTGCATCCTTCACGACTTTACCAATATGGCTGTTTGAATCCGTACACCCACCGAGATAGGTACACAATTGGTGCGCCACTCAACAAAAAAAATATATATATATTAATATTCCTGAAAACAGAAGACATAATATATTATTTTAAAAACAAACCAAAAAAATTACAACTATTTTTAGGATATTAAAGTTACAAAATATCACAAAAAAGTCTTAATGAAATAAAACATAGGTTTATTAAACAATATGATTCAAAATTAGAATTTAAAAAACCTTTGAAATTCCCAAAACAAAACCCATAGGTTTCAGGCATGTTATAGTTAGAAATTAGCATTTAAAATACCTCAGGAATTCACTGGAAAAACTATAGGTTTCAGGGACGTTACAGTCTGACATAAAAATGTATGTTTCCCCTGTCATGCATTGTAAGAATATTGCAAGTCACTGCTGGGTTCCATGACCATATAAAGGAACAAAGCTAAAAATTGTGTTTCTTGATAAGCTTACGGACATTTTCAGCTCTCTTATCAAATTCACAGGTAAAGAAGTCATATTTGTTAGCAGCACAAATTAACCAAAGCAACTGTCCTGCCTCTTACTAAGGAACATTTGCCTCTTCTAGGTACAAACTCATTGACTTGCTTATTCTTCTGTACTCCAATAAAAAAAGCCTCTTCCTATGTGTGTCACAAATATATTCCACCCACTATGGCAGCTATCTTACAAAAGCATCCTTCCAGCACTATGCATCTTACTCTGTTTCTTCATCAGCCCACACTATATATCGTGTAGGCATAGCCTCTCCATCTGCGTCAGCGTGCCCTCTCCCTGTGGAGCAGTTTCTTATATAAGGCTGCACGTTACTGAGGGGGGTGATTCCTTCCATTTCCATCCATGTCCTGTTCCTACATGCCTCTTGTAAAAATAACTTCCCTTACAGATTTACAAGAAGTAGGAGATATGCTGATCAGTAGTTGTAAAGTGTAGCCCACAGAATAACTTTTTGATATTTTTGGGATAGCAAACTGGTCACTGCCTTTAAGCTTGAGCAGCAAATTTGATTCACATTGTGCACTTTCTGAGTAGGTCAGTTAACTATTCACTAAACAAAGCAAGATTCAAAGTAGGACAGAATCGTTAAAGTGGGTATGGCAGGTCAGGTGTGGTGTTTATTACACAGATAGCCTACTGTTTGCTGCCTCATATGCATGTGTCAGGCCAGGACTATTATTTGGTACATTTCTAATTTAATTTCCAGAGGGCTTGCTGACAGTTATTTATGAACCCAAAAATATATTTTTCAATTTTTTTTTTCATCAGCGTGTCAGTGATATCATGTAAATATTTTTCCTTTGATTTGCACACAATTAAATATTTTCAGCATTGTATCAGGGTCTGAAGTATCAAGCGCTTTGCTCCATTCTGTGCCCATGGGGAAAGGCCTCATGAATGAGCTTCCATGGTGAACTTCTTCTCTGATATGATCAGAAGACGTCTAAGTAATGTCACTAGGGGTCTGATCGCGAGACTGGAAATGTAAATGCATACGTAAAGAACGCGACTATTAAAAATATTCATACTTTGTCAGCGTAATCTCTTGACGTATTACTAATATCACACTCATATTTAAGTATTCACACATTTTGCTCCTGCCAACAGTATATTCATATGAGGTTTTGAGTCTAACACAGTTTTCACAGAGTAATGTTGCTCTTGTTTAAAAGTGCTTGACTTATTTTTTTTAAGTTCCATATGTGGAACATATTTCACAGTTCTCTGTGGTTTAAATATGCAACATATGTTAATTTACAGCTGACTATGTTGCCAGAATCTCAACTTAGCTGCACTGACTGTGATCACAGATATTAGAACAAAAATTATGCACATGCTGCTCGCTTACAGAACACAGACTCTAGGAGGAAGAATGAGAATGTCAAATGTAATCAATAGCAAAAACACCAATGGTAATGAATTTTTATATCACATTAGAACATTGTAATCTTGGGAGCTCCATTGAAGACAATTGAGTGCTATGGCCTAATGGCTGGTAGAAGCACGGAGCATCAAGATTTAAATGTTTACCTTTGTTCACAACCCCCTCTGGTTCATGAGGCCTCTGTCTCACAATTTTGAACATTCAGCCCGCTACGGTTCTCCTACCATTATAGCCCTCTTTAGCGGGCTACATTCGCCACTAAAAGGCCAACTCCTTTGTTAAAGATCCTGACATTCGACTTGGGCCTTTAAAGCTGGAGTGGACCTTTAATCACCAGAATATCCTGCTACAGTGGGCTATAAGGCTATATTAGAACATTGAAATGTTGTGTTCCATTGAAGACAATGGAATAGCTCTGGCCTTTTAATGACTGGTATAAGCGCGGAGCTCCAAAATTCCATTTCTATCTTTATGTTTCTCCTTTTTTAATTTAGAACAATCTGCTGGGTAAAATGTTCAAATAGCCTTACAACGCTTCAACCTCGGGATGTTAAAGACCCTCTCCCATGTTATAGGCCCTCATCTGTGACATGGGCCTATAACTTGGGTATAGGGCCTTTAACAACTTGTATAGCCCTCAACAGCGGGATCTAAGGCTGTATTAATTTCTACACTCCCACTTCTATACTTCAGTGTTCATACATTATTGAAGTTAATTTTTCCTCTGTACAGTATTTTCATGTTTATGTTTTCCACATCGATCATTGTTAGTTGGCATATTCTCTCATTACAACACTGAATGTTAGGCATTTTTTAAGACCACAGTCTGTGAACTCTTATGCTTTGTAGAAGAAAACGAATGAAGTAGATTCCTAGAATTGAACAAGGGGAAGTACATGAAGACTGTTGACTTCACAGTGTTCTCTTCTTAAGTGTCTTTGTCTAGCCTTTCAAAATTGTTTTTGCCACATTGCCTAGGAGTGCCTTGACTGTTTGGTCTTTATGTGTGCAATATTCCGACCACACACAGTGCATTTGTTTATGCCTTTGTAATTCTCATTTAAATGGGTCTTAAGGAAACACTGCGTTAGAGTCTAAAGCGTCAAAGCTCTGTAAGTTGCATTTCTCTCATAGCCTTGGTGATATTTCCATATTTTAATGGACCATAATGAGCAAATAGGTGGCGAATTCAATTCTCACAACAGTTTAACTAAATCTAAATTGCCCCTAGGTCATCATATATTAAAAAGTATGAAGGGAAAGCAAATAAAAATAAGAACATTATTTTATAAAGGATGGGTTGTGAAAAAAGTTGTTGCTTTAAAAAAAATGCTATTACTGGTTTTACAGCTGGATTTTTTCTACAAAATCTTAAATCCATACGATAACAAATGTATGCAACCTTCTCAAGGACATTTAAAGGAAATGAACTGAGGCATAGGGCCAGATGTATGAACAGTTTTTGCATGCGCAAACGGGTTTGCAAACCGTTTGCGCGTGCAAAAAACCTACATGGCCAATGTACTAACACTATTTTGTAAATTGGAAATGAATGAATATTTTGCAACCTTCCCCTCTGTGACTGGCTCGAAAAATATTTTTTAAGGGCAGGCAGTGGTCCTATTTTTTAAATGCATCAAGTTTTCCTTTAAGGAAAACGGACTGCATTTTAAAAAAAATCAACTGCTTTATTGAAAAGCAGTCCCAGACATGGAGGGCTGTTGAGCCCAGCAGACCACCATCCCTGGGAGGGCCAGCCACTCCTAATGATATGATATGATATGAAGAGTATTTCTATAGCGCCTAACTACCCGGGGGCCTCGTAGCGCTTACGGAAAAGGAAGCAGAATCACATCAGTCTACACCGCGAGGGAAGCATTCCAAACAAGTGAGTTTTTAAGAGCTTGCGAAAGGTCAGCAACTTGTTGTTCCCCCGCATAGCTTGGGGAAGGGAGTTCCACAATTTAGCAGCAGTGAATGAGAAAGAGCGTCCTCCCCATCTCACCTTCCTTATTTTCTTAGTGGTAGCCAGATATAAAGAGCTAGAACATGGAGTCCTAGGCGGCAATTAGGGTGTTAATAATGGGTGTAAGATGGATGGGCCGGGCTTTCACATGGCTTTATGTGCCAAGCACATAGCCTTGAATTGTATCTTGGCAGCAATAGGTAGCTAGTGTAACTGTTGCAATGCTGACCTTGCTGATTGACGCCGAGGAACCTGCAGGAGCATCTGTGCTGCACAGTTCTGAACTACTTGTAATTTATTTATTGTGGCTTGAGGGGCTCCCAGGTACAGAATATGTCCATAGTCCAGCTGGGACAATATGAGGGCTTGGACCATTATCCTTCTAGCCTCAAATGGAAGGAGGGGAATAATTTTACGGAGCATTCTCAACAATCCATAGCAGATTGATGAGAGCATGGTGGCCTGGTGTCCAAAGTTAATGGAGTTGTCAAGCCAGATGCCTAAGCTCTTTATTTGTCCGTCATGATTACAGCGCAACCGCGGCTGGTGATGGAGCGGTTCCGTCACCAGCATGGGCACGCCGCGCGGCCACCCCGCCCCCTTAGCACTGCGGCGGAATAGCCGCCGCAGTGAAGGGGTTAAAATGGGGTCACAATCGGCTGTACGTGTTATTTAAACTGCTTACCAGTTTTTCAACTGCATCAGAACCCCCTTTGATGGTGAATCAAGCCATCAGACCATTAATTTATCGGATGTTACTGATTACAGCTCTGTGGCCTTCATAAGCTTTAACTAGGTTTTTCTGAAGCCTTCATCTCATCTTAAAACCCAGTTTTCTGTTTTCCGCCTCTATCTCATCTTTTTCCCTCTTTATTCCCCTTTATTGCACCTTTACCCCACCTTCCTTTGCAAGAAGTAAGTCTAAAGCAAGTTGGTTTTGAAGAACTACAGATCTCATAGAAATCATTTCAGTGTCTATTGCCAAGATTCGTCCAGCAGTACCTGAAGACAGCTTGTCCACTACAGTAGAAAATGTTGTTTTTTGTGAAAGTTCAGTATCACCCCCAACAGATAGTATTAGGGCTACAGATATATCGCCCAATATCTCTCCTGCACTTGCATGTCTTTCAAGTCTTTTGTGAGAGATATACATGCATTTAGCAGTAATAAAGTTAGGAATATAAATGCATTTAGTAGTTATAAAGTTAGAAATCCTAACTTTACTACAACTAAATGCCTTTTGTGAATACCGAAAGTCGCAAAGTTAAGATGTTGTATCAGATTACTTTTGTCAATCCGGTCCTACATTCTCATCATTGGTGTGGAACTCTATTCATTTTGGGTTACAATACATTAAGCACTTGAGCTTACACAGCGAGTCTCGTCCCAATATAATATCAGAATTTGAATCATACACAAGACATTTATGCAAATTCTCAAAAGACCATATTTGTACCATATAGGTTTAGTCACGTGGGTTGACATTTTTCAATTTGCAACTCCTATAACTTGGATTCTTTCTCCCAAGAGGCATAGGTTTTGAACTTGTGCTGTGTTCACAGTGGAACAGGTAGCACCCGTGTCGACAAGAAACAAAATAGGAGTTCCATTTACCTTGCCATCCACATAGTGACCACTCTGTTCTACCTCTGAGGATGTGCCAAGCACACCTTCTTTCTCCCTTCTCAAGCACCGTCATTGTGACAGGTCTGAGTCTGTATCATTCATTTGAATCAAGTATTGCTGGCACACATTTTCGGTTATGTTTGAGTCTGCATTTGTATGAAACCCTTGGTTCGAATTCTGCTTCTAAACCTATTCATTTGAGGTATCGGGGCTAGGGACATATTCAGATTTCGATTTTTTCAGTATGAGTGTCTGCTGATTCTGTATCATGCCATTGCCCTGTAACAGTGTATTTCCAACATTCTGAACCTCTCTTCCATTTTCCTGATTAATCAGAATAAGTTGATATTCATGCTTCTAGTGCGAGAACTTGCTGCAAATGTGACACAGGTTTGTTTCCTTCAACATGTCAATTGAAACAGCACAATCTCTACCTTGTGGCTGCATTCCACCTACTCCTCGCATAGCTGGAGTTTGCAGATAACATCCCTGCAAAGCAAGCATGTGACCACACCTGATCCATTCTGAATTTTCTGTACAGCATTCATCTGAGCTATCATCAGTTTCTCTTTGAGTTTCTTGTGTTTAGAGTCAATCTCATTCCCGCAATATTTTTAATTTTGGAAGATTTAATCTATGAGCTTACTCTGCCAGCAAATCAGATGCTGTTGGATCATGCTGCTAATCTCAGGTCTCAATCCCACATCCTTCTCAGACACGTACTCCTTCCTGCTGTACAGCCTGCAATAGTTTTTCATAATAAGCATGTCCTGTTTCTTTCAGCTCCTGGGTTGTCCTATCAATCTTTACCCAATAAATATCTTTTTTAGAAATCTTTCCCTTTAAATAAGTTAAGGCTTGGTTATATTTCTAAATTACCTCAGGAGATGGTGCACCTGTGCGTACATTCCTAGCTGGTTCTATCTCTGCTAATCAATAGTATTTTATTTTCTGCCCACAAATCACTTGGAACCACAATGTCAAAAATGGTATACAAATAGGATAGGGGCTGAAGCATGTATTATGCCACCCCTGGGAAGCCTTCCAAAATGACACCACAGGACTGCTACTGCAGCCTGGGTAGGGTGGTGCATGCACCCCTTACTAAGTTACTGCTATGACAGGACTTATCAATCATGAAGGCAGAGTGCTTGGTTTTGTGTGAGAGGGTGCCCATGCATGAGCTAGGCCCCTCTGCAACTTTCGGAGCCTATTCTCTGAGGCTGTTCTGTGATGCAACCAGACGATATACTACTAAGTGCATTATAACCTCACAGTAAATGCAAACTTTGGAATGGCTGCATTGAAACATGTCGTGTTTGGTGTCAAACACTTTGGAATCCTACCTCTCCCGCCGCCAGTCCTGGCAGCGGGGGTAGAATTCCACCCTTCTAGAGGGAGAGACATGTACACACTGGTCTGACCGGTAATAGTTTAAAAGAGCCCGGGCATCACAAAATAGATGCTGCCGCCACAGACACGAGTCTGGCCTTCTGCTGCTGACCGAAACTCGGGCAGGGGAGGCCTGGACAATAGGTTTCCTGTCACAGGGAGGTGTAACCACCTCCGAAACAGGCTTTAGTGCATTGGTGCTGGGTGGGTGCACTCTGAGAGTGCTTTGAAGTCAGCACTGGGGGCACATTTTGTGTCCCTGTGCATAGCCCAGTTCAAAACGGTTGCAGGGGCTACCAGCCCCTGCTCTGGCATGAAACTGGACTAACGAAATGGATGTAGCCACCCCTCTAACCAGACCTTCCCCTAGGTGGTTCCCCAGAGTATGTCCAACCCCTTTTCTTAGTATAAGTAAGGGACCCCTGGCAACAGAACTTTAGAATACACCTTGATAAAACTCTGAAACTGACTCTTGGAACTTTGACGCTCTACTAAAGACTAGAGGATGGAAGAATCTCCCTTGGTGTCAAGGAGTGACTCCCCTGCTCAAGCAGGCACCAATAAAGAATTTGCCAGTCTGAATTTCCGAAGCTCCAGCCAGACTCTGAAGTATTTTCAGCCCAGGAAGAGGATTTCCAGACTTCTCAAAGGCTGACCCATGTAGAACCAGAAACCTTGGACACCATGCACATTTGCTAAGTTCATTAACTTTTTCAGATATTCTTAAGTTGTGCATTGAGTTACTTGTATCTCAAGCCCCGAGCACCATCTGCACCTAAGATTGTGGGTGTCAGGACTCCAAAACTCCAAATAGGAGTAATAGCAGGAAAAGGAGAGAATTGGAAAGCTGAACGAGCGCGGTAGAAGTCATGGACAGACTTAATCCGGAAATGGCGCTTTGAAAGGGCTGCTGACTCCCAGCAGGGTTAGCGCTCGAGTCTTCTGTGGCAGTCATTGTGGAATCCAGGTGAAGCGCAGGAGCGAGAGAAACTGCGCACTTCACCTGAACTTGCACCGGAGAAGAAGCGTTCTGAGACGGGTTCTTGTGAAGAACCAGTTAGCGTTTATTTAGAGTAATCATAGTGCCCTGGTCCTTAGGAAATAATCCCCGACCCAGTACACGTTGTTTTTCGGACGTGAATTATAGATTTTGAAGTCGTGAGTAAATTCCGAGTTTCCTCGTAAAAGACTCATGCGGCTCGAAAGCAAACCTTGAAGCTGTCTTCAGAGCGGCAGCGTAAGGTCCTGGGGTTAAGGCTTTAATCCCCTGGTGTCTTCCTGACACAAGACTTCTGAGGAACAACTCAGGCAGACCCTGGAAAGACAAGAAGAAGACGATAAGCTAAGTGCTAGATAAGCTTAAGAATGTATTTAAAACGGCATGCATATATACTAAGGAGATTGTAAATAGTTACTGAGAAAACATACTTACCAAAACCAATTGTTGGCGCACTTGACTGAAGAAGTTCCTAATTCAGTAAGCGCACTGCACCTATAACCAGAAGAGAAAGATATATTCAAAAGAAAGAAATACAAATAGAAGATAACTTCGAGTCACCTTTAAAACAGAAGGCCAAGTAAGAGAATAGAAGGAGTTAATAATTCAGCATAGGAATAATAAGTGTACAGAGTGAGACTAATTAAAATAACCTGTGTTTTAGGAAACAAGGCAAAACATAGGCAGAGAGTGATACTGCGAGAGAAGAAAAGTATTCAGAGGAGTTAACACAGACTAAAAACAGAGTGAGTAGAATACATTAGAGGGAAAAGTGTAGAGAGGTTGGTCAGTTATTGAAGTCTGTCTTGTGCATTATAGAACAGAAAAGACTGGCTGGAGCCAGACATACACATCCACCTAGTAAGAAGATTAGAAGAGAAAGCAGAGTTCTGGAAGCCAATGGTAAGGGAGAAGGCTTAATAAAAAATTAGTTAAAAAATCAGAGTAGAGCAGCAGTAGTCTAACGTTGTGCCTTTTCTTCAGGATTCCACATCCACATGGAAAAAAGAAGAGCCAGCAATCTGTGTATGTATTGTTGATCTGGAGGCCATTTTGTTAGGAATTGTCCTAAGAAACCTAAGACAGCCTTTAAGCCGAAGGAAAACTAGCAGCACCACTTGTTGGAGGAGTTGAACAAGTGGATGCGATACCAGAAAAAACTCCCGTAGAACATAGGGTGGCCAACACCTTACAGTCTGCAGCACCTCACTTATTCTATCGATGAAGGTTAAATTTAGACATATCACGTTAGCAGAAGTTTCCTTGATGATAGACTCAGGGGCCACCGGAAATTTTTGTGATTTAAAATTTGCAAGTAAGGTGGGATACTCAACAGAATCCGTAGCTATCTCTCTCTTCAGGCATGCAAGCAGATTGCAGTAGCCCTTGTTGGCTCCAGGTTAGATTACTGTAATTCCTTATACATGGAGTCCAACAAGGGCCTCATACATCGACTGCAAATCGTGCAGAATGCTGCAGCGCGTTTTGTCTTAGCCCTTCCTAAGACATCATCTGCCACCACCGCGAGGAGGGATCTCCACTGGCTTCCCGTCCAGCACAGAATTTACTTTAAAATGTTGTGCTTGACGTATAGAGCACTCGAGGATGGCTCTAAGGGTGCTATTAGCTCTATACTCACCCGCTATTATGCAACAAGGTGTCTCCGTTCTGCGGGATTATTCCAACTTGTTGTTCCTCGATTCAGGCTGACCAGATGGGGAGCTAGGGCTTTTTCCGTCCTTGCCCCTCAGCTCTGGAACGCCGTTCCAATTGAGATAAAAACCCTACCCTCAATGGACCTGTTTAAAAAGGCCTTAAAAACGTAGTGCTTTTCAAGAGCCTATTAATGATGGACTGCTATGCTGGTATTTTGAATTAGGCGCCTTGACGCCCATTGGGCTAAGAAGACGCCTTTCATTCATTCATTGAAGTCTGCGGGACAGACTGAGAGGAACCGACCAGAACTGTCTCTTCTCTTTTGTTATTTTACCCATTTTCCCCCTTTCCCCCCAAGGTAGCATATCAAGGGTCTTGCCTCGCCAAGCCCTAGGTTGCTGCCTGGGTGGATTCGGGATCTAGCATCTCTGTTCTTGTGTAGTTAAGTGAGAGATATTCTTAAGTCTGACAGAGTGAAGTGCCCACGTTGCATTTTACACCCAAACAGAGATGGCGGAGGGATTAGACCTGCAGGGGTTAGGAACCATTTTGGACGCCATACAAAAAGAGTTAAGCGCAGTTAGGGAGGAAAACCGAAATCTTAAATTAGAAGTAGTAAACACCAGAAAAGAGACCACAGAGTTAGCACAAAGAATTAGACAACCTTTTAGTTCCGGACAAGATGTTCAAAACCCATTAGCTGAAGGTACCAATAGAATGACTATGCAGGTGATTCATTCATTGTCACCAGTTATTTCGTTGGCGGCACCAGAACGATTTAGTCGAGACCCACAAAAGGCGCAAATATTCATTACGCAATGTTCACTACATTTCATGAGCCGTCCTTTGATTTTCCCTGACGCACAATCTAGATTTGCCTTTGTGTTATCCTGCTTAAGTGGGGATACAGCATCTTGGTTTTTGCCCTTGATTACCAAAGATGATCCGATACTATGAAACTACGAAAACTTCAAAGAAGAGTTTCTTCAAATTTTTGACAGACGTCGAATATCCCAAGCATTAGACAACAAGTTATTGGACCTGAAACAAGGTAATCGAGATGTGGTCTCGTACCTGTCCCAGTTTAACAAGCTTGTGGTAGAAACGAACTGGCCAGAGAGCAAGAGAGCGGCGGTTTTTTATCGTGGACTGAGGGAAGAATTAAAAGATGTGTTGGCTGAAATACCCAATAGACCCACCGATATCTCCGCGTTGGTGGATTTAGTTTTGGAAATAGATTTCCGACAAGGAGAAAGAAAAGGCGAAAAAAGAAAATAATTTAAAACAGTGGTTCCCAGATTTGATCGGAAGGAGGGCGAAGTTATGAACATCAACAGAGTACCGAACCCAGGCAAATAAGAACAATACGTGGCCCCCTCTCTAAGGAAGAGAAGGAAAAAAGAAGAGTCAGCAATCTGTGTATGTATTGTTGATCTGGAGGCCATTTTGTTAGGAATTGTCCTAAGAAACCTAAGACAGCCTTCAAGCCGAAGGAAAACTAGCAGCACCACTTGTTGGAGGAGTTGAACAAGTGGATGCGATACCAGAAAAAACTCCCGAAGAACATAGGGTGGCCAACACCTTACAGTCTGCAGCACCTCACTTATTCTATCGATGAAGGTTAAATTTAGACATATCACGTTAGCGGAAGTTTTCGTGATGATAGACTCAGGGGCCACCGGAAATTTTTGTGATTTAAACTTTGAAAGTAAGGTGGGAATTCAAGCAATTAAGAAACCCAAAAGGGAACTCGTCACAGCCATGGATGGAACCAACTTGTCCTCGGGCCCGATAGTGAGTCATACAGAATTAATCCATTTGATTTCTAATGACGGGCACGAGGAGAAAATGCAGTTCAATTTGATTGATGCCCCTCAATTTCAGCTAATTCTAGGACTCCCCTGGCTTACCGAACATAATCCCACGATCAACTGCAGTGCAAGAACGATTCAAATGGAATCTCGTTATTGCCAGGAAAATTGCTTTGGAGGTCAGGAAAAAGAGCAAGAGTTTAACCCTGCCCATTCCTTGTGTCACGCAGGGGGATCAATTTGTGTTATCCACGTTCAAGAAATACCCGAGGAATATCAGGATTGTGAAGACGTTTTTAATGAGGTGGATGCGGAACAATTACCACCACACCGAGCCTATGATTGCAAAATCGAGTTAGAACCAGGCTCAAACTTGCCTTGCAGTCGTGTGTACGCCCTAACTGAGAAAGAGCACCATCATCTACGAGAATATTTGGACAAGTATCTAGCCAATGAGTTCATTCGGCCTTCGCAATCCCCAGTGTCTTTGCCCTTGTTCTTCATGCCAAAAAAGGAAGGGGATTTAAGACTCTGCATCGACTACAGAGCCATCAATAAGATCACAAAAAAGAATCGTTACCTGGTACCACTTATATCTGTGTTGCTAGATCAAGTGAAAGGAGCTAAAATATACACGAAAATAGATTTGAGAGGAGCGTACCATCTAGTGACTATGAAGGAGGAGTACAAATGGAAAATGGCCTTCCGGGCTGTTCGAATATCAAGTGATGCCCTACGGCCTTTGCAATGCCCCCACTGCCTTTCAGCATTTTATAAACGATGTTCTGAAAGAGTTCATTGATCAGTGTGCAATTGTGTATATTGACAACATACTTATTTACTCTGTGGATGAAGAAAAACACCAGGAACAAGTGAGAGGAGTTTTACAGAAGTTGAGGGAGAATCGGCCATTTGCGAAACTCGAAAAATGTGCTTTCAACGTTTCCCAAGTGGAGTTCCTAGGTTTCGTCCTCTCTCCAACAGGCATCCTCATGGACAAAAAGAAGATCAAAGCTGTGATTGATTGGAAATCCCCAGAGAGCGTCAAAGAAGTACAAAGATTTATTGGATTTGCAAATTTTTATCGGAGGTTCATTAGTGAATTCCCACATAAGATCCTACCACTCACTCGATTGTTGAAGAAAGGACTCAAGTTTGAGTGGAAAGAGGATGCAGAAGAGGCCTTCCAATCTTTAAAGAGAGATTTCACTACCACCCCAATTTTACAGCACGCAGATCCAACTGAACCTTTCTATGTAGAAACGGACGCCTCGGATCAGGGAGGAGTCTTATCACAACGGAATAAGCTAACGGGCCTGTTGCATCCAGTAGTGTATAGATCAAGAAAATTAACCTCGGCTGAAGTCAACTATACAATCACAGAAAAAGAACTGTTGGCTATAAAAGACGCCTTCAAAGAGTGGCGACATCACCTGATGGGGGCACAACACCAAGTAACTTTATTCACAGACCATCGTAACCTTAAATTCTTGAAAACGGCTAGAACTCTCACTCCGAGACAATTAAGTTGGTCATTGTATTTTGCCGATTACGACTTTGTGATAACTTATCGGCCTGGAGCGCAAAATGGAAAGGCTGATTCTCTATCCAGAATAGATACTGAGACCCAAAAGACTCCTTTGGAAAATCAATCAATTATCCCCAGCGAAAAAATAATCGGAGCAACTACTTCCATCACTCTTGAACATAGCATAATGGAGGCAATGTATCCTGAAATCATGCAAAGCTGGGTCAAGGAAAAAGAAGGAAGAAGAGTAGTAAATCAACTACCCTATTTTCGAGAAGCCTTATACATTCCCACCAGAGAATTGCAACAATAGATCATGAAAGAATGTCATGACGCAAAATTAGCAGGACACAAAGGAGAAAAGAAGACCAAGGAACTGATTAAACAACACTATTGGTGGCCAGAGATGGCTAAGGATATTAAGGAATATGTTAAGACTTGCGAAATTTGCGCTCAGGGAAAAACTGAATGGCAGGCTCCGAATGGGTTGCTGATGCCCCTGCTCACTTCACCTTACCCATGGCAAACAGTCACATTAGACCTCATTACTGACTTACCACTCAGTCAAAGTTACAACACAATCATAGTAGTGGTAGATTCCCTTTCGAAAATGGCACACTTCACAGCTCTAAAAGAAGTCCCAACAGCTAAACAGCTGGCTACTCATTTTAGCACACAAATAGTTATGAATGGGTTAGGAACTGAGGTTCGATTTTCCACTAGCTATCACCCAGAGACAGATGGCCAAACTGAGAGGGTGAACCAGGAGCTGGAGCAGTATCTAAGGTTGTTCCTTTTAAAACAAGAGGGGAACTGGTCGGATTATCTGTGGGCAGCGGAGTTTTCCGACAATAATGCTAAGAACGTTTCCACAGGGTTTTCCCCTTTTTATATGAATTATTGGAGACATCCAAATTCGACCATTAGACAAACGGAGATCTCAGTTCCAGCAGTAAAGGAGATAGTTTCTCACTTAGAACAGGTTCATCAAAGTGCGAAAGAAAACTTAGAATTGGCCAAAGGAAAATACAAGAATTATGCTGACAAGAGAAGGAGAGTAGGCCCCCACTTAGATTCAGGAGACCATGTTTGGTTAAGTACTAAGAATCTGAGACTAAAAGGAAACCGAAAGTTCCAACCAGGATTTATTGGTCCATATCTGATAGAAGAAAAAGTAAATCCAGTAACTTACAGACTTAAAAGGCCATCAAGACTAAAAATTCACCCGTTTCTCATGTCTCTTTAATTGAAGAAGGCCTCAGCAAAATTACGAGTTAATCTCCCACCGAAACCACTCCAACTAGAGACTGGTACAGAGTTTGAAGTTAAGGAAATACTAGACTCTAAAGAACAAAAGGGTCAGTTATACTATCTTGTGGACTGGAAAGGTTATGGACCAGAGGAAAGGTCTTGGGAACGAGATGAAGATGTTCATGCTCCAAGATTGGTTAAGTCCTTTCACCAACGATTCCCTACAAAACGGAGAAGGAGAGGATCTACCTTGTTGGAGGGTACTGTCAGGACTCCAAAACTCCAAATAGGAGTAATAGCAGGAAAAGGAGAGAATTGAAACGCTAAACGAGCGCGGAAGAAGTCATGGACAGTCTTAATCCGGAAATGGCGCTTTGAAAGGGCTGCAGACTCCCAGCAGGGTTAGCGCTCTAGTCTTCTGTGGCAGTCATTGTGGAATCCAGGTGAAGCGTGCGAGCGAGAGAAACTGCGCACTTCACCTGAACTCGCACCGGAGAAGAAGCGTTCTGAGAGGGGTTCTTGTGAAGAACCAGTTAGCATTTATTTAGAGTAATCCTAGTGCCCTGGTCCTTAGGAAATAATTCCCCGACCCAGTACACGTCGTTTTTCGGACGTGAATTATAGAATTTGAAGCAGTGATTAAATTCCGAGTTTCCTTGGAAAAGACTCATGCGGCTCGAAAGCTAACCTTGAAGCAGTCTTCAGAGCAGCATCGTAAGGTCCTGGGGTTAAGGCTTTAATCCCCTGGTGTCTTCCTGACACAAGACCTCCGAGGAACAACTCAGGCAGCCCCTGGAAAGACAAGAAGAAGACGATAAGCTAAGTGCTAGATAAGCTTAAGAATTTATTTAAATCTTCATGCATATATACTAAGGAGTTTGTAAATAGTTACTGAGAAAACATACTTACCAAAACCGGTATGTAACTGTTACCACAGATTTTTTACAACGGATTCCATTACCAGGGATTTTTTACAACGCAGGTCATTTTACCACGGATACCATTACAACGCAATACAGTACAACGCAGATACTATTACAACGCAGACGTAAGTATAATTATAGGTAAGTTTATCTTATTATTATTATTATTTATTATTATTATTATTTATTATTATTATTATTATTATTATTTATAATTATTTCTTAATATTATTTATTATTATTTATTATTATTATTTTTAGGTTTTAGGGCTGGGTTTGGGTTTTGGGGTACAGGGGTATTTTTAGGTTTTAAGGCTGGGTTTGGGTTTTGGGGTACAGGGGTATTTTTAGGTTTTAGGGCTGGGTTTGGGTTTTGGGGTACAGGGGTAATTTTAGGTTTTAGGGCTGGGTTTGGGTTTTGGGGTACAGGGGTATTTTTAGGTTTTAGGGCTGGGTTTGGGTTTTGGGGTACAGGGGTATTTTTAGGTTTTAGGGCTGGGTTTGGGTTTTGGGGTACAGGGGTGTTTTTAGGTTTTCTGGCTGGGTTTGGGTTTGGGGTACAGGGGTGTTTTTAGGTTTTAGGGCTGGGTTTGGGTTTTGAGGTACAGGGGTATTTTTAGGTTTTAGGGCTGGGTTTGGGTTTTGGGGTACAGGGGTATTTTTAGGTTTTATGGCTGGGTTTGGGTTTTGGGGTACAGGGGTAATTTTAGGTTTAAGGGCTGGGTTTGGGTTTTGGGGTACAGGGGTATTTTTAGGTTTTAGGGCTGGGTTTGGGTTTTGGGGTACAGGGGTATTTTTAGGTTTTAGGGCTGGGTTTGGGTTTTGGGGTACAGGGGTATTTTTAGGTTTTAGGGCTGGGTTTGGGTTTTGGGGTACAGGGGTATTTTTAGGTTTAAGGGCTGGGTTTGGGTTTTGGGGTACAGGGGCATTTTTAGGTTTTAGGGCTGGGTTTGCGTTTTGGGGTACAGGGGTATTTTTAGGTTTTAGGGCTGGGTTTGGGTTTTGGGGTACAGGGGTATTTTTAGGTTTTAGGGCTGGGTTTGGGTTTTGGGGTACAGGGGTATTTTTAGGTTTTAGGGCTGGGTTTGGGTTTTGGGGTACAGGGGTATTTTTAGGTTTTAGGGCTGGGTTTGGGTTTTGAGGTACAGGGGTATTTTTAGGTTTTAGGGCTGGGTTTGGGTTTTGGGGTACAGGGGTATTTTTAGGTTTTAGGGCTGGGTTTGGGTTTTGGGGTACAGGGGTATTTTTAGGTTTAAGGGCTGGGTTTGGGTTTTGGGGTACAGGGGTATTTTTAGGTTTTAGGGCTGGGCTTGGGTTTTGGGGTACAGGGGTATTTTTAGGTTTAAGGGCTGGGTTTGGGTTTTGGGGTACAGGGGGATTTTTAGGTGTTAGGGCTGGGTTTGGGTTTTGGGGTACAGGGGTATTTTTAGGTTTAAGGGCTGGGTTTGGGTTTTGGGGTACAGGGGTATTTTTAATATATATTTACAAATTTAAAAATTACAATTATTTGATTTAATTTTTTTTATTAATTAAATCAATCATTTAAATTAAAAATTCAAAAATAATTATTTACATTATATATTAATATTATATACTTACCTATAATTATACTTACGTTGTAATGGTTTGTGTTGTAATAGTATCTGCGTTGTAGTGTATTGCGTTGTAATGGTATCCGTTGTAAAATGACCTGCGTTGTAAAAAATCCGTGGTAATGGTAAGCGTGCTAAAAGTACGCGTGGTAACATCATACATCCACCAAAACCAATTGTTGGCGCACTTGACTGAAGAAGTTCATAATCCAGTAAGCGCACTGCACCTATACCCAGAAGAGAAAGATATATTGAAAAGAAAGAAATACAAATAGAAGATAACTTCGAGTCACCTTTAAAACAGAAGGACAAGTAAGAGAATAGAATGAGTTAATAATTCAGCATAGGAATAATAAGTGTACAGAGTGAGACTAATTAAAATAACCTGTGTTTTAGAAAACAAGGCTAAACATAGGCAGAGAGTGATACTGCAAGACAAGAAAAGAATTCAGAGGAGTTAACACAGACTAAAAACTGAGTGAGTAGAATAATTTAGAGGCAAAAGTGTAGAGAGGTTGGTCAGCTATTGAAGTCTGTCTTGTGCATTATAGAACAGAAAAGACTAGCTGGAGCCAGACATACACATCCACCTAGTAAGAAGATTAGAAGAGAAAGCAGAGTTCTGGAAGCCAATGGTAAGGGAGAAGGCTTAATAAAAAATTAGTTAAGAAATCAGAATAGAGCCGCAGCAGTCTAACGTTTGTGCCTTTTCTTCAGGATTCCACATGCTTGAAGTCTGTGGGACGGACTGAGAGGAATCGATCAGAACTGTCTCTTCTCTTTTGTTATTTTATCCAATTTCCCTTTTCCCCCCCAAGGTAGCATATCAAAAGTCTTGTCTAACCAAGCCCTAGGTTGCTGCGTGGGTGGATTCGGGATCTAGCATCTCTGTTCCTGTGTAGTTAAGTGAGAGATATTCTTAAGTCTGACAGTGGGCCTACACTCCTTGAGTGTTCCATGAGCCCGCTTCTTGCATTTCTGCTTGAGGCTCCTTTGCAATACCTGGTCCGACGACTGGTGGGTCCCCTTAAAAGTAACTCTACTTTTCCTTGGGCTTCCCTGGTTTCTCCAGATGTGCCCTGACTCCCCACCAAATGGTGAGTCCCTCAGACCTTGCTCGTCTGCACCTAAGCATTTCTTTGATTCCTGCATGGGTTGCTGTTGCAAAGGCTTGTTGAGTCCAATCCAGAAACTGACACCACAGTACTCAACATTCTTTGTGGAATAGCTTGAATCCAGACTCTGGTTGTCATCAATGTCTCCTGGTCCTCGTGGCTGAAGAGTCAAGCTTTACCTTCTTCACCTGAA
Organism: Lissotriton vulgaris; assembly: GCF_964263255.1. Taxonomy (NCBI): domain Eukaryota; kingdom Metazoa; phylum Chordata; class Amphibia; order Caudata; family Salamandridae; genus Lissotriton; species Lissotriton vulgaris. The sequence goes on from NC_141689.1 coordinate 1,899,424,071, forward strand.
ATCACCCGACATCAGAGGGCATTCTACTATCATGCCCCTGGTCACTGGCAAGAAACCCACACTCTGTCCCCTCTGCTTTCAGGTCCTCCTAATCTTCCATCCAGGCTTGGATGCCACCGGACATTTTCCACTCCTTCGGCAGCAGCACTTTGCAACATATCGCCATTGAAAACGATGATGAAACCCGACACCAAAAGACACCAATGCACCCAGCTTCCCTGAGTGAGGTAACTTGAGTACTCCAGTGCTCCCGTCGGTGTTGTCTCTAGAACCTTTTAAGTCTAAAGTGATTTGCTCAAAGTCCTCCTCTAAGTGTACTTTATTTTTCAAAATTGAAACTGGGACTTTCCCCATAGAAGTTAATGGTGATTTGCAGCTGTGTTTAGACACTGTCCGCGTCCCCTTGGGTCCCCTGTGTCACTGCCTTGGGTGGTTCCTGGTGTCCCCAGTGGTTCTACAGGCTCTAGACCTTGTATCTATGCAAGTTGTGGTTCTTATACCACTTCATTGATATATGGTTTTGTACGCCCCTAGGACTCAACATACATTGTGCTAATTTACTGTGTGTTAGTGCAGTGCCCATTCGTACCAGTGACTGGTGTCACACCGTCGCCACCTAGCAACAAAAGCCCTCAGGACTTCAGCTGTTTAGCACTCGATCTTGATAATCATAGACTTCTTACTCTGTACAATAGGTCAGGTAGCCGAACATCCAACTCTCCACCTCCCCCTCCAAACATACGCAAACTCAACCCCTCTCTACCCTTCCCCCCTGCCCTCCCCCCTCCCCGCAGACATGCCGCTTCTCTAGCACTATGTGTGTTGCTCACATCGTGTATTATGTCTTTCTTTTTATACTAATTTCTTATATTTTTAATATAAAAATGTATATTTATTTTATTTTTAGATTATATTTCATATTCTTATTATAAAATAATAACAAAACAAAATTGCAAAGTTATTTTTGGATGAATTATTGCTTGACGTCGGTTGAAAGTATAGCACAGCTCCAGCAATTCTCTTGGGTCCCTATGCTCACAATGATGTATCAATCCTTACACCTTCTTCAAGCATGTGCAAGGTTTTGACGCAGCATAAGCTCAAAAGTCACTGAATAAAATGTTATACATTTCACTTAGTCACTTTTAGGAGGCCTTGCTGCACCCCCTTCTGCACAAGAAACCCTCTTTTGGCGCAGTGCTTTACAATGTAATACACCCTCCAGATGCGTCACATTGTTAATACCAAACACCATGGCACATCTTTTGCACCACCGCTGTGTCACAAAAGTGACACAACGGCTGTGTAAAAGAGACACAAGGGGATTGTAAATCCACCCCTAAGACATACAAATTCACCCAGGCACTTTCACCAGCAACGCAAATTGAAACATAGACTTGTAACATATTTATGTACATATGATACATTCAAGTAGTTCGGACATACTACAGTATACTAAAGATAAACACCTTATAGATTTATGCTGTAGCAGTTCCTTATACTTCTGCACTTTCACATTCTCCATACACTAGTAACATATTCATACATTCATTTATGAACTACACATTCATTCTGACAAACGTTTACACACTAACATGGAAATATAGTTCTTTCTTTGACCAGTGAAGGTAGTTCTAAAAAGAAAAGTTTTTTTTGTTTTGTAATTTTTTTTGTGTTTTCTCAAACTAATCTTGAGGACAGCAATGATCCTGCATCCTGAGTTTCATCAAATCTATAGACTGTTCCCCATAACAAAAAAAAGTTTATCGCAATAAACGCATATAATTTTAACTTTAGCAAAGTCAGAATTAATATGTAGGTGTGGAATGCTTGCTGAAAATGCTGCTGACGCAGATGATGTGCTAGGTGTAGCAGCAGGTGGGTTCTTGTCTCCGTCTTGCAGCTCGAGCAAAGTTCTTGGGGTGCAAATTCTTCACATGTCGCACCATATTTGCTGTGCCAAAGGAGTATTTTTTTACATGGATCACCCCTTTAAAGAGTTGTTTCGCACATTTTACAAGTTACTTTTGGAGCATTAACCGTTTTTTTGACCTTCTGGAAAAGTGAAAAAATTCCAAATTAGAGCTTCATTCCTCTTCTTTGGAGGTCGTTCAGGAATGAAATCTCCCTCTGAAGAAATGCAGGGATATGACTCCATTGCTCCTATTATTGTGATCTTCCTTCTATTTGAGAAGATTCTCAGAACAAATGCTTCTTCTTAGAAAGTCAAAGTCGAATAATTATAATGGGACGGAACTTTCAACAGTCGCAATAGGAAAAGTTATGAACCAATCAAATCTCTACTTTTTAAGTCACATGGATTTACATATGCTTATGATGCGCTTGCGCAACTGTTTCAATACGAGTACGCAAGATGTTCTACTGCGATTTGTGTAATTCTTTTTAAAAGTAATCTATGATTATTACAAATATTAAAAAAAATCATATTTATCCCAAATGTCTGACCTTAGTATGTACATTAAATGCATACATGTTTTAAACCAAGTAGAAACATTGACCCCTTTCGCCTACAGAACACCGTACATGATGTCACACCGAAACTTTAATGCGACGCGTAACGTCAAAGCATATTCGTACTGTATGCGTGGGTACACTCTGAGTATGATAAGCAGTACAAACTATGGTGTGATCACCGTCTCAGTGACAAATCAGAGCTCAGGGCGCGCTAAGGAGAATGATTAGAAGTGCTGACTCATTGCTGATCCGATTCTGGGCCTGCCTCTGCGCACATCATAACAACGCCCCCATCTTTCTCTGTTGTTAATTGTTGGTGCACACACTCACATTTGCACATGCGCGGTGCACGCCCACCCACACTACTCACATGCCACCACCAAGCATGCTTGCTATCATTTAGCCAAAACATTAGCCAATGGGATGTCCCCCAGGGCCATCATTCTTGCAGACCGCGAAAACGCTACCAATGACGGCCCTGGGCTTGGTTTGGTCAGCCCCTGCGGTTCCCATATAATGCGGTCAATGACATGAGCACGCTCTCTTTTGCCTGCCTCTGCTGCGATGACACACAGACTATCTAAAACACCCCAGACTCAACAAAACCACAGCCTTTCAAGACACGACAAAAGACGACGAAAACAAAGGTAAGAGAAGACGTCACAACATCAGCCTCCACTGTAAATTGTATATGCATAATACAATTTTTTTATCCTTCATATGGCTTTCCTACCCAAAAATGGTTTTAAATTGTACTTACATAATTAAAATATTTCTTTATAAGTTACGAGGTCCTATACACCTCTAATCTTAAAAATTATGCGAGCATAAATTTCTGTGTCGCATTTTTGTACAACGCCACGTGCTTAGGCCTCTATTTTTATTAATTGTGCATCCATTATAGTATTTTTTTCCTGCGTCACGAGGCCGTCCCAAGCCTCTATTAACTTATTGATCTTCCTTTGCTTGCTGTAGCTGCAACACTCTTAACTACGGAATATTAAGAACTTAGATTAAAATTCACTTTTGATATTAGTTATGCAACTCTGTTTACGATGACTAATCAAAATGTCCTTTTGTTTCCTTCAGCAAACATTGTTCAGAAGCAACTACGGCCTATCGACCAACAGCAATGGAATTCTCTGCAACTTATTGAATATACTTTGACATATAAAAGCAGAGGTGAACTCAGGTTGTGAACTCTGGTGTCCGCACTGTTTATACAAGTTAAGCACAGAGGCCCATATCTACAAATCCTTCATAGGAATGCATTAGAAATAATTCGGCACAACGGGCGTTAGTAACGCAGTAGGCAGTTCCATATAGACACCACTTGAACGCGGCACAATAACAAGTAAAATGTACCAGGTACACTGCACTCATAAAACTGTAGTGTTAACTTTCTTTGTGAAACAAGAGAGGGCCATATTATCAAGCCTTGGCGACAAAATTATTACCAATTTATCGGCAGCAAACTGCAGCTAAAGTGGCTGTAATGGGTTTGATCTATAATTACCTCCGAGCAATAACAACAGATAGGCTACAACAGTCTTACAAACAGATCCACAACCTTATTACGCCACTTTTGAGTCACTTTTAACATGAGTAAAGTGACGCGAGGAAAAAATCTCAACTCCAGACTCTGCGACACAGTTTTAATGTTGTTTTCTCTCTCTCGCTCTCTGTGACATCATTTCTCTTTCTCTCTTAAACTTAGACACTGCTGTCTTCGACGTGTAGACGTGTAGAAGAATTTTTCAGAATAAGTTGTGACACCAACTGCCTAAAATGTTTACCCGCAAGGTTTATACAACTGTAAGCACAAAGGCCTAGATCTACAAAGCCTTCACATTAATGCATTAGAAATAAGTCGCCATAACGGGCGTCAGTAACACACTTGGCACTTCCATATAGACACCACTTGAATTCAGCATTATAACAGAACTGGAACGTACGAGTCACACTGCACACGTAAAACCGTAGAATTACAAAAATTTGTAGGGGCATAGTATCAAGAACGGCGATAAAACTGTCGCCGTTTCAGCGGCAAGAAACTGCCATTATGAGCTTGATAATATGCCCTTGTAAATTCCCATAGTAGCCGAAGGTTAACACCACAACCTGCACTGCTATGGGAATTCACAACAGCATATTATCAAGCCTGTTATCACCACTTTAGCTGCAGTTTCCTGCCGCTGAAACGGCTATAATTTTATCGCTGTTATTGATAATATGCCCTGTAATGCTTCAGCTCATTTACTCACATCTACATAATTCTAAACTCTAATTTCCTTTTTCTTTTGCAGATTAACAATCGGACACCTTTTGGAATACATTTCACAATTTGTTTATAACATTGTTTAAGGTATTTTTCCAGTTCTAATATAGGTATAATTGAGTTTTGTTTATATTTATTGTTTAATAAAAGTTAAAAAAACCCTCCATACTTCTTTTATTTTGTGAGGGAGGGGTATGACAGCCCACAATAAAAATATTGTTGAAATACTATAGTGAGATAGTCAAGACTATGATTGAAAACTACTGATCCCGTTGTTGTTCGGTCACCACCCCGGTCCACTACAGCTTGTGCCGCTTGCGTGGAGGGCCGTCCTGACCTTCGGGCCGGGCTCCTGAGGGCGTTTCACTTCCACCAGAGGCGGGACCAGTGCCTTCTTATTCAGCACTTCACTCTCCCGCGCAGCGGACGCTCCTGAAATGCGAGGCGCTGGTGCAGCGAGCAGAAAGTTTGTAAATCGTTTGTAAATCGTTTTTAAAACCTGCTATTTGGCATATTTGTTTTAATAAAGTGTACCTCTGTGCTACTCATCCTGTTGTTGTTCGGTCATTGCCCTGGTCCACCAAGGCTTGTGCCGCTTGCGTGGAGGGCGTTCCTGACCTTTGGACCGGGCCCCTGAGGGCGTTTCACTTCCGCCAGAGGCAGGACCGGTGCCTTCTTTTTCAGCACTTCACTCTTCCATGCAGCGGACGCGCACGGCGGACCGCCGGCGGGTCGCCGAAAGCTCGCCAAAGGCAAGCCCATCTGCGCCCGTCCTCGCTGGTCGGTCGCCAGGTGCCGGGACCTCTGCTCAACAGGTTCCCGAATGGCTCCCTACGCCCGCGAGGAGTTGTTCGCGCTTAGGAGTCATGAAAATGTAGGGCACATATGTGGCACCCTGGTTCCTTATGTGCACAATGTGGCCAATGTGGCTTTAAGGCCTCAGAGGCTCACCTGACACCAACAGCAGAAGTTCTAGGGGCCAATGAATCAACTAAATTGAATATAGTGAGCCTAAATTGTAGGTCCCTAGTGAAACACTATGAAGATGTCTATGAGTTTCTCATTGACCACTCCCTTGACCTCCTATTCTTGACAGAGACTTGGACCACTGCCGACACTCCAGCTGTCCTAACCCTGGCTCTCCCTCCAGGCTATTTAATCCGTGCCCAGAACCGACCCTTGGGAAGGGGCGGCGGCATAACGATAATTTTTAAAAGCAATTATATTTGTACCTTCAACCATACAAATATAGCTAATTGCGAGAGTGCGACTTTTCAGGTGAGGGTCTCTGACACTTTTACTCTCACGGGTTTGCTAGTCTATCGCCCTCCTGGGCCAGCAAACGCCTTCCAGGACTCACTGGTATCGTTCACCTCGGTGCTGGCTCTTCGATCAGCAAACTTTACTGTGCTGGGGGACCTTAATCTCCACCTTGAGCGCCGCGACTCACCCTCTATCCTAAAAGTTTTAGGTGACCTGGAGGCCAGCCAGCTGGTCCAGCTAGTCAATGGGTCATCACATCAGGCAGGTCATCGCCTGGACCCAGTATTTACCAACATCCAGTAAGTTAAAAGTACCACTCCCAGCCCTCTGAGCTGGACCGATCACTTCCCGATCTTTATTTCTATTAGGATTCCAGTCGGCTGGGGGGATAAGCCTCCTCCCTACGGTGGAGACGTCCGTGGAGCAAACTGGATAATGGCCTCTTTGAATCCATACTGAAAGCATCCTGCCCAGTCTGGTCTAGCAATGTCGATGAGGCCGACACAGTCTATAGGGAATGGATACATGAGTCACTTGACTACTTTATCCCCATGAAACAGTCGAGGCCTACGCGTGCACAATCTCATCCGTGGTACTCTGAGGCTCTTGCAGGGAAAAAAAGGCAATGCAAAATATTGGAGCGCATCTGGAGGCGATCATATGATCGCTTTGCTAAAACCAACTTTAGATCTGCCACTAAAGAATATCATAAACTTATTAAATCAACTAAAGCAAAGTATTATTCTGATCAGATCAACTCTAGCACTAACCGCTCCAAGACTATCTTTGCCTTAATGAAGGAACTGACCAAGGCTCCGGAAGGAACAGGTAACCTGATAGCATCCGATGCTCAGTGCGAAGAGCTAGCATGTTTCTTCCTGGACAAAATAAAAGGGATTTATAATTCCCTACATTTGGATGAACACACTACGACCCCTGGCCCCACCATAGTTCCAACTGCCTCTTCCCGCTGCAAACTCTTCCTCTTATTGAGCTGACAGAGATGGAATCTCTGGCCTCCAGGGTCAAGTCGGGCTCCCCGGAAGACCCCGTAAAACCTGACTTGTTTAGAGCTTTCCAGGAGTCCATCCTGTGGGAGGGACTAACGCTGATAAAAACTCTCTTCAGTCAGCTGCCGTCCCCAAATCCTGGAAACATGCTAAGGTACTCCCTCTCCTAAAAAAGCCAACGCTAGACCCTGCTAGGCGGGACAGCTACCGACCTATCTCCCTACTCCCATACCTTGCTAAAATAGCGGAATCCCATGTGAACTCTATTCTGACCACTCATCTGGAATCCAATGGAATTCTGGACGAGTCCCAAAATGGATTCTGTGCCAAACATAACAGGAGTCGGCCCTATTGGAGGTTACGGAACATCTAAGGGAGATGCAGGGCCAGAGCAAGACCTCGTTTGTGATTCTGCTGGACTTGAGTGCGGCCTTTGACACGGTCTCCCACAGGATCTTGTTAGAGCGACTTTGGGAGATCCGAGTCAGAGGGAGTGCCCTGGATTGGTTCAGGTCTTTTTTATCTGACCGCTCCTTCCAGGTGCATGCCCCGCCGTACTCGTCCAGCAGGCACTCTGTGGAATGTGGTGTCCCGCAGGGCTCTGCGCTTAGCCCGACATTGTTTAATTTGTATGTCTGCCCCCTGGCCATGCTGGCTCCAGATCGTGAGATTAGGCTGGTATCGTACGCTGACGATACTCAGCTTGTTTTCACTCTCTCCAAAAAGACTGAGCTGGACCAAATCAAATTCCAGGAAGACATCCTGGCCATCTCCAACTGGCTGTCCCAGAATTGTCTTCAGCTAAATTCCTCCAAAACGGAGGTACTTGTCATTGGCAATGAAACCCAGAGATGGAATAATCATTGATGGCCCCCCACATTAGGACCTCCACCTATTCCTAAGGAGGTAGTAAAAAATCTAGGAGTGATGTTAGACAACTTACTCTCTCTAGAGGCACATGCCAAAATATTGTCGGGCACTTGCTACGGTCGCTTCTGCGCCCTCAAACCCATTCTTGGCTTCTTTGAGCCTCCCACGCGCCAGGTTATAGTCCAGGTTGTAGTCTTATCCCACCTAGACTACTGTAATGCTCTCATGCTGGGCTCTAACCTGACAGTGATCAACAGGCTACAGAGAGCTCAGAATGCGGCGGCCCGTACTCTGTTTGCCCTCCCTAAAACTTGTCACACCTCCCCGATTCTCAGACTCCTGCATTGGTTGCCAATCAAACAACGCATCCAATTTAAAACACTATGCTTAACCCATAGAATTCTGTACGGCTCCGGTCCACGAATTCTGCACGGACTCTGTACCTCTTATGTCCCCACGCGTTCCCTCCGCTCAGCTGATCTAGATCTTGCTGGCACAATCAAGATCCGGAGAAGTAGAGCTGGTGGCCGCTCCTTTAGGTACCTGGCTCCGAAGCTATGAAATTCGATCACCCTAAAGGCTCGGGCCACCACTAACCATATGCTCTTCAGAAAACAGATCAAAACCTGGCTGTTCTCCTCTATCTAGCTTACTCTCACTGGCCGCGCTGTTGCATTTACTGTTATGTCCATGAGCGCTGGGACGCCCCGTTGCTGGGGTAGCCATGCGCTATACAAATAAAACTAACATAACATAACATAACAGTTCTACTAAAATGGCGGTGGACGAAGTACGTAATCAACGTTTGCATCCTCAGTACTACCTTTCACTAAATATATAAAAAATATGACTATTAATACTGTACAAAAGTACAGCAGCGGATGACACGAACCGGGAAAAGAAAGAAAGGCAGATTTACTAACTGATATAATGAAAGGTTTGCTTGTTAAACTTGAAGAAAAAGAAAACGTGGGCTTCAAAACAATGCTGAGCATGCAAACACAGTACAATTGCTGCACCCAAAAAAAGGACAGCTTTTCATACTATCATAGAAATGAAGGAGCATATTATCAACAAAAGGCGATACATTATCGCCGCTTTTATCGACAGGAAACTGCAGATAAAGCGGCAAAAATATGTTTGATAATAGGCCATTGTAACTTCCCATAGCAGCCCAGGTTCTGGTGTTAACCTGGGCTGCTATGGTTATTCACAAGGGCATATTATCAAGCCTATTTTCGCCGCTTTATTGGCAGTTTCCTGCCAATAAAAGCGACGATAATGTATCGCCTTTTGTTGATAATATGGCCCATCGCTCTTTTTTTTTTTACCACTAAACTTAGGTGCATATTATCAAGGACCGGTGTTAAAATTATCGTGTTTTATTGGCAGGAAACTACTGATAAAACAGCGATAATGACCTTCATAATACGGCCTTCTTATTTCCCAGAGAAGCCCATGTTAACACCAGAACATAGGCTTCTATGGGAATTAACAAAGACGTATTATCAAGCTCACCCTCCCAACATAATTAAAAAATTCCACACCACAATGCAGGTACCCGGAGCTGGAAAGTCATTTTACATATCACTGCCCCAGAAATGTGGCATTCCCCGCGACGTGTACGGGGAGAGAAAGAGAGAGACCTCAATACATATTTGTTTTTTTTAAAAGACCCAAGGGGTGCCGCTCACCGAGACTGCGGGGAGTACGACCGTAACCCCCCCCGCGCATACTTCAAAATAAAACTAGAGGAGTTCCATTCCCCAGTGTTCGGGGCACCTTACAAGCCCCAATTATGCAGAAAAAATGCCCCCTAATAAATAAAACGGACTTCTACTATTTTTTCAACTTTTCCATCACGTACCACTACTGCACGAGTACCCCGCCATTTTTTATTTTTCAGAAAAAAAAATTGAGCCTAAAAATCCATGTACCACCCCCTGACCAAGACTATATGCTCAGAATGTTTCTACCCTGACCCGTTTTCTTATTTCTCAAATTTGTTTTACTGTTTTCTTCTGACTCTGCTCTCCCGACAAACAACATGGCTGCCAACACTACCGGGTTTGGAGTATTAACAGCCAAACAGCATGCAGCTCCTGCTCGTAATTGTACGTATTTCCATATGCGTATGCTGCGATTTTGAGCTGGAAAGTCATTTTACATATTACTGCCCTAGAAATGTGGCATTCCCCGCAACGTGTACGGGGAGAGAGAGAGAAAGACCTCAAAACATATTTGTTTTTTTTAAAAGACCCGAGGGTTGCCGCTCACCAAGACTGCGGGGAGTACGACCGAAACCACCCCACCAAATACTTAAAAATAAAACCAGTTCTGTTCCCCAGTGCTCGGGGCACGTTACAAGCCCCCATTATGCAGAAAATTTGCCCCTGTAATTTCCCCCCCAAGACCTAATAAATAAAACAGACTTCTACTTTTTTTCCAATTTTTCCACCGTGTACAACTAGTGCACGAGTACCCCGCCATTTTTTATTTTAAAAAAAATAAAAATTGAGCCCAAAATTCCATGTACCACCCCCTGACCAAGACTATAGGCTCAGAATGTTTCTTCCCTGCCCCGTTTCCCTATTTCTCAATTTTGTTTTACTTTTTGACTTCTGACTCTGCTCTCCCGACAAACAACATGGCTGCCAACACTTCCTGGTTTGGAGTATTAACAGCCAATCAGCATGCAGCTCCTGTTCGTAATTGTACGTATTTCCATACGCGTACACCACAATTTTTCTTTAAAAAAAAAATAGAGCCTAAACATCCATGTATGACCCCCTGAGCAAGCCTAGAGGGTCAGAATGTCTCTACCTTACCCCCTTCCCTTATTTCTCAACTTTGTTTTACTATTTTCTTGTGACTCGGTTATAGTGAGGCACAAGATGGCCACTGACACTTCCTGGTTTCGAGTGTTGACAGACAGTTCACAGCCAATCAGCATGCAGCTCGCGCTCGTGATTGAACAGATTTCAGTACGTGTGCTGAACTCCGTCTCTAGATATCGCTATGATTTTACTTCCAATTTTTTCAGAAACTACCGAACGGATTTACACCATTTAACAAAAAGCACAACCTGCGAACAGAACTCTACCTCTCTGCCAAATTTCATCGTATTCTGTTCAGCCGTTCGGGCTGTAGCCCTGGCTAAAGGTCCTTATGAAAAATTGCATGGGGAAAACACGTTTTGGGACCACCCCTTTTTTCTTGGCCCCTACTTGAACAATCACCCCAAACTTTCACTGAAGGAGCGGATCCGAGCAGGCCATTTTCTTGGAGAAATTCACGAATATTCGTCCACCAGCGCCAAAGTTATTCCAAATAGAATGTTGTGGGTTTCTTATGGAAACTAGGTCCTAACTATAACTACCTACTGGCGACCGCCAGTAGGTAATATATATATATTTTATATATATATTGGAGGCAATAAAACATGTTGGCATGTGAAATGGGTATGCATGGATAGCAACATGTACAGAATTTTATTTTGACAGTTCAACCCTAGTGAATAATAAAGTTATCGTGTGAAAGGTGTACCTGTCAACTTTAACTACATATCGTCACCACTTTAGAGTGTACCTAGTTATCACTCTATTGCACCTATGCAGTTTGTTTTGTTTGGACACTGTTTTAGAACACTATTTTTGTTCTAACCGTCCTGAGCCTCTCAGAAGCTTTCGCTCCCCTCGCTGCTCACTGCTCATCCACACGTGGTATCGTAGCGCTCTGATTGCCACACATTGCTCGCACTGCTATAATTTTGTTTTGTCATAGTTAGCGCTTATTGCCAGACTTGGTCGCACTGCTGAATATTGAATCATCGTAGAGCTTAAGTATCAGACCGTGATTTGTTATTTACTGTGCCATTATTATTTGCTGTGCCACTCGCTTTGCCTGCTCTAATAATTGTTGCCTGACTGTGCTGCCCAGTTCATAGCGCTTAATTAAGGTCGTGCCCCAATCTCGTCCTTTTTCGCTTTTGGCTTGCTGCCATTTTGTTGTTTGTTGTTTTGCCTCCCAGCCCGGCTCTCCACCCCGCTCCCGCCTCCCAGCTGCTCCTCCCTCGCCCCACCCCCCTCTACTATCCACTTATGACAGATGCATACGCGCACAGCGTTCACGCGCAGAGGACGCGCCCCATGCGCGCCAAAGGTAAGCCCGTTTACGCCCGTCCGCGCCTGGACCGCGCCCAGCGCCAGACCTCCTGCCCCCCATAAAACCCACTTCACCCGCATAACGTAAGACGCCGCAACCCTCTCAGCACTTCACCCCGGCCGACTCTCAAACTGCTACCAAGCCGCCCCAGGACACACCCATGGACCCTTCACCTGCCACTCCTGCAAGTTCGACTACATCAGGTCCCACACCAAATCCACAAACTCCAAACTGAGCTCCGACACTAACCACCTAAAGTGCATCCTGCTCAACACCCGCTCGGGCCACAGACACGCCATTGAACTTTGGAACCTACTCGACACCACATCACCGGACGTCGCCTTTCTTACAGAAACCTGGATGAACGCCTCTTCAGCGCCCGACATCGCCATAGCCATCCCGGAAGGCTACAAGATCATCCGAAAGGACCGCATCAACCAAACAGGAGGAGGCACCCTCATCTATAGACCACCCGGACCCCGCACACAATTCAGCGAAGACATCACTGACTTCATCAGCCCTCACGCCCTCCCCTCCGAGGACTACATCCTATTGGGAGACCTCAACTTCCACCTGGAAAAGAACAACGACAGCAACACCACCACCCTGTTGGAAAACCTGGCCAATCTCGGACTCAAACAACTTGTTGATACCCCTACCCACTTTGCCAGGCACACGCTCAACCCAATCTTCACCTCCAGCAAGCACATCTCCTTCAATCACACCACAGCTCTCCATTGGACGGACAACAGCTGCGTTCACTTCAACTACAAAAAGACTACGACCCACAACCACCCACAACCAATTCTCCGGAGAAACTGGAATAAAATTACCACCGACCAGCTATTCACATCACTTCACCAAAACCCTCCTGCAAAATCAACGGACCCAAACCAAGCAGCCACCAACCTCACACAATGGATAACCAACAGCGCCACTGAATTAGCACCCCTGAAAAACCACCAAGTCAAGCATGGCAGCAAAAAAGCCCCCTGGTTTAACGATGACCTTAAGAAATCCAAGAAAATCTGTCGCACCCTCGAGAAAGCCTGGCGAAAAGACCCAACCAATGAAAATCTGACCACCTTCAAGAACGCCACCCGCAAACACCACAAACTGATCCGATCCACCAAAAAATCAGCATTCAAGGATCGGCTCGACAACAACGCACACAACAGCAAGGAACTTTTCAACATCGTCAGAGAGTTTACCAACCCCACCGCCGGCACCAACGACATCACCCCATCCCAAGACCTCTGCGACTCTCTAGCATCGTTCTTCCACAACAAAATCGCTGACATACATAACAGCTTTGGAGACCAGCCCACCCCACCTACCTCTGAACTAAAAACCCCCTCCAACAACCTCTATGCCTGGAACCCAATCACCACTGAAGACACCAGCCGCCTCATGAACACCATTCACTCGGGATCGCCAACCAACCCTTGTCCCCACCACATTTTCAACAAAGCAGACTCCATTATCGCACCCCATCTCCGAGACGTCATCAACTGCTCCCTCAACTCCGCCACCTTCCCGGAAAGCTGGAAACACGCCGAACTCAGCGCCCTCTTGAAGAAACCTACAGCAGACCCCACTGAACTTAAGAACTACTGCCCCATTTTGCTTCTCCCATTCCCGGCCAAAGTCATTGAAAAAACCGTCAACAGTCAACTCGCACCTTCCTCGAATCCAACAAATCCCTCGACCCATCACAGTTCGGCTTCCGAGCCAAACATAGCACCGAGACCGCCCTCATCGCAGCTACTGACGACATTCGAACTCTACTGGACAACAGAGAAACAGCCGCACTCATCCTACTTGACCTCTCCGCTGCCTTCGACACAGTCTGTCATAACGCCCTTATACAATGCCTCAGCAACGTCGGAATACAAGGAAAAGCATTGGACTGGATAATCTCGTTCCTCGCCGGAAGAACCCAGAGAGTCCGCCTCCCCCTTATAGATCAGATGCCACCAATGTCATCTGCGGCGTACCCCAAGGATCTTCACTCAGCCCCACCCTCTTCAACGTATACATGAGTCCCCTCTCATCCATTGCCCGCCAACACAACTTCAACATTATCTCCTACGCAGACGACACCCAGCTGATCCTATCCCTCACCAAAGACCCAAACACTGCCTAAACCAACCTACACGAAGGGATGAAAGAAGTAGCCGAGTGTATGAAGAACAGCCGTTTAAAACTAAACTTGGACAAAACGGAAGTCCTCATCTTAGGATCATCCCCCTCCCCCTGGGACGACTCTTGGTGGCCACCGGCCCTGGGAACCACACCGAAACCAACGGACCACGCACGTAACCTGGGCTTCATCCTGGACTCCTCCCTCTCGATGACCAGACAAGTCAACGCCGTCTCATTATCTTGCTTCAACATCCTACGTATGCTCAACAAAATCTTCCGCTGGATCCCCACGGAAACAAGAAAGACGATCACCCACGCACTGGTCACTAGCCGACTAGACTACGGAAACACCCTTTATGCTAGAACCACAGCCAAACTACAAAAAAAACTCCAACGCATCCAAAACGCCTCAGCCAGACTCATCCTAGACATCCCCCGCCAAGCTCACATCTCCGATCACCTGAAAGACCTCCACTGGCTCCCCGTCGACAAGAGAATCACGTTCCGTCTCCTCACCCACGCACACAAAGCCCTCTACGACCTAGGACCCGAATACCTCAACACGCGCCTGTCCTTCTACACCCCCATCCGCCAACTTCGTTCGTCCAATCAGGCCCTCGCCACAATTCCACGCATCCAGAGATCCACCATGAGAGGAAGATCCTTCTCCTGCTTAGCAGCCAAGACCTGGAATTCCCTCCCCACCCACCTCCGCCTCACACAGAACCACCTCTCCTTCAGAAAACAACTTAAAACTTGGATATTTGATAAGTAAGCTCCCCCCCTCCTCAAGCGCCTTGAGACCCTCTGGGTGAGTAGTGCGCTATACAAATTTAAACTTGACTTGACTTGACTTCTTTTTTGAGACAGTGGGCTTATCTGGTGAGTACCTGCCAGTTACCCCCTTGGTGGATAGCCCGTGAGGGGTCACTTAATCTCCTTCACATTTTTTCACCTAGATATGGTGTGTGCTTACTGAAGAACCTGGTCGATGTACTGAATAGTGTGTTAAAATCAGTCAACGCTTTTTTCCTTCTGGAGGACTGTCAGTGGAAATAGAGGTTTTAAATAATTGGCAAGAGAGTGCTGCAAATAACCATAACAAACAAGAAGGTTTTTGCTTTAGAAATAATGAAAGATAAGGGCCCAGATGTAGGTAAATCTGATTTACCGACTCTAGAATACCAAATTTTACGGATTCGGTATTCTAAATTCTACGGATTCGGTATTCTGAATACGGTAAATCAGATGTAGGTAAAAATTCGGTAATTTTTACCGAATCTGTATGATTCGGTAATTACCGAATCGGTATTTACCGATTCGGTAATTGCCATTAATTCCTATGGGCCTACCCATAGGAATCAATGTCAATTACCGAATCGGTAAAATTACCGATTTTGCAAGGGTGACAGGGTGTCACTTTGATACCCTGTTGCACCCCTGATTTTGTCTTGGTGTACATGCACAGATGTGCATGTACACAGGTATTCGTTATCTACCATGCAATAGAATTACATGGTAAAT
Organism: Lissotriton vulgaris; assembly: GCF_964263255.1. NCBI lineage: Eukaryota > Metazoa > Chordata > Amphibia > Caudata > Salamandridae > Lissotriton > Lissotriton vulgaris. The sequence goes on from NC_141689.1 coordinate 1,899,439,800, forward strand.
AACTAATCGGTAATGGCCTGTGGCACTGTTTTCAGTGCCACCTACATCTGGATTTACCGATTCGGTATATTTACCGATTCGGTATTTTACAGAATCGGTAAATTTACCTAAACGGTAAATTTACAGATTCTGTATATTTGAAGGCCCCTACATCTCCATTTGCAAATACAGGTCGGTAACGGCCGAAATCCGCCGTTACCGACCTACATCTGGCCCAAGGGGATGTGTACACCACGCTGAGGAGGAGACCATAGCGTTTGGTACACTGCATGTTTTTGCCTTAGGGAACGGGTTTTGTTGTTTTTTCTGGCTAATATCATGCCAACTTATAATTCAGTAAAAGCTATACAAAACAACAACATTAAAACTTGACATTCAGAGATCTTCCTGAATTGATCAACAATTAATTGAAATGCACAATCAAAAGAAAATGAACCATAAAACAGAGGCAGTTAAATTAGTTAATTTCTTTATTGATTTCAGTAAGTAAGTACATTAGCAGTTATTTTAATAAATCAGGTTTGCCATAAAAGGACCAAAGCTCTGGAAAGTTCTGAAAGGAACATGCGATAAGCCAATTCAGGGCAGTCCCTCAAGAGGGAAGAGACCACCAAGGAGCACACAGCATATGCATCAGGCTGGAGGTCTAAATAGATCAGCTAGGACGTCCGCAAGGATGAAGGTTCTCCTAAGAAAAATACCTGTTATATAGGCCGATTGTCATGAGGTATAAAGAAGAAACATATTGTAGGCGTTGTAGAATACGTGAACGGTCAGGTCATTCAGTAGGTGTATACCTTTGAACAAAGATCCTTTAACAGAGTGACATGAACAAGTTCAGAAGGACAGTTTCTCATGTAGATGTTCCCAATGTAGCAAATAGTCTTTGCATATGAATGGGAATTTGAGAAATAAAAAATAGTTTCAATTCACTTGTAGTCGTTGAAATCTTTCCCTTGAGAATGAAGTCGAGTTAAGCAAAGAGAAATGTATGCAAGCAAGCAATCAGACAGGCAGGTATGCCTGCATTGAATTTAAACTAATATAAGCAAATTATAAAGTACTGAAATATACTTTTTCCTTGTGAAAATTTGTTTTCTTATTAGTTACACTTAGGAAGCAAGTTATGTTAATTGTAAACGGCAGGTGTAACTATGTTGTATTACTGCATTTTCAAAGTACCAACATATAACTTTATGTCAAATTCCAAATATCTAACAAAGTTTCTGGTGCTTTATATTAGTACATATGAAGATCATTCTGTGAATGTTGCAATCAAATTGGAATAATTCTGAATATGCAGCACCACTTTCTCTTTCTTCACTTAATACACTTTTCACATATGAAGATAAAGTTTAAAACAAAAATCTCCATTTCGTACATAAACATTATCTAGGGTGGTTAATGAACTCTATAATATGCGTGTCATCAATTTTCACATTTCTATTACGTGTTAAAGAATACACAAATACAATTTAGTGAAACATGAACCTATGTTATTCAAATGACTTATTTTGCCTAAAATGCACTCTTCTGCATGCTTTTGCAGTAACTAAGTTTCTCAAATGTTTTTAACGTGTAACTTGTGGATGTTGTCAAACTTCCTTAAGTGGGGTGTCAGAATCGATTCATGTGTCATTTAAATGTTTAGCAATTTTACAACTACATCCTCGTCATGGGCGGTCAGTTCACAGAATAAGGAGGTTGTTTGCGGTTCCTTGGAGACCAAACTTCAGGATTTTCACCTTTTGTTTTAGGACGAGTTGAATCTGATGCCAGCTGATTATCCAGGACCTGGGGGCACCTCTTGAGGATCAGTAATCATTTCAACAGAGGACAGCTGCAGGGCTCAGGAATGTTCAAGTAGTACTGATTAGCTGTGCAGTTGCATGAAGGCCTCTGTAAGTGTGTTGTGTCCCAATAGATGGCACAGGACGTCAGCCAACTTATCCTGAGTCACTCTGGGTAGCCTGGGCTCAAGCAAGCAAGTCCTTCTCCAATCAGCAAGGTAGTTGTTGTACTTTGTACATGAAGACACTGGTAGCCAGGTTGTAAGTTTTCAAAGTCTTCTTTATTAATCCATGTCTTGTAGTATCAAACAAGGTTCAGCATTGTAACAGCTCTTAACCCAGCTCTAATAACTCCTATGCCAGCCCCACCAGGAGCAGCATGCCTAGCTGCTCAGCCCATCTCCAACTGTCACCACTCATCCACACAGGCACCCAGGCATTCCATTCATCACAGTCACACCAACATTCCGTCACCATATCTCACTCTGGCTGAGCAGCTAGGAGGACCTAGGCTGAATCACATATACGGTAAACAGACAAAATATCGACTACAAAATATCGAATGGACATAATATTGAGTATAAAATATAGGCTGGACAGAATATCGAATGGACTGAATATAGACATCAAAAATATCGTTTTGAAGGTAAGTAATATAATATCGAATTTTAAAATATAGATAGTCAAAATATCGAAGTACATATTATAGTTTAATAAAAATAAAAATGTAATAATATCAAATTTTTTATAGTGTATTTTATGTGTTAAAAGTGTTTATTTATGTTATAATGTCATTTAATAAATGAATTTAATGTTATTTAAAATTTGCGTAATTTAATTCTGTAGCGGGTTGTGGGTTTATAGGGGAATAGGGTGAGAAGTAATTTAAATATAATTAATTAAATATGAAATGTATTTATTGGTATTTGTTTATAATTAATAGTTAAATATTTTTTATTTTGTAATTAATTACATTTTAATTGCCAATTAATTTTATCTAGTTGATTGATGGATAATTCTGTTAATTTAACTAATTTAATTTCTGTAGCGGGTTGTGGGTTTATAGGGGAGTAGGGTGGGAAGTAATTTAATTATAATTAATTAAATATGTTAATTTATGTAGTGTTATTTATAATTAATTGTTAAATAATTTTTCTTTGGTAATTAATTACATTTTAATTGCTAATTAAATATATTTAATTGATTAAGTGATAATTATGTTAATTTAACTAATTTAATTTCTGTAGCAGGTTGTGGGTTTATAGGGGAATAGGGTGGGAAGTAATTTAATCATAATTAATTAAATATGTTAATTTATGTAGTGTTATTTATTTATAATTAATTGTTAAATAATTGTTATTTGGTAATTATTTAAATTTTAATTGAGGATTAATTTTATTACATTGATTAATTGATAATTATGTTAATTTTACTAATGTATTTTCTGTAGTGGGTTGTGGGTTTATAGGGGAATAGGGTGGGAAGTAATTTAATTATAACTAATTACATATGTTAATTTTTATTGGGTATTTATTAGATTTTAATTGTTAAGTAACTTTTTAATCACTAATTAATTAATTGTTAATTTTAATTAATTAGCAATAATAGATAAATAATTGTAATGATTAAATTAAATTAGTATTTGTAATTAATTAATTATTACATTATATTAAATTGGTAATTCATTTGTATTAATTTTGTTATAGATATTAATATATATATATATTTTTAAATAATATATGAAGTATCTACTTTCCCTACTCGTTGCACTCACTGAAGTGGGAATAGTAATGTTTACCCCTACGCTATCCAACGCGTTCACTACTTTTGCACTCTCTGGAGTGGGAATAGTAATTTTTACCCCTACGCTATCCAACCCTTTCCCTACTGTTGCACTCTCTGGAGTGGGAATAGTAATTTTTACCTCTCCGCTATCCAACGCCTTACCTACTGTTGCACTTTCTGGAGTGAGAATAGTAATTTTTACCCCTACGCTATCCAACGCTTTCCCTACTGTTGCACTTTCTGGAGTGGGAATAGTCACTTTTACCCCTACGCTATCCAACACTTTCCCTACTGTTGCACTCTCTGGAGTGGGGATAGTAATTTTTACCCCTACGCTATCCAACCCTTTCCCTACTGTTGCATTCTCTGGAGTGGGAATAGTAATTGTTACCCCTACGCTATCCAACCCTTTCCCTACTGTTGCACTCTCTGGAGTGGGAATAGTAATTTTTACCTCTACGCTATCCAACGCCTTACCTACTGTTGCACTTTCTGGAGTGGGAATAGTAATTTTAACCTTTACGCTATCCAACGCTTTCCCTACTGTTGCATTCTCTGGAATGGGAATAGTAATTTTTACCCCTACGCTATCCAACCCTTTCCCTACTGTTGCACTCTCTGGAGTGGGAATAGTAATTTTTACCCCTACGCTATCCAACGCTTTCCTTACTGTTGCACTCTCTGGAGTGGGAATAGTAATTTTTACCCCTACGCTATCCAACGCTTTCCCTACTGTTGCACTCTCTGGAGTGGGAATAGTAATTTTTACCCCTACGCTATCCAACGCTTTCCCGCCTGTTGCACTCTCTGGAGTGGGAATAGTAATTTTTACCCCTACGCTATCCAACGCTTTCCTTACTGTTGCACTCTCTGGAGTGGGAATAGTAATTTTTACCCCTACGCTATCCAATGCTTTCCCTACTGTGGCACTCTCTGGAGTGGGAATAGTAATTTTTACCCTTACACTATCCAACGCTTTCCTTACTGTTGCACTCTCTGGAGTGGGAATAGTAATTTTTACCCCTAAGCTATCCAACCCTTTCCCTACTGTTGCACTCTCTGGAGTGGGAATAGTAATTTTTACCCCTACGCTATCCAACGCTTTCCTTACTGTTGCACTCTCTGGAGTGGGAATAGTAATTTTACCCCTACGCTATCCAACGCTTTCCCTACTGTTGCACTCTCTGGAGTGGGAATAGTAATTTTTACCCCTACGCTATTCAACGCTTTCCCTACTGTTGCACTCTCTGGAGTGGGAATAGTAATTTTTACCCCTACGCTATCCAACGCTTTCCTTACTGTTGCACTCTCTGGAGTGGGAATAGTAATTTTTACCCCTACGCTATCCAATGCTTTCTCTACTGTTGCACTCTCTGGAGTGGGAATAGTAAGTTTTACCCCTACACTATCCAACCCTTTCCCTACTGTTGCACTCTCTGGAGTGGGAATAGTAAATTTTACCCCTACGCTATCCAACGCCTTATCTAATGTTGCACTCTCTGGAGTGGGAATAGTAATTTTACACTTCCGCTACCCTACGGTAATAATATTGGATATTTTTTAATTATATTATGTTACTATATATATATGTTTTAACAAATATGATTGTAATTTTTTTTAAATAACTTTAATTAATTATTTAATTATTATAAGATAATTTAAGTATTTTTAAGTATATTTTAGTAAATAATTTTTTATATTATTTTAATTTAACATTGTTTTTAATAAAGTCAATATTTTTACAAACTATATTTTTGTAAACGATATTTTGTACTCAATTTTTGTACTTACCTGTTTGTAGATACAAAGTCGATATTCTGTCTGTCGATATTTTTTCGCCGATATTTTTGGTAGTCGATATTATGTCCCTCGATATTATGTCAGTGATCCACATATACATGTAAACCTTAGGATATAACAGTAGTCTTTGTAGCAGCAAAGCAATCCTTCTGGCAGCAGGGCAGTCCTTCTTCTGAATTTTCCACAGAGTGTTCTGATTAGTGGTTCTAACTATCCTGTTTTTATACCCGGTGTCAGCCTTTGTGAGGGAGAGTTCCCTGACCTACCTCCATAGAAGGTTCTTGTCAGCTCTTCCCCTTTCCATGTGTATGGCACCAAACTGACAAGGGTGACAAAAGGCAGGACGGCTTGGTGTCAGATTCCTTTGTGTGTGCTGCAGACAGAGCCATTTGAAGTGTAATCAGGGCAGGGGACAGATCTTCCCAAGCCATCCTGACAGGATGACTTACTCCCCTCACAACCAGGCCTTTTTTTGTTCAGATATCTTTAAGCAACACACAAACCCCCACAGAGAGCCATCCATGGTCACGTAACTTTGTACACAGGTGTAAAGGCTCATTTAGTTTAAGCAACTATCAAAATGTATTCCAGAGAATGATAGAATGCACTTCTTTTTAACTTTAAGCACTCATTTTAAAGTATGCTCTTAGGCAAAATTGTTACTGCAGACTTGCGTGTGCCAAGCCCCAACGGCACGTTTTAAATTATACCACAACAAATGGAGCGTGCATTGCGTTCCAAACACGCGCACAATTGCTTTTCAATATTTCATTAATTTAAATTTTTTTTTCAACCATAATTAGTTCATCCAGTTCATCACATCTTTCTTCCGTTTTTTACGAGAACTTTTATAAATTCCATACTTTTCAAATGCTAGGGAAATGCCTGTCTTGGTCTTTTTCGTAGCACGTGGGGTTAAGTGGCCCAAGGCAGCTTCATTTTGAATTACCCAATGCCTTTCGGGCTAAAAAACAGCCCATCTTCAGGGGTAGCTGTAAAGTTAAAAACAAGCATCAATCTGAAGTGTATTTAACAATGATTATGCACGCAACATGGCTGTAACTCATACGCAAAACTATTATCCATATTTCACTATCAGACATATTTCATCATACCGCTATTATTATTCTCTCTGTTTGGAAATATTGTCCTAACTACATCATCTATAAAGTGCCCCCGACCCTCCCAAATAAAACCAGCCTTTTAAAAAATAACCTTTAACAAAATACGATCAGTGATTTATCGGTTAAAATGCTCAGCTGACCAACACAGCTTGACTTCTGAGACAAGTAAATTCATTGCTATATGTATGTAAAACAAAATGAACAAATAATTTAGCTCCTTATCCTGCTGCTTTTAAAAGATACAAAACCACAGGCCATTCTACAACTGACACCTTGGTGTTTTCGGAAAAGAGAAAGTCAGTTTTGCTTGCACATTCTTTTGTGCATCTAACACTGCTTTACCATTCCGCTGAGTTGATTTAGTGACATCCCAGTTTTTTGTATGTCTTTGTGGCGCGTTTAATAAGTGTGGTAAACAGTAAAGAATACACAATAAACCCTTCCTTGTTGCGTTTCCCACTCATCAATAGTTAGAGAAATGTTATCATATACGTGTTATTTTTAAACTATGCGTTTAAAACACTTATCGAGAGCCCGAGTCTAACTCTCGAAATAAATCAAGTTTCACTGCCCTGCAGCTTTAGCATTCACAGATGATAATAAATCTCCCATTCAGAAACACATCAAGCCTGTGAGTGGCATAATGTAAAAACTAAACATAAATTCAGCACAAGCCAACAGCACGTCTACTGTCCCCTCTCTAAGTAAGAGCAAGACACGCTTCGTGTGTCATTTTGTTTTATGCGCTGAGTTTCATGCGGCGCGGGTACCACAAAATGGCTGATCAAACACCTGGCACCCTTTTCTGGATACATTTCGGTCTCATACTTTAGTATTCAATATCCGACTAGTCCATCCTCATTACTCAGCATTCACTTATTGGGCAGAAAAATAGAGATTGTTTTGCAGGGACATTAAACTGGGCACACTAGGGTATTGAATTGAAAGGAGCAGCAGTGGGTTTATTGAGAGGGTGTATGCAGTGGATTGTGTGTAATGTAAATGTATAGGCATTTATATAGCGCACTACTTACCCAGAGGGTCCCAAGGCGCTTCGACCGCTGCGAAACCCTTCCTGGCTTCCCTGAGAGATGGTCCCTTAATGGGTATCTCCAGGGTGAGACCAGGCATCCCCGGCGGTCTGGTGGGGCCGTTAGTGAAGATGAGGCAAGCTAATGCCCAGAGTTGCCGAGTGTGATCGCTGATCAGAGTGGGCACCGAGGCGAGAGAATTATCGAGTCCGCTGACCCTGGTCCAGAAACCTGCCGCGCCGGGAATCGAACCCCAGTCCCGGGCCGTCCTCTGCTCTCGGGTCCGCCTCTAACCAGTGAGCCACACTACTTCACTACCAGTGAGCCGCACTACTTCACTTCATTTATGTCCAAAGATTTTGTCGGAGTATTTCTTATACGATTGGATTCGTACGAACATACTATGGACCAGCGGCCACATGCATCAACGTGTTTAGGAAGTGCAAACGGTGTGAATCGGTAAATTTGGCCGTTTGCACTTCCTAAATATGTTTTTGGGATGCAGCAAGCATTTTTGAGTAATTCGGTATTTTTACCGAATTCCAAAAATGCGATTGCTTTTAAGGAATTGCAAATTTGCGATTCCTTAAAAGCAATGCATCATTTTTAAAAAAATTGCGATATTTGAAACTAGAAGTGCAAATTACCATGAGGTTGAACCGCATGGTAAGTTGCGAAATGGTTTAAATATGCTTAAAATTGCTTTTTTAAACTGTTCAATTACAGACACACATGTCCTAAGGACATGTGTGTATGTAACTTGTACTGAAAAGTACATTTCATGGGTGCAGGGGGGGTCATTGTCCCCCCCTCTCCACCCTTGAAATGCATTCATGAATTGCGATTTTTCAATTGCAAATTCGCAATTCCCATTGATTCCTATGGGCCTTTTAGCCCATAGGAATGAATAGGAATTGCGAATTCGCAATTGAAAAATCGCAAATTTCATGCGATACGGTAAAAATTTTGATTTTTACCGAATCGCTTAAAATTTGCGAGAAAAATGATGCATAGGCTTTTGCGAATTCTTATTTGCGATTTGCTATTTTTCGCAAATAAGAATTTGCAAATGCCGATATTGATGCATGTGGGTGTTTATGTACGAAAATGCATTTCCTAAATAGCGACTCAATAGGAATCGCCATTTAGGAAATGCTAAATTATATTAATGAAATAATCTGTTTCGTAATAGCGATTCCTACAGAGTAGAATCGCTATTAGGAAAACCCATGCCATTCGTACTAATGGGTCCGGTTTTGCATTTCCAAAATAGCGATTTCCTGAAATTGTAAACTAGTGATGGCATGAGACAAATTACTGACCCTTGAACCATAGTGCAAGAGTGTGTGCATTCCTTCAAGGGCACCTTTCAATACAAAAAAAATATGTTTTAATCCTTTTAACACTTTGTTAGTGTGAGGTACTGTGCAGCACATACTAAGTTGGAGAAATGTGAAGTGTATTCAAACTTGCTCAACTATTACCCTTGCCTTGAGGAAAAGTAAATTTTCATGTTAATCCATGTCTGCCATTGTTAGAAGTTAGCGATCAGACTCCATTGGTGGAAGTCATACAATCCTCAGCAGGACAAGGCAGCAAGCTATGGATGAAGAGGGCTCCATGTCATTAGACAGCTGCTGGACGAGGTCTTGGTGAAGCCATTGGCTTTTGATGATAAATCTCAGAGCAGGAGAAATGTGAATTTCACAGGTCTTTGAAACCAAAACATTTTCACATCCCAGGTATCAGGAAGATTTAGGAGGAATACACGTTGAGACCAGCAACATGTCCAGGACCATGGGCACTGCACTAGAGGGTCAAGATGCACTACAGCAGAGGCTGTGGGAAAGGGCACTACCCGAGTCCTAATTGGCTGATTCCCTCTCAAACCAAGATGGAGAAAAATCAAAAGTGGACTCTATATCACCTGCTTCACCTTAGGGGTGGTGCTGGCTGAATGGGGACTAACCTAATTTAACTCGTTTTCCTGCCTGTCTTCCCGCCAAACGTGGAGCATGGCAGGTGGTTGATATCCTCCCCTATCTCGAAATGCCTGTTTTGCATTTCAAATGTTGCATCGCCTTTGAAGATTTCTGCCTTGGAAGGATATAGTGGTGTGGGTGAGGTGTGAAGCATCTTCATCCTGAGCAGAGTTTGTTCCTTGCCTCTGAGAGTGCTGGCTCTCACCCCATGAGGTCAGAAGCATGTCTGATAGTGACAGGCTGGCTAAGACTAGTCAGAGACAACACCACGGCTTGGTAGGTTTTTAGGGGACCATCTAAGGTGTACCCTGTGTGCATTTATTGATAAATCCAACAATGGCATTAGTGGGGATTTCTTACAACAAGATGTTTGGTACCAAACATCTAAGGGTACAGTGAAGCCATCATAGAGCTAGGAAACTCATGATGACAAGTATCCAACCTATGTACTCTCTACGACTTCCCTGGGCACAATATCCAAGAATGGCTCAGATATTCCAGGGTCATATCTGCTCATGCAGATATGTGCACACATGGGGTATAGTACACCCTTCCTTAGGGCTAGGAGACCTGCTGTAGTGGTGACTTACCTATACCTCATGCAAGGTGTGGGGGCGGCGCAATAGGGATGTGTTGCATGTTTTCTCATCACAAAGATATGCAGTCTGCTGTGGCAGTTTGCATGATCTTGGTGACGGGATTCTGGGGTGGCACAATTTGTGGTGCAGCCCTAGAGGACCCTCTTCAGTACCAATGCCCTTGGTACCAGGGGTACCATTTATTAGGGACTTACAGGGGTGTCAGAAGTTGTGCCTATAGTGGTACAGTTTTAGGGAAAGAACACTGATACTGGGGAGCAGGTTAGCAGGGACCCAGTAAACCTCAGTCAAAGTTGCATCAAAAAACAGGCAAAAGGTGTGTGAAGGGTACTGCAACACAAAACCCTGTTTCCCACAGGTGTTGTGTTGCAGAAGCAATATTTGTAGCAGGAAAACTTCACCTTAAATTTCTGAAAGGAAGTTTACCAGGTGGTACAAGAACTTTAAGAACTAACAGCCTTATTCATGAAGCCGAAATCGGCTCGCAAAGGGCCAGATTCTGAGAATCTGGCCCTTTGCGAGTGCGATTTTTTGCATTTGGGATTCATCATCCCAAATGCAAAAATCGCTAATTGCGATCTCGCAATTTTGCGAGGAATTACATTTAAGGAATCTCTATTTGAGATTCCTTAAATGCAATTCATCATCCAATTTTGTTTTGCCAATTCGCAATTTCTGGCTGCAATTTACCGCGAGGTCAGACCTCGTGGTAAATTGCGAAAACTCAGAAAAATGCTTTTAAATGCATTTTTCTGAGTTGCATGTTACACACACACATGTCCTTTGGACATGTGTGTGTGCAACAACTGTGTAAAATGTCATTTGAGGGGTGCTACAGGGTGTCCTTTGGACACCCCTGGCACCCTTCAAATCGCTATCTTATTTGCGATTAGCAAATTGCTAATCGCAAATAAGGAATACTCCCCATTCATTCCTATGGGCCATTTGGCCCATAGGAATGAAGGGCGAGTTATTCCTTGTTTGCGATTAGCAATTTGCTAATCGCAAATAAGGATTATGTAGGAATCGCATTTCTTTATGCAATTTCTACATGAATCCCGTTTTGCGAGTCCTTAATAGCGATTCGCTATGAATCGCTATTAGGGGCTCGCAAAACGGGAGAATGATGAATCAGGCTGTAAGTCACCAGAACTTTGAATTGTGCACATGACAGATCTGCAGGCCAGAAAATATGTTATGCTATTGAGCACAACTCCAGAGCTGTTTACACCCCAATTAAGTAGGAATGTGAAGGTCTAAAAGGCAGCAAAAATGGTTTGATCAAAATTCAATTCATAGCATTCACAAGAAATGATGATCATACAGTAAATATGCAACACACAATGGGCCAAAAATCTCCAGCTAGATGGTGATCCCTATATTGAGGGCTGCAGTCAAATGTATAATAATTCCACAGCACCGGGGCTAGAACCAATAATACTAATACCATCTTGCAAATGTGTGAAAGAAAGTAGATTGGAATCAGCATACAGCATGAATACTATGTTCCAATGCATGAGTGCAAGGTGTACACCCATAGTTTTCCTATGCAGGTGTTAGCAGTTTGTAAACAACTAATGCCTCCGCTCTAAAGCATAATTGACATGCCAAGAATCTGTAAGTCTGAAGTGAAAGTCTTTTGTGATGAACTAAGGGATTTTGTGGCTTTAATGTAGTATATGGCCATGTACATATCCTTGCAGCAGACTTGCCTCTGAAAGAGTGAACCTACATGATGGACCCCCTAAACAGTAAAGTCACCTAATGGTTGCTATATGGATAAAGGTTCCTGAGTGAAGGTAGCTTAGGTGTTTGCTGTTTACTTTCACATGGCCATCCATTCAGCATTTAGATAATATATCATCTACAGTATTCCAGAGAAGAAATAAAGTATTCCTTGTTGAAACCGGTTACAGTTTCTGTAATATATCACAAGAGAAAAAAGAAAAGTTTGTTTAGAATGAATGAGTTGCATAGGAGCTAACATTATCATCATGCTGTTGTAATTTGTTAGCGATGGGATTAGCATTAGCAGAAGTCATCCTGTATTTAGAGACTATCTTGTCCGTTTTGTGGAATCCATATTGTATTTCTGTCAGCCACTTTGTTTGCCATGTGCTACCATGTGCTCTGTCCTACCTTCCTGTTAACTGCTCTTGAAATCTGCCTAGAGACGAGATATATTTAGCCTTTTCTGCTTCGCACATGCTCAGTTGAGCTTACAGCTGTCCTTGCAGCGGTCCCCAGTCTGCAACTGTCAGGATGTGTTCCTCAGAATTGGCAACTGTTAGCTCTTCCCACTTGTTGACTGTGCATTTTCTGTATGACCTTATATGTACCTAAAACCAGCATTTTGTATATGTACCACCTTCATTTTAGCCCCTGTGTGGGTATAAAAGGACCAAGCTCCTACCATTCAGTGTGCTCCATCATACATTACCAAAGGGTGCTGTGTGAATGTACTTCCACCTCATGAGGTTTAATAAACTCTGTATTTTCTATTCCAGCTTCTGTGCCAACTTCTTTCCATTGGTCTGAGGACTCTGTGCAGAGAAGGGAGAAGCCCTAGCACCGGTAGGCCTTACTGAGGCCCACTACCACAAATTGGCGCTCCAAACGCAGGGCTCATCGGCGACTCGGATGCCCGAAGGACTGGTCGAAACGAAGGATTGGAATCTCGCTTTGGACGCGATCGCTGCCTGAGGAGACCCGAGTCTTGGCAACCACAGCGTTTTTCCTTTCTTTCTGATCTGACCATCCAGGTGGCGCCGGTCCTCGAATGAGATCTCTTCTGTTGATTCGCTGTGCAGAGACCATTTGGTCGATTTGAGAACTTGGAAGTTGGAACCTGGACACCATTTGATTAGTAAGAGTCGTTATACTGCACTTGCTGTTGGTTTTTAATGCCTTGGATTGGTAAGGTAGTTTAGTAACACTTACTGCGGCTTATGATTTGTATGACTGGCCAGTATTCGTATTTGTATGTATGTGATATATATAAATTGCAATTTATATAGGCAGGTAATGAGGAGATTTTTCTCTATTTGAATTTGTTTGAACGGCACAACGTACGAAGAGTACCTTAAGTGCTACTTTGATTATAATACTGCATATTTTGCTCTATTTTTGGCATGCCTTTTTCTAGCACACTTCGTAGGATGTGTTACTTTTGTAGAGGTACCAGTTTGAGACTCGATGAAGCACAACCGCCCCACCCCCCCGGAGGGGACGCCTATTAGGGACAAGTACATTAAGTATGGTATTTCTTCCATAATGTACAGCAGGTTGTGGAATAAATACACTCGTAAGGATCCTGAGTTGCGTTGGCTTATGTATGAGTCATTTGATTTGCGAAAGATTCAGTATGTGGAACAATGTATGTTTAAGCGAAAGACTAGGCAAGATATGTTTGACTGTGTGCGAATGTGGGAGAAAGAAGTGCGTGAACGAATGAAGCGTGAGCAAGCCTTGATTGCAAAAGAACAGCGAAATAACATTTATGCGGAAGCATTAGAATTAAAAACAAGGAAATAAAAGAATTAAAAGTGAGAGAGGATAGGGAGAGCCGTTTACAGGTAACTGGCCAATATGCTGTTAGGCAACCCCTTTATCCTATCCTTAATAAACTGCAAGATGATTTCTTGTTATTAGATCGTTCTCCACCTCCGTATATTTTTTCTTCTGCTCCTTATGAGTCAGATGAGGATTCTCCTACAGAGCAGGAGAAAGAGCGAGAAACTCGTTCTATGCTGCCCACCCAGCGTTCGTCTGAGCTTAGATCTGCTGCCTGAAAAGCCCTTCGCAGTACCGCCCCTACTTCTGAGCTTTTAGAGGAGATGAAAAATTGGCAGGAAAGGGAGCAAATATGTATTTGCCGCAGAGGTCGTTGAGCGGTTTAGGAAACATTCTGATGAATTGGAGCCCGATGATGTAGCACAGGATTGTAAACAAATGATTGATGGTCTTTTTGTCTTTTCTCAGGTGGCTGATACAATCAGGCGTTTGGTTAAAATACCTGTTGAGGCTGTCCGCTTGCGAGAGGAGAAAAAGGCAGCAGACGCAGCTGTACAAACATCTCAGACCGGCGTGGCACAAGCTTCTATCTTCGGAACAGATAAGACTATGATACTTCATGCGAAACCTATGCGGGAAGCCTCACCTTTGTATGTTCCTCCTAAAGGAGCGGGTACGAGTGATGATAAGACTTCTATTGATGCAAAGGGTTACTTTAAATATAAATGGGTTTATGCTCCTTGGAATAGAGCGGATATTATGGCCCTTAAAAATGCATTGCCTGATCCGCGCAAAAAATCCAGCAGATTTTTATGCAGAAGTTGAGGGTGCTATTAGCTCTTGTACCCAGACTTTGCCTGATATTGATTTGTTTTTTGGATTGATATTGCCGCCTGACATGTGGAGAACTGTGTGTAAAGTTGATGAGCATGCGACTTTTGGGGCATTATGGAAAGAGTTGTATGTAGAGTGGGAGCCTGCATAGAAATGTGTAAATTGATTTTTGTTCTCCATACAGCTATATTAGTTAAGTTAAAGATGATTATTCCCTCTAAAAAGATAGATTGGACTAAATTAGTGTCGTGTAAGCAAAAGGCAGATGAATCGGTTTCAGATTTCTTTACACGCTTTGAGGAGGAATTCCACGATTTTAGTGGCCAGTCATTGACAGATGACACGGGTATGCATCTGTTTGTCGATAAATATGTCAGAAACCTTTTGCCAGGAATAGCTAGTTGCCTAAAGGCCAGTGAGAATGCATGGACTACCTCTTCTCCGGTTTCTCTTTTGATTATGGCTCAGTTTTTTGAACGCCAGGAATTAGAAGCAAAGGGTAATGATGATAAAAAGACTAAAGAGTTGAGAACAAAGGTTATGTTGGCTCAGGCTTATGGTCCGCCTTCTAGAGGTAATGATAGAGGTGGACTTGGATCTTATGGTTTGTCCTTTCCTTCCTATACTCGTTCGAATTTTGTCTGTTGACCAGTGTGCGTACTGCTAGAAATTTGGACATTGGGTTTCTGATTGTCCAGTGCTGCGTGCTCATCAGTGTCCACGTGGTCGGGGACAAATGAGAAGTCGTTCAGGATATTCAGGGCCTAGAGGAAGCACGAATGATCGTGCTAGGTTTGATGCAGGATGGGTTTAACACTTTTAATAGAACAACAATATCAAATGTCTGACTATGTGCCGTCTGATTTTCAAGATTCTGCTCATGCATAGGATTGCCTAGGATGGGGTAAGGAATCAGTTGAAGTTCCAGTAGATCAGAGGGGTCCCTATGTTACAGCACATGTTTTGGGTTCTACTGATCAGTTTCTGGTTGATACAGGAGCTACTCCTAGCGCCTTATTTAAACAATTGGTTCCAAGGGCTCCCCTGTCTGGCTCAACCATTCCATCGATAGGGTTCAATGGAGCGCCTTCCCTTAGCCCATTGTCACAACCACTCGCATTCCATGTTGATAGGTTTTCTGCTCCATGTCCACTTTTTGCTCTCTCCGAACACACCAGACAATATTGTTAGTCTTGATATGCTCAAGTATTTCAGGGCTACAATACGATGTTCTCCGGAAAGGAGTACAGGTTATATTGAATGACAATTACCCCGTGATTGAGAGATCCTGCATTGTTAAAGAGGACATTGCATTAGCTTCACTCCCTAGTACTTTGTGGGCTAATTCGATGTAGGGCAAATGGTTATTCCGCCAGTACATATTAGTGTCAAGGAGGGTGCTTCTTAGCCAAGACTGCCTCAGTATAAAATTTCTAGAAAAGGAGAAGAAACACTTACACGCATTGTTCATGATTTGATTAAAGTCGGGGTTGTGGAAGAAGTTCCTTACAATGTTTGCAATGTTTGCAATAGTCCTATTCTTCCTATTTTGAAGAAAGATACTGACACTAGGATTTACAGATTCATCATTGATTTGATGGAAGTCAACAAGATTGTAGTACCGGAGGAGGAGCTACGACAGCAAGCAAGATGGCCGCATAGCTTCCCGGCTCCACTGACCCCCGTCTCTTGCTCGAAGATCCTGTCGTATATCCTGGTTTCTCGCCCCATACCCGGGTGCATGAACTACTCTGCGAACTGATGGCGCAATCCCGAGGATTCTCCGACATGGTGGAGTGGAGTTATGTCAAAGTTTAATTTGAGGCTTAGCCCAGTCTGGAAGCCGGGTTCTCAAGTTTTGGTCTAGCCGGGTCCTAGTTGAACAAGAGCGGCAGGGTCCGGTCCACGGAACTTCCGACTTCTTTATGATTGATTTGCTGCCGATCTGCTGCCTGGAACTGTACCGGAGGTGGGGAGACGAGTGATCCCCGAGGTGGTGTGTGTGGGGGTCCGAGACCCGGGGGCCTGGCATTCGTAGCGCCGGTGCCGTTGGATCGGAGACTTGGTGCGCACTAACGCCTACTGACGATCGGTCCCTCACGGTTCATTCCTGCTCCGCCTAACCTTACCCCAGGGAAGGCGCCTCTTCGTGGGGGTCAATATGCTTGATGCTATGCAAAACCCGGCGGAGCGGGTCCAGTGCGGCCCGTCATTGCGGTCAGTGATGGCGGCCCTTGAGGCACTTCAGGCGACTATGAAGACCCAGACCTGGAATCTGATGTTGGCGGTGGACGGACTCAGAGGATCGGGACCGGACTCTGTCTTGCTGCCCGAGACCCGTTGGCTTGTTCCTTTTCCTATTGTACCCCAGCAATGCCATTTGACCCGGTGCTTGGAGCTTTCTATGCCCCTACAGAAGTGGAGCGGTTCGAACAGGTGGAGATTGGCGATGCACCTACAAAGTCGGAATCTTTGGAACTGCAATTGGCTGAACATTTCACTGCTTTTCCCGCTTTGGAGACGTTTGCTCGTAATCGCGATCTGTGTGGGACTGTGTCGCACCCCCTTCCCAACTGGTTCATCAAGATGGCGGATGGGATAGTGCCTGGTCTTAGAGTTGGGAAGGGGCATTGTTGGACTCGAGCATCTACTTTGGGACTTGCCATCCTTTCTTCGACTAATAGACTATGCCTCGACAACTTCTGTTTGACCTTTGACAATTTTACGGTGGGGCGCTCTTTATCGGAGGGGATCAGCAAATTTGATCGACGGGGCCAAGGCTGAGACTGTTGTTTGAGGTTTCACAATATTGATTTATCGGTAACGGGACTGCTTTATTTGGTTACCAGAGTCCGGGGCGGGATTTCTGGTTTCCTCTGATGTACTGTTTTGTTGTGGTCTGCTTGATTGTGTTACCATTGCGGGGGTTTCTTCGTTAAGACAGGGGGGGGGATTCCGGGAACGCGTATGACACAGCCCTCCTCCATTTCCCCTTTTTGGGCAGGGTTTTAGTCCCTTCTTTCTTTCCCTTTTCTTTTTTTTTTCCCTTTGTTCTTCTATATTTCGGGTGCATTTAAGGGGTGACAGGCACGCTGCTAGGGGGGTAGGCCGTAGTCATCTGCAGGGGTGCAGGGTGGGGGGTTGGAGGGGGGGAATTTTGTTTTTACTATTTATTTCTATGGCCTTTTTTCTTCTTATCTTTCTTCGCCTTTTCTTTTGTTTCCTTTTTTCGGGTCAGCGTAGTGGGTCTATTCCTTTGTCAATTGTTGACTTTTTCTCTGTGCCTATACTTTCACGGTACTTCAGTACCATCGGGCGGGCGCTCTACTGGTGCGGAATTAATTGTATGCTTGTTGATCCTTAATCGTATGCCTCAGCGCCACTGTTTTGAATGATATCGACCTAACTGTGGACTTCCTACTGTTTTGCCCGCTCTTTATGCACCTTTGTGATACTGTATGGCACCTGATCCTTCTATCTTATATTATAAAATGGAACCTTTATTATCCTGCTATTCGTATAGTATGCTATGCTGCCAGTTTTCATTGAAGTCGTGCTGTATTCGCCTCCCGGAAGGCCGAGTCTGGTTCTAATTGCTTGATTGAAATGATATTGATTAGCGGCCAGCCCTGGTGGTTGTAGGCCCATACTTGTAACTGGTTGAAGTATCAATAAAGGTTTTCCAAAAAAAAAAAAAAAAGATTGTAGTACCATGGTCCCCTGTGGTTTCTGACATAACGACACTACTTACTTTGGTTCCCCCAACAGCGACTACATTTTCTGTGATCGATTTGAAGAATGCTTTCTTCTCTATTCCTATCCATCCTGATAGCCGACATTTGTTCGGTTTCACTTTGAATAATCGATCATACAGATTTTTTAGAGTTCCTCAAGGGTACACTGAGAGTCCGAGTATTTATAGTCAAGCCTTAAAACGACAACTCGATTCCTTTATTTTGCCTGAAGGAGTGGCTCTCATACAATATGTCGATGACATCTTGTTGGCCTCTGATACGCCTGAACTATGTGAAGAGTGTACTTTGTCTCTACTTTCTTTTCTTGCTACACACCATCATGAAGTGTCACAAAAGAAATTGCAAGATTGTAGAGCGAAGGTAACCTACTTAGGTCACCTTCTGTCTAAGGAGGGCCATGTACTTACACCATATCGCATACAAGCAATTTTAGACACACCAGCACCTTTCACTAGAAAGATGTCCGTGCATTCATTGGTCTGACCTCATTTTGTAGGCAACGGATTTTAGGGTTTTCTCACATTGTCAAACCCTTGCTAGCACTTTTGACGAAAGATACTCCAATGCCCCTTCCATGGACAGATGAATGTGAGAATGCTTTTCAACAGTTACTTCAAGCTCTTTGTTCTGCACCAGTGTTAGGCACTCCAGATTACACGACGGTTTTTACACTCTATGTACACTAAAAAGATGGATGTGCATTATCAGTTTTAGTACAGACACATGGTGATAAGCAGCGTCCCTGCGCATACTTTTCAGCTGTCCTTGATCATGTTGCTCGTGCATTGCCTGGGTGGTTTCGTTCACTTACAGGAACAGCTGTGTCCATACGTCGGAGTGAAGGGATAGTTCTTTCACACAAACTGTTGGTGCTATTACCCCATGCAGTAGATGCCCTTTTGAATTAGACTAAGACACAACACTTAACTAGTGCTCGTCTGACAGGATATGAATTGACACTGTTAGCACCTCATATTACCTTGAAGAGATGTGGGACACTGAACCCAGCCACTTTGTTGCTATATACTGTAAACCAGTCTCAATCAAAAGAGCCTCACGATTGTATATTCCTTACTGAGGAACAGATAAAGGGTTGCGTCGATTTACAAGATACGCCCCTTCCAGATTTAGATGGGGAACTGTGGGTTGATGGGTCCTGTTTGAAGTTACCTGATGGCACGACCTTAGCTGCATATGAAATTACGACACTTCAGACAGTAGTGTAAACAGCTCGCATACCTCAGAAGTCGGCTCAATCAGCTGAGCTAATAGCTTTGACACAAGCGTGTGTACTTAGCACTGACTTGTGTGTGAACATCTACAAGGATAGCCACTATGCCTTTGGAGTGGTTCATGATTTTGGCCTCCTCTGGAAGGAAAGAGGCTTTCTAACATCCAATGGGATGCAGATAATGCATGGAGAATTAGTACATAATCTCTTGACTGCAATTACATACCCAAAGAAAATTGCTATTAAGAAGTGTAGCCCACACAAGAAAATCATTGACAAAATAGGACAAGGCAATGCCTTTGTATACCGCGTATTTAACAACAAGGGGTGGTGATGGACAGAGTTTCTGAATTAAGCAGAATACTCTCACCCAGTCAAGAGATCAGGGCTAGATCCAACACCGTTTTTTAGCTCACTGCACCATCCCAGTTCAGAACCTGGCTATATGCAAATTAGTCTGCTCCTGTCCCAGTGCATGATGGGAACAGGGCAAACCAAACTACCAAGCCAATTCTTACACTGGGAAGGGAACAAGCTTCTGGGGACCGGTTTCTGGCATTTCAGCCGTCGTCGGCCCGGCTTGCTTGAATCCTGATGGTGCAATGAGCAAGGGACTCACATCTGAGTATACCCTTCCACGCTTAGGGTGGACAAAATATTTAACAACAAGGGGTGGTGATGGACAGAGTTTCTGAATTAAGCAGAATACTCTCACCCAGTCAAGAGATCAGGGCTAGATCCAACACCGTTTTTTAGCTCACTGCACCATCCCAGTTCAGAACCTGGCTATATGCAAATTAGTCTGCTCCTGGCCCAGTGCATGATGGGAACAGGGCAAACCAAACTACCAAGCCAATTCTTACACTGGGAAGGAAACAAGCTTCCGGGGACCGGTTTCTGGCATTTCAGCCGTCGTCGGCCCGGCTTGCTTGAATCCTGATGGTGAAATGAGCAAGGGACTCACATCTGAGTATACCCTTCCACGCTTAGGGTGGACAAAATATTTAACAACAAGGGGTGGTGATGGACAGAGTTTCTGAATTAAGCAGAATACTCTCACCCAGTCAAGAGATCAGGGCTAGATCCAACACCGTTTTTTAGCTCACTGCACCATCCCAGTTCAGAACCTGGCTATATGCAAATTAGTCTGCTCCTGTCCCAGTGCATGATGGGAACAGGGCAAACCAAACTACCAAGCCAATTCTTACACTGGGAAGGAAACAAGCTTCCGGGGACCGGTTTCTGGCATTTCAGCCGTCGTCGGCCCGGCTTGCTTGAATCCTGATGGTGCAATGAGCAAGGGACTAAGCATGGGCGGAAAATCCGTTTCGCTTGCGGATTTTGCGGATTTTCGGTAAATTTGCAATCCGCGAGATTCGCGAATCTCCCGCAAAATCCCCAAATCCGCGAGCAGCGGATTTTATGGCTTGCTCGCACTGTTCGCGTGAGTTCGCGGCTTCCCAGTACAACTTCGCGCCCCGCGAATAAGCGCTAAATTGCAGAAATACGATCTTAGCAAAACTGAAACTACTTACCAGGTTCAAAAGTTCAGGCTCATCATTAGTAGCCATTTCCTGTAGTGCTTCCTGAGGGGCCCCTCCAGAATCCAATTGCCAGTTGCAACTATTATGTGACCCTGCTCTGAACCTCAGAATAGTTACACATATGCCACAAAGGTCCTGAATTACAGCTAAGGGAGACAAGCAGGAGCCAGGCTGGAAGTTCAAATCCATTAATCAGCCCCTATTTCATTATTGTCAGTTGGGGCAGGGCAGGTGTTGTAACTAATTTTGCAACAATGAAAGCACTTAGCAAGTGCAAAAGATCACTAATCAGGAAGCACTAAGGAAGCAGGTGCCAGCTAAAAAAATATTCTGTGACACATTAATCAGCCCCAAATTAATTCAGGTCACTTGAGGCAGGGAAGGTGTGCTTTG
Source organism: Lissotriton vulgaris (assembly GCF_964263255.1). Taxonomy (NCBI): domain Eukaryota; kingdom Metazoa; phylum Chordata; class Amphibia; order Caudata; family Salamandridae; genus Lissotriton; species Lissotriton vulgaris. Next base: position 1,899,461,181 of record NC_141689.1, read on the forward strand.
CTTTGCCACAATAATGTACACCGACTGGACAACCAGAGGGTGCTGTGATGAAACAGAGGGTGGCATGGGTGGGCCAGAGGGTGGCATGAGTAGTCAGAGAGTGGCAGTGGTGACAGAGAGTGGCAGTGATGAAGAAGAGTGTCCCAAACAGGCTGGACACGTAGAAACAACAAGTTCGCAAAACTTGCGACACGACAGGTAAGTTCGCGTTTGCGAAATTGTACAAAACCCTCGCGAACTGGCAGAAACCCGCGCGAACACAAAAAAAAATAAATCCGCAAATTCGCGAGAATTCGCGGATTTTGCGGATTGCGAGTTCGCAAATCCGCAAAATTCGCGAAAGCGAGATTCGCAAAATTCGCCCATGCTTACAAGGGACTCACATCTGAGTATACCCTTCCACGCTTGGGGTGGACAAAATATTTAACAACAAGGGGTGGTGATGGACAGAGTTTCTGAATTAAGCAGAATACTCTCACCCAGTCAAGAGATCAGGGCTAGATCCAACACCATTTTTTAGCTCACTGCACCATCCCAGTTCAGAACCTGGCTATATGCAAATTAGTCTGCTCCTGTCCCAGTGCATGATGGGAACAGGGCAAACCAAACTACCAAGCCAATTCTTACACTGGGAAGGAAACAAGCTTCCGGGGACCGGTGTCTGGCATTTCAGCCGTCGTCGGCCCGGCTTGCTTGAATCCTGATGGTGCAATGAGCAAGGGACTCACATCTGAGTATACCCTTCCACACTTAGGGTGGACAAAATATTTAACAACAAGGGGTGGTGATGGACAGAGTTTCTGAATTAAGCAGAATAGTCTCACCCAGTCAAGAGATCAGGGCTAGATCCAACACCGTTTTTTAGCTCACTGCACCATCCCAGTTCAGAACCTGGCTATATGCAAATTAGTCTGCTCCTGTCCCAGTGCATGATGGGAACAGGGCAAACCAAACTACCAAGCCAATTCTTACACTGGGAAGGAAACAAGCTTCCAGGGACCGGTTTCTGGCATTTCAGCCGTCGTCGGCCCGGCCTGCTTGAATCCTGATGGTGCAATGAGCAAGGGACTCACATCTGAGTATACCCTTCCACGCTTAGGGTGGACAAAATATTTAACAACAAGGGGTGGTGATGGACAGAGTTTCTGAATTAAGCAGAATACTCTCACCCAGTCAAGAGATCAGGGCTAGATCCAACACTGTTTTTTAGCTCACTGCACCATCCCAGTTCAGAACCTGGCTATATGCAAATTACTCTGCTCCTGTCCCAGTGCATGATGAGAACAGGGCAAACCAAACTACCAAGCCAATTCTTACACTGGGAAGGAAACAAGCTTCCGGGGACCAGTTTCTGGCATTTCAGCCGTCGTCGGCGCGCTTGCTTGAATCCTGATGGTGCAATGAGCAAGGGACTCACATCTGAGTATATCCTTCCACGCTTAGGGTGGACAAAATATTTAACAACAAGGGGTGGTGATGGACAGAGTTTCTGAATTAGGCAGAATACTCTCACCCAGTCAAGAGATCAGGGCTAGATCCAACACCGTTTTTTAGCTCACTGCACCATCCCAGTTCAGAACCTGGCTATATGCAAATTAGTCTGCTCCTGTCCCAGTGCATGATGGGAACAGGGCAAACCAAACTACCAAGCCAATTCTTACACTGGGAAGGAAACAAGCTTCCGGGGACCAGTTTCTGGCATTTCAGCCGTCGTCGGCCCGGCTTGCTTGAATCCTGATGGTGCAATGAGCAAGGGACTCACATCTGAGTATACCCTTCCACGCTTAGGGTGGACAAAATATTTAACAACAAGGGGTGGTGATGGACAGAGTTTCTGAATTAAGCAGAATACTCTCACCCAGCCAAGAGATCAGGGCTAGATCCAACACCGTTTTTTAGCTCACTGCACCATCCCAGTTCAGAACCTGGCTGTATGCAAATTAGTCTGCTCCTGTCCCAGTGCATGATGGGAACAGGGCAAACCAAACTACCAAGCCAATTCTTACACTGGGAAGGAAACAAGCTTCCGGGGACCGGTTTCTGGCATTTCAGCCGTCGTCGGCCCAGCTTGCTTGAATCCTGATGGTGCAATGAGCAAGGGACTCACATCTGAGTATACCCTTCCACGCTTAGGGTGGACAAAATATTTAACAACAAGGGGTGGTGATGGACAGAGTTTCTGAATTAAGCAGAATACTCTCACCCAGCCAAGAGATCAGGGCTAGATCCAACACCGTTTTTTAGCTCACTGCACCATCCCAGTTCAGAACCTGGCTATATGCAAATTAGTCTGCTCCTGTCCCAGTGCATGATGGGAACAGGGCAAACCAAACTACCAAGCCAATTCTTACACTGGGAAGGAAACAAGCTTCCGGGGACCGGTTTCTGGCATTTCAGCCGTCGTCGGCCCGGCTTGCTTGAATCCTGATGGTGCAATGAGCAAGGGACTCACATCTGAGTATACCCTTCCACGCTTAGGGTGGACAAAATATTTAACAACAAGGGGTGGTGATGGACAGAGTTTCTGAATTAAGCAGAATACTCTCACCCAGTCAAGAGATCAGGGCTAGATCCAACACCGTTTTTTAGCTCACTGCACCATCCCAGTTCAGAACCTGGTTATATGCAAATTAGTCTGCTCCTGTCACAGTGCATGATGGGAACAGGGCAAACCAAACTACCAAGCCAATTCTTACACTGGGAAGGAAACAAGCTTCCGGGGACCAGTTTCTGGCATTTCAGCCGTCGTCGGCCCGGCTTGCTTGAATCCTGATGGTGCAATGAGCAAGGGACTCACATCTGAGTATACCCTTCCACGCTTAGGGTGGACAAAATATTTAACAACAAGGGGTGGTGATGGACAGAGTTTCTGAATTAGGCAGAATACTCTCACCCAGTCAAGAGATCAGGGCTAGATCCAACACCGTTTTTTAGCTCACTGCACCATCCCAGTTTAGAACCTGGCTATATGCAAATTAGTCTGCTCCTGTCCCAGTGCATGATGGGAACAGGGCAAACCAAACTACCAAGCCAATTCTTATACTGGGAAGGAAACAAGCTTCCGGGGACCGGTTTCTGGCATTTCAGCCGTCGTCGGCCCGGCTTGCTTGAATCCTGATGGTGCAATGAGCAAGGGACTCACATCTGAGTATACCCTTCCACGCTTAGGGTGGACAAAATATTTAACAACAAGGGGTGGTGATGGACAGAGTTTCTGAATTAAGCAGAATACTCTCACCCAGCCAAGAGATCAGGGCTAGATCCAACACTGTTTTTTAGCTCACTGCACCATCCCAGTTCAGAACCTGGCTATATGCAAATTAGTCTGCTCCTGTCCCAGTGCATGATGGGAACAGGGCAAACCAAACTACCAAGCCAATTCTTACACTGGGAAGGAAACAAGCTTCCGGGGACCGGTTTCTGGCATTTCAGCCGTCGTCGGCCCGGCTTGCTTGAATCCTGATGGTGCAATGAGCAAGGGACTCACATCTGAGTATACCCTTCCACGCTTGGGGTGGACAAAATATTTAACAACAAGGGGTGGTGATGGACAGAGTTTCTGAATTAAGCAGAATACTCTCACCCAGTCAAGAGATCAGGGCTAGATCCAACACCATTTTTTAGCTCACTGCACCATCCCAGTTCAGAACCTGGCTATATGCAAATTAGTCTGCTCCTGTCCCAGTGCATGATGGGAACAGGGCAAACCAAACTACCAAGCCAATTCTTACACTGGGAAGGAAACAAGCTTCCGGGGACCGGTTTCTGGCATTTCAGCCGTCGTCGGCCCGGCTTGCTTGAATCCTGATGGTGCAATGAGCAAGGGACTCACATCTGAGTATACCCTTCCACACTTAGGGTGGACAAAATATTTAACAACAAGGGGTGGTGATGGACAGAGTTTCTGAATTAAGCAGAATAGTCTCACCCAGTCAAGAGATCAGGGCTAGATCCAACACCGTTTTTTAGCTCACTGCACCATCCCAGTTCAGAACCTGGCTATATGCAAATTAGTCTGCTCCTGTCCCAGTGCATGATGGGAACAGGGCAAACCAAACTACCAAGCCAATTCTTACACTGGGAAGGAAACAAGCTTCCAGGGACCGGTTTCTGGCATTTTAGCCGTCGTCGGCCCGGCCTGCTTGAATCCTGATGGTGCAATGAGCAAGGGACTCACATCTGAGTATACCCTTCCACGCTTAGGGTGGACAAAATATTTAACAACAAGGGGTGGTGATGGACAGAGTTTCTGAATTAAGCAGAATACTCTCACCCAGTCAAGAGATCAGGGCTAGATCCAACACTGTTTTTTAGCTCACTGCACCATCCCAGTTCAGAACCTGGCTATATGCAAATTACTCTGCTCCTGTCCCAGTGCATGATGAGAACAGGGCAAACCAAACTACCAAGCCAATTCTTACACTGGGAAGGAAACAAGCTTCCGGGGACCAGTTTCTGGCATTTCAGCCGTCGTCGGCCCGGCTTGCTTGAATCCTGATGGTGCAATGAGCAAGGGACTCACATCTGAGTATATCCTTCCACGCTTAGGGTGGACAAAATATTTAACAACAAGGGGTGGTGATGGACAGAGTTTCTGAATTAGGCAGAATACTCTCACCCAGTCAAGAGATCAGGGCTAGATCCAACACCGTTTTTTAGCTCACTGCACCATCCCAGTTCAGAACCTGGCAATATGCAAATTAGTCTGCTCCTGTCCCAGTGCATGATGGGAAAAGGGCAAACCAAACTACCAAGCCAATTCTTACACTGGGAAGGAAACAAGCTTCCGGGGACCAGTTTCTGGCATTTCAGCCGTCGTCGGTCCGGCTTGCTTGAATCCTGATGGTGCAATGAGCAAGGGACTCACATCTGAGTATACCCTTCCACGCTTAGGGTGGACAAAATATTTAACAACAAGGGGTGGTGATGGACAGAGTTTCTGAATTAAGCAGAATACTCTCACCCAGCCAAGAGATCAGGGCTAGATCCAACACCGTTTTTTAGCTCACTGCACCATCCCAGTTCAGAACCTGGCTATATGCAAATTAGTCTGCTCCTGTCCCAGTGCATGATGGGAACAGGGCAAACCAAACTACCAAGCCAATTCTTACACTGGGAAGGAAACAAGCTTCCGGGGACCGGTTTCTGGCATTTCAGCCGTCGTCGGCCCAGCTTGCTTGAATCCTGATGGTGCAATGAGCAAGGGACTCACATCTGAGTATACCCTTCCACGCTTAGGGTGGACAAAATATTTAACAACAAGGGGTGGTGATGGACAGAGTTTCTGAATTAAGCAGAATACTCTCACCCAGCCAAGAGATCAGGGCTAGATCCAACACCGTTTTTTAGCTCACTGCACCATCCCAGTTCAGAACCTGGCTATATGCAAATTAGTCTGCTCCTGTCCCAGTGCATGATGGGAACAGGGCAAACCAAACTACCAAGCCAATTCTTACACTGGGAAGGAAACAAGCTTCCGGGGACCGGTTTCTGGCATTTCAGCCGTCGTCGGCCCGGCTTGCTTGAATCCTGATGGTGCAATGAGCAAGGGACTCACATCTGAGTATACCCTTCCACGCTTAGGGTGGACAAAATATTTAACAACAAGGGGTGGTGATGGACAGAGTTTCTGAATTAAGCAGAATACTCTCACCCAGTCAAGAGATCAGGGCTAGATCCAACACCGTTTTTTAGCTCACTGCACCATCCCAGTTCAGAACCTGGTTATATGCAAATTAGTCTGCTCCTGTCACAGTGCATGATGGGAACAGGGCAAACCAAACTACCAAGCCAATTCTTACACTGGGAAGGAAACAAGCTTCTGGGGACCAGTTTCTGGCATTTCAGCCGTCGTCGGCCCGGCTTGCTTGAATCCTGATGGTGCAATGAGCAAGGGACTCACATCTGAGTATACCCTTCCACGCTTAGGGTGGACAAAATATTTAACAACAAGGGGTGGTGATGGACAGAGTTTCTGAATTAGGCAGAATACTCTCACCCAGTCAAGAGATCAGGGCTAGATCCAACACCTTTTTTTAGCTCACTGCACCATCCCAGTTTAGAACCTGGCTATATGCAAATTAGTCTGCTCCTGTCCCAGTGCATGATGGGAACAGGGCAAACCAAACTACCAAGCCAATTCTTATACTGGGAAGGAAACAAGCTTCCGGGGACCGGTTTCTGGCATTTCAGCCGTCGTCGGCCCGGCTTGCTTGAATCCTGATGGTGCAATGAGCAAGGGACTCACATCTGAGTATACCCTTCCACGCTTAGGGTGGACAAAATATTTAACAACAAGGGGTGGTGATGGACAGAGTTTCTGAATTAAGCAGAATACTCTCACCCAGCCAAGAGATCAGGGCTAGATCCAACACTGTTTTTTAGCTCACTGCACCATCCCAGTTCAGAACCTGGCTATATGCAAATTAGTCTGCTCCTGTCCCAGTGCATGATGGGAACAGGGCAAACCAAACTACCAAGCCAATTCTTACACTGGGAAGGAAACAAGCTTCCGGGGACCGGTTTCTGGCATTTCAGCCGTCGTCGGCCCGGCTTGCTTGAATCCTGATGGTGCAATGAGCAAGGGACTCACATCTGAGTATACCCTTCCACGCTTAGGGTGGACAAAATATTTAACAACAAGGGGTGGTGATGGACAGAGTTTCTGAATTAAGCAGAATACTCTCACCCAGCCAAGAGATCAGGGCTAGATCCAACACCGTTTTTTAGCTCACTGCACCATCCCAGTTCAGAACCTGGCTATATGCAAATTAGTCTGCTCCTGTCCCAGTGCATGATGGGAACAGGGCAAACCAAACTACCAAGCCAATTCTTACACTGGGAAGGAAACAAGCTTCCGGGGACCGGTTTCTGGCATTTCAGCCGTCGTCGGCCCGGCTTGCTTGAATCCTGATGGTGCAATGAGCAAGGGACTCACATCTGAGTATACCCTTCCACGCTTAGGGTGGACAAAATATTTAACAACAAGGGGTGGTGATGGACAGAGTTTCTGAATTAAGCAGAATACTCTCACCCAGTCAAGAGATCAGGGCTAGATCCAACACCGTTTTTTAGCTCACTGCACCATCCCAGTTCAGAACCTGGCTATATGCAAATTAGTCTGCTCCTGTCCCAGTGCATGATGGGAACAGGGCAAACCAAACTACCAAGCCAATTCTTACACTGGGAAGGAAACAAGCTTCCGGGGACCGGTTTCTGGCATTTCAGCCGTCGTCGGCCCGGCTTGCTTGAATCCTGATGGTGCAATGAGCAAGGGACTCACATCTGAGTATACCCTTCCACGCTTAGGGTGGACAAAATATTTAACAACAAGGGTTGGTGATGGACAGAGTTTCTGAATTAAGCAGAATACTCTCACCCAGTCAAGAGATCAGGGTTAGATCCAACACCGTTTTTTAGCTCACTGCACCATCCCAGTTCAGAACCTGGCTATATGCAAATTAGTCTGCTCCTGTCCCAGTGCATGATGGGAACAGGGCAAACCAAACTACCAAGCCAATTCTTACACTGGGAAGGAAACAAGCTTCCGGGGACCGGTTTCTGGCATTTCAGCCGTCGTCGGCCCGGCTTGCTTGAATCCTGATGGTGCAATGAGCAAGGGACTCACATCTGAGTATACCCTTCCACGCTTAGGGTGGACAAAATATTTAACAACAAGGGGTGGTGATGGACAGAGTTTCTGAATTAAGCAGAATACTCTCACCCAGTCAAGAGATCAGGGCTAGATCCAACACCGTTTTTTAGCTCACTGCACCATCCCAGTTCAGAACCTGGCTATATGCAAATTAGTCTGCTCCTGGCCCAGTGCATGATGGGAACAGGGCAAACCAAACTACCAAGCCAATTCTTACACTGGGAAGGAAACAAGCTTCCGGGGACCGGTTTCTGGCATTTCAGCCGTCGTCGGCCCGGCTTGCTTGAATCCTGATGGTGCAATGAGCAAGGGACTCACATCTGAGTATACCCTTCCACGCTTAGGGTGGACAAAATATTTAACAACAAGGGGTGGTGATGGACAGAGTTTCTGAATTAAGCAGAATACTCTCACCCAGTCAAGAGATCAGGGCTAGATCCAACACCGTTTTTTAGCTCACTGTACCACCCCCTTTTCTGAATCGTTTTTGGCCACTATAGGTGTGGCACGGTATACTCAGACATGAGTCCCTTTCTCACTGCTCCATCAGGATTCAAGCAAGCCGGGCCGAAGACGGCTGAAATGCCAGAAACGGGTCCCCGGTAGCTTGTCTCCTTTCTGGTGAAGAATTGGCTTGGTAGTTTAGTCTGCCCTGTTCCCATGATGCACTGGGCCAGGGACAGACTGATTTGCATATAGCCAGGTTCTGAGCTGGGATGGGGCAGTGAGATAAATAACGGTGATGGATCAAGCCCTGATCTTTGGACTGGGTAAGAGTGGTCTGCTTAATTCAGACAATCTGTTCATCACCACCCCCTTTTCTGAATCGTTTTTGGCCACTATAGGTGTGGCAGGGTATACTCAGACATGAGTCCCTTTCTCACTGCTCCATCAGGATTCAAGCAAGCCGGGCCGAAGACGGCTGAAATGCCAGAAACCGGTCCCCGATAGCTTGTCTCCTTTCTGGTGAAGAATTGGCTTGGTAGTTTAGTCTGCCCTGTTCCCATGATGCACTGGGCCAGGGACAGACTGATTTGCATATAGCCAGGTTCTGAGCTGGGATGGGGCAGTGAGATAAATAACGGTGATGGATCAAGCCCTGATCTTTGGACTGGGTAAGAGTGGTCTGCTTAATTCAGACACTCTGTTCATCACCACCCCCTTTTCTGAATCGTTTTTGGCCACTATAGGTGTGGCAGGGTATACTCAGACATGAGTCCCTTTCTCACTGCACCATCAGGATTCAAGCAAGCTGGGCCGACGACGGCTGAAATGCCAGAAACCGGTCCCCGGTAGCTTGTCTCCTTTCTGGTGAAGAATTGGCTTGGTAGTTTAGTCTGCCCTGTTCCCATGATGCACTGGGCCAGGAACAGACTAATTTGCATATAGCCAGGTTCTGAGCTGGGATGGTGCAGTGAGCTAAATAACGGTGATGGATCAAGCCCTGATCTTTGGACTGGGTAAGAGTGGTCTGCTTAATTCAGACACTCTGTTCATCACCACCCCCTTTTTTGAATCGTTTTTGGCCACTATAGGTGTGGCAGGGTATACTCAGACATGAGTCCCTTGCTCACTGCACCATCAGGATTCAAGCAAGCCGGGCCGACGACGGCTGAAATGCCAGAAACCGGTCCCCGGAAGCTTGTCTCCTTTCCGGTGAAGAATTGGCTTGGTAGTTTGGTCTGCCCTGTTCCCATGATGCACTGGGCCAGGAACAGACTAATTTGCATATAGCCAGGTTCTGAGCTGGGATGGTGCAGTGAGCTAAATAACGGTGATGGATCAAGCCCTGATCTTTGGACTGGGTAAGAGTGGTCTGCTTAATTCAGACACTCTGTTCATCACCACCCCCTTTTTTGAATCGTTTTTGGCCACTATAGGTGTGGCAGGGTATACTCAGACATGAGTCCCTTGCTCACTGCACCATCAGGATTCAAGCAAGCCGGGCCGACGATGGCTGAAATGCCAGAAACCGGTCCCCGGAAGCTTGTCTCCTTTCCGGTGAAGAATTGGCTTGGTTGTTTGGTCTGCCCTGTTCCCATGATGCACTGGGCCAGGGACAGACTAATTTGCATATAGCCAGGTTCTGAGCTGGGATGGTGCAGTGAGCTAAATAACGGTGATGGATCAAGCCCTGATCTTTGGACTGGGTAAGAGTGGTCTGCTTAATTCAGACACTCTGTTCATCACCACCCCCTTTTTTGAATCGTTTTTGGCCACTATAGGTGTGGCAGGGTATACTCAGACATGAGTCCCTTGCTCACTGCACCATCAAGATTCAAGCAAGCCGGGCCGCCGACGGCTGAAATGCCAGAAACTGGTCCCCTGAAGCTTGTCTCCTTTCCGGTGAAGAATTGGCTTGGTAGTTTGGTCTGCCCTGTTATCCATGATGCACTGGGCCAGGGACAGACTAATTTGCATATAGCCAGGTTCTGAGTTGGGATGGTGCAGTGAGCTAAATAACAGTGATGGACCAAGCCCTGATCTTTACACTGGGTAAGAGTGGTCTGCTTAATTCAGACACTCTGTTCATCACCACCCCCTTTTTTGAATCGTTTTTGGCCACTATAGGTGTGGCAGGGTATACTAAGACATGAGTCCCTTGCTCACTGCATCATCAGGATTCAAGCAAGCCGGGCCGACGACGGCTGAAATACCAGAAACCGGTCCCCGGAGTTGTCTCCTTTCCGGTGAAGAATTGGGTTGGTAGTTTGGCCTGCCCTGTTCCCATGATGCACTGGGCCAGGGACAGACTAATTTGCATATAGCCAGGTTCTGAGCTGGGATGGTGCAGTGAGCTAAATAACGGTGATGGATCAAGCCCTGATCTTTGGACTGGGTAAGAGTGGTCTGCTTAATTCAGACACTCTGTTCATCACCACCCCCTTTTTTGAATCGTTTTTGGCCACTATAGGTGTGGCAGGGAATACTCAGACATGAGTCCCTTGCTCACTGCACCATCAGGATTCATGCAAGCCGGGCCGACGACGGCTGAAATGCCAGAAACCGGTCCCCGGAAGCTTGTCTCCTTTCCGGTGAAGAATTGGCTTGGTAGTTTGGTCTGCCCTGTTCCCATGATGCACTGGGCCAGGGTCAGACTAATTTGCATATAGCCAAGTTCTGAGCTGGGATGGTGCAGTGAGCTAAAAAACGGTGATGGATCAAGCCCTGATCTTTGGACTGGGTAAAAGTGGTCTGCTTAATTCAGACACTCTGTTCACCACCACCCCCTTTTTTGAATCGTTTTTGGCCGCTATAGGTGTAGCAGGGTATACTCAGACATGAGTCCCTTGCTCACTGCACCATCAGGATTCAAGCAAGCCGGGCCGACGACGGCTGAAATGCCAGAAACCGGTCCTTGGAAGCTTGTCTCCTTTCCGGTGAAGAATTGGCTTGGTAGTTTGGTCTGCCCTGTTCCCATGATGCACTGGGCCAGGGACAGACTAATTTTCATATAGCCAGGTTCTGAGCTGAGATGGTGCAGTGAGCTAAATAACTGTGATGGAGCAAGATCTGATCTTTGGACTGGGTAAGAGTGGTCTGCTTAATTCAGACACTCTGTTCATCACCACCCCCTTTTTTGAATCGTTTTTGGCCACTATAGGTGTGGCAGGGTATACTCAGACATGAGTCCCTTGCTCACTGCACCATCAGGATTCAAGCAAGCCGGGCCGACGATGGCTGAAATGCCAGAAACCGGTCCCCGGAAGCTTGTCTCCTTTCCGGTGATGAATTAGCTTGGTAGTTTGGTCTGCCCTGTTCCCATGATGCACTGGGCCAGGGACAGACTAATTTGCATATAGCTAGGTTCTGAGCTGGGATGGTGCAGTGAGCTAAATACCGGTGATGGATCAAGCCCTGATCTTTGGACTGGGTAAGATTGGTCTGCTTAATTCAGATACTCTGTTCATCAACACCCCCTTTTTTGAATCGTTTTTGGCCACTATAGGTGTGGCAGGGTATACTCAGACATGAGTCCCTTGCTCACTGCACCATCAGGATTCAAGCAAGCCGGGCCGACGACGGCTGAAATGCCAGAAACCGGTCCCCGGAAGCTTGTCTCCTTTCCGGTGAAGAATTGGCTTGGTAGTTTGGTCTGCCCTGTTCCCATGATGCACTGGGCCAGGGACAGACTAATTTGCATATAGCCAGTTTCTGAGCTGGGATGGTGCAGTGAGCTAAATAACGGTGATGGATCAAGCCCTGATCTTTGGACTGGGTAAGAGTGGTCTGCTTAATTCAGACACTCTGTTCATCACCACCCCCTTTTTTGAATCGTTTTTGGCCACTATAGGTGTGGCAGGGTATACTCAGACATGAGTCCCTTGCTGCTCACTGCACCATCAGGATTCAAGCAAGCCGGGCCGACGACGGCTGAAATGCCAGAAACCGGTCCCCGTAAGCTTGTCTCCTTTCCGGTGAAAAATTGGCTTGGTAGTTTGGTCTGCCCTGTTCCCATGATGCACTGGGCCAGGGACAGACTAAATTGCATATAGCCAGGTTCTGAGCAGTGAGCTAAATAACGGTGATGGATCAAGCCCTGATCTTTGGACTGGGTAAGAGTGGTCTGCTTAATTCAGACACTCTGTTCATCACCACCCCCTTTTTTGAATCGTTTTTGGCCACTTTAGGTGTGGCAGGGTATACTCAGACATGAGTCCCTTGCTCACTGCACCATCAGGATTCAAGCAAGCCGGGCCGAGGACGGCTGAAATGCCAGAAACCGGTCCCCGGAAGCTTGTTTCCTTCCCAGTATAATAATTGGCTTAGTAGTTTGGTCTGCCCTGTTCCCATGATGCACTGGTCCAGGGACAGACTAATTTGCATATAGCCAGGTTCTGAGTTGGGATGGTGCAGTGAGCTAAATAACAGTGATGGATCAAGCCCTGATCTTTACACTGGGTAAGAGTGGTCTGCTTAATTCAGACACTCTGTTCATCACCACCCCCTTTTTTGAATCGTTTTTGGCCACTATAGGTGTGGCAGGGTATACTCAGACATGAGTCCCTTGCTCACTGCATCATCAGGATTCAAGCAAGCCAGGCCGACGACGGCTGAAATACCAGAAACCGGTCCCCGGAGCTTGTCTTCTTTCCGGTGAAGAATTGGCTTGGTAGTTTGGTCTATCCTGTTCCCATGATGCACTGGGCCAGGGACAGACTAATTTGCATATAGCCAGGTTCTGAGCTGGGATGGTGCAGTGAGCTAAATAACGGTGATGGATCAAGCCCTGATCTTTGGACTGGGTAAGAGTGGTCTGCCTAATTCAGACACTCTGTTCATCACCACCCCCTTTTTTGAATAATTTATTTCTGTGGTGGATCTTCCAGCAACAAAAAGGTGTGGTGGATGCTGACTGCATAATGTTCTGCATTCTGACAGCAGCCTATCCTAACTTAGATTGGAAGGTGAAGGCTAAGGAGAAGTGACAAAGGAGTCAGGGCCATAGCTATCAGCATTGATGCAATGCTTTGCTGTGCAGTGTTTTATCAGAAAAATCTGCACTGTGTTGTGGCATTTCCCTGCACCAGGGATGGTCTGTATGTATGGGACGGTGCACCATGGGGCTAGGACCAAAGATGATCATGAACTCCGATGCAACTATGTCAGAAATGGCCCAAAGTGTTATAACGCAAGTGCTCTCTGTGTGATGCAAAGCTGATTTGCACGTCATAAAGCACCTCTATATGCCACAAATCAGCATTGCATCACGCAGGAGTGCTTTGCTTTGTGGGAGTATTTGAAAAAGTGGTACAATCAACACAGGAATACTCCCAAATAGAGAGAAGCATGGAAGAAGCCCAGGGAACCAGGATGGTACCAACCCCAATACAAAAATCTTCACATCAGCCCAGGGGAAGAGGAAGTCTAACTTCATTGAGGAGGAGAACAAGATATTTATAACTGAGGTGACACAAAATGAACATCTATTTGTCACCTCAAAATTTCCATTAGGGAGGAATGATACAATTTTGCAATACATAATGGACAAAATAAATTCTGAAGTGGAAACTAAAAGGACCATCCTGGAGTGGAAGAAGAGGTGGCTGTCTAGGAACCTTAAGGTAGTCATGAGGACCAGAAGAGGAGAAGACCTGATCTCCAGGAGAAGTTGGAACCATTGGAGGTGCAGATGGCATCCCTAAGTTAAAAAGAGTATGTAGCAGGATTGGAATGGCAGGACAAGTATAGTACCGTCAGAAAATATAGGGTGAGTAAAAATGGACCATATGTTAGCAAACTGCCATGCTAGGCAACACAGCAACACACGTTGCTTGTAAATGGAAAGGGCAGGAATGCCCTGAATGTCAATACATCCTTCACATAACTGTCCCTTCATTTGGCAGTACCAATTTTACCAGTCCAGTCCAGGACTGCCAAGTTTTCCAGGTCCATACATAATGTGCTGCCCCAGTCAAAGTATTTACTTACAATACTGGGACTTATATTGTCATTTATCCCTTCACAAAACAGGACTACAAGTTACAGAATACAAAGCACAAAACCAGGACTGGGGCAGCACATCATCATGGACAATGGAAACTTGGCAGATATGCCAGTGCCAAAGCAGGCTACGGTACACAGTGACACGATTGTGCTTGTGTTGAGGCCAAGAAGCCAAAAGTGTACTGTAATGTAAATTCAGTCAATGTGACTATGTCGAAGGCCAATTTGCCACCCTTAAGGGTCTCCAGGTGTTGCGTGGGTGCATGCACTGAAAGTATTATTACTCAAAGAGCCAGGTGTATAGTTGCTAGTACAAAGCCATATTTGACACAGCAAATCAGATGTGCTGGGAGAGGTTTTTACAGGTGTTGCCTGTAACGTATGAGAACACCCTACCTCCTGTCTTGTTTATATGGATATGGGGGATGTGGGTTTGTGCAAGTGATGCAGCGCGGAGGTTCATGATTTGTTGGTGGAAGCGTAGATGGTGTGCGAGCTAGGTAGGTCTCTGGTAGTGTAGTGCCTTGTAGGTGTAGTGCAGCACCTTTAACTGCCAGTGTGTCTGTGTCAGTGTGTGGGGCGATAATATACGTTTTCTGAGGTAATGTGTGATGTGCATGCCACAAGGTAGGCTGGGTGAGAGTCTTCCTGTGGTGTTATGGATATAATACAACATGGCCATATATACGTGTAGAATGTTCCACATATCCCTGTGAAGAAAAATACTGTCCGATTTTTACAGAAATCACGGAATCTTCATAACATATTTGTATTTCTTTTCTGAGGGAGAAACACTACCTCCTGGAGATTAGCCTGTGTGTGATGGCCAACCTGTTGAGGATATCATCCTCCCCCAAGGATCAAGACATGCTTTTATGGTTGTTTACAGTCAAATAAAGAAAGGATGCCTCCTTCCAATAGCACCTAGACACTTTTGAAACCTCTCCTCCGGTATTAGCTAGGGAAGATAACATTGCTGTGTCTCCAGATCAACCAACCCTCAATGGACATAGACCATTATCCTTTGACATCACAGCTGAGGACTCTGAGGACCCCCAAGTTGCTTTTCAAAGGTGAGTGATAGGAGTCCAGCAGCGAATGCTGATGAGATCCAGTTGGGGTAGCAGACAATTGAGGGCACTCTTAAAGGAGTCCATGGGTGTCATAGCCCTATTAGCGTGGCTCAGTGGTTAGAGGCGGCAGACCCGGAAGCTGAGATCGGCCGTGGACCAGGGTTCGATTCCCCGCCTCGGTGGGTCTCGGGCTCAAAAATTCCACGGAGTCGACAATTCTCGCTCCGGTGCCTACTCGACTCACGGGGTCACACTCTGCGACTCTGGGCAATAGCTTGCTTAATCTCCACTACGGCCCATCGCGGCGGGATGCCTGGCTTTCACCTTGTGGATACCCGGCCGGGATATCTCACAGGGGAATACCAGGACGGGTTCCCTAAGCAAGCGCCTTGGGACCCCTGGGTTAAAGTGCGCTATATAAATCGAAACACATTTACATTTACATTTACATAATAAGGAGTTGGAAAGGGATGTCATAGACACCTATTCTTGGTTCCATGGAACTTTTGAGACCCTAGCTGACAATCAATGGTGTCATGATGCAGAGGAAACAACAACATCAGCCTTCTACATCTGACACCAGTGAAGTTGTCAGGCAGCTGGGGACCATTGTTATATCCGTCCAGTCCCTGGAGGCCAAGATAGACTTCTGTATAGCATCAATGAGTGCCCTCAATAGCAATTTTGCTTTGTTGGCTAACCAGCAAATCCTTGCCAGAGACTACCACTCAGCCTGATTGACACTCACAAATGTTGTTGGAAACCTGGGAGTCTCATCTTCTGCCTCTGATGTGTGTGTGCCTGAGGCTAATCTCTAGCAATGGAGGGGACTGTTAGGGCTTGTTTACGAGGTCCGGAATGCGTGCCCAATCAATACAATACATCAGGAGTATGCCGTTCCCCAGGGCGAACAACGTGTTACAGAGGCAGGAGGAGTGGAATCCTCCTTGTAGGAACTAGAGTCCTTAGACACCCAGCAAGCTAGGTGTATTGCTTCATCATATGGACTTGCTCCTCGTCGGGTCTGCGCTGCAATACCAGACGGGCATCCATAAAGGCGTTCTTTAGCTGTGATCTTTTGTTCCCTGCCATATGGTTCTGTGGGTGTAAGGGCTCTAAAAGCAGTGTAGATGTGGTGAGGGTGGGTGACGTTAAAAAGGTTGAATAATCTAAATATACTTTTATTAGCGTGGTTAGCCACCTTCTAAAAAGAAAACAAAGTGGCAGCTCTCTGGCTCGATGGTGCAGTGGAGCTCGGCTTACCTCTCATAGTATGGTCAACATGTTTCATGCACTGTGGTCAATACTGATCCTTGGCATTTCATCAGGACCTAGTGTATGCACTAACTACACATGGTGGTGGGTGAAGAAACTCCTACCTACCACACTTCATGGATGCGAGCATTCAGTCCCACCAATCCTAGTGGGAACCTATAAGGGGATGACATGAAAACAGTATGTAGTCACAAGATACATTGATCTTGCCGAATCTATTCAGCGAACAGGTCATATCACCCTGACACACTGATGACAGTTGTCCATTTAGTGAGTTATTAGGGATTGTGTAGTCTAACCCCTAGTTAAAAACGTAGTATGATTAAAAAGAGAGAGAAGACTGAATTACAAGACGGCTAAAAAAGGGAGACCAGTAGTAAAAATTGATAGCATTCCCTGGATAGGGAGACAATATCTCGATGGTAACTCACCTAACTGTATGGTAAAACTCGATCCATTCGGTATTTTGGCTCCAGACACCAGTATCGTGGTGTCCTAAAGAAATGGGGGCAAGGTGAATAACACTAAGCTATCACTGATAAACCAGCCAACTCAGGCTAATAACATCTCTCAGCTGCCTTCCATTCAGACACCACAACTTCCAGGGTAGATAGAAGACAATCAGAGGAGGAACATGTAGAGTTCCCCAGTTTCAGATGAAGAACTTTCCATTAAACTTTTGTTAATGCCCCTTGGCCAGCTTTCCTATCTGTCCTGTGTAGGACATCATGCCACCCTCTTTGATACCCAGGACAGTACTCTTTGTGTGTGCAGTACTTTATTCTGTCCACTTGTGGCACTAAATGCTAAGTAACTCTTGATAATGGCAATTGGTTCCTTCTCATTAATCTAACTACACAGATGTAAATGTGCTGTAACATGTAAAAAATATATTTTTGCACACAAAACCTAATAAGTTGACATATGTGTTTATAAAACATTCCACAAATAAGCCTACTCAGATGTCGTAAAATGAAAATAGGAACCTCTGGAAGAACATAAATATGATTTTCACAAAGCATAACGAGATTCAGATGGTTGTTCCTCAAAAGTCTACAAACATAATTTCGGCAGTAGTAGGTGGTGGCAGCTCCTACGATTTTCATATCCATATGGACAACCCGGTTGCTTTTGAAGTTAGGATCCTCCGGGATTCGCTTGGCCTTGCCCAGCTGACACAACACGTGTCGCTACCTTCCCATGAGGGAGGCCACCTCATTGATCTGGTTTGCACCAACTTACCTGTCCATGCTAATGATCCTGAGCCAGTTACATGGTCTGACCATCACCTGATTAGGTTTTCTTGGTCGGCTGGCAGGACCTCCAGAAGTCCCTTTTTACCTCATAAGCCTCTCGCCAGGAAGATTAACCTCCTGTCTCTCTCTACAGCCTTACAACACCCCCGCCCCTCTCTGGCTATGGATCTTGAAGGACGGTGGCCAATTTTGATCAATGAATCAGCCAGGGGGTCTGCGCCAGCTCCAAAGATCATAATGGTCGCAACCGGCGCTCTCTACCCTCGCAGCCATGGTACTCCACTAAGCTCAGGGACTTGAAACTGGAGTGCAAGAAGCTGGAGCACTGCTGGCACCTGGACTACTGCCCGTCTGCTAAAAAGACCTTACGTTTAGCACAGAGGGAGTACTACATGGCTATTAGGCAAGCTAAAAGTGACTACTTTGCTGAAAGAATTGCGCATGCCAGGAACAATGGAAAGGAGATCTTTGCTATCGTTCAGAGTTTTTTATCACCTTGTGCTGAACAAAGACCACTACCCGTGTCTTATCAATGGTGTGAGGATCTCTCCTCCTTTTTTGTGGACAAGATACAAAAAATCCAGGATAGTGTTGGTTCTCATCTCAGCCAGGGGGAGATCTCTTCCCTGTGGACCCCTCACATTCCGTGTGCGGTTTCCGCTAGGCTTACTTCATTTCTGCTCGTTGGCGAGGCCGACATTTTGGCCATTCTTGGCGCTCTCAAGTCCGGCACACCTTCGGACCCTTGGCCAGCCCGAGTTTTAGCGGACCTAGCCAAAGAGGTTTGTCCAGTGGTAGTTCACATTGTTAATCTGTCTCTTCAGACGGCGGTGGTGCCGCTCAGATGGAAACACACAAAATTGCTCCCTCTTCTGAAGAAACCCTCACTGGATTCTTTAGTGCTTGCCAACTACCGAACTATTTCGCTGTTTCCTGCCCTGGCCAAAATCTGTGAGATGGCTGCATTTCGGCAGCTGCAAACGTTTGTGGAGACTTCCGGCGCTTTGCATCCTGCTCAGTCCGATTTTCAGTCTGCCTAAAGCACTCAGACGGCCCTGGTGGAAATGTCGGAGGCTATCAGGGAGTGTCTGTACGGGGGCGGCAGGGCCGCCCTGATTTTGCTTGACCTCTCTGCCGCCTTCGATACGGTGCCCCACCAGCTGCTCTTGGCCAGGCTATCGGCGATTGGGATTTCGGGTCTGGCCTGGGAATGGGTGTAATCCTTTCTGGACTCTCGCTCGCAGCTGGTTTGCATGGGCCCGTGTGCTTCCTCTGTCAGGAACCTGGCTACAGGGGTTCCACAGGGTTCCACCTTAAGCCCCCTGTTTTTTAACATTTATCTTACACCGCTGGTCTACCTTGCTGAGTCGCTGGGAGCAAAAGTGATAGCGTATGCTGATGATACGCAGCTGCATTCACTTGGAGCGGCTCAGACCTGTCCACTGATGCTGACCAGAAGTGTCTAACGTCCATATTCCGTTGGCTTGTCCAAGCCTCTCTCAAATGCAATGAGGACAAATCTGAGGTACTCCTGTATGGTCAGTTTCCTCTGGATTTTAGACATCATCTATGGCCTCCTGACTTCCCCAGCCCTCGCTCGGTGAAAGGACCTACCAAAAATCTGGGGATCTGGTTGAGTGAGGATTTACGGTTTGCGGACCATGTTAAAAAACTGACCGGAGTTTGCTTCGGCACCCTCAAGGCACTCAGGAAAATCTTTCCTCTGCTTCCGCGGGCGGCCAAGTAGAAGATTGCCCGCGCCTTGATTCTATCCAGGCTGGACTATGCCAATGCTCTTTTTATAGGTCTGCCCGGCTATCTTCTGCGGAAACTACAAATCATTCAGAATGCCGTGGCAAAACTCCTTTTTAACGCTCCTAGGAGATCCAGCGCCCGTCAGTACCTACGTGAACTGCACTGGCTGCTGGTCGTCCAACGGATGCAGTGTAAAGCAATTACCCTGGCACACCGGGCTCTTCATGGCTCAGGTCCTTCCTATCTCAGGAAGAGGTTCACCTTTTATGTGCCGAACTATCCTTTGCGATCTGCTTCAGCCCGCCGAATGATTGTCCCGCGCTTTCGTAGAGTTCGCTTGGGTGGCCAGTCGCTTTCGGTTAAATCCGCTGTTGCCTGGAACTTGCTTCCCCCTGAGCTTCAACTTACCCAAGAGTTTCAACACTTTAAAAAGCATTTAAAAACGCATCTGTTAAGTCAGACCATCTAACGTGTTTGTGGCTTCTGACTCCAGCTAACTTCCGCGCCAGGACACTTGAGAGTATCGGTGCGCGTTATAAATGTGCTATAACATAAAGTAACATAATATAACATAACATATAACTTAATGTAACCATAACACCCAGCGTCACTTTTTCAAGCTGAAGAATGGTGAGCTCAACTTAATGTTACATGCTTTCTTTGTATGGGCACCCACACCAACTATACCCATTGCAATGCTACGATGACCAATGTGTACCTTATCAAGGTAATAACAGAGTGTATCAACAAGATGCATTATCTTGAAAGACGCACAGTGAGAAAGTTCTTTCAAAGTACATACATAATCACCATCTATATATGGGAAGAATGAGGCATGTGAGGACACACTGTAACAAATATCAAAATAAATGTTGCAATGTAACAATTATAACATCATTCCAAATGTGAAAATATCACTTATCACACAAAAGATAATTAACTATACATGTAGTATGGTCATACCAATACTAGACAAATACACATGCCCAAAGTCTTCATGGATTAGCATTGTACTTGTGCCACAGAATGATGCATAAGGGCAATCCAATACCGTAAATGACAGTACTCAAGATAAACGGGTGAACCTTGTCCCGCCATGTGTAAATTGATGTGTTGAGTAATTCAACACAGGCCAAAATAGCTGACATATTACTCTGCACGAGAGAGGCACCACATGGTTGAGTTTCAGTGCATCAACGTATAAAATCCTTTGCCCATGTACATTTTGCATTGGTGGACGACTATTGAACCTGGTTTAATGCTAAGACTAATGAAAGACCAATGGTAAACAAAATATTGTTTCTCAGCTTTTTATAAGTGAGCTGCATTATGTGACACACCAAGCAAGAACTCAATTCAAATTATGATGGAAGTTGTCCAGGCAGGTGTTTCTTCCTGCACAATTATATCCGCACAACAATGCAGACCCTCTTCACACTGGTGCAAGGGTGTTTATGTTAGTGCTATGCAGCAGTTTAGGTCACAACGCAGCCAGGGAGCAGCATTCTGTAATAAAATCTCAAACTAAACATTTACCTACCCACTCCCTTTCATACAAGATGCTACAGTAAGAAGACTACCTGTGTTGTGCTGTGTATATGATCAAATACTGAGCGCCACTCACAGTGTTAAAACTATGGAAATGGTTCCATACAGAACTCAAATGTGAAGACGACTTACAGTTGTCCAGAAGACACTGACAATGCATCATATTTCTACATGACAAGTTGAACATCATGTACTCACCTGACACAATAGTACCACCGCATTACAAATACATTTCACCCAATTAGAGAACAATGTATATATTAACAAAATAAATAACCTAAAATTTAAAAACTCTAACTAACATACACTAACTATCCTTACAACTGGCCTATAATACCTAAACCATACTGCCTAACCTATACTACCTAACCTATGGTTAACACTATTGACACATAACAGGTAAAACGTAAGCCCCTCCATCACCCTTACTACACATATCGCAGTACAATACAAATATCAACTACAACCTAACTACAAATAGAAGCCTAAACAAAAATATATTTCTTTGCAATTTTATACTTTTTTTACACAAAACATCAACCCCTATAACCACTTAAAAGCCTTACATAACAAAATCGTATTAACCCCTTTGATGCTCATGACGGAGCGGTTCCATCATGAGCATCGGTTGGGCTGTGCTCATGACGGAGCAGCTCTTTCGTGAGCACAGCCCCTTGGGGAAGCGCTGGCGCTACCCCCTTGTGGTAATGGTCTTGCCCCCGCAGAGGGGGATAGCATCGGAAGAGTTTCCGCTGCCAAACTGGATCCCCCCACGCTTTCCCATGACATCAGCGCACCCAGCCGACGTCATCAGGAAGCACTGGACGCGCTAGAAACCATTTGTTTCCAGCCCGTCCTTAGAGGAGGGTGAGCTTTTGTTGCTCCAGTGGGGCAGGGGGGCCAAATCAGCATGCCTTGAGACATTGGAGGAGAGGAAACAGTGTTTCCTCTCCCCTGATGTCTCAATGCAGGACATTCCTGGTGCACCATTGCTCACAGCCTCATGATTGTGCACCAGGAATGCCCCACTAGACACCAGGGATTCGTTTTTCGATGCTTCGAAATGACCCCTTGGGCAAGGGTTGCTTCCTAAAGGGGACATTTAATTTTAGGCTTTTCTGGGGACAGATCAGCCAATTTACGGCCTTTTTTGGACCGGGGGGGTGGGGCATAAATGGCCACTAGAGCCTGGGATTTTTTTTTTCTTTAATCGGAAGCGCGCGCTTGGGCAAGGGCTGCTTATAGGGGTCCACTTTATTTTTAACATATATTCTGCCTCCTCTGGCGGTAGATTGTTTTTTTATTTGGCAGAAAACCCCACTAGACACCAGCAAATTTGTTTATTTTTAAATGGAAGTGACCACTTGGGCAAGGGTCGCTTCCAGGAGCCAAATTTATTTAAAAATGTATTTAACAATAATATTCTCCCCCTCCCCCCCTCAGGGACAGAAACCTTGATTTTGTTGGCGTATCTGTCCCCAGGGGGGCGCAAAAAAGACAGGGAATATGTTCTTTTTTTTACAGAATTTTGAAATGAAAGCGACCCCTTGGGCAAGGATCGCATCCTTCTGGGCCTAAATAATTTTAAAGACTTTTCTGCCCCCCCCCCCCCCTCTCGGGGACTGATCACCTGCATTTTGGGCGTTTCTGGATGGAAGAGCAGAAAAGCCCACTAGAGCCAGGGATTTAAAAATAGATAAATTAGTTGCTTCCAGGGGACATATGTTTTTTATGTGTATTCTGCCCCCCTGGGGGCAGATCTGCCCATTTATTTGGCCTTTCTGCCCCCATTTGGGTAGTCACATAGCGTTGCATAATGTTAATTGTTTTATTTCTTGTGAATTGCAATTGTAATGCTTTATTTCTCTTTTTTTGTTCTAGTTCAATGCTTTTGCTCTTTAGACTGTTCCAGGTTGCGGTTTCATTACTGGTGGTTCTGCTGTTTGTGTAACTCTATGTGTTTGGTAAGAGACTTTTTTGTACAATGTAGATACGTTTTATTTCTCTGCATGAATGTGTTTTTTGCAAATGGTGTAATATAGCAGTATGTTTGGCTTCTGTTTTTTGAGTGTCAAAAACTTTTTGCATTTGTGCTCGATGTGTATGTTATTGTCTTGTGAGTGATTGGTTTTGTTTTTTTCTTTCTATGGGTATATCATTGGTTTTTGCTGTGTCTCTGCAGAGTAGGTGCTGGTGAGTGTAGCTGTCTCTTGTAAGTGGATCGTATAGTTTTTGAGTGTATACATCTTTGTGATAAAGGCACTGTAGTGGGGCTGAGCCTTGCATTTCTACAGTGTTAAGTTAGCATGAGCTTATTAGAAGTTTAAATGCCATTTTCCTTTTGCTTTCTTTTGCACACGGCACACATGTTAGTTATTGTTTCGCGTAAGGCTGAGAGTTTTTCTTCAGATGAGAGTAACTTGTTTTTCCACATTGCTAGACTTGCTTTGTAAGCTTAAGTCTGAACAGTGAGTGCAGAGACCTTCAAGGTTATATCAACACTGTTGCTTTTGTTCGAACTGGTCAGCGCACGTTCTAGACATAACATATATGCAGCTGTGGACATATGTCTGCTTATATTAACTAAGATGCTGCACCTGAGATCACAATGTTAAAATAAACATTTCAAACTTGCTTGTCTCTCCCTTTACTCCCTGTTCTGGACTGGTATGAGAGTATAACAAAAGAGTGTTCATGTTTCCCCCCCTTACCTGAGGTATCCTAAGTCGCATGATCTGGGTTGTCTAATCATTGGTGACTTTGCTATAGGACGAAGAGCTAATGAGACACTGAGGCTAGTCTGGTAGGGGATTTTGGGTACTAGGGTGAGTTTTGTCACATCCTAAATCACTGAGTCTCTGTGCACAGTTCTGTGACTGAGCAGAATCCCTGCAACAGCAAACATTTTTTTACTTACTTATTTTGCACAGTGTTGATTGTTGTTGACTTTTTTGTGTAGTCTCCTTTCTTAGTAAGGATAATGGCTAGCCGTAGGATTACTGCTCATCGGGTTGTTGGTATGCTTTTTGAGTCTTCCTCTGACCATGGTTCAGAGACTGACTCTGCATCGGAGGTAGAGGAGGCAGGGGAAGATTCAGGCAGTGAGTTTTCTCTCCACATGGAATCATCGGATGATGAAGCTACTCTCAGTGTGGATGAAATGCCTGTGTTAGAGGAGGACATTGATGTGCCGATAGTGCGGCAAGAGGCCTCTGGGCTGCAGCCTGGGGCTGCATGGCTTCCCGTTGGTGTAGTGCGTTAAGAGGCATCTGGGGCTGCAAGGCTTCCCATTGGTATAGTGCGACAAGAGGCATCTGGGCTGAAGCCTGGGGCTTCAAGGCTTCCAGTTGAAAGTGCTGACGTCTGGGTTGCCCCAGGCATGGTGCAGCCCTATTTGCCAGACTTTACTGGTGTTCCAGAATGTAGAGTGAATACTGAAAACTTTTTGCTGATAAACTTTTTTCAGTTGTTTATGGACGATGTATTTTTGGCAGAGATTGTTCAGCAGACTAATTTGCATTAGTTAATTAATTGTACTTCTACACTGGTGTGCGGTTGTTCAGGGAATTGGCTAAAGTGGACAATGTTGATTGTGGCACAATCCGCTCTAACCATAAAGGTTTCTCAAAAGAACTTGGTTGTCAAAAACTTGTGTGGGGACAGTGCAGTGCGTTGCATTGCAAGGAGCTTCTAGCTGTGAAGTTTTCAGACAGGAGAGATGTCTACATCCTGACTACCATCCATGATGAAAGCACTTCACCTTTGACTGTTTGGGGTCACATTACTGAAGTGCACAAACCAGTGTGCATTTTAGACTATAATAGGCACATGGGTGGCGTTGACAGAGTAGATCAGAGGATGGAACCTTACGATGCTCTTCATAAGGCTTACATTTAGTATGAGAAGTTGGCTATCCATCTTTTTCACTTTGCAACTAATGCTTTTGTTGTATTCCAGTATTCTTGTCCTGAGTCAAAGATGACTTTTGCTAGGTTTCACAGAGACTGTGATAGGCAGCCTTGTTTTAGTGGAACTAGCAAGTTTTGCTAGAGTTGGAGTGGTGGAGGATGTTACTTGACCACCACTTTCCTGATCACATTTCTCCCAAAGCCTCAAAAAACTTTCCCAGTAGGAGATGAAGAGTCTGTTGGTGAAGAGGTAAGCGGAAGGAGACTCGTATGTACTGCTCTGAGTGTCCTTCTAATCCTGGGCTGTGTGTGCCTGCCTGTTTTAGAATATACCAAACGCAAAATAATTTTTGGGAGCATTCATGGGTGGTACAGTGAACTGCCTGGCCTCTATTGTTTGATATCTTTTGTTCAGTTTCAAGGTTGGCATTTGTGTAGTGTATTTAGTTTCCTATTTTGTGTTAGTAGATTTGTATCCCCTAAATGTGATGGTGGTGTGCATGGAGTGGCGCTTGTCTGGCGGTGTGTGTCGTCTGGTGCTTAGCTGGCTGTGTGTTTGGATGGGCGCTTGGCTGGTGGTGTGTATGGTCTGTTGCTTGGCTGGCAGTGTGTTTGGACTGGCGCTTGGCTGGCGGTGTGCTTGGACTAGTGCTTGGCTGGCAGTGTGCGTATGCTGGCGCTCTGCTGGTGGTGTGCGTGGACTAGTGCTTGGCTGGCGGTGTGCATAGACTGGTGCTTGGCAGGCAGTGTGCGTGTACTGGTGCTTTGGCTGTCGGTGTGTTTTGATTGGCATTTGGCTGGCCGTGTGTTTGTACTGGCACTTGGCTGGTGGTATGTTTGCACTGGCGCTTGGCTGACAGAGTGCGTGGACTGGTGCTTGGCTGGTGGTGTGTGTGGACTGATGCTTGGCTGGCGATGTGTGTAAAGTGGCACTTGGCTGGCAGTGTGTGTGGACTGGCGCTTGGCTGCCGGTGTGAGTGGACTTGTGCTCGACTGCCGGTGTGTGAGTAGTGACTAGCTGCTGATCACGACCCACACTGCTAGCCAAACGCCACTCAACGCAATCCGTGAGCTGGGTGTTGCTGTGTCAGGAATGTGGGCGTGTGAAAGTGATGGGCCCTTGAATGGCGCTGTATGCTGGTGTGAGTGTTGTAATGTGCTGGGCCCGCGGCTGGTGTTGTGAATGGTTTTGTATGTGTCACACGTATGAAAGGTGTATGAATGGCCTGTAAAGAGGTTGGTGCCTTGTTGTGGCTTTACAGCTCACGAGCTGTGAGTCAATGGTTCAGTTTCTCGTCCTTTCAATTAATAGTGCATTTCATTTTTGTGGAATATCTGGTTAATGCAACTGTATATTCTGAACCATCACTCACCCTTGTGCCAAATCCAACCAGTATGTATGTGTGCTTGAGGAATAGGTGGTTGTGCATAAAAATGCGACTTTTCTGTTTTTGTCTAGCAGGGTGTACCTTGTTCTTTTTTGTGAATGTTGTAATATGTTGGTTTTAGTGCCTTGTGGTGTGAATGGTCTTGTGTGTATCATGTATGAAAGGTGTGTGAATGACCTGTAAAGCGGTTGGTGCCTTGAAGTGGCTTTACAGCACACAAACTGCGAGTCACTGGTTCAGTTGTTTGTCCTTTCAATTATTGACAGTGCATTTCATTTTTGTAACATCTCTTGTTAATAACATTTTATATACTGAACTATCACTTACCCTCGTGCCAAGTCCAACCAGTATGTGTGTGTGCTTGAGGAATAGATGGCTGTGCTGTAATCTTTGTCTGTTTTGTCTCTCGGCAAAGCTGTACATTTCATCTTGGAATGACCTAACAACTGTCGTTTTTGTCGTAAACTAAACACCCATGGGAGTACATTGAGATGTCTCTCTTGTGGATACAACAAGTTATCTTACCCACAATGTCCTGCAAACCTCAAAATGTGACTTTGACGGGGGCGTGGCCTAGCGGGCGAAGATGGTGGACGTAGCTTGTTAGAGCTCCCGCCGGCCCGACAATAATCCGAAGCATTTATCCTGGCTCCCGGACCCATGAGGAGATACACCGACCTACACTGGTGGCGGAAGGTGTGGAGAACCCATCGGTGTGCCGGACTAAGCTCCTGCACCACCTGAAGCTGAATACACTGCTGCAGCCCTTTGGGGCCTGGTCCCGGTGTGCGCAGCCGGGGCCTCGATTTTTGCGGTGACCGGGACGGGCGTCCCCGGAACGGACCTCCGCCGGTGATCTTTGGCACCGCCTGGCTCGGCTGAATTGGCGCCGGAGTGGGGGTCGGAGACCCCATTGCATCCCCCCACCTCCTAAGTGGCCTGTGAGAAGTGGGGGCACGGAGAGGCGGCAGGGGCCTGAGCGTAGGCCTTGAGACCGGGGTGTAGATTTTCGAGCTCCCCGGCCGCGATTGGTGGGACCCGGAGCCGGTCTGAGCTGTGACCTGGGCGGCCCGTTTGCCATCTCAGAGCGACGCTGACACCCTGGTTGTGCTTCCTGCCCGGTGGCCGACGGTGGGCCCTGCCGGAGTGCCATTTGGACCCCTAGAGGAGCTGTGGGACGGCGGCAGCTGCGTCATGGAGCGCGCAGTGAGTACCTACGGCCCCCGTGGGGGTGGATCCTAGACCTGGTAGACAGAGTGGGGCAGGAGCTGTGGTGCGCTGAGACCCCCCCTGCTGAAGAGCCCCAGATGCGGTTGGCCTCCTCCGGTCGGGACTTGCCCCGGAGCCGAAGGAGCCTGGTGCCTGGGTCCCGATTTGTACTGCCTTCTAACAGTGTGTGTCAAGGCCTGGGCTGACTGGAACATGCTGGGGCGTTGATTGATGAGGTGGTGGACCCCTGGCATCTGGAGTGGACACTTGGGAGGGACCTGCTTGGCACCAAAACTATGTCAGCTGCATAGTGGCACCAGGTGAGACTGCTGCTGCCCCCTGGATGCGCACTTGGGACTGAACTGGGGTCCAGTGCGAACCGGTTATTGGTGGAGGACCCCCCTGTGGATTACCATACTCTGGGGCTAAGACACCATCCGATCTGTCCTGCTGCTGTCCGAGAAGAGCTCTGCTGGCTGCTGAAGTTGGACTGCCCTCCCTGTGTATCCCAGCCATGACCAGGGGCGGTGGAGGGAGCGGGTCCGCCAAGCACGGACCCATAGACAAATTTACTGGGCCTAGTGGAGGGTCTGGTGCCTCCGGGGGTGGCCAGGGTGCGGGGCCCAACAACGCGCGTTGATGGCGGCGATTAGCCAATCTCGGGACATGCTGGACGCTAAAATAGGAGCGGTGGGGGCTGATGTCACTCTGTTGCGACAAGATCTTCGCAATGCCGTAGCCCGCATTACGGAGGCGGAAACCAGAATTACTGGAGTGGAGGGCGATGTGGGGACACTGAAACAGAAGGTGGCGGCCATGGAAAAAATCCAAATGGGCTTGGCGCTACGAGTGGAGGACGCAGAAGGGCGGGCGCGCAGAAACAACCTGCGCTTCGTGGGCTTTTTGGAGGATTGCGAGAAGGGACACATGGATAGCTTCTTGACGCAATGGCTGGAGAGCTGGCTCCCCCCCGCGCCCTGTCGCGATGCTTCGTGATTGAACGCGCCCACAGAGCCCTGACACAAAAACCGCCAGCCGGAGAACGACCTCGTCCGGTCATAGCCCGATTGCTGAACTACCACGACAGGGACGTCATCTTACGGGAAGCAAGAGCTAAGGAGACACTTATGTTTGAAAGTCATAAAATTATGATCTTCCCTGACTATACTAAACTCGTACAGCAGCAACGCCACTCTTTCATGGCAGCGAAAGCTAAGATGCGTGGCTTGAAGATTCAGTACTCCTTGCTCTATCCGGCCCTTCTCCGGGTCATCTTCCAGTCAAAAACTCACTACTTTGATTCCCCAGAGGAGGTGTTCAGGTGGACTGATGAGACAGTTAGGGTCCGGCCGCACTCCCAGCCGGGCTTGGGCTCTGGCCTGTCGCGCGGATCCTCACAGGAGAGGGGTGACCCTGCTACCAGGAGTAAGCGACACAGGATGTCTAGGTCACGGAAAAGGTCCTTCTCTCGTAACGGCCAGCCTGATGAGACACAACTTGACACTGACCAGTCTGGTAAAGAAAATTGAACTCTTGAGTGTGAGTGCTTCTATGGATTTTGAGGACTCATCGAGGGGACGGCTCGAGGATGGGTTGTGACTACCTGGTCGTCTGTTCATTGGGCGCATAGTGCCGCGGCACACCACGGATAATGGCCAGGGCCTACACTGGCTTGTGACATTGCTGACAAATTGCCATGATGTCATGAGCTAATGTGGGGGTGGTGGTGTGGGTTCGGGGTGCTGGTCTTATGGGGCTGCCTAATCCCCCACGGGTGGGGGGTGGCCCTGAGGGGATGGTTTATGTTTATGTTTATGTTTATGTTTATGTCTTCAACAGGCAGACTATGTTCAACACATGCGCGGCGTGATTGCCCATTACTGGCAGGAGAATCTGGTCGAGGACGTCGAAGCAGCGTCGGTCTGGGAGGCTATGAAGCCTACATTGAGAGGTGTAGATATAGCGTGGTGCGCGGCCGCCCGTCGTCGTCGTCGGGAAGCTATTTTCGCAGCGGCGGCGCAGGTTGAACGCCTAGAACAGCGGTGTCGGAGAGAGGGGGGCGGGGTGGCGGTTCGGTTGCTCCTACAGGCACACAGTCCTACGCATCTATTTTGATGGACGA
Organism: Lissotriton vulgaris; assembly: GCF_964263255.1. Classification (NCBI taxonomy): domain Eukaryota; kingdom Metazoa; phylum Chordata; class Amphibia; order Caudata; family Salamandridae; genus Lissotriton; species Lissotriton vulgaris. Next base: position 1,899,490,816 of record NC_141689.1, read on the forward strand.
GGCTCGGCAGGCATGGCTGGCCACGCAGAGCAGGGTGTATCAGTGGGGTGATAAGTCCGGTACTATGCTCCATAGGTTATGTCAACACGTCACGCAACCGGTTACATTGCCGGGTCTCACGGACGGGGAGGGAGTCTCTATTACAGACCCAGCTGCTCTGGCAGTGAGTTTTGCCCACTATTACGCAGACCAATATGCTCAACGGGACTGCCTCCCGGCTGATGCGATTGACAAATTTATTGCGGATCCAATGACACAAGGAAATCCCTGGACCTTCCCCTCACAGCGGAGGAGCTGGGTGAGGCTTTGGGGCAGCTCAACACGGGGAAGGCGCCCGGACCAAGCGGCTTTCCCTGTGAGTTTTATAAAAAGCTTCATCTTCAATTAGGATCCCATTATAGGGAAGCGCTGGAGTTGGCGAGGGAACAGGGTTGCATGCCAGCGGACTGGCGCCACGCCGAAGTTGTGGTCTTTCAGAAGCCCGGTAGGCGCCTGGACCAGCATGAATCGTATCACCCCATATCCCTACTCAACTTTGAGTCTAAATTACTGGCAAAAGCTCTGGCTAATCGCCTCCTCCCATACGTGGCTGACCTGGTACATCCGGATCAAGCGGGCTTCATGCCGCATAGGGCGACACGGCACAACATCAGGCGAGTGCAGACGGCCATTGACGCCATAAGGGCTTCTGGGGAGCGGGCGGCCTTATTGCTAGCGGACATAGATAGGGCATTCGACTTGGTCAGCTGGACCTACCTATTCGCCCTCCTACCACGCCTTAACCTAGGCCCAGTGTTTATTTCCTATGTCAAACTACTGTAAACTGATTTAACTGCTTCTGTGCGGGTGTCCGGGGCGATCTCGGAGAGATTTTCGGTAGCTCGGGGGATCCGGCAGGGGTGCCCACTGTCCCCATACCTCTTCGCGTTGGCCATGGAGCCCCAGGCTTCTTGGGTGCGTATTGATGCACAGCTTTGCGGCTTTGTGTTGAGTGGGGGGCTCTCCAATAGAATTGCGCTCTATGCGGATGATGTCCTCTTCTTTCTTACAGACCTCAACCGGTCCGGCCCCCGTATCTTGGAGATTATGCGCATATTCGGCAAGGTGTCGGGGCTCTTCCTCAATCCACGCAAGTCCACTCTTTGGGTACTGGGCGGGGGTTCCGGTGTCTACCCCTGGGCGTCGGCATTACAGGTGGCAGCTGGGGGACTGAAATATCTGGGAGTCTTCCTGTCCTGGTCCGCTGACATAGCGTGGGAGCGCAACGTGCTGCCGGTATGGGAGAAGGTCCAGGCAGACATCAAGACGTGGTCCCGGATGCCTCTTACAATCTTTGGAAGGTCTGTGATTTTCAAAATGGTCGCACTCCCGCTGTACCAATTACAGAACCACCCACATAAGATGGACCCACAAAGGTTTTGTCGGGTCAACTCAGTACTGGGCCGCTTTTTATGGGCAGGGTATGCCGCCAGGGTGGCACTGCGGGCATGCTTCCTGTCCACTTACTGTGGAGGGCTGGCCACATCGGACCTCTTATCTTACTATCAGGCCTCCCACCTATTAGTTCTTAACGAGTGGTGGTACGGCGATAGAGAAGACCCTGCATATGCCCTCGAGCGCTCGTTGATGGGTGACACCTCGCTCCACACATTACTGTATTCGGCCAGGTTGCGGAAAAAATTGCCTAGGGCCACACAGGTGGTCTTCATGATCTGGCGCCAGGCGCTGCGCCGCATGGGATGGTGGGGCAAATTGACGGCGGAGACCCCCTTGTGGAAGAACAGACTACTTCCCGCTTTGTCCTCGTTACCGGGATTTGGGGGCTGGGATTCCATTGGAATCTCTTCCCTTGGACATGTTCTGACTGGGACTACACTTAAATACTTTCAGGACCTTAGCTAGGAATTTCACATGCCCAAATCCCAATTCTTTAAATATTTACAATTCCGCCACGCGCTTGCTTCAAGCTTGGCCGGCCTGGAGCACCTGCCGGAATTCAGTCCAGTGGAAGCCAAAATCTTTATGGGAGACCTGGGAGACAAGAAGGTGTCCCGAATTTATCAAACCCTAGTCACTCATTGCTCCGCTTCTTTGCTCCCGCTCAAAGATTCCTGGGAAAAGATGTTGGCCCCTTAGATGAGGACGATTGGAGGGAGGCCTTGGAGTCACCACGTGGGGCTGCAATAGCAGTACGTCTCCGACTGATCCAGTTTAAATATCTGCACAGGGCATACTATACCCGGGAGAGATTGTGGAGGGCGGGCCTGATTGCATCCCCAGAGTGCCTGCGTTGTGGGACTGAGAGAGGTACACTGTTGCACACGGTGTGGTCTTGTGTTGGTCTGACCCGGTTCTGGCACGGGGTTTGGAGCTGTCTGTCGGAAGTTCTGGGGTGGGATCTCCCCCGCTACCCCCGGTTGGGTCTTCTGCACGTTTTGGAGAATGTGGGCGGGAATATCTACAAACGTCACCTTCTGCTGTTGGGTCTGGTGGTGGCTAAGCGGGACCTGGCAAGGCCTTGGAAGAGTGACCGGGCTCCGCCACTGGGGGTCTGGAAGGCAGGTCTTGATTACTTTATGGGATTGGAGCGACCCGTGTTTGAAGCCAGAGGATGCCCACGGAAACACTTTAAAATCTGGAAACGGTGGGCAGACTACAGGGGTTTGACTCTGGAGCCTCCGGCTGCCCCGGATGATGGTTTACCTACAGTAGAGGACCTCCAGGCCTAGAGTGACACTTGATGATTGTTGTAATATGATCAACTGATGGAGCTGTTGTGATCACGTGCATTGGGTTAGGGTGGGATAAGGGGTGGGTAGATGGGACACTGGGTTGTTGGGGTGGCTGGGGGTGGTAGGGTTTTTTTTCCCTTTTCCCTTTCTTTTTTTTCCCTTCAATTGATTGGCTTGTGTGAATATTGAAATGTGCTTTGCTACTTGACAGTGCCTTCTTGATTGTGGAAAACTGTAATTATCCCTTGCCTAATCAATCAATACACCTGTTGTGAAAAAAAAAATGTGACTGTGACATTTTCCTTGCATTATTGCGCCCACATTTTCACACTGCAGAAAGTAACAACACATTTACAACCCCCAAGCATTTCTCCAAGTATCCCAATAGAAATGGTACCTCACTTGTATGGGTGGGTCAAGTACCCGCAGCAGGGAAGTGCCCAAAACCAATTTATGTGACATCAAATTTACCTATCACAAACCAACCTGGTTGTGCAAGGGGGGTCCCATGAGTTTTTGGCCCAGGACTCGGTGGCCGTCTAGGGAAACCTACAAAGCCCACAAATTTCTGGAAACTAGACCCCCGGGGGAGTTCAGCGAGGTATAGCTTGCGTGGGTCCCCCAACATTCTCCTACCCAGAATCCCCTGAAAACCTCATTTTTTGCTGAAACATTTACTTTTTTCTCACATTTCTGTGTGGGAAAGTTCTGGACTCTGCGTGGATCCACAAATTTCCACCCACCCAGTGTTCCATCAGGTCTCCCGATAAAAATGGTATCTTACTTGCGTGGGTGGGTCAAGGCCCCGTGACAGGCAAGGGCCCAAAACCTATTGAGATGACATCAAAATTACCTATCACAAACCAACCTGGTTTTGCATGGGGGTCCCATGAGTTTTTTTGACTCAAAGCTCAGCAGCCATCTAGGGAAACCCAACTAACCTAAACATCTGGGGGAGTCCAGCGAGGTATGACTTGCATGGGTCCCCCATCATTCTCCTACGCAGAATCCCCTGCAAACCTCAAATTTAGCTGAAAAAGTTTTTCTCAAATTTACGTGTTGGAAAGTTCTGGAATCTGCGTGAATTCACAAATTTCCTCCCCCCAGCGATCCCCCAGGTCTCCCAATTAAAATGGTACCTCACTTGTGTGGGTAGGCATAGTGGCTGCAACAGGAAATGGCCAAAATCGTACTGTGGAGACTTCAAAATGACCTATAGCAAAACTACCTAGTTTTGGGGGGGGGACCTGATAGTTTGGCCCCGTGCTCGGCGGCCATCTTGGGAATGTACCAAACCCAAACATTTCTGAAAACTACACACATGGGGGAGTACAATGAGGTTGGCTTGCGTGGATCCTCCAACGATTTCCTACCCAGAATACCATTCAAACCTTGACAAAATGTTAGGTTTACAAGGGATTCTGGACAGGAGAATGATGGGGGAACCAAGCAAATCATACCCCGCTGGACTGGGTAACAGAACCTGGTGAGAGGTAGTCAAGTCACCCCCATCGTAGATTCCCCTGGGTGTCTAGTTGTCAAAAATATATAGGTTTGCTAGGTTTCCCTGAGTTCTGGCAGAGCTATGGTTCAAAAACTACAGCTAGGCACTTAGCCAAAACAGGGTAATTTTTCACTGCGAAATTGAGGTGTGTCAACATTGCGCTTTGCGCCGTTTCCTGTTGCGGGCACAAGGCTTACCCACACAAGTGAGGTACCATTTTTCTTGGAAGACTATACGGAATGAGCGGTGGGTGGACATTTGTGGATCCACGCAGATTCCAGAACTTTCCACCACAGAAACGTGGGGAAAATTTGTTTTTTTGGACAATTTTTTAGGTTTGCAATGGATTCTGGGTAACAGAACCTGGTGAGAGGCAGTCAAGTCAGCCCATCCTGGATTTTCCTGGGTGTATATTTTTTGCTACGTTTCCCTGGGTTCTGGCAGAGCTAGAGTTAAAAAACTATAGCTAGGCACTTTGCCAAAAAAGGGTCATTTTTCACTGCGACATTGAGGTGTGTCCACATTGCTTTTTGTGCCATTTCCTCTTTGTGGGCACTAAGCCTACCCACACAAGTGAGGTACTATTTTTCTTAGAAGACTTTGGGGAATGCTGGGTGCGTAGAAATTTGTGGATCGATGCAGAATCCAGAACTTTCTACCACAGAAATGTGGGATTTTTTTTTTTTTTACAAAATTTTAGATTTGCAAGGGATTCTGGGTAACAGAACCTGCTGAGAGACAGTCAAGTCACCCCATTCTGGATTCCCCTGGGTGTCTAGTGTTCAATAATGTATAGGTTTGCTAGGTTTCACTAGGTGCCCGCAGAGCTGGGGATAAAAAAACTACATGGAGGATTTTTAAAAAAAGGGTAATTTTTCATTGTGAAAATGTGGTGTGTTCACGTTGGGTTCTGAGCCGTTTACTGTCATTGGCACTATGCCTACCCACACAAGTGAGGTACCATTTTTATTTGGAATCTTTAACCCCTTCGATGCTGATGACGAGCTCAGCTCGTCATCAGCTACGGCGCTTGTATGCTGATGACGAGCTAAGGTCGTCATGTAACGCAGGTTTTTGAAAAATCCAGCGCGCAGCGGGAAAACCGCTAGCGCGCAAGGGGTTAAGGAACGAGCGGTGGGTGAAATTAGTGGATCCACACAGAATCCAGAACTTTGCACCACAGAAACGTGGGTAAAATGTGTTTTGTGGGCAATTATTTAGGTTTGCAACGGATTGTGGGTAACAGAACCTGGCGAGAGGCAGTCAAGTCACCCCATCCTAGATTTCCCTTGGTGTCTATTTTTCAGAAATGTATATTTGTGCTATGTTTCCCTAGGTTCTGGCAGAGCTAGGGTTCAAAAACTACAGCTAGGCACTTTGCCAAAAAAGGGTAATTTTTCACTGCGACATTGAGGTGTGTCCACGTTCCGTTTTGTGCCGTTTCCTGTCGCGGGCACTAAGCCTACCCATCAAGTGAGGTACCATTTTTCTTGGAAGACTTTGGGGAACGCGGGGTGGGTAGAAATTTGTGGATCCATGCAGAATCCAGAACTTTCCACCACAGAAACTTGAGAAACATTTATTTTCTTCACAAAATTTTAGGTTTGCAAGGGATTCTGGGTAACAGAACCTGCTGAGAGGCAGTCAAGTCACCCCATCCTGGATTCCCCTTGGTGACTAGCTTTTAAAAATGTATAGGTTTTCTAGGTTTCCCTAGCTGCCGCAGAGCTAGGGTTAAAAAACTACAGCTAGGATTTAAAAAAATTTCATTGTGAAAATGTGGTGTGTTCACATTGGGTTTTGAGCCGTTTCCTGTTGTGGGCACTATGCATACCCACACAAGTGAGGTACCATTTTTATCGAGAGACTTAGGGTAATTTAGGTTTGTAAAGGAACTGTTATTACCTGTTGACTTTTGATGCTTTCTGTCTTCCAAATGAAAGATATTGTGTAAAAAAGAAGTCATTTTGAAAAATGACTGATAATTCTCATGCTAGTATGAGTATTCCCAATTTCGGAAATGTGCAAATATCTACTGTTTCTAAACTCTATATTTTGTTCCCAATTCAGAAACACATATGTGTCTTTTATACCGATGTATACATTTTCCCACAATAATTGCTATATACCCGGTACATAATAAAAAGCCATTGCAAATTGCTGCTCGGTTTTTGAGTCTTGGTTTGTTTGGTTCTTGGTGAACCTACAAGTCCTATATGTCCCCGCAAACAGTAAGATCCCACAGATGTAACAATATATTGCTTTCAAACAGCTGTCATATTTAGAAGAAGTTACAGGTGAAAAGGTTGACACAAAATGCTGTTTTTTTCAACTAATTTTCAATGTTTCTTATATTTAACTGTTAGTTTCTGTAAAGAAACCTTGATGGATCTACATTATGACATGCTAATGGGACATTAGCACATACCTACAGGCCCTCCAATCTCTAAATCCAGATGGTCCACAACATCTGCTTCCCGGGCTATGACTATACCTAATTAACTATTTCCCCAAACTTGATAAACACCCACCAATACAAATACTTTAAATAAGAAAGAAAATTACACTTAAGCACTAGATCTACACAATATATATTTGGTATGGCTAGACCAGAAACAGACTACTCCACAAACAGGCAAAAACTCCTTCAAACTCCTCTTATCACTCCAAATACCATTAGCACCAATTCACAGACAATGAAAAAAGTGAAAATGACATTTATACTTACTGGTATGCAGCCAGCTGCACCCTTAACATCATTTCCTGGGTGTAACCAGTATGCTCTTACCATTTGCATCAATTTTCCTTCCTGACGCATTGCTATGCAAATGTACAATGTATGATGTATGATGCAATGCACAGTTACACTTATGCAGCAACAATGGAGGTTACGTGCTGGTTTCGACCTCTGCAACAGAGGCAATGCGTCAGTTCAAAAGAAGGTGCATTGCTTCTGCTAGAAGAAACACCTTAGGCCCACTTCTATGAGCCAGGACTCGTCTAGCACTACTTGGCAGGCCAAACTGACAGATGGCAGAGTCCAGGTGCTGAAGGAGGGTGGCTGGAAGTCTTTAATGTCACTCAGACATCATGAAAGGAGGCCATCTACATTACCCTTGGGGTTACTTTGGGTTCAAAGGGATGCATGTGTAGTGCTTACCACGCAGCCAGGGGGACACCAGGCTGCAGGGCAGCACAAGAAAGCAGGACTCCATAACTGATTGCTCCCACATTAAGATTCATATGAGTTACCAGGATACACACCTGGGTATCAGCTATATCCATATGCACTTTAAAGGTTTGATCCTGGGCCCTCTGCCCTACTCTTGAGGTGCCCTATTCAGCCCGTTCTCTCTCTTCCTGAGATGTGTCCAGACCCCTTCCTTGTGATGTATCACTGATTCAACACACACTTAAGGAAGAGCAGAGACAGGATTGTGTTCCCATATCCCAGTGTACGTCCCACCCAACTTGCAGCTTTGACGGAATATCAAGCTCACTCTGGTCAGATTCCTCTGTTCCTCATGTTTTCCTCAGGCAGCCGTGACCTTAAACACAAAGGTACCCAAATTCCTCCATGTGATGCTTCTGCACTCAGAATATAGTCACAGCACATTCAGTGACCAGTACTGTGGTCCACATGCATTATGCTACCACCAGCATACCAGTGTATGCAACACACTAAGCTTGCGCACAATGTTCAGTACTACAGTCCCTTTGTACTGTACCAGAGTGTGTCACATTGAACACACACTGCCAGCACCCACACATTAACCAAGTGCACACTGTTCCACATTTCTACCTATGTGTAGTGCGTCTTGAATAAGCACTCACACCATAAGTTCCCTTTGGCAGGGAAACACTTCAAATTACCTCATTTCCAATAGCATGGGAACATTCCCAAAAGGGCTAGTGCTTTTTATCTGCAATCTACACAAATAGGCAGTATAGTAATTCACCTGTGTTCCTAAATGCGGTCATGTCAAACAATATGTTGTGTCCTGTAACCCAGGAACTCACACAGGACACGATGTTGATTTCTGCAAGTATTCTTTTATTTATTGGCTTACATCATGCATGTATCATGACCTCCTTCCTCGAGGTCAAGCTCCAGAAATGTTTTCTCTCCCCACCCCTTGACTGGATGTGGTGTCCGGTGTCCCCTCGCCCCTGCGCGGTCCTAGTGCCCATGTCCTGGACAGGACATCTCCCCCCTTGTTGCATAACAAACTTTTTTTTTTTGAAGAAAGAGAGAGAGAGAGAGAGAGAGAGAGAGAGAGAGAGAGAGAGAGAGAGAGAGAGAGAGTCAGAGGGAGAGGGAGAGAGAGAGAGAGAGTGAGAGTGAGAGAGAGAAGAGAGTTGATGATGTGCGATGGCCCATAGGCCCCTTCATTTACACCTCTTCAATTAGTCTCTTTGGTTCCATCTGTTTCCTTCTTGATCGCTGTTTTCTGATATACATCTTCAATTAGTCTCTTTGGTTCCATCTGTTTCCTTCTTGATCGCTGTTTTCTGATATCCGCTTGAGTTTCTTCCTTTTGTGTGTCTTTCTACAGTTCTTGCTTTGACCTTTCCGCTTCTCTTGCTTCTGCCTTGCTGACATGTGAAAGGTGCCCTGTGACGTGACACTGGCCAAACTGCCGCCTTTGCCATTCCTTCTTTTGCTTTTGTCCTCTTCAACTTGCCTCCAGGGATCTCGTTGCCACATTTCCTCGCTTGTCCTTCTTTGACCATCGCGATGCCTCCTTTCTTTCTTTTCGTTTTGTCGCCTGTCTTCCTTTCTTTTCATGGGCCTTTGTTGTTGCGTTTGCTGTTTGATCTCTTGCAGCAGTGTCTTCTTGTTCCACTCTTTTTACCCTTCTTGTGGGTGATAGTCTCATTGTTCTTGATTCCCTCATTGCCGTTCCATTTCTGCTTTCTTGTGCCACCACCTGTCTTTGGTGATCTTTTCCTTGTTGGTGTTGTGTCACCTTTGCTACCAGTTCCATTTCGTTGCCATCTGACTTTGGCTGTCTGTGCAGCCTCCGGTCAGCATGTGCTGGGTCGTCCTTGGTCGTCATAGCAAATCTGATCTCTTTCAATTCTTTGTGGTGCTCTTCGGTCCATGTGAAACGTTTTCCTTTATTTGTTAGCCCCCTCAGTGGGGTGCTTGTGGCAGCATCATCTTCTTCCAGTCTTTTAGTTGCCATGAGACTCATCATTTGCGTTGTGATGTTACTCAACAGGCACAGCGCTGGGACGTCACCCTGCAGCACGTGAATGTCCTCTTTAATCTTTTTGTCCTTATATGCTATTTCTTCTGTGAACTTGCCTCGCTCAATTTCCTTTGCGTGTGCTGTTGCTCTGGCCTCCGCTCTTGCTAGGGCCAGGATGTTTTCTAGTGACGTCAGCTCTTTTAGTATTTTTGCACGGAACCCCGTGTCACGGCAGCCTTCTATGATTCGCAATCTTATTGCTTGTTTGTTGTCAAATTTGTCAAATTCACAATGTGTTACAAGTTTCCTCAGTCTGGTCGCAAAGTCATCTGGTGTTTCATCTATTTGTTGAGATGCAGTTGCGAACGTGTATCGTTCAAAATCAATATTTCTTTGCTGGTCAAATTTAGTTGTTAAACATTTCTTTAGTTTCTTATAAGTAGTTGTTTCCTCTATTGGTAGCGTCACTAGTAGGTCCTCAATGTCATCACCTGCAAAATTTATTAATAGACCCAGTTTCTTTGCCTCTGTCACATCAGTCGCTTCCATGTATCTCTCCAGACGTCTGATCCAATTCTCCCACCTTGTTCCTACTTGTGGCTCCGACAAGTTGAATGGTGGTGGTTTTCTGTATTGTGCAATTTCTCTTTTTTGCTTGGGGTCTGTCATTTCTTCTTTTCTGTGCTCTTCTTGACACTCTTTTGTTATTTCTTCCATTATCTTTTCCTTTTGTCCTCTTTTCTTTATTGCTTCTGCTTTATTAGTGCTCAACTCGGCACTTTCTGCTCCTTTTCTTCTTTCTGTGCTCTTCTTGGCACTCTTTTGTTATTTCTTCTGTTATCTTTTTCTTTTGACTCAGCACTTTCTGCTCCTTTTCTTCTTTTCTGTGCTCTTCTTGGCACTCTTTTGTTATTTCTTCTATTATCTTTTTCTTTTGTCTTCTTTTCTTTCTTGCTTGTGCTTGTTAGTGCTCAACTCGGCACTTTTTCTTTTTTTTTTTTTTTTCGTCAGCACTTTACCGTCTTTATTTTCTCTTATGTGTCTTTATTTTCCTTTCTTTCCTTTTATTTATTGCCTTTTTCTCTTATTTGCTGATCTTGTCTTTGCTTGTGCTTTATTAGTGCTCAACTCGGCACTTTCTGCTCTTTTTCAACTGTGTCTGCCCTTTTATCTTGACATTCTTATATCAATTTGTTTTTCCTTTTTCCTCTTGCAGATCCTTTATTTTCTCTTGTTTGTTTCCTCTCTCTTTTTATTTTCTTTCCTTTGTTTAGCCTTTATTTCCGATTCCTTGTCTTTGCCTGTGCTTTGTTTGTCCTTTTTCTTGCAATCAGCACCTTTTTCTACTTTTTCCGACCTTTTCCTGACTTTAAAATGGCCGCCCAACTTTCCTGCTCGCTGATTGGCCCTCGCGCCTGACTCCAAAATGGCCGCTGAGACTCTCGCGAGACTTCTTAGCCAATCGGGGCGCTGCCTGACTTCAAAATGGATTTACAAAAGGGGGTGGTGATGAACAGAGTGTCTGAATTGAGCAGACCACTCTTACCCAGTCCAAAGATCAGGGCTTGATCCATCACCGTTATTTATCTCACTGCCCCATCCCAGCTCAGAACATGGCTATATGCAAATCAGTCTGTCCCTGGCCCAGTGCATCATGGGAACAGGGCAGACTAAACTACCAAGCCAATTCTTTACCAGAAAGGAGACAAGCTACCGGGGACCGGTTTCTGGCATTTCAGCCTCTTCGGCCCGGCTTGCTTGAATCCTGATGGAGCAGTGAGAAAGGGACTCATGTCTGAGTATACCCTGCCACACCTATAGTGGCCAAAATCGATTTACAAAAGGGGGTGGTGATGAACAGAGTGTCTGAATTGAGCAGACCACTCTTACCCAGTCCAAAGATCAGGGCTTGATCCATCACCGTTATTTATCTCACTGCCCCATCCCAGCTCAGAACATGGCTATATGCAAATCAGTCTGTCCCTGGCCCAGTGCATCATGGGAACAGGGCAGACTAAACTACCAAGCCAATTCTTTACCAGAAAGGAGACAAGCTACCGGGGACCGGTTTCTGGCATTTCAGCCTCTTCGGCCCGGCTTGCTTGAATCCTGATGGAGCAGTGAGAAAGGGACTCATGTCTGAGTATACCCTGCCACACCTATAGTGGCCAAAATCGATTTACAAAAGGGGGTGGTGATGAACAGAGTGTCTGAATTGAGCAGACCACTCTTACCCAGTCCAAAGATCAGGGCTTGATCCATCACCGTTATTTATCTCACTGCCCCATCCCAGCTCAGAACATGGCTATATGCAAATCAGTCTGTCCCTGGCCCAGTGCATCATGGGAACAGGGTAGACTAAACTACCAAGCCAATTCTTTACCAGAAAGGAGACAAGCTACCGGGGACCGGTTTCTGGCATTTCAGCCTCTTCGGCCCGGCTTGCTTGAATCCTGATGGAGCAGTGAGAAAGGGACTCATGTCTGAGTATACCCTGCCACACCTATAGTGGCCAAAATCGATTTACAAAAGGGGGTGGTGATGAACAGAGTGTCTGAATTGAGCAGACCACTCTTACCCAGTCCAAAGATCAGGGCTTGATCCATCACCGTTATTTATCTCACTGCCCGATCCCAGCTCAGAACATGGCTATATGCAAATCAGTCTGTCCCTGGCCCAGTGCATCATGGGAACAGGGCAGACTAAACTACCAAGCCAATTCTTTACCAGAAAGGAGACAAGCTACCGGGGACCGGTTTCTGGCATTTCAGCCTCTTCGGCCCGGCTTGCTTGAATCCTGATGGAGCAGTGAGAAAGGGACTCATGTCTGAGTATACCCTGCCACACCTATAGTGGCCAAAATCGATTTACAAAAGGGGGTGGTGATGAACAGAGTGTCTGAATTGAGCAGACCACTCTTACCCAGTCCAAAGATCAGGGCTTGATCCATCACCGTTATTTATCTCACTGCCCCATCCCAGCTCAGAACATGGCTATATGCAAATCAGTCTGTCCCTGGCCCAGTGCATCATGGGAACAGGGCAGACTAAACTACCAAGCCAATTCTTTACCAGAAAGGAGACAAGCTACCGGGGACCGGTTTCTGGCATTTCAGCCTCTTCGGCCCGGCTTGCTTGAATCCTGATGGAGCAGTGAGAAAGGGACTCATGTCTGAGTATACCCTGCCACACCTATAGTGGCCAAAATCGATTTACAAAAGGGGGTGGTGATGAACAGAGTGTCTGAATTGAGCAGACCACTCTTACCCAGTCCAAAGATCAGGGCTTGATCCATCACCGTTATTTATCTCACTGCCCCATCCCAGCTCAGAACATGGCTATATGCAAATCAGTCTGTCCCTGGCCCAGTGCATCATGGGAACAGGGCAGACTAAACTACCAAGCCAATTCTTTACCAGAAAGGAGACAAGCTACCGGGGACCGGTTTCTGGCATTTATACTCAGATGTGAGTCCCTTGCTCATTGCACCATCAGGATTCAAGCAAGCCGGGCCGACGACGGCTGAAATGCCAGATACCGGTCCCCGGAAGCTTGTTTCCTTCCCAGTGTAAGAATTGGCTTGGTAGTTTGGTTTGCCCTGTTCCCATCATGCACTGGGACAGGAACAGACTAATTTGCATACAGCCAGGTTCTGAAACTGGGATGGTGCAGTGAGCTAAAAAACGGTGTTGGATCTAGCCCTGATCTCTTGACTGGGTGAGAGTATTCTGTTTAATTCAGAGACTCTGTCCCTCACCACCCCTTGTTGTAAATATTTTTGTCCACCCTAAGCGTGGAAGGGTATACTCAGATGTGAGTCCCTTGCTCATTGCACCATCAGGATTCAAGCAAGCCGGGCCGAAGACGGCTGAAATGCCAGAAACCGGTCCCCGGTAGCTTGTTTCCTTCCCAGTGTAAGAATTGGCTTTTGTAGTTTGGTTTGCCCTGTTCCCATCATGCACTGGGACAGGAACAGACTAATTTGCATACAGCCAGGTTCTGAAACTGGGATGGTGCAGTGAGCTAAAAAACGGTGTTGGATCTAGCCCTGATCTCTTGACTGGGTGAGAGTATTCTGTTTAATTCAGAGACTCTGTCCCTCACCACCCCTTGTTGTAAATATTTTTGTCCACCCTAAGCGTGGAAGGGTATACTCAGATGTGAGTCCCTTGCTCATTGCACCATCAGGATTCAAGCAAGCCGGGCCGAAGACGGCTGAAATGCCAGAAACCGGTCCCCGGTAGCTTGTTTCCTTCCCAGTGTAAGAATTGGCTTTTGTAGTTTGGTTTGCCCTGTTCCCATCATGCACTGGGACAGGAACAGACTAATTTGCATACAGCCAGGTTCTGAAACTGGGATGGTGCAGTGAGCTAAAAAACGGTGTTGGATCTAGCCCTGATCTCTTGACTGGGTGAGAGTATTCTGTTTAATTCAGAGACTCTGTCCCTCACCACCCCTTGTTGACTTCAAAATGGCCGCCCAACTTTTCTGCTCGCTGATTGGCCGTCGCGCCTGACCCCAAAATGGCCGCCAAGACTCTCTCGAGAGCTGGCGCCAATTTCTTAAAACTTTGCGCTTTTCGAACGGCGCTTACCAGCACAACAATCTTCCTCTCGCAGCGGTCGGGGTGGGCTCTTGAGTCGCTGCGCTTCTTTTCCTTTTGTGGGCACTTGCTGCAATCTTTCTCCTGGGCACGACGCAATCTAGGGTGGGCTCCTGGTTTGAAATCACGAATCTTTATCCAAAGGGCACAGCGTCGAGTTTATCCCACTCTTCATCGCCAGTTGTCGTGTCCTGTAACCCAGGAACTCACACAGGACACGATGTTGATTTCTGGAAGTATTCTTTTATTTATTGGCTTACATCATGCATGTATCATGACCTCCTTCCTCGAGGTCCAGCTCCAGAAATGTTTTCTCTCCCCACCCCGTGACCGGATGTGGTGTCCGGTGTCCCCTCGCCCCTGCGCTGTCCCAGGGTCCTAGTGCCCATGTCCTGGACAGGACACAATATGAGCCTATAAGTCTAACGGGTGAGCGCACAGACGCATGGTAAGGTGTGTCTCACTCACACCATAAGTGCCATTGGGCAGCCAACAACTTCGAACACCTCGTTTCCCCCGACATGGAAATTCTTCCAAAATGCTAATACAAATTGTCTACCAATTGCTCATAAAGGCGGTATCATCTCTCGGCGGTATCATCTCTCACCTGTGTTCTAAAATATGGGCATGTGATTCATAAAGCAGCTTTGGACATTCAGCAATGTCGTATCTAAGTTAAGTCATACATAACAAGTAACATACAGCAAATGAAAACATGTAAGCAACAAAACTATATAAAAAGAGAGGAAAAGGGATTGTAATGCAAAGTGTTCCCCCAATAATGTTAGGGTCAAAACACATCCCACTTTAATCAATGCACAGTGCAAACGCTATGCTTCAGCACATTGCTGAGCCCATTAATGCACCTAAAAACAAACCTCCCAATCCAGTATAGTAGAACAGCACATGGCTGTGTATCATACAGGTAACACGCACGCTATGAGTGCTTCTTAACCATACCAGCGAGCACGAGAAAAATCACCAGAGAGAGGGAAACAGCGTGACATTTACCTAAAGGATAATTTATGCAAACTGCATCTGGAAGCAGAGCGACCACTTACCTGCATTCAACAGAGTATGTCACATAACCCAATACGGTTGTATAGCCTTCGTGATTTCTGTACATGTTATGTTCCAATAACCATTACTTACATTATCTTAACAAATTAAGGGGCATATTATCAAGACAGGAGATAAAATTATCATCGCTTTATCAGCAGAAAACTGCTGATAAAGCGGCGATGATGGGCTTGATAATATGCTCTATGGAATTCCAATTGAAGCCCATGTTAGATGTGAAGACATCTAACATGGGCTTCGATTGGAATATTTCATCCCCTCCCAAATATCAATTAATTGGTACTGTTAAGTGGGGAAGTTCTTTTCCAAACTTGATTTATGCAGTGGCTATCAGCAAATCAAATTACATGCAGAGTCTAAAGATCTCATTACAACAGAAGGGGTGTTCCAGTTCACCAGAATGCTTTTTGGCCTCGTTTTAGCTGCCAGTATATTTCAAAGGATGATAGGACAAATTATGAAAGGGATGGAAGGAGTCATCTATTTCCAAGATGATATATTGTTTTTTGGGGACACGGTGGCTGATCACAACATGATATTGAAAAGAGTGTTGGATAGAATAGTTGAAGATGGATTGACCCTAAAAAACCAAAAATGAACATTTTGTGTAGAAGAAGTTGAATATTTGAGATATACTCTTTCGGCTTCGGGTGTAAGCCCAAAAAATATCTGTAATCGATAAAGATAATGGTGAGGTCCTTTCTTGAACTCATAGAATATTATGGGACATTTGTGAAGAATTTTTCTGAAAAGACGGAGCATATTAAAAATATGTTAAGGAAATTATGCAAATATGTGTGGGGGGGGAGGACCAACAATCAGCATTTGTGACCATAAAACAGGAAATATGTGATGCTAGAGTGTTAACCGATTTTGATGCAAGATTGTTATCCATACTTACAATAGATGCTAGCACTGTGGGCATGTGTGCTGTTTTATCACAGATACATGACAATTGCCTCTCGATATTTTACATGCATGAAGTGGAATTATTTGGTGAAAGAAAGGGAGGGATTGGCTGCTGTATGGGCAGCTGAATACTTTAGGACATATCTGTGCACCTTTTCAGTGGTCATACATACTGATCACAAACCACTGCTTAAATTCTGTCTCCTTGTGGTGCTGGCAAAGGGTCGGCGAGATTAGCTCAGCTAGCAGCTCGTCTGCAAGCATATCAATACAAAATAGAGTATATCCCAAGATGGATAAATGCTCAGGCTGATGGTTTATCGTGCCTACCATTACCGTGGCAAAATGTTGATAAAAGCAGGGTGGAAGAATGTGACAGTAAAGGAGTATTTGCAAATGTTTCTGATATAGAAGATTGGTGTCAGCGTGCAATTGGGAGTGAACGGTCGCTCAAAAGCATGGATAAAGACATCGTGTTAAGACAGGTAGTTGAGATGATTGTGAAAGGATGCAGCATAAGAATGCAATACAGTTACCGGTAAGACCATATTTGAAAATAATAAATGAGCTTTCAGTGTGTAATGGTAAGCTGGTGTCAAGGGGTTATACGTTAATTCCCCCACAGGATCTAAGATTAGCCTTGTTTAAATTAGCACTTGAAGGACATTTGGGACAAACATTGACAAAGAAACGCCTGCTGGGGAATTTTTGGTGGCCAGTTATGGACCAGGATATGTATGAGTGGATGGAGCAGTGTGAGGTGTGTACAGATGGTGAAAAAAGGTTGAAAGTGGTGAAAGTGGGAGGATATGCAGTGAAGGGGACGATAACAGAGCTGGGGTTGTCTTAGCATACTGTATGAGTAGATTTTATTGGACGCATAGGTGGTTTAGCAAGTGAATTAAGGTTTGCGCTATTAAAAGTTGATGTTTTTTCCAAATGTATCGTGGTGAAGTTTATGAGAGAGATTACTGCAAAATGTATCGTTAGAGTATTGAATGATGTGTTTAGAGAGGAAGGTTACCCAATCAAGTTGGTTACAGACAATGGCTCTCAACTTATGTCTGAGGTAATGAAGAGATATTTAAACCAGTGTGGGGTGGTGCATTCTCATACCTCGCTATACAATCTACAAGGCAATGGTATTGTGGAAAGGGCCAACTGTAAGGTATAAATTGTGATTCAAATGGCTAGTGAGAAGAGGTGCAATGTTAAGAGTATGGTGAATGATTTGGTGTGGGCATATCGCATGTGATCAAGGAAATTCCTTTTTGTATCATGAAGGGAAGAAAGGCCAACACCAAGTTGTCTCTGGCATGGATGGGGATGTGAGTAGAAGTAATCAAGAGTGATGGTGTCAGAGGTTAGCCTGTTGTGGTGGGGGATGAAAGAATAAATGTGGGTGATTTGGTGAAGGTAAATTCTGGTCGCATTTAAGGGGTCTCTCACAAAACACCTTGGGCATTTCAAGGTGAGAGAAGTGCATGAGTGGTTTGTGGTGTTAGAGAATGGTGAACGAAGGGACAAAAGAAGGGTGGCAGTGTTTGAGAGAGGTGGTAACACCATGTTGAAAGAGGTGGTATAGGGGTGCAGCGGATTTTTGTTGATGGGTGGGAGTGGTAATGCGGTGGAGAGTGTTCATGTGGAAGGGGTAGAGACGGTGTTGTGGTAGAGAGTTCCCCTGACATCTTTGGGGAGGATAATGTTGAGAATACTTCACGAGTACTTGGACCGAGTAGCTCACCAAGATTAAGAGTACCTCCAAAGTATTTGAATGAATACATCTGTGTTACTTGAACATTTTTTTGGTTTCTTTAATGTGCAAGATGTGGCTTAATTCAGTGTTACTTTATTTCAGTAAAGTGGGAGCATATGTTGTGTATATAGTTTAATGTGTTATGCACCTTTGAGTTAGGAATACTGGTGTGTGTATATTACACCTCCCTGAGAGTTTCTAGGAAGCATTGTTCTCTCCTCAGGCAGTTCTACACTGGCTGGAGAGGTATTACCAATGGCAGTCTCTTTGGCAATATTAAAGACTCGTTTCATACTACATGTAGTCTCTGTGGAGTGATTTCAACAAGGAACAATAGGTATCCGCCCAATATGTTGAATTCACATAAGCCAATTGTCATCCCTACAACCAAACAAAAGAAATGTTGGAGGAGGTGTAGAGGCCAAGGATGCACTACCTCATATATGAAGGACATACATGTACCAAGTGTAGCAAGCCACCATGTGACAGCACTTAACATTAAGGCACCAGTTAGTTGCACATTGCGTGGGTGAGATCCCCGGTCAGAGCCAGGCTTCCCAGGGCTTCAAGAGAATAAGAGTTATAATATATGTGAATATAACATCACGATAATGGAACAGCCAATTGGAAGCAGTTAGGACCCAAGGTACAACATCTGCAGATCAATTAGATAATATCTGCTGTTTGCAGGGTCACCTCAGGTGGGGGCAATGAGTTTGCCCTAAGGGGCCAAGTAGTGAAGGAGCCTTCATCAATGTCGAATTTTGCTGAGTCAATGTAGAAGTCTGGGCTCTGTTCACTCTAAGGAATGTCAGATGCCATCTACAATGCCCAGCGCCTCTCCAAAGTTACTTGCTCCAGATTGGTAGCAGCACCAGGTTGAGAAGGACAGCTCATAAGCCACCAGCACCCATGCCGGCTAGCACCGGTGCCCACACCAGTACTCTTTGTTTGCAATCCATGGTCTCACCACAGCACATGGTGAGGGGTATGAGGTCGTCCAGGCCCATGCCTCTGCAACCAAGCCGAAGAAGTGCGTGGCCCCTTCAGCAACCACGTAGAGGTGGGATGGAATCAAGAGTGAATAACAAAATGTCTGACTTGTGAAGTTGGCTTGAAGTGACATTTAACCACTATGCAAGAATTTGCCACCATGGTATAGTCAGCGGTGATTATAACCTAGGCATTATTCACCTTGATGTCCTGGAGCTTGCGTGCCTCACTCAAGATTTCTACACAATCCCAGTAGTTAAGTGGGTGGAATAAAAACTGCCTGGTATTTACATCTGGAGGAGGCTTGCGGGCTGGCACACGATGTGCATGCTTATCAGTGAAAAAGGGAGATAGCACAGCCCCTGGAAGCCATTTGTGGATCCATCTTTCAAAATATTGTGCCACATCTTGGCCTTCATTACCTTCTGAAAGGTCAACTATGCAAATAATATTCCTTCTGGAGCGGCTGTCTGCAACATCCACCCTGCACTCCAGGGTGTGTTCATAATCAACTAGAGCCTGCAGTAATGAGTCAGATGCATGAGTTACCGGTTGGAGTTAGGTCAATAACTGTGCACTTTGTTCACCAACTTGCGATGGTCGACGTGTAGCAGTGTGAGGTCTGCTGTTACTTTATCAATTCTGTTTTCAAGACATGTATGTTTGCTCGAGGGTTGCTCCAATTTTCTCCACTGGCTGTAACACCATGCCTAATCGGAGCCCAGGGCCAAAGATGAGTCCAGCAACTCATTGTGCCAAGTTCCTCCTGTGGCTTCTTCAGTGCTGGCTGTTGTTGCAGCGTCATAGGTTGGTACCTAGCATAGGCGTCCCATGGCCAATTCATGTGTGTCAAGCTCTGGGAGAGTCAAAGCTGGGTAGGTTGTTTTGAGGGTTCCTCATGCTCAGTCCAGTTGGATTATCTTGCATTTACTTGGTGTGCCTGCAACATAGGGTATGTGGTCCACTCGGGGTTGTGATTAGCACAAAGAGTGGGGCATGTAGCACGCCCACCAGAGGCAGAAGTGTTCATGTAGATACATCATCGGGAACGGCCATGTGTGCCATAGCGTGTGCCAGAGCAATGGGGCACAAGCAGTCCAGGCATATTGGAAGCAGTCTATTGAGGAGCCCGCTGCAGTATGAGCAGCCACTACTTCAGATAAACCCTTTAAGATATCATTGCAGTAGAAGCTGTGCATCCTACCTCTCCACAGCAGTACCTCTGGGAGGCACCGAGCTCATTCCATGTGGCAGCCAGTGAGCACTGTGACAGGTATATCTTCCGACATCAAGGTCTGCGGTGCTGTATTGTTGCAGGAGGCTGCCAGGCATCTACAGTGTAACAGGCGTACACTTGTCCTTCCAGGGCAGTACAGCTCAAGCTGCCCAGCACAATAGACAGGATATAACCAGCAGCAGCCCAGCTAGCGAAGGGCGAAATGATCACCAGCCGTCCATCCGAGAGGCCAATGATTAGGCTGTCATGCAACAGGATGGAGTTATCACTACATGGGCAGTCGAAGTAAATCTCAGTAGTGG
Organism: Lissotriton vulgaris; assembly: GCF_964263255.1. Taxonomy (NCBI): domain Eukaryota; kingdom Metazoa; phylum Chordata; class Amphibia; order Caudata; family Salamandridae; genus Lissotriton; species Lissotriton vulgaris. Next base: position 1,899,511,126 of record NC_141689.1, read on the forward strand.
ACATCAAGCATGTACAAAGTACAAACATGTTGGCATCACATTCCACGGCAATCAGATGTCTGTAGCTGCCCTCAGACACATGGAGTGGAGTGACATCTCATCATGGACCCCCAAGGCCAGCAACAGGCTTGGCAAGTAATGGAGGATGAAGGAGGGAGGACCCATCCAGCCCATGTGTCTATCAGAAAAACAACAAACGAAAGCAAGGAAATCTAATGGGAACATCTTCAGTGCAAGCCATGTACAGCAGCAGGTGTGGGCCAGGATAATGAAGGTGTTGTGGCTGGGCCAGGTATGTCCCCATCTGCAACCCAGTCCAGGCCCAGGCCAATGCCTGGGTCATGCAGCCGTCATGCAGGAAGACCGAGGGTCCAGCAGCACTGGATCCATGGCCAGGGGCAGAAGTGAGAGGTCCAGTCACAGCCACAGCCAAATCGGCGAGTCACTAAAGAAGAGAGGATCCAGGTCTGCTGCCAAATTCTGAGGGTCTTGTTCTTCTTCTGTTAGGATACAAGGAGAATATGCAGATTAGAGCTATCCAGAATCTCCTCTCCCGGACTCCAGCAGCTTCCCCTTGTTTCTATAGATTCCCTAGAGCAGGTAGAAGGAGCGAGACGAGTAAGGTCATTCACATCGTCTCTGCAGGCGTTCCTTATGGGTCACAGGTAAAGCTCGGGGAGCCGGACACCTGTGCCATGTGAGGAACTCTGAAGAACTGGACATTCTCCCCCTTTTTCCTTCAATTGTCAGCTGATCAATGGCAGCAGAAACTTGGATTGAACTTTGCTGGGTATTTGGAGAAAATATTGAGTTGTAAATATTGGGAGTCAGAAATATTGGAAGAAAAATATCTTGAAACAAGATTATTGTGGTGCAGAAACATCATTGTCAAAAATATTACCTTTTTCAGGTAAGTAAAATGGTTGCTTAAGAGTATTGTTGTTGCTAAAAAAATTTCAATAATATAGGGCCTTATTATGATAATGGGTGGAATGACTTCTCCCGTCAGCCAGACTCTCCTTGACCATGTCAGAACCTGTCTGACAGACTTGGTTGGTTTACAATCCGCCCGACCAATTACGATGTTTGAGGTCAGATTGTAAACCACATGATCTTCTCGAATCGGTTCCGACTGTCTCCTAGAGTATTCGTGTCAGTTGGAACCACATCTTACAGCTCTATGGACAGCATTTCCGATCAAGCAATTAAGATGCCAATTTCCAACAGCCTTTCTGAGTCGGCCTGTCCTACACAAAAAGGCAGGCGGAAAGTGACTTTGGGGGACCATGGCAGGCCCCTTTTAACCTGTGGCCTAAGGTTTGGACCTGAGGGGTTACCTGGGGGACCCCCCTGTAAAACCCTGCACTGTGTGGCAGGCACAATGGGGCACCTGCAACAGGGTGGAGGATTTCCCACACACACTCCATTTCCCCGTAGGAGCCTTTGTTGTGGGGCAGAACACCGGCTTCCATAGAAGTCAATTGGACTCCTACCTAAGAGTGTCGGTCGCATTGTAACGGGTGGGGGTACTGCCAACCTCGAGTTGGTCGTCCCAATTCCTAGATGGTGTCGGGCGGCATGTTTCCACCCAACATCCTAATGAGGGCAATAGTTGGAAAAAATATCTTTTTTTTTCAAAACTATTTTTATTTTGTCATATACCCATGAACACCAGGTGAAACCGAGAATGTGACATACACACAGATGTGCAAAATAATATCACGGATATCGACAAATATTTTTTTTCTAGATGCAACAATAACACATATAAAGCTGATTGCAATGTCCTGAGTCACATTACCCATCTTCATCTGCCCACTGCCCCCTCAGCTTTATAATTGTGGATATGACCTAAGAAAGCTTCCCCACAAGGCATTATTCTAAAGACTCTGCAGTCTGTGGAATCAAGGGAACTGGTTCCAGATATAGACCTCGGTAGTCTGCCCATTTTCTCCATACTTGGAATGTTTTTGAGGGCATCCTCTTGCTTTAAACATTGGTATTTCCAAGCCCATACAGAAATCCATGCCCTTCCTCCATACCTCCACCCGGGGAGAAGATGAAGCCCTCCATGCCCTTGCTATGTCACGCTTCACCATTGTAAGTCCCAGGAACAATAGATGGCATTTATATCTATTGCCTCCTATACCATCTGTAATATGCAGGAGGGCTAATTTTGGTGAGGCAGGCACAGCCCACCCCAGGACCTCCAAAAGGGAACTCAAGACCCCCCGCCAGAACTTCTGAAGCGCCACAAAATTTCAGACTGTGTGGAACCAAGTGCCCTCTTCGGTATTACATCTCAGGCATACAGGAGAGTCCACCAGACCATCCCTCCAGAGTCTATGCCTAGCAAAGTAGACCTGGTGGAAGTACTTAAATTGTATAAGTTTAAACCGTGATGATATGGCCGTCCCACACAGGGATTCTGATGCCTCAGTCCAATCCTTTTCATCCAACTATCCCAGGTCACCTCGCCAGACCTCCTGAAGTGTCGCCAATGTGGGTGTCTGTTAGTAACTAATGTGTCATATATTTTGGTAATCTTATGATCACCCAGATCTTCAATAAAACTCTGGTCGGGCATCTAGGTGTAGAATTGATGGTGTAAGGGCATATCTGAACTGGAGATTTTGTAGGATTGTGTATCGGGCATATCAAATTCTCTCTGAAGCTCCTGGATTGATTTTAAAATCGTCTCCAACATAACCACCCCAAACATAGAAATCCCTATGTTCTTCCATCCACTAAATCCTGTCAACGTCGAGAGCTGAGGCAGGAGACCATTATGCCAATGGGGGTTTCCCCGGCCAATCGCCCCAACCATTCCAGGTGGCGCAGAACCTGTCTCGATAGGGTGAAGACATTCCTTCTAACCGGCAGAAGGGTTTGCAGCACTGCCACAGTGTATAGAATAGTTTGTAATGTTGTCTTGCCCATTAGCCAGTGCTCCAACATGTACGCCGGGTCTTGCCTATCCCCATACCACCACTCGTTTAACACCAAAAGATGGAATGCTGCATAATATGCCTGGATATCTGGAGTAGCCATTCTCGCACAGTACACAGACTGAAAACAGGTTTTCAGGGCAACCGGGACTGAGCTCCAACCCCAAAAGAACTGGCCCAGCAATGCACTCATCTGCCTGAACCACCTGGCCCGGACTGGAAATTAATTATTCTGTGGCTGATAAAGTAGGTGTGGGAGGGAGACCGTTTTATAAAATTGCAGAGCAGCCGAATAGGGACAAGGGAAGGTGAGACCAAGTCCCAAGCTGTGCTTTAGTCTGCGTCATAAGTGGGGCCAAATGTCTTTCATATACGCCCAATTGGGAGGAGCCAGGCACACCCCAAGGTATCTGAACACCTCTATGATCACTGTTACCTCTCCAGACCAGGCACCCAGGTCCGTCCCCCCTTCTAAAGACCACTGGAATGATTTACGTGAATTCATACAGAGGCCCGAAGTCTTTCTGAAAATTAGCTTGATGTGAAGCATCTTAGGCCCTGACCAGTTAAAATCGGTGAGAAAAAGCAATACATCATCTGCATATAGTGCTATGTGGTCCGAGAGCCCCTGGGCCATTAAAAATCCTGAAGTTGAACATCCATTCTGACCCAAGCTGCAAGCGGATCCATAGCAAGTGCGAACATTTATGGGGAGAGGGGGCATCCCTGGTTAGTCCCTCATCCAATAGAGTTTCTGGGAGGTGGAGTCCACCACATGCACCGACGCTGTAATATCCGTATACAAGAGTTGTATATAGGATAGAAGCTGAGGGCCAAAGTTTAATCTACTGAGCAGTGCGAAAATGTGAGTTCAACTATGCGAATCAAAAGGTTTGTCAATGTATGCTAACAGCAGGGCCGCTGGGCACTCCAGCTGCTCCGCTGCCACAATAGTTTTGTGGATATTATGTCGCAAAGCGCAGCCGGGCATAAAGCCCACCTGGTCTGGTTGCACGAGACCGGTGATGAGGGGTAGCAAACGGTTTGCAATGACCTTAGCCATCAGCTTAGCCTACACATTCAATAATGAAATGGGGCGCTATGCTGAGTGCTGTTCGGGAGGTCTGCCTAGTTTCAGAAAGATGACCTCTCCTGTGTGTCTCCAGTTCTGTGGAAGACATGATGGTTGGATCACTTTCAGGTAGTGGGGAAGGAGCTGAACCCGGAACGCCTTAAAAAATTAATTAGGGAAGCCGTTGGTCCCAAATGCTTTACCAGAGTGTATCTCCTTCAGTGCGGACGTAAGTTTGTCAACTGATAATGCAGCATCTTGTTCATCCCACACCTCATCCAAGAGCATCCTGGGGGGCAGGTAATCGAAAAAACAATGAATTGTGGCCATTTGTAGAATTTCTTAAGGAACATGGGGCTCTGCATATTAGTTGGCAAAACTCACAGCAATTTGAGCTTGATTAGATAGTACTCTGCTGTCGGGACCCTGAATTTCGGGAATAGAGCTTGGCTGCAATGCCTGCAGGCAGAGCGATGTAATAGTGCACTAGACTTGTCCCCCACTGATATATCCGGCTACGGGTATTGAGCCATGCCTATCTGGCCTCTTCAATAATTCAGCAGAGTACAGCTGTTGTATGAGGAGGAGTTGTCGGCATGCAATGTTTCCCTCTGCCCCCAGGCTCTCTTGATCAAGTTCATAATAATAATAATATAATCATCCACATTTGTAAAGCACGAACCATCACCCGTTAGGGTCTCTAGGCACTGGGGGCCATCAGGAAGATTAAGCAAGCTATTGTCCAGAGTCACATGGTGCTGGGTTAATCTGCCGCCGGCCCCGGGGATTGAACCATGATCCCCCAGGTTCGGGAGTCAGTCACCCTGGCCGCGGCGCCACACCTCTCTTCAGTGAGCCGAGCCTCAAATTTGGTTAATTTCCCCCGTTTCTTGCGGCACTGTGCTGCACAGAAGGATATATCAGATCTGCCTATAGTAGGCTTCATGGTCCCCCATAGTACTTCTAAGGACTCCACACACCCCGTGTTGTAACCAAAATAGTTTATGATTACTTGGTGTATGTGTACCTTGTATTTGCGGTCTTGCAGGTGCCACATCGAAAGTCGCCATTGACACATCGGACATCGCAGGCCTAGTGATAGCTCAAGTTTCACTGGGGACGGATCTGAGAGTCCTCAGGGCAAAATTTCCGCCCCCTCAGTCTGTGGTTGTACCCCGATGGTATAAATATATAATCTAAGTGGGCAAAGGAATCATGTGTATTGGAGTAGTATGTAAACTCTTGGGCAAGGGGATGTATTCTCCTCCATGTATCTATCCAATTTAACCAGTCTGTCATATGCTGCTACCTGGACTCACGCTGGGGCACCAAACTCCAACCACCATGCCATCTATTGCAAGTGGTGCACATCACGTCATTACAGTCACCTCCAACTACCATCAGACCATATAGGACCTCAGCCTAGGTGCTCATCAAACATTCGACAAAGGTCCAGGTCAGTTGGAGCATAGACACTACCCAGGGTAACTGCGTCTCCATATAGTGTACCTGTTACTATTGCATAGCGAGAACACAAAAAGGGGGTGTTAATTATCATAGGGTCTTATATGGCGCTTGCCTAGTGTTGTGGATGTAGCAAAAGGAAGGTTATCGATCCGGTGCAACAGGTGAGGAAAAACCCCTAAGCCCTCAATTCTGGACACAGGTCTGTTTATATATAACAACAAGTCCTGTGCACACGCATATGAGTAAATACAACATTAAAGGTAATTGTTGATTAAGAATGATGACAAAGTGTTCTTTCTTGAAGTGTAGATTTAATGGTGTGTTACTTCACAGGCCAGCCAACAAGTGTTTTGTCATCGGGTGTATAACCCTTCTTCAGGGCTGGAGTAAACATGGAAAATGGCTTGTGTCACAATGTATTACATATAATCTTACATGCTTGTGTCCTACAAAGATGGGACACATTAAGTACACTAGTAATTCTTATTTATCAACCAATGGAGGGAAACACCAAAAGGCTAAGATGTGAATTTGAGAGAAAAATCGTCATGAAGACATCATTTTTTAAGACCATGCATAGTGAAAACACTGTGTTCGAACACTCAAGTTCATTTTCCATATTATTTTGTGGTAACAGTGTGGTGTACTGGTAAATAAAGTACAAAATCTGATGCCTGTTCCGTTAAAACATAAGTGCAGGATCTAGTGAAAGTAAGGGTGAAGTTCATTGGTGAGAGTAAACCTCTACAATGTGAGTTAACGAATACACAGATGGGGTGGTATTGGGTGCCCGTATTGACATTATTTCACCCAGTGCCAGGGCTAGTAGGAACAAACTAATTCTGCTTCTCTACTATTTGTAATATCATACAGCAAGCCTACCTCAAGTAGAGTATAGCAAGTCTTTGCACATGGAACAAACAAAAGGGCACTCGGGTAAGTAAGTGCCCATCTTGTAAGCATAACATAACACAGTAAGTGTTTCATACCATACTACGTACTGCAGCTGATATGTGTAGCTCACCTTTCAGCTGGTGATTATTCCGACCCAGCGGGTCCTAACAATCAATCTGATGTGTGCGTTCTCTTCTTTTAGTACTTCAGTAAATCTGTATAATAATAACTCCCATGAGTATGCTGTAATCAAATCCCACAATTCTTCAAAGACCAAACCAAGAGTCAGTATCAGTTTATCAGTCAAAACGGAAACCACCCTCTCTTCTTACCTATTAAGGAAGGTAATAATATTCAACTTCTGTTGCCGAATCTGGCTGTGTGTGCCACATTTATGGGTCCCAGGGGGGCTTGGCACGAGCCGGTGTTCCCCTGGGTATTTCGCGCAATGGGATTATCCTCATGCGACCTGATTGGGTGTTTGGGCGGGTAGGAGGGGTGTTGTCCAGGTGCGGGGAGGGAGGGCGACGTCACTCGATGTGGGTGAAGGAGCTGCGGCGTCGTGTTTTTGACGGTCAGCTGAGAGGAATTCCTGTCAGCGCTTAGTTATTTACTTTGAGTTGCTGTTTTCTTCGGCAGAATTTTGAATATTCGAGCCATGTCAGCAGAAGATATTGCCAGAGAAGCGATAAGAGCACTGGTGGCTGTTGGGCGTACCAATTTATTACGGCCAGGTGCTGTGGTGGAAACTTCTGTTGAAGTGAAGCGTCCTCGTCGCCTAGCAGCGGAAGGGGTGGGTCGAGCTGTTGCTGCTTGCAGGTCAATCAATCATTCAATCAAGGCATTTATAGAGCGCACTACTCACCCGTAGGGTCCCAAGGCGCTTGGGGTGTGAGGGGGGGGGTACCGCTACTGCTCGAACAGCCAGGTCTTGAGCTTCTTCCTGAAGGAGAGGTGGTCTTGGGACAGGCGAAGGTCGGTCGGGAGGGTGTTCCAGGTCTTGGCGGCCAGGTAGGAGAAGGACCTTCCTCCTGTTCTCGCTCTTCGGATGCGGGGGACGGCAGCGAGGGCGTGGTTGGTCGATCGGAGGTGACGTTTGGGAGCGTAGAAGTTGGGGCGGTTGTTGAGGTTGTTGAGGCCCCAGGTAGTACCACAGAGACTTTGTGTGTAGAGAAAGTGCCAGCTGCGCGTCCGAGAAGAGCGAGATCTTCGGCCAGGAGTAGCCAAGGGAAAAAAACCCCACCCCCGCGTTCTGCCTCTGCTCTGTGTGTTGTGAGGGGAAGTCGGCTTGTCTTTACATCTCAGGCCAGGAAGCGGGCAGGAAGGCGAGGAGGTGGAGCCAGTTTGGCGCTAGATACTAAAGTGCGTCATATCCAGTTAGGCGAAGAGGCTCATTTCAGTGAGAGCGGTTCTGGAGTTGACAAAACGTCACAGGCGCCAGATGTGTCTGTTTTGCAATTGAAACCGGCATTGTCAGGAGGAATAGCCCAAGCGTCATACGCTGTGCCTAAAGTGGGCAATAGAGTCGACATTGCTCCACAGATCTGCTTCGTTGGTCAGAAGAATAATTTAGTTGATTATTCCAGTGACAGCGAGGAGGAAGACTTTGGTCAATTGGAGGTGGTGGAGTGTGAAGGCGCCATGGGTGGAGAACTGGGTCGAATGAACCAAATATGCAGAGTGCGTTTTCAGACTGTCGGGAGGTTGTATTACTTCAGCCTAGAGGTCCCCCGCGGGCTTTGAATGACGCAGACTTTGGTTATGAGGAGTCCCATTCGTTTGGTGCTTCGTATGACTGTCAAGTGGTTGAGTGTGTTTTGTGGGATCAGCAAACTGGGGAAAATCCTGGTTGGGCGGGGGGTCGTAGTGGGAGTGGGGTTTTGCAGCAAAGATAGCGAAAGCTACGAGGTGTTTCCGGAATCTAGACCTCCGCCTCGCCACCCACGGGTGGATTTTGATTCTGGTTTTGGTCCACAGCAGGGGCAATGGGTTTGGGTGAACCATGCTGATATGCGCAAAAAAACAGTTTGCTGGTACTCCAGGGGAGCAGGTCAAAGGTAGGTATGGTGCAGTTCCTCGCTGGAGCGGCGGGAACTTTGTGGTGGGCTCTGGGCCCATGTCTGAGGTACAGAGTGCTTTTCCTGTCACGGCAAAGCAAAGTGAAGCTTTGGGGGCGGGGCGAGTTTCTCGAGGCGAATCTGGCACGGATTCTGTGCCATCGGCCAGGCGCTTTGCAGCGGATTTTAGGAGTCCTGCCTGGTTGTTGTAATAATGAAGGGGAGTTGGTACGTTTTAGGTTATGTATGGCGTGGCTTTTCTTTGGAGCGTTCCGTATCTCAGAACTACTGGGGTTAAAGAACCAAGTTGGGATTCAGACGTCGGATATTGACGTCCTTGGAGACAAAATGTTACAGATAAGGTTGAGACAGTCAAAGACAGACCAAACAGGGAGTGGGACCGTGGTGAGTTTGGGAAGGAGTGGGGTGGTGGGTTGTTGCCCGGTTGAGGAGTGGGAATCATTTCTACAGTCCGCAGCGTTTCGTTATGGAACCATATTTTGTCATAGGAAAGGGGATCAGTTGACTTATTTTTAATTTTTGGCAGTCCTGAGAAAAACTCTGGCATTGGTGGGGGAAAATCCAAAATGTTTTGGTACGCACTCCTTTAGAATAGGTGCGGCTACGGAAGCTGCTAAGTTGGGTTGGGGGAAGGAGGACTTGCAACGCATATGGCGATGGAAATCTAACTGTTGCTACAGATATGTGAGATTGTAATGTAATTGTCGCTGGGTTTATATAGTAATGGTGATTTTTGTATCACAGGTCGAGTTCTGGATTTCCCTCGCAAAAATAGGACTTGGATTGTTGGACATTCCATAGTTAAATGGGCAGCAACTTTTGCTGAACAGTAAATTTGTGGACGAGGGTTAGGTTTGTATAGCAAAGACCATGAGGTGTTATGGAAAGGTGTGGGGGGTAAGAAATGGAAGGATTTATTTCCTTTGCTCTCCAAATTAGCTGCGGATTGGGGACTACCAGACTTGTTGATAATACACCTGGGTGAAAACGATCTGGTGGACTTGTCTGGATTAACTCTCATTAAACAAATGAAGCTGGACTTAGTGGTAATTAAAGCCAATTGGGTGGGTACTCGGGTGGTTTGGACTGAATTTGTGTATAGACATCACTGTAGGGGTGCACGAGTACATGCGGCAGTCGAGAAAGCTCGCCGTAAGTTGAACAGGGCTCTTAAAATTTTCTGCACAGCTATTGGCATAACGGTGCTGGCTCATGACCATTTTTCCAGCGAAATTCTTCATTTATTTCGAAGTGATGGAGTACATCTGTCACAGATGGGGCAAGCATACTACCTCATGGAACTACGGGATGCATCGGCCAACTTGTGGTGTGTGGATTTATGGTGTTCACAGAAAGAGATATAATAAAAAATAAAAAATAAACTTTGAACAAAAGTTGAACAATGTAAGTGCATTGGAGTCAGTTGGGTGGTGTTGAGAGTTTGGGTGGGGCAGGAAAACTCAAAGGTTTTCCTGGGTGGCGTGTTTTTAAGGGATAGGATAATCTAGAGCGGATTCATCCTTTCTCTATGGGGAGGGGTTGGGAGGGTAGGTGGGGAAAGAAAAGGAAAGATGGAAATAATCTGGTTGATATGGAAAACAAGGTATGGATTGTTGGAAAAGAATAAAGCATTGGGGAATGGAAATGTATACAATTTGAAAAGGTTTTGGGGAAATCGCACAAGGAATTGTTGAATAAAGATAATGTTGCGGGGTCTGTCTTTGGCTGTCCAAGTAATAAAAGTGACCTTTTATGCTATTTAAGCAGAGTCGTGTGAGAGTCCTTATTTGCACGATGGGTCCCAGGGGGACTTGGCACGAGCCGGTGTTCCCCTGGGGTATTTCGCGCAATGGGATTATCCTCATGCGACCTGATTGGGTGTTTGGGCAGGTGGGAGGGGCTGTCCAGGCGCGGGGAGGGAGAGGGAGGGCGACGTCACTCGATGCGGGTGAAGGAGTGGTGGTGTCGTGTTTTTGACCCACCCACCCTCCCTCACTTTGAAAGAAGTTGGGGAAGGTGTTTTTTGTTCTATGTTTTGGCTGTAATTTGTCCTGTCTACTGACACATCAGAGAAAAATATGTCACTTTAGGGCACTAAGGACAGGCTCCTTTGTTATGTGTTGTTGGCGTGTTTTTAAGGGATAGAATAATCTAGAGCGGATTCATCCTTTCTCTATGGGGAGGGGTTGGGAGGGTAGGTGGGGAAAGAAAAGGAAAGATGGAAATAATCTGTTTGATACGGAAAACAAGTTATGGATTGTTGGAAAAGAATAAAGCATTCGGGAATGGAAATGTATACAATTGGAAAAGGTTTTGGGGAAATCGTACAAGGTATTGTTGAATAAAGATAATGTTGCGGGGTCTGTCTTTGGCTGTCCTAGTAATAAAAGTGACCTTTTATACTATTTAAGCAGAGTCGTGTGAGAGTCCTTAGTTGCGCGATATCCTTCAAAGTTATATGCCAGCACGCCTCAATAGGCAAAATAAAAGTAACGTGGCACTGTCCACCGTAGGAAAAGATGTTATTAAGACCATAGCAGAATATTGTTAAATGCATGTTTTTGAAACCCTCACACAATCTCTGAAAGTGAAAATCAGTATTTTCAAAACCAAACCAGCAACTAAGTTTCTTACCTCTGGCGAGTACGCCCTGTAACACCTGACTCTGGCACCGTGTCGTGAATAGTTTCTACCTGACGCATATGTCTGATTCTGGTTTCAGCTTTTTGAGATTCAGGTGTGTGTAACCCCTGTGTTTGAATCTTGCTTTCATGGCTAAGACAGAACAATGTCATACATTCACCCCAGTACAGAGATCTGGGCCTAAATCCTTCACTTTTTGGCTCACTGTGTCATTCCAGTTTGGACCCAGCCATATGCAAATCAGGCTTGAGCCTGCATCCAATGGGAACAGTCCAACCCGAATCGCCAGGCAAGGCCAGGTCCTCCCTGCACTGGAAACAAGCATCCTAGGAACAGTTTCGAGTTTTCAGCCCTCATCAGCCCGAATAGCTTGATACCAATAGCATGGAGAGCACAGGACCCACGTCTGGGCATACACGTTCCACTCAATGGATTTAACCCTGATCTTTTGACTGGGGGAGAATGTTTGCATTATCAGCATTCCGTTCATCATTTATTTGCTGTAACACTTTTCGCCCTAAGTAGGATGGGTATGCCTAGACGTGAGTCCCTTGCTCAATGTGTCACTGGATTCAACTTAGCCTGGTTGAAGAAGGGTGACATACCCTGAAACCGGTCCCAGAATGTTCGTTTCCGGTCCAGGGAGGACCTGGCCTGGCAGTTCGGTCTGGATTGTTCCCAGGAGGCACAGGGTCAAGACGAATTTGTATATGGCTGGGTCCAAACTGGGGTGGCATAGTGAGCAAAAGAACGATGGATTTAACCTTGATCTCTTGACTTGGGGTGATTGTAGGATTTATTCAGCATTCCATCCATCATTTGTTTGCGTAGCACTTTTCACCCTAAGTTGGATGGATATGCCCAGATGTGGTGTTAGGGTTTTGAGGCATACAGCGAGAAATAGACATTGACATGTGGTTAGGCGAGTTCCCCATGTCAATTTGTGGCCACTCCCTTGACGTCTGCCAAGAATAGGGTCCTTTATGGACGATCCCTAGCAGATGTAAAGAGACGCTCTACCCGTAAGCCGACGCTTGGCTTACTTCCGTGAATACGCCCCCTTCCTTGTTCCTGATACGAGCTATCTGCCATTCCCCTAGCGTCTCGCTCATTTCCCTGTTCCAGTCCTGCATTTCTCATTCCCCTATCCCTCTTCTGTTTAAGGGTTGTTTTTGAGTTGCTCTTGGTTCGGAGACCTTCCTCCGTGGAACAACCGATCCCCTGCCTTTCCAGTACCGCGGATCTTCCCGCACATTGTTGTTCACGTCTTGGTTCTGGCTTGTGAGAGAAGCCGGTTCACCTTCACCATTACTCCTGGCTCTTGGACGGAAACCTCGGGCCTTTCGGTTCGCCCTGCAGAGGTTCCTTCATCCCGTTTGAGAGAGTGTTGCTCCGCCTGGTGCTTGGACCTGGGCCAGGCTTCGCCTCTCTTGAGTGAGTACATGCTCCGCTCTTCTTATCCCTGAAGAGCCGGCCATTCCTCCTCAAGTCCCCTTGCTCCCCCCCTTTATTTTTAATATGTTCCTTTGGTCTGAATGTCTTGTGAATGTGATACTGCGTAGCCCATTCAATGGTATAAGGACTCCTTCTTACCGGAGCCCGTTGTATTACCTGTAACCTGCTTCAAGGACATTCTTGGACGTGACTGGGGTAAGTGAACTGCGATTCTAATCACATGTCAATGTACCTGTAGGTGAATGTTAGTACAGTGTATTGGTACCCTCATATTATCTTCCCTACAGCCTCCTCGCGACCAGACAGACCTGCTTCCTTCCTGTGATTCCGCCCCATGTATGGGGAGAGTGGGGGACACTCCTTGGAATTTTCCCCCATACTTTTAGAGAACAGCCTTCAGGAGTGTATACTACCCAGCATTCCTGTGGTTGTTTTTTGGAGGTTAAGGGGATTTCTCTTCACTCCTGTGGACTCTTGGCTCCTAGCTCTTGACTCCCGACACGTGGGTCCCTTGCTCACTGTGCCAATGGATTCAAGCTAGCCTGGCTGAAGAAGGGTGACATACCCTGAAAAGGGTCCCAGGATGCTTGTTTACGGTCCAGGGAGGACCTGGCTTTGCAGTTCGGTCTGGACTGTTCCCAGGAGGCACTGGTTCAAGACTGATTTGCATATGGCTGGGTCCAAACTGGGGTGTCCTAGTGGGCAAATGAACGATTGATTTAACCCAGATATTTTGACTGGGGAGAATGTTTGCTTGTCAGCATTCCGTCCATCATTTGTTTGCTGTAACACTTCATGGCTAAGAGGCAGCTTTCAAATTCCTGATTACTGCTGCAATTCCTTCTGGCTCTAGTAAACTCACCAAAGGGAATTGCGTGAATCCAGTGCAAGGGATGGGCGCTGTGAGCATGAAGAATAGAGTTACATGCAGTATCCTTGCGAAATAGGCGGGTCTGTGAGGTGTTATGGCTGATAAGCATTTCGATGTCTAAGAAGGTGATGCTCAAGTTACTCCTTTGTTATGTGCAGCGCATATCATATGTGTTCGTGTTCAGATAGGAGCAGAAGTAATTAAGTTTGTCCTGTGGTCCTTTCCATATTAAAAGGCAGTCGTCGATGTAACAACCCCAGAAAATTATTGAATCGTTAAAATGACTGCCTTTTAGACCCTAAATCCAATCCTTTTCCAAACGGCCCAAGAAGACGTTCGCAAAACTGGTTGAAAATGTAGAACTCATAGCTACACCTCGTTTTTTTTTTGTACCAATCTGTCTTGAAAAAAAAAGAAATGTGTTATCAAGAATCCAGTTCATCCTGGCCAGCTGCATATTTGTATGTTGCCACTGTGATGCAGATCTTTTGTTTATGAGATTGCTTTTATAGCCAAGTCTGGTTTGATACTTGCGTAAAGTGAAACCACATCTATGGTCACAAGGGTCATGCCTTCTTCCAACATGAAGTCAGCCAGTATTCTCTGTAGGTGCTTAGTATCTCTTATATATGATGGAAGATTCCAGACCAGAGGTCCAAGAAAGAGATCCACATATTCAGCCACACTTTCAGTGGGACCCCCTATTCCTGAAACAATGGGTCTCCCGGGGGGGAAAAGGCAAGTGTGTGTTCACTTTGGGGAGCGTGTATATACACGGATAGTGAGGTCTATAAACTCTCATGGAAGTGTGTTCATCATCATTAATGAGCCCTCCATCATGCCATTCCATAAGTCTTTTGTTGATTTCAATGATTAAAGGGCCAACAGGTTTGAATATGAGACGTTCATAGCAAATTCCATCTTAAAGTTGTGTTAGTATCTCATTATTGTAGTCCGCCTAGTTCATCACTATCACGTTGCCCCCTTTGCCAGCCTCTCTGATGAATATATCATTATCACTAGATAATTTTTTAAGAGCTGTCCATTCCCCTGGTAGGAGATTGTCAATATTCTGTTTTTGTTTCTCATTCTCTTATAGAATTTATCCATGTCCTCTAGAACCAGTTTATGGAACATGTCTATTTAGATGTGGTGTCCATTTGGATTTTGTCTTTAGAGCGCTGTCAATGGTGTAGTCAGTATGCACATCTAGTTCTTGTAACAATGTGTCCATGCAGAGTGGTGTATCATCAGTGTCAGACAGTGATAAAACTGACACTGTTAAGTAAACATTGGAAACTGCTCACCAATGACACAGCGCTAGCAGAACATATCAGTAAGAATCCACAAAGCACCTACAGAAGGGGTAAAACGCTCAGAACCAGACTTAGTCCCAGCTACCCGAGAACACTAAACAAGGACACATGGCTAACACAACGCACCTTGGGCTTTTATAAAAGTGGTTCATGTGGAATCTGCAGGTGGGCTTCCAATTGAAAGACAGTCTTCACTGGTCCTGATCAAACATGTGACATCATACACAACGTAAACTGCAACACAAAATGTGTGGTATATGTACTTGAATGTACCTGTGGTGGGAAGTATTTGGGCAGCACAATCAGGACCCTCATGGAAAGAATAGGTGAACATGTCAGAGCTCTCAAACAACAGGACCCCAGATACCCAATGGCATCACATATGTGAGAGTGTCCATCCCAAGGCTCACACAAAAGTTTTCTTTTCTATGGAATAGACATACCTTCACCCAGTCCTAGTGGAGGGAACAGGGAGTTATGGTTAAGACGCTCTGAGGCACTTTGGATCACAAGCTTGAAATCCTATGAACATGGTTTTAACAGCGATCGGGAGATGCATTATTTTCTGGGAGACTAGTAGCATTTTGAAATACCTATCTGCAGGTTGTTTCTAATTTGCAGTATGACTTCATGCGCTCTATCTATAATGCCCTTTGCCACGGTTTTTATGTCAGACTATACAAGGTTCTTGGCTTTTTTTCATGTTTACTATGTTTAAGAATTACAAGAATGACATCTGACTCGGTTTGCATGAGAAGTGTTGCAATAATCATTTGTCTCCCAAATAACTGTCCGCTTTTACCCTGATCTCTGTAATTTCATTGCATATCATTATCAATTGAAAGTATAAGTAATGCACCCTGAAGTGATCACATCAACACTACTGATGGAGCAAGGTTTCACTTGTAAAGAGACTTGCTTGGATTCAACCCTCTCGAAATAATATATAATATTTTAATCAACATGTTTTTTCTTACTAACAATGCACTACACAACATTTTTAGTATCTAGGGGAAGCTTGCATATGTGCTTTCACTAACTGTAACTTGGGTGACTTAATATGGCCGCCGCAAAGCGGGAACTTTTCTGCGCATGCATCTGTCACATTCATGTGGCGTGATGTTTTCTTTGCTTGGTGGGAAATCTTTGCTTCTGCGCACTAGAACTAAAGATGGCTGCTCTATGTTTTCATGTGCTAACGCTTGCTTTGCTGCTTTTACTAAATTGTTCGTTCTGCTTAATTCCTAACGCTGTAGTTAAAAATAAAATAATGGGAATAGAGTAGAGATAAGTGGTATACAGTGCATTCATTTATTCTTTGTTCTTAAACTGTTCTTCTTTGACTTTGCTATTAGCTCGTGTTTGGACCAATCAAGTACAATGTTGCTCCATCTTGGGTCCCGCGACTGCACATGTGCTGCGTTCTCCAGAGTCCACATGCCATGGCATGGAATCCATGCCAACGACAGTCTTGCCTGAAAATGCACCTCGGAAACTCACCCTACGACCTCTCGAGAGGAAGAAACTTTGATAAATTGTTTAACATTGTATTTACTTTTAGAACATTCATTGTTGGGTGGAATAAAATGCATGGGAAAATTAAAGTTATGGGCAGGAAGATAATTTGCTTTATTGAATCAAGTGACCTCATACTGGTATGGTGTGATGACCTCTCCTCGTCTTCTGACCAATCAAATTGAGGGAATACACACATTTGCAACATTTGGGAATGTGGTACACTGCCCTGGAAATTGATATAACTAAGGTAGGCTTAGCTAGTTAGTTTGTCTGACTTGTCCGAATAGCTGACCTGTCACTGACCCAATCGGCGTGCTGGGAGGAAGTTCGATAACCCAATCGGGGTTCTGTGGGAGAAGGTTTGATGACCCAATCGGGGTCAGACTGTTAGCTGCAGAGAGGGTTGCAACGCTGGCTTTGCTCTTTAGCTGTGGGTGCCAGTCCTGTCCTGATCCAATTTGGTCCGCACTTATCCTGATTCTGGTCTGCACCTATCCGGTCCTGTTGGCACCTGAACTGTCGGGAGTCCTGTCCTGTTTCTGAGCCCATGGCCAGGGTTGGTTTTCACACCATTCTAGGTAAATATAAAGTTTGGTGGGTATGTTGTTGTACTGTTTCCCTTTTCTTACCCTTCCTATGTTTCAATACTTAAAGAAAGTCTCATAATATTTTCACATCATCTTGCTTTGATTTTATTCTTCCTAATTGAAAGAGCTTTGAATAAATGGGTATGGACTCTAACATTTAAAGAATTTACATAGATAAAATGTTTAAATCTTTCCTGAGTCTGTGGTTATTTTATGAATGCAAGGGTTTATTTACTGCCTATTATGCTAACACCCTTGATCCCTTAGGACTCTAGGTACCAGTGAGTTAAATTGGTATTCAATTTGTATAGGTCCTAAATGGTTTATTAGGAAATGTTCTGATTGAAGCGTAGGTTTACCTTTTCAAAGTGTGTACCTTTTATGGGCCCAGGTGATTATGGTGAAACGAGTAGGTGAGCCCGTGCTCTATCACTACTGTGTAGTGGCAGCGTTATTACAGATACAACCATGTCACGGGAATGTGTTTCTTTTAATTGTGTTTTTTTCCGATCGTTTACAATGTATTGTTCATCACGCAAGCATTTTGATTATCCTGAGGCATTGAACGTTCTCCCTCCAGAAAATCATGTGAAATTGCATTATCATGTAATCTTGGGCTAATTTTTTTTTAATTAAGTTGTAGCCCCCTCGATCTTCAAAACTTTGTGCACTTCAGGCATGTATTGTAAATACACACACTGCATGGGTTCTAAAGCTGATCTAGCGTTCTAGTTATTTTGCCATTTCTAGCCTTAAAAATCACTTCCGGGTTGCGTCTCACTGAGTTTCTGGTAAAACTCGGTGCCGGAGTCAGGAATTACAGGGCGTACTCGCCAGAGGTGAGAAACTTAGTTGCTAGTTTGGGTTCGAAAATACTTGTCTTCTCTTTCAGAGATTGTATGAGGATTTCAAAAACACGCTTTCAATATTATTCTGTTGTGGTCTTAATTACAGCTTTTCCTATGGCAGATGGTGCTGTGATACTTTTATTTTGCCCAATGAGTCGTACTGGCATATAATTTTGAAGGATATAAGTGTGGCACACACAGCCAGATTTAGCGACAGAAGTTGAATATTATTACCTTCCTTAAGAGCTAAGAAGAAGGTGTGGTTTCCAGTTTCGACTATTATACAGATTTACTGAAGAACTAAAAGAAGAGAACGCACGCATCAGAGTGATTTTTATCACCAGCTGAAAAGTGAGCTACACATATCAGCTGCAGTACGTAGTATGGTACACAACACTTACTGTGTTAATATGTTATGTTTCCAAGATGGGCACTGACTTACCTGAGTGCCCTTTTGTGTGTTCCAGGTCAGAAGACTTGCTATACTCTACTTGAGGTAGGCTTGCTGTATGATATTACGAATAGTAGAGAAGCAGAATGAGTTTGTTCCTACTAGCCCAGACACTGGCACTCGGTGAAATAATGTCAATATGGACACCCAATAACACCCAATCTGTGCATTCATTTAGTCACATTGTAGAGGTTTGCTCCTCACCATTGCACATCACCCTTACTTTCACTAGATCTTGGACTTATGTTTTAACTGAACAGGCATCAGATTTTGTACTGTATTCACCAGTACACCCCAGTGTTACCACGGAATAATATGGAAAATGAACTTGCTCTGTACAGGACTTGGTGCTACTATAGCATAGCATCCCGGGGGCGTAACCAGGATCTAAGGTGTACAAACAAAACCCTGCTATGAACCAGGTTTGCCACCCCGCGGGAGCCTCTTGTGAATCCAGAGTGATGCACCTAGTCATAACCGAAATGGGACAAAGAGGGCGCCTTGATGTCCAGGAGGTATATTTCTTGTAGGAGTAGTGTGTTGGCTCTATACCGCTTGGCCTGTCTGAGCATTGCATCAGCTTAATTTTATCCAACTTGCCCCGCACATTCAAACTAAATATACGCAATTCCATCCCGGGGGCCTCTCTCCCTTCTAAGGCAATTTTGGGTGAGGAAGCCTATAAACGCCCATTACTTAATTGCATGGGTGCATAGGATTCAACAGCATAGCATTAAAAACAACAACAACTTTTTCCCTATGAACCCCCCCAATACATCACAACTGTTGAAGTATCTATCATGGAGGTGGGGTGGCCACAGCCCCAGCTGGGGTCTGTGGTCCTCCCCGCCAATGGATCCCATATAACTGTCCCTTATACATTTAAAGGTCTTTAAAGGTCAAAGAATGTCTCCAAAGGAATGTAGTCACAAGGTATAGTTCTGCATCTTACATTGCATTTACCACTTCCTGCTGTCTAGAGACAGATCACATAGTAGTTCATTTCAGCTGGGAGTCATCAGATTTTGCATGAGACTGGATTTGGGTTCTGGATCTGCACTTGGACGGTGATCTATGTCATCACTCATCTTTAGACTTAGATGATTTGTAGGTTCCATCCACAAACGGCGAATCCGAGTCTAGCCTTGCAGGGATGTGCGGTGTATAACGAGGCGTATTGGAGTTACAGGGCAAGACAGTTGGCACTGTTGACCCATTCCGTGTGCAGTCCCAAAATATCATTATGAGAATTATGAATAACGTAATGAGTCTTTAGGCCTGGTCTGCTGCAAGATAACATCCCGGTCCTCGTAGTTAAGGATTTTAGCGATGATCGATCACGGTAAAGCCCTGGCAGAGAGTTTTGAAGCTGAGCCAGATGAGCCCGCTCAATCACAAAGCATTGTGACAGGGAGCCAGGGGGAAGCCATTCCTTAAGCCAACTTGTTAAAAATCATTTTGAATCATTACCTTCACAGCCCTCCAGAAATCCCACAAAAGTGAGATTATTTCTGCGCACCCTTCCCTCTGCATCCTCCACCCTCTCTACCAGAACCTTCATTATTGCTTCCAGGGTCAAGACTTAATTTTGGAGAGTAACCACATTGTCTGGCATGGCAACCGCCTCGTCACCCAATGTTGTTGCCGGGCGCCCACGCTATTGCATATTTATCTAGCGTCCTTTGTTTAGATCCGGTCCCCGGCAGCTTATCTTTGGTCATAGTGCACTGCTAGGGGGGGTACCCCCTCCGTGATCACTTCCCTCCCTGCTGGAGGGGGTTGACTATCCTGCAGGCACACGTCTTGGCACACTCAGCTTCTTCAGTGAGTGGTTGTCAAGGTAGGTCGCAGGTTGGTTGTATTTGGCATACTCTATGGCTACTTGTGAAGCTGATATGACCAACAGGGCTCTGCCCTACAGATCTCTCAGCTAGTAGAGGAGTAGGCCTAACAGCTAGGCAGTCAACCTTGAATCTGGGGGAACTGGGTTTGAGTCTCGGCAATGACACTGAACATCCTGTGATTCTGGGCAAATCACATAATCTCCCTGTGCCTAACAAAAATGAATGTGTGTCCTCATGTAATGTAACTGGTGCTATGTAAAGCGTTCTGATACCCGATTTGGGTCAAGTTCGCTCTATATAAAACTCTGCAAAAAAACATCTGTAGGCCGGTTTGGTATAATCCCCGTAGTCCTCCTGCTCCACGGCCAGAGTAAACCCCCATTGTCTATGAAGAAGGGGGACCCCTGTTAGGATAGAGGCAGGTCAACAGGGGAAATAGAGAACACCAAAGACACAAAAGACTGCCTGCCCACAATTTAAAAAAAACAGGCCCTAGATGGAGGTTTTAAGGTACATCCATTATATCTTGAGCGAATCAAATACAGAAGTGAGAAATCACATCAGTTTTTACAAAATGTATAGCAATTTTATTAATTTTTACAAAATCTTTTAAACAGTTTATAAATACAAATAATAATTATCAAAGCATGTGATAGTTAAGCAAAATTCGAAAGATCTGGTTCCACACAACTGATTCAAACAACACAATCCTTCTGTCATACATTCCCACAACTCATTACAATGACTTATACATCATTCACACATCTTCACAGAACAACATGGAATTCAAAATCGTGCATAACAGCCACAGAATGGTCAGATGACAAAGTGGAGGTAGGGGTAGAAATAATCCAGCTGCCACCACACAAATAACGCCAACGCGTGTTTCGGTGTGTTGCCCCAGCCGGGGCTACACCTTCATCTGGGCGGAGATGTACAATAAGGGGTGGGACAAAGTACCTGCAGATATAAAAGGAGAAGAAACATGTTTTTCACAACAATTCTTCATATAGACACTATATCTTTTTAATCAAATTCATACTAAATATTTGACAGACTCCAGAGGGAACAATTCAATTATATATACAAATACTACCATGCTGGAATAGAGTTCATTAATTCATTAAACACAACATGCAAAACATTAAGATGCATCAAGAACAAAGTGTTATATACACCCAAGTTCATGAGTAGAGTCATCAAGGACACCACTACATTAATTGTAATAGCACCGAATGAAAAAAGAACAATAAAGGAAATTATATGTAGAAACCACGTCAACAGACACACAGGGAAAACCCGGAACCTATCCCCTTTGGCTCTACAAATTTTAATGTTGCACCACATACCTTTACATTTTTGGGTATCCAAATATTTAGGAGTCCCAGGATCTGCTTGAAGGCAACCTTATGAAAATTATCTGATCGTTAAATACCCAGATTATGGTCTGGACGTCACTTCCTCTCTCTGTAACAGGGAGAGTAGCTATATCCAAAATGGTCCTCCTCCCAAGGCTGCTATACTACTTTACAAACCTACTACTCATAATCCCACATAGTATCTTTCACACGCTGGATGCTCTACTCAAGAACCTCATATGGGAGAAGGGCCCCAGGAGAATCAGTCTAGCAAAGCTCAGGCTGAATCCTGGGGAGGGAGGACTGGGAGCCCCCGATTTCAGACCATACTGCATAGCCAGTCAGCTGAAGTGGTTATCGGATTGGCTGGCCGGGCGTAACCTGCATGAAATTGACTACACGCCGCAGGCACTGGCCCAAGGATTGCTACACACACTTCTCCTGCCATTTGCCTGGTTGCCCCCTGGAACCTCAACCTTACTTAAAGTAGCCCTGGTCTACAGGAACTCAGATAATATTCTGCTGGTAGACATACCAACTAATATGGGACTGATTACTAACCGCCGCATACTTCATTGGATGCCGGAGGGGATGGAAACAATAGGTAGTTTATTCACGGAAAGTGTGCTAGTGGATCATAAAACTTCACCCAGACCCATGGGGTCCCCCCCAGACATTATTTTTGTTCCATGCCACAATCACACACTATGTTAAAAAAGCACTGGTCCCCTAATGGGGAAGAACCCCTGAAACATGAACTAGTACTTGCAGTCTACTTGATGGGTAGGGAAGCCATTTGGTCTGCTGGCTCCATATGGGCACCCGGGCACATGCAGGAATCTCACTTGACCCTCTACGTGCAAAATTAGAGGGAGACATCGGAAGGAACCTCACTGATAAGGAATGGGTGGCTGCCCTAGAGTTCCCCAAGAAAGTGTCCCGAAACGCTAAATTCATGTACATCCAATACATGATGCTACACAGGGCATATCTCACACCATATCATTTGAACTGCACATATAAATATGCCCAGCTCAGCTGCCCTAGGTGCGGGTCGGCGGAAGCTGACTTGCCTCACAAGCAATGGAACTGTGCAAAATTAGTGAGGTACTGAGCTAAAATGAGAGATACACTGTGAGACACAACAGGCACATGGCTATGGGACGCAGCAGAAAGCTGCCTGTTGGGTCTACACCCTCGCCCTCAAAAAATGGAAAGCGCAATATAGATTTGCGGACTTGGCCATATTATTGGCAAAGTGGGCCATTACCATGAGATGGAAGTCATTCTTCCCTCCTCGAATACACGCGTGGCATGCAGAGTTGGTCAGATGGGGAGTGGCGGAGAGCGTCATGCTATGGCTTCAGGAACAGAGAGGACAGCGCAAAAAACCCATCTCCATGGGGTGACTCTGTATGCTAGAATTGGTCAAGGCCATAGATCTATCAGAACCTGCTATTTCTCAAACAGGGTAGAGTATACATAGAATACACCTTGAGACCAGAGCACCTCCCCAGCAATATAATTACATCCCAGGTCACTCAGATATTATATAGGCAATACTGAGAGGATCGCTAACTAATGGAGCACTGTATGGAACAATAGACAGTAACACGTATAAGGGTGAGCCTAACAAGAGGGTTTGAGGGAGGGAGGAAACCTAATATTAGTATGTGGGTACACAGTGGGCAAGGATAAGTTGTATTGGCTATACAGAGACTAACTGAAGGAATGGACTTGTAGACTCAGCAGAATTCTACAGTATTATACTGACCTACCTGTATAAGAGCTGCCTTCGGCCCAATGATGACTGTACAAGCGTAATGTACCAATAATTATTAAAAAAACAATACAATTGTGTTAAAAAAACAAGTAGGATGGTGTGATGGACGATGCTCCAAAGCACATAAGGATCTTTGGAATATTTTGCATGTGACGCCCCGGTGCTAGGAGAAGGTGAAAAGAGCCAGGGCTGCATATAGATTGGCCTGTAATGAACCTAAAGCCCAGATCAAAGAGGAGGCTTGGGACAAGCTTCTAACCACAAGCTTGCAAGAAGATAGTACCGCCTTTTGGAGAGTGGTTAACTGGCCATTTTTTTAGCAATCATCATCTTTCTAACCAGGCTTGCAAAATTACACCACAATCCTGAGTTGATGACGTTAAGGCAATCCATAGCTTTGAAGATGAGGATGGGGAATGGAACGACACGAGGAGTACTCAACAAATTGTTTTTAAATTATCTGAGGTCACAGTAGCTATTTCCCAACTACCAGTAAACAAAGCACCAGGCCCGACGGGGTGCCATGGGATCTTTTTAAAACTGATATAGACATGTGGGCCCCCTTGCTAACACTACACTTAAACTCAGTAGTCAACAGAAGTCTCCCTCTAACCTGATCTCAATCAATATTAGTCCCTGTTTTTAAAAAGGGCAACAGGTCAGACCCCTCTTGTTTTAGGCCCATCTCTCTGAATGACTCAGAGATGAAAATTATTGGTCAGATTTTACTGTGTCGTCTCTCAAATTGGGGGGAAGAGAGATGCTTTTTATTTCACCTACAGTATGGGTTTAGGCTAGGTCAGGGTACCATTATTAAAATCTGAACCTTTACTTGCTGATTTGTAAGTAAACCAAGGTCAAGAGGGGAGCAAATGATTTGACCTTCATGGACCTTAGCTCTGCTTTCAACAGAGTCAACCACTCCAAACTATGGTTCATGATGGCTCAGATAGGAGTGGACTATGCATTAATACATTTTCTGCATGATTTGTACAAGGATATTTCAACAAGTGTTAGTTTGGCCCTAATGGAGAATTCACTGAGCACTTTAAATTGTGGTGTGGGGTTTGTCAAGGTTGTTTCTAAGCACCGTTTTTGTTTATTTATATCAATCAAATAGAACAGGTTTTGTCAGACCCGGTGTGAATGTCCCTAAAGTAGGAGGCCACTCTATACCGCCCAAGCTTTATGCATATGACACAGTTTGAATTGCTCGGACAGGCAAGGGTTTACAAAAACTTCCTAATCTTTGTATTGATTTTTTGAACAGCCTAAACCTTTCTACCAATTTCTCAAAATCATAAGTAATGAAGTTTGGTCCACCCCAAAAATGAAAACAATGAAATTTGTGTAGATGGACACCTACATGAGTCAGGTTGATAAGTGTAAATATTTAGGTGTCCAGTTAGACTCTGGTGTAAACCAGCACTCACTTATAACACAGAATGTGATGTCCTTTAACAGAGTCATGTTTAGTATCAGTGATTTTTCACGCTGTTTGGTCGCACTTATATTAAATCTGTCTTGGAAATTCTCAGGGCTAAGTGCGTCGCATTAGCGAGCCATGGCAGTAGTGTCATGGCCCAGCCATCCTGATCCAAGTAGCAGAAAATAGATTTCTAAGGGGCCTCCTGGGAGTCCCACAAAATATGTACCTTATTAGGCTATATTATTGACCAGATCCTACTTTCCACCTTAAAACTTTGGTTATCAATATGGACAAAGGACGAGCTCAGTTTTAATAAATTAATATTGCAGTATTATTTAAAATTGGACAAGCCCCTCCTGATCATGTGGCAGGCTTATATCTCCTATAATATGACGTCTTTAGGGAGGCCCGATTTATGCGCTTATCCCAGCTGCTAAGTAAGGTCTGATCATAAATGGGTTCTAGTGGCATTTACGGGCAAGATAGCAGAGGACCGGGAGGGATATACAAAACTGAAACTTTCACTTAGACATGCGATTCTAGTGAAAACTGTTAGTAATTTAGAACCCTCTTTGACTTGGAGCATGACACGTTATCATATTTTTATTTTTAATGTCCTTAACAGCTAGGTATTTTTGGGAGTGACAGAGAACAAAAAAGCAATCCAACTCAAACCCACTCTAAAACTGGCTGATGATCAAATAGCTTACCTCTGATGGACAGTGCTGCATCAGGCTATTGGAAGTATATTTCAGTGAGGACGCTGGAGTAGGCTCCATTGTCAACATACTACTGATCCATCTGGCCTTTAATTGGACCGGCAGTCTAAGATTTTGACAGAAAATCTATTCTATATCAAAATAGCCTGTCTGCCAAACTCTGAATTGGGTCTTTGGTCAGAAGGTATAATCTTTCACAGTCTGAAATTGATCTTAGATAGTGGTCAACCACAATCAATGAGCTCTGGTTGGTACTTTACTTTTTCTTGAAGCTTTTTCCACTAAAACATGAAAAACTCATATCTCTGGGACCCCTTCCTGGATTTTATTGATTTTTTTGTTTTCTAATGAAAATGTTTTTGGTGTTTTTAGAAATTGGTTGTGGTATTTTATTGTGTTGCATTTTGACATGATAATTGTTTTGGTACTGCTAAATATTTTATGCATTTTTCCCTATGATAACTCGCAATGTGAGCTTGTCCAAACCGCAGAGCTGTAGGTGTCGGACTTTTAACCTCCCAGCCCATAGGTGCAAGGACTTAGTTCAATTCACCTATATTAGAATATAGCAGCACTGTGATCCATACACTACCCAATGATCAGCATTGTATAGGAAGTGCTTTATGGTCATGATTAAACCCACTAGATAAGTCCAGGGACACAGTGGGACTCCAAACCATCTTTTGTAACAACATCAACAAGTGGTTTGCAACCCATGTGGTTGCCCTGGAGATGAATAGGATCCCTGAGGAGGATTGGGGGGACAATCTTTGGAGACAAAAGTCTCTTGAAAGGAGGCACACCCTGCTAGCCCTAGAAAAGGGAGACAGGGTGAGATGTCCACCAATGAAGGTCACCCTAGTCAGGCCTCACACCAGAAACATCCAGGCAGAATTTTAGGGACAGTCATATGCTGCCCCTTCAGTCCAGGGTGTATTGTGTAGATTCCCTTTTCAAAGCACTGGATGGTTGTGTGAATGTCAGTGAAGAAAAGGATTACCAGGGACTTACAATTTGTTGACAAGAGAGAATATGCTTAGCCTTTGTTTAGCAGAACTTCACCAACACCTGTTGATAGCAAGCTTACTGACCCTGAGAGCTTGACAAGTGAGTGGAACACTGGCACAGCACCAAGGTCCACAAGAAGGTATCTGGGGGCGGAGGGGTTACCAAAAGGCTGGGCTGGGACCCTACCATAAAAAGGAGGCAGGAAATAAAATTAAAAACAAGGCATTGTCTAAAGGTTACAAAAACAGTTTCACAAGCACGAAGACAAGACGAAGAGGCTGTCATCAGGGAAGTTCACACCTAACTGCCATGATTCTGAGAACTCCAAGGACGATACCAAGTATCCCTAGTGGGCAATGCCCAGTAGTGGACAAAAACTAGGAGAATGGCTAGTGTAGTCCCTGGGAGGAGACGGCCCCAGTTAGTATGGGGGGAAGTGCAGAGGTTACAATAGTGTCCCTGGGTGATAGAGTGATGATGCCAAGAGTCCATATGCCTAGCAATACCATTAAGTACTAGCAGTGGGTTACCATCAATAGGCAGAGATTGGAGGCTCTGAGAGACACAGGGGCCAGAATGAAAAGCGTCAGGTCTCGGCTGGTGTCCTCTGAGCAGGTGGTCCCTAATGTATGCCACCAGGTTGCAGCCGCTGACAACCATGAGAGCGGCTTGGGTTCTCTTTGAATGGGGTAAGTCTCAGATTCTTTTAGGGTAGCTGTGAGTCCATCTAGGCCTGTGGATTTTCTGCTTTGTAATGACCTGGAGTACACCATCTAGAAAGAGGTGGAGCTCCGGTCCCACCTGAAAATGTTGGGGTTTCCTGTGTGTGTGTGCCTGCCACATGGTCCATCGCTGCCTGAGAGGGTAGTCAGGAGGACCTGGAGCCTGGAAGAATGGCCCAGGTACCTGCTAAAAAGAGAGACTGTAATGGGGTGGGAAGCCCACCCCTGCAAAGCCCACCCCTGCAAAGCCCATTTTTTTGAGGGGGATTCAAATATTAAAAGACTTAGGGGGTTATTTACTAGGCCCTTGCGACACTTCTGCATCATTTTTAACAGGGGAAAAGTGACGCAAAAGTGGCACAAGTGGCTTGTAAATCTGCCCATTATTGTTTTAGGCAACTTATAGCCAGATGGATTTGTTATTCTAGGGATGGTTTACCCATGTTGCATTTATTATGTTTTATTACATTTTTCTCCTTTACATTCCTAAACTTGCTGGGGACACATCATTACACGGAGGCATCAGCATTGTTTTCCTTCTGCAAAGCTTTTTTCTGTATGCACACAGCAGTAATTTAAATTATATTATCAGATTCTTATTGGATGCACATAGATACAATCGCCTTAATTTTATATGTTCTTTACTCCTTCTCAGGCCATTATTTAACCATCGCTATCTTTGTTACTAAGCCGAATGCTGAGATTAGACACTCCAACATGGCCAACGGTATGTGTTTTACTACTATGCATTAGCCCATCGAGCATAATGCTAATCAATACCCCACACACCTCGGGGCTGATGAATTTCCCACTTTTAACCATGATTGATAAGTGGGATACTGAATTTACTGTTCCAAGATGGCTGACGTCTTTGGAGCAGGTACAGTCCTACAACGGTTACCGCTCCCAGGACTATATGAATGTGGGTTCTCCTGCGGGCCATTACCGCTCCAGCGTACATGCCGGACGGAGCTCTGTTCATCACAGAGTTAAGCGTCCATAAGTAATTGAATGTTCTCCTGCAATTAGAGCAGCAGTCTTCAATCTGTGGGGCGCGACCCCCAGGGGGGTCGTAGAGTCCTGGGAAGGGGGTCGCAGAGTTCAGTTCCTGGCTGATCGAGGGTGCTCACGGCGGAGGCCTGATTCACACCGAGGTGTGAAAAACATCAACGCCTCATTAACAAGTAAAAGGTCTTTAAAGACCTGTCAAGTACTTGGGTGCGACTGTGTGTGTGTCCCTGAAGCTGTTACAGCCGGGCTCACATACACGAGCTGGGGAAGGGGGCTGGGGGGCGGGGTCTGGGGGAGCAGGCTGTAGTGTAGCCCTTTGAGTTCAATGGATGTTGCGCACCTGGAGCTGTGGGTCCCGTGACACGTCCCCCGCCCCCAGCAGGGAGGCACAGAGATGCCCTCCCATGAGTGGGAAAAAAGAATGAAGACGACGCAGAGAGATACTGATTCCCCCCCCTCCCCCCCCCATGAGAGAGGCACAGAAAAGGTGGGTGGATGAATGATGGGTGAATGGATGGATGAAAGGCTGAAGGATGGATGGATGTGTCAAAAGGTGGGTGGATGAATAATGAGTGGATGGATGAATGAAAGGGTGGATGGATGAAGGATAGATTGGTGAATGATGGATGTATTGATGGAAGGATGAAAGGGTAGATGGATGAAGGATAGACTGGTGAAGGATAGATGTATGGATGGAAGAATGAAAGGGTGGACGGAAGAATGGATGGATGAAAGGGTGGATGGATGAATGATGAACGGATGTGTAAAAAGATGGGTGGATGAATGAAGGGTGAATGGATGGATGAAAGGGTGGATTGATGAATGATGGATTTATGGATGGAAGGATGAAAGGGTGGATGGATGAAGGGTAGATTGGTGAAGGATAGATGTATGGATGGAAGAATGAAAGGGTGGATGGATGAAGGATGGATGGATGAAAGGGTGGATGGATAAATGATGGATGGATGGATGGGAGGATGAAAGGGTGGATGGATGAAGGATGGATGTATGTATGGATGGGAGGATGAAAGAGTGGATGTATGTATGTATGTATGGGAGGATGAAAGGGTGGATGTATGGATGGATAAAAGGCTGCATGGATGAATGATGCATGGATGGATGTGTGAAAAGGTGGGGGGATGAATGATGGGTGGATGGATGAAAGGGTGGGTGGATGGATGTATGGATGAAAGGGTGGATGGATGTATGGATGGGAGGATGAAAGGGGGGATGGATGAAAGATGGATGTATGGATGGGAGGATTAATAGGGGGATGGATGAAGGATGGATGTATGGATGGGAGGATGAAAGGGTGGATGGATGTATGAATGGATAAAAGGTTGCATGGATGGATGAATGATGGATGGATGGATGTGTGAAAAGGTGGGTGGATGAATGATGGGTGGATGGAAGGAAGGGTGGATGGGTAAAGGATGGGTGAATGGATGGATGAGGGATGTATGGACGAATGTGTGAAAAGGTGGGTGGATGAATGATGAGTGGATGGATGAATGAAAGGGTGGATGGATGAATGATAGATGTATGGATGGAAGGATGAAAGGGTGGATGGATGAAGGATAGATTGGTGAAGGATAGATGTATGGATGGAAGAATGAAAGGGTGGACAGATAAGGATGGATGGATGAACGGTGGATGGATGAATGATGGATGGATGGATGTGTGAAAAGGTGGGTGGGTGGATGAATGATGGGTGGATGGAAGGAAGGGTGGATGGGTAAAGGATAGATGTATGGAAAGATGAAAGGGTGGATGGATGAAGGATGGATGTATGGATGGAAGGATGAAAGGGTGGATGGATGGATGTGTGAAAGTGTGGGTGGATGAATGATGGAGGGATGTGATGAGGTCTAACAGGTGCATTTATGGTTTTCAAAAGTTGATGATGAGGAGTACCAGTTTCTAGAAACTTTTGTCGGAAGGGGGTCCTTACGCCTAAAAAGGTTTTACAAGGGGGTCTCGGCATCAAAAAGTTTGAAGACCTCTGAATTAGAGGTACCGTGCCAACTAAGGCAGATATGAGCATCTGCGTTTGGGGGCATCTTTGAAATACTCACTGCGAGGTCTGTCTACTTGCTTTTTCTGACACACTTTCCTTTGATCCTTTCTATTAGGCTATGGTCTTATATTAATAGCGGCAAGGATATGGCTGCTGGTTATTTTCTTGAACACAGCCTGCATCGAGAGGGTGCAATGCACCATGGATTTCATTTATTCATGCCTGATTAAACTTGCACTAACACTAAATACTCGCTTAATGTACATGAGACCACATTACTATATTCTCAAAGTATATAGAATATGCCCCTGCCATTGTTCCTTTGGGTGAATTCTTATATGTAATTAGGTTGTTTTCCTTTATTTACATATCCTTAGAAACTCCTCATTGGGAAACACATCCAGGATACATCTACTGTAAATATGGATGTATTATTTCTGGATAAATGATATGTGCAGTCTAAACTGTGTGTCTAACATTGGACCCTATTGAATCCCATTTGGGACAGTAATACAACTGGATTGAAGGTTGGTTTCTGGTAAGATTTGGTAATTTTAGCACGATAAACTTGCTCTTACCGGCCTTGTATATGATTATTGTTTTTCTTCCTTTTTTACCCATCTCTTTTCCCCTAGGATCTTCACGTATTGAGTATAGGTATTTTGTTTTTTATTACATATCTTCGGGTACCAGCCAACATTAAGGGGGTGTTATTATGTTAAATTCCTTTTAGTAAAGTCACTGTTGGATGTTTAGATTCATATGTCACAACTGGACTCACAAGGAACAAGCATGCCTTAACTCCGGACCTGTTTATTTTATCTAAGTGTTATTATTATTTTTCTTAAATTACCCTAGTTTGTCCCAAAACAAATGAGGTGACTCATTTAAATAGCATGGATTTCACAGGCTCGAGTAGGCAATTGAGTTGATCATTTAAAGTGAGTCTGTCACAATGGGAAACTGACATTGGATTCTACTGTTACATAATTTTCATTCCCAATTCTGTACTATTGTTTGTTTCTTAGCCCTGAATAAGTCGCTGCGTTCAACCATAAGCACGATGGCTGTCATGAATAAACTGGAGCGCATGTTCCAGCAAAGACTCAAGCTTTTGTCACACTGTTATTGATATAATTAATCAACTGTTAGCGCATGCAGGGGACTGTTGTTCTGTTTTACCAGTGGATAGCCACACTTTGGGGAGGAGGGTAGCTATCCCTACCCTTATGCACTGCAATCCTCTCTCAGTAGTACAGTATACTCACCTGCATATTGTCCAGGAGTACCAACACTAAGCATGGGCGAATTTTGCGAATCTCGCGTTCGCGAATTTTGCGGATTTGCGAACTCGCAATCCGCAAAATCCGCGAATTCTCGCGAATTTGCAAATTTTTTTTTTTTGTGTTCGCGCGGGTTTCTGCCAGTTCGCGAGGGTTTTGTACAATTTCGCAAACGCGAACTTACCTGTCGGGTCGCAAGTTTTGCGAACTTGTTGTTTCTACGTGTCCAGCCTCTTTGGGACACTCTTCTTCATCACTGCCACTCTCTGTCACCACTGCCACTCTCTGACTACTCATGCCACCCTCTGGCCCACCCATGCCACCCTCTGTTTCATCACAGCACCCTCTGGTTGTCCAGTGTACATTATTGTGGCAAAGCAAAGCACACCTTCCCTGCCTCAAGTGACCTGAATTAATTTGGGACTGATTAATGTGTCACAGAATATTTTTTTAGCTGGCACCTGCTTCCTTAGTGCTTCCTGATTAGTGATCTTTTGCACTTGCTAAGTGCTTTCATTGTTGCAAAATTAGTTACAACACCTGCCCTGCCCCAACTGACAATAATGAATTAGGGGCTGACTAATGTGTCACTGGATTTGAACTTCCAGCCTGGCTCCTGCTTGTCTGCCTTAGCTGTAATTCAGGACCGTTGTGTAACTATTCTGAGGGTCAGAGCAGGGTCACATAATAGTTGCAAGTAGGCAACTGAACTCTGGAGGGGCCCCTCAGGAAGCACTACAGGAAATGGCTACTAATGATGAGCTTGAACTTTTGAACCTGGTAAGTAGTTTCAGTTTTGCTAAGATCGTATTTCTGCAATTTAGCGCTTATTCGCGGGGCGCGAAGTTGAACTGGGAAGCCGCAAACTCACGCGAACAGTTCGAGCAAGCCATAAAATCCGCTGCTCGCGGATTTGCGGATTTTGCGGGAAATTCGCGAATCTCGCGGATTGCGAATTTACCGAAAATCCGCAAAATCCACGAGCGGAACGGATTTTCCGCCCATACTTAACCAACACCCTATAGAACCACCTACCAAGCAGATTCATACAAAGTTCATGGTAGAGAGGAGATAGAGCATGTGGGCGAAGCCCGGATTCTTTCCATTTGCAGGACTTTGCCAACCTGGGAAACCTACCTGAACTGACCAATTGGCAGAAGAAGTCCCACCAAGGAGGAGTTCTGCAGAGCACATAAGGAGTCCCCAGGCAGCTTGTAACATATATGGTGAACATCTATTTCACTTAGAGGATGGTCTCCTGTACAGCGAGTCTTAGGTTCCTGAGCATGATGCAACCCATGTGTTAGTGGTTCTGCAGTACTACAGGGCCTTCTTACTGAAATGAAATGAAAATGAAATTAAATTAAGTGAAAAAAGAAACTTAGATAGAGCTCTAAACCCACAGGTATTAGGCACTGGAGCTGTCTCATGAAGTTTCCCTAGCAGGTGACCTACTTTTATTGGCCTTGAATGTAGATGGCCTCAGATGCTTTCTACAGGCTCTGTCCCACCTATCAGGCCAGTGGAAAGTCAAGGCTCCTCTGGTTCCCCTTCCAGTCATTGGCAAGGCATCAACATTGTTTGACCTCAGGAGCTCAAGTGAGTCTCAGGCAACATATTTATCCTGGTCTTGGTGAACCATGCAACCTGATACTCAGAGGCTATATCCTTAGGGCAGTGACTGCACCTGCAGTGGCCAGGGCAGTGATGGGGATATGTATTCATGTGGGGTCCCCCAGAGAGGTAGTATCTGACTGTGAAACCTACTTTATGTCGGCATACATGAACTCAATGTGGGACACGTGTGGGGTAACATACAAGTTCTCCACAACCTATCATTTTCAAAACAAGGAGGGTTGGGGGCAGGCTTCTAAGAAAGCCCTTCAGAATGTGGTAAGCTATATTCTGGTCCCTTGCACCCAGATGAAGCGCTTCTGGAAGTAGGTGAATGAGAATATAGAAGCCAGCCAGTAGGTATGAAACAATTATAGGACCAGGCGGACACACTTGTTGAGTTCCAACCTTATCAGGATTCCTGCCACTGCCCACCTCTCTGGACTATCACAAAATATATCAGCATGATTCCTATAAATCCTCCCGACATTTATGAATGAAGAAATATCTTGCACTCTGACTTTTTACCATATTACTTGGTGTTGGTAATAGCTAGTTTCAATGTTTCAATTGTTCCCCGTTTTTTTTTAAACCCTTATTAGCTTTTCCAAATAAGCTGCCATGCAAACATGAGGTCATGTTTCAGGCCCTAGGAAACATCCAGAAAATTCAATAGAATATGTATGAATCAACCGGCAAAGATGACCTAAAAGTGAACCTCCCAAAAGACAGCCCTCATCAAGTTAACCATCAGCACCTGTTTCTTGTTCCAAAACAATTAGAACTTGACCTTCATGAACATTCTAAGGCACCTTCTAGAAGGCAGCCTCATCAAATGAACCACTTGCACCTGTTCCTTGCTATAACCAATTGGAACGCAACCTTCTTGAAGGCAGCCTCATTAAGTTAATTATGAGCACCTTTGCCTTTTACCACAATTAAAATGTGACCTTTGTAAATGTTCTAAGCAGCGCAATTAACACTCACATCCAGAACAAAGACAAGCTGTCTTATCTAAAGACAATTCACAATACTCCCCTTCCCTTTGCTTCTTTGCCTGCCACCTACCCGTTTCCTGGCTTCCAGGACTTTGTCTTGCCAGCTCCCTTGTTCCTTCTACTTCTACCTCACCACAAAGGACGTTCCGCATCAGTCTTGCACCTGAATGGAAAAATAAGAAGAAAAGGAAATACGTAGTACCAGACTTGATGTTGCTACACGCTGAGCTCAGTCACAACATTTTGCTTGGAGACAAGGTAACCAGTGTTTTTTTAACTTGTACTTTCTGTTGGCAGGGCTCTGCCAGGAAGGACTTGGGTGAAGCTAACCCTGTCCAAATTAGCTTATGGGTTTGATGCTGGAATCATATTCCCTACAGTTTTGGAACTATGGACTATCTAAAAACAACTGACAACAAAGCTAACGTTTGGTTGAGACATAAAACTTTCATGAGGTTATACCTTGAATGGTGTAGCTAATACTTCACTAAAGTCTCATTATTTGTTTGCTTATAGACAACATATCTACCGGAATGCCTGCTGCAGTGTTGCGGTTGAGTAGACTAGCTAGAGCAGCTTTTTGACTCTGCACACACTCTCCATTCTGACCCCCTTAGGATTATCACCGGAGCAGTGTCTCCTTCCGTAAACTGAAGGCAAGTCTTAGGAGGATTTGGGAACCAGTATTGCCACCCCATTAGAATCACCTGGGATACAGGTAGGAGGCTTATAACAAGCCTGGCGAAAAAGTTTGAGTGATGGAGTCTGTGGAGACAATGAGCAGGTTGTGTCACGATTGCGTATCCTCAGGATCAGGGCGATGCTATACAGGGGTCCACCTCCAGACTGCCCTATACTCTGAAATCACAATACACAGAGCATAAGATAATCAGGTGAGGGAAAAAAGACCA
The DNA here is from genome assembly GCF_964263255.1 of Lissotriton vulgaris. Taxonomy (NCBI): domain Eukaryota; kingdom Metazoa; phylum Chordata; class Amphibia; order Caudata; family Salamandridae; genus Lissotriton; species Lissotriton vulgaris. The sequence continues at coordinate 1,899,545,971 of NC_141689.1, forward strand.
GGAAGGAACTGGAACAGGACGGGAGGCTGAAATGAAACAACATAAGAAAACAACAAGCATTAATAACATATCAGTGCTAACTACTCTCAAGTATTCTCGCTAAGCCACCACCTACCACGTGTACTAGCTACAATCTCCTCTTCTCCCTCTTGGTAAGTAGTGTATAAACCTTTATCCACAATGACACACTAATCTGAAATGTAAGGAAGAAGGTCAGTGTTCAAGAATCTATTCAGTCGCCCCAAACACTTCTCCTATATTCAATACTTTCACACACACCTTCCAGCCTTCCTGGGTGATACCAAATGAAATTCCCCAAAAGTGCATTTCCTTCAATCCAAACTCAAAAATAGAATGTGCACCAAAGAAAACAATCCGATTCTCCTCTGAAACAAAGTCTTGGTATCTCAAAGTTCCTATATCATAAATCCAGTCGTTATTAATCCGAGTGGTTAGCAAAAGTTCAAGGTACTAAAATGCGTCTTTCATTACGCTTGCAAGCTCCCCAGTTCGTGTTGTACTCTAAACTCACGGAATCCGGTAACAGCAGATGACGTCCAATCCTTTCCGCTTCACAGGACTCCGCTAACACCAGAACAGCGTTCAACAGCCGTTAAACGCTACAAAGGGAAGCCGCCGCTCCCCGCTCCTCCTTTTTCTTCGCCAAGAAAGCAAAGGCTTTTTAGAAATACCGCCTTGGATCTCATCCGCCTCACCCCTCCTGAAACGTCTAATTCTTTCCAGCCGGAATTGAAGGGAAATGCCGAACAGTAAAGCAGTTGATGCACACGGCAGCCGCCGCACGCCTTCTTTCGTCGATAGAGAGCACCGCTTTGCCTGGCTCTCAAACCAACGCGGGAAAACTCGGGTCCTGTAGAGAAACTCTCAGCAGACTTCCAGCAGCTGCAATAACGCCGCTATGGTACAGCAACGAACTCCGCTTGGCCGGCTCTCTGACAAACGCGGAGTCAACTCGAGTACTAACACTAAACAGGATTCAAAATGTAAAATCACGTACACAGCGCCCCAGCAGGCAGGGACCTATATAGACAAAATAAACCCTCCCTGCTTGCTAAGCATTCTGGTCTTCGTAGTGTAGGACCTCCACTAACAAAAGCTAATTCGGCAGGCGCTTCAGAATTCAGACCATGACAGGTTGAATTAGTGGAGGCTAGCACCTTCGTCCCTTTCTTGACCCTAGAGCAACAGAGGGACCATTGCCAAGTGTTGAGGCAGTTTGTCTATCTCTTCTCCCTAAACCCCAGGGTTCACTACTAAGCCTGGGCAGTAAACTCTGCTTTGTTTGCGGAGTTTACAGTATTTTTCACATTCCACAGAGCTCGCAGAGTTCCAAAAAACTCCACACCGCTACTCCAATGCTATACCACTTCCCTGCAAGATTTCTCAATGCAGGTGGGCATGGAGGATCGCCACCGCTCTCATTGAGAAACCTTTTGCTTCTGTTGTGGAAGCTGCTGCTGGAGTAGAACTTCTACTTGAGCAGCAGAAAGAAGCAGTGCCCTCTTGCACTGTGTGAGATGCTGTTCGCACGGGACAAACACCTTGCACTAAAAATCAGTGGGAACGGCGTGAGGTAAGCAACTCCATCGTTCATAGAACTTCACATAACTTGACGGAGTATTTTTGTCGTTTCATGGAGTTCCGCATAGCAGTACTCCGCAAACTCTGCTCAGGCTTACTCACTACATGGTTTGTCTATTGCATTGACGCAGGGGACAATATGCCTGTGAAGAATAGTTCTACAGGCAATCTACCATGGTGAGAGCCAGCATAAAGGAGGAAGTCTCCAAGATTCTGGAGCTAGGGGTAATTGATCCCTCAAGGAGCCCATGATCCAGCTCAGCGATCCTGGTCCCCAAAGCTGATGCTCCATGCACCACCCCAGAACTCCACTTTTGAATGGAATGCAGTCACTAAAACTGATGCTCACCCCCTCCCTCTAGCCGATGAGCTCATTGATGGGTTAGTGGCTGCTAAGTTCTAAAGCACGTTATATCTGATGTCTGGGTACTGGCAAATTGCCTAACTGAGATGTCCAAAGTGAGGTATGCATTCTTTACCTCAGAAGGCCCCTTCTAGATTCAGGTGATGCCCTTTGGGTTGAAGAACTGCCCTGCCACCTTCCAGAGCTTGGTCAATCAGGTTTTGCCTGGGTTGCAAAACTTCAGGGCTGCCTACTTAGATGGTATTATGGTCCTCAGTTGTGCTGGTAGGACCACTTGCCCCACCTCAGAGAAGTGCTTCAGGCTCAGCAGAGAGCAGGCCAGACTATCAAGGGTAGTAAGTGCCAGATATGGCAGGGGTCAGCGGTCATCATGTTTCACCAAGTTGGAGGGAGCAAGGTACAACCCCTTCAGGCTAAGTTTCAGACCCTTCTGGCTTGGGAACCCCCAAAGATCCAGACATGGGTGAGTGCCTTCCTGGGCTTAACCAGATACTAGAGGAGATTTTTCAAGAGGTATGGCACTATTATTGCTCCATTGACAGAGTTAATTTAGAAGAATCAGCCAATACAGGTGATCTTGAAGGACGTGTGTCAGACTGCTTTTGAGACCCTGAAGAAGGACATGTGCATGGCACCTTTGCTGAAGGACCCTAATTTATACCAGGATTTATCCTGCAGAAAGATGCTGAGTTGGTGCATCTCCTAAAGGGAATGACTTTATGGTGGAAGGTTGCTCTGGAAATGAACATGCCAATGTTGAGGGTCTCTCCAGGTTCTTCCACCTGAGCACCAAGAACTCCTAGGAGGGCTGGTAGTTCTCCCTTCTTTCATCTTGGGGAACACATTTTCGAACTGACATTCTTGCCATGGTTTTTCCGCAACTTCCCCCTCCTGTTTTGGCTGACTTCATATTTGCTGGTTTTAATACTCTGCACACCTTACCACTGTGCTTTTCATCCCTCCTTTAAACATGATGAAATTGGCTTACACCCAACGGGCACACCTAATTTACTTGAACATCTCTAGTAAAGTGAAACTACATGTGCCCAGGGCCTGTAAATTAAATATCGCTAATGGGCCTGCAGCACTAATTGTTCTACCCACTTAAGTAGTCTCCTAAACAGATCTCAGGCCTGCCATTGCAACCTAAGTGTTCAGTTTTAAACCGCCATTCTTACCTGACAAAATAAAACTTTTGCAAGGGCTAAACTTTCCTTTTTAATATATATATAACTTCAACAAACTGGAATGGGATATGATAAATAATCTCCGGGACGACGTAAATATCGTCATCAAACCCAGTGACAAAGGGGGGAACATTGTGTTGCTTAATAAACAACAATATGAGGATGAGGCCTATTGTCAACTGAGGAAACCTGAACATTATGCTCCAATAAAAAGAGAACAATATGTTGAGAGCATAACAAGATTTCATATCTTAATTGCTGATTGGAAAGATAAGGGTATCTTAGATACAAAGGATTGGTCAAACCTGAAGAATGAGCATCCACAATTGGCCACATTCTATCACTTGCCAAAAGTGCATAAGAGCAAGATCTGGCCGCCCGGCAGACCAATAGTATCGGCAATAGACAGCTTGCTGGAGAAAACTTCCATATATATAGATACCTTTATAGCGCCATTGGTAAAGGATTTGAGTTCCTATTTGAGGGACACACAGGACTTTTTGAGAACCATACAAGGCGTGATGTGGGAAGAGGACTTACTACTAATCACATTAGACATTACAAGCCTCTACACATCAATAAGGCACGAGGATGGTTTAGAAGCAATGAACTTTTTCTTGCAAAGGAGGGAATTGAAATACAGGACACACAACCATATGATTGTTGCATTGACAGAATTCTGTTTGAAAAACAATATCTTTCTGTTCTCAGGCCAATTATATTTACAACTACAGGGGGCCGCGATGGGCACGTGCTTCGCCCCCAGCTACGCAAATCTATTTGTGGGCTGGTGGGAGGAGCACGTGGCCTGGGCGGGGCCAAATGAGAAGTGGGTGGAAAAAATCTCCCTGTGGACCCGCTACATTGATGATCTTTTCATTGTGTGGCGGGGATCGAAGGAGGAGGCGGAAGAATACATCAGAAGCCTCAATGAGAATAATCTCAATTTGAGATTTACTAGCAATATAAGCAAAGAGGAGGTTTTCTATCTAGATTTGAGGGTCTATATACAGGACAGCAAGATACAAACATCTCTCTATAGGAAGCCGACCGCCGGCAATACGATCCTGCATGCCGGTAGCTGCCACCCTCGGTCTGTAGTGAACAACATCCCGCTGGGGGAGTTTCTGCGTATCAAGCGGAATTGCTCCACAGAAAAGGAATATGTAAAGGCCAAAAGAGAGTCTAGAAAGAGATTTGAGAGAAGAGGCTATTTCAGAGGGGTCCTAGATGAGGCAGAGAGAAGAAGTGACGCACAACCAAGGGAAGAACTACTAATAGACAAAGCAGAGAAAGGAGACACGTCATTGAGACTGATAACCAATTTTAATGACAAGTCATCGGAGATGTTCCAAATCCTACGTAGGAACTGGAACATACTCAAATCTGATGGCACAGTGGGAAAATTACTATCTGACCACCCACTTGTAACATATCGTAGAAGTCACTCACTGAAAGACCATCTAGTGAATAGCCACCATGAGAGTAAGAAGAAGAGGAAAGCCCCAGCATTGGGTTTCTACCCATGCATGAAATGCAAAGCCTGTAGAAATTCCCACAAGGTTAAGGAGTATGAGGTACCGGGAAGGGGTAAAAAAAAACAAATTTCAAAACTACTAAACTGCAACTCAGAGTTCACTGTTTATTGTTTGGTATGCCCATGTGGAAAGAAGTATGTGGGCAGCACCATAAAACAGACAAAGTTAAGAATACTTGAACACATGAGGGCCATCAATTTGAAAGACCAGGCCTACCCAGTGGCCCGTCATTATGAAAAAGAACATCAAAGCAACAACAACTTGTTATCCTTTTTCATATTAGATCAATTGGTGAGAACAGAAAGAAGAGGGGACTGGGTTAAGAAGTTAAGAACACTAGAGTCCCGTTACATTATCATGTTGCAGACCAAGAACCCGATAGGCCTGAATAACGAAGAGGAAATGTGGGTGCACCTATAGGAACGGGTACAATTATGTAGTAAACTGAAAGAATCCCCCGTATTGATTACCCCTTTATGATTGTTTTTTGTTATGATTTTGTGATATTATGATACTGTATGCTGCTCCTCGCTCCCCATGATAAGGTATCCCCCTTAATGATGATGATGACTAAGCCCATTCAGGGCGTAATAACAAATAGGATACCTTGAGGCACATTCTATGAATTGTTTCTGATGCATTCTGAATTAAGAATGCGTCGGTAAGCCCATTCAGGGCTGGATTTATGAAATAACATCTCATTGCTAGGTAACAGATTCAAACTAAATATCTAGAAAATGTAGATTGCGGTAAATACCAATGTATGGTTAAACAAAACGGAAAATTGACATTAATGAAAAATACCGCATCTTAAATAGCAACAAAAACCTTTACAATGAGGTGAAACCCTTAGATGAATAAGAGGTTGTAAATGGTGATTTAACCATTCCAAGATGGCTGCTAAAAGTGAATGAACTTATGTGCCTCTTTTATGTTTACTTTTAACACGTGATGTTTTGAATGTTAACTTTATTTAAATGCAAAAAATGTCTCTGGTAGCCAGCACTGACGAAGGCGGCAACGCCGAAACGCCTTTGCTTGTTGACTGAGTGTACGCGCAGAAAATAAAGCGGAGACCGATAAATCGGGCTGGAGTGTCCTTATTTGTGGAGCAGTTCACGGATTGAACTGTGTGTTGGAAAGATGTTACGCACTCCACCGTGCGTTAAGGAGGCACCCGGGGCAAAGTGGAGCTGCAGGAGGTGGATGTGAGTTGTGAATATATATATATATATATATATATATATATTTATATATGTATATATATATATATATATTATATATATTTATATGTTAAATTTTTTTCTTAAACACAGGAGTCACCGTCGCCGCACCACTTGCTCTGGGTGCAGTCTTCGCGATGGTGAGTCACGCTATATTATTCCACAGCAGCGTAGTAGAGGCTACAAAAGTAGGGCACTTGTGGGTCAATTTCCTCAAAGTTTCTTTATTGTGCGGCCCCCCTGCACCGAAAGATGCGTTTCGGCGTTGAAGCCTTTGTCAGTGACCGAAAACCAAGCACTAACTTAAGAATTAAACAATTGGTGCTTCTGACATGTGACAATTCATAGTAGAAATAAAAAATGGTGATGAACTGGCCATTATTTACGTCGGCCATCTTGTAATGTGCAAAACTGATGTTAAACAATAATATAAGCAAAACAAGTTCTTTACAGATCGGATGAGGAAGCCATAGGTTGCAAATGGGTTTCATGATTATACATTTCCCATAAATTGATAAAGATATTTTTTTCAATATGCACAATAATAATTCATGTTATGTCTTCCCTCATAATTGTGCCCTGAATGGGAAATCGACCAAGTCAAATTTTCTTGTAGTTGGTTTTTACTAAATTTCTATCATCCCTTATGTCAAGAGACCATCTATATACAGATACATGGAAATAACAAATATCAAAATTATAAACAAATTGTATTTAGGATATTAAAAATATCAAAAATATTGAAAAAGCTATAGATTACCTTAGTAGTCTAGCATTTCTTGCAAGAATCATGAAGCGATAGCTAGTGTCTATTCCTAAGTTGACAATAACAATTCCCAGTTATAGTGTAAGTGGTCAAAATCTAAGATTTAAAAGGGAAATAAAGAGTTTAAGACAGCCGCAGATAAATATTGTTAAACTGGATGGGGCTTTTCGGGAAGTTAGTCTAGATGGACCCACATCTCTTTGTTCCCGTTAAGGCGATTAGGAGTCATTGTTTGGAGCTTAATATTATATTTTAACTCTAGTACCCGTAATTTCTTAATCCTATCTCCTCCCCTCTTGTTTTTTCGTACCTGATCTAAGCAAAAGAAACTAAGTAAGTCTTTTTTGCTTTGATGGACTTCTTCAAAGTGGGGGGCAATGGGGTAGTTAGGATCTTTATTACTTATCGCCTGTATGTGCTCCAGAATCCGCTTCTTTGCAGGATTTACAGTGCTTCCGATATACTAAGGAAGCCTTGGTCCCTTTGGCTGCTGGTATGAGTCCCGTGGACTCTCCAAGCTTTCCCCACACTCTTCAAACTCCTCACATCCCGGCACCTCAGATGACTGCTGATCTTTGCACACACACTCCTCTTACAGAGCGAGATGATTGTGTATATCAGGACGGTCCTTGCCCCAACAACTATCACTTCCACCTTTCTTTGCCTCACCCAGTGCAGTCCTTAGGATCTTGGGGAGACAATAAGATCCTTTGTGTCCAGGGATTTTGGGGGGGGAAGGCCAGCTCACCAGCCCTCAGAGAGTATTTCGAGACCCAGGCAATGACAGTTGGCATCAGCTGTCGACCAGCATCGTCCAGGCAAAATCCACCAAGTGATACTCCCCTTCTTGAAGCACAACTAGCTTCAAGACACCATGAGTCTGCGGATAGTCCAGTTGGAGCCCCTACTTCCTTAATGATTCCTTGTGTCAAAGTCCCAGTATGGAACCAGCATTGTAGGGGCCCAAGTCCAAAAGTGCCTCTACTTTTGGAGGCAAAGCCCCAGTAGCTCTACTCACCATTACCTTTGAAGATACAATCAGTTCAAAACACCACCTTTGAAATTGACAGGCCTTCTCTAAATGTTTCTCTTTCTGCCAACGTACCCCGGGAGGTTTGATAACATTGTTTAACGGGCCAAGACACTGCCTTTTATAATGCACATGCCAATTCAAGCATCACATAATCGTCCCAGAAAGGCCCATCAAAGTCAGAGGTCTGCAGTTTGAAGTGAACCCCTAGTTTCTGACCATCTATCAGGAATGCACAGATGTAACTATGCCCATAGCACCCAAGTGTGAATTAGGAGAAGGGCCACCAGGCACACAAAGCCATGCATATTGAAATGCTCCCTTCCCCAAAGTCACAAAGAGGGGGTGTCCAAGTGCACACCTGCTTCTGGAAGTTTCACAATTTATTCATTTTAAACTGGTTTGCGTGCAGCCCATGTCGTGGTCTGCCCAATGTCCACGTGTAGCCAATTAGAGCACAATGAGGGGTGAAGTTACACTCCTTCTTCTGGACGCACAGTGTTTGAATTGATACAAACAATTCCACAAATTGTCCACATTCAATGAAGTTTTATTTCAAGCTTTTCACAATTTCTTGTCACGTTTCATCGAGTCACATGAGAGACTGAATATATTTGTTTGATTCTAATGCAGCAGATATGCCATTCCAGGCCTTTTTCTGAAGCAAGAAAAATACATTTATCATCCTCTGTAGAAAGTGTCATTCCCAATGCATTACGGACTTATCGTAGTCCTTCGTCAGGGGTTCACTACAATTTAAACAACACCAACATTAAATTCTATGTTCTATTGTTCATGCATTCAGTATACTCAGTGCTACATCTTACTGTTCATGCCTCAATATAACTCCCCACACAATTAACGTTTTCCCTCTACTAGCGTAACTACACGCTATCCACAAAGTGCCCAAACAAGCTTTTCCTCCACTAGAAAAACATTCCCTCATTCACCTCCTTCTTAATAACCCCGCACAATGAATGGAATATTACGTTGTTCATTAATTTAGTCCCTTACCCACTATCTGTTCGTATCACCTTCCCAAACAGTTCTAATCATTACACTCAGCTGGGTTTTATTTTAGAAACATAATGCCTCATCATACACTTCCACGAAGCTCATATTGTGGTTAGGCAGTACTACCCCATCCCATAAATCAAGCTATGTCATTCCAACCTTCGGGCTCTATCGGATTCATCTCTTCTTGTGCTGTTCCTTCTGTTTTATGAAACAGAAGCCTGCTCCTGTTCAGCTGTTCACTTTTCTGCTCACGAACTACAATCCCACCCTCTCCTCTTGACCAATAGTAAAAACCCACGCTCTCCTTTCCCAAAGTGACATTTCCACCACCGTAATGTCAATCCCACTCCCTCTATTGGAGAGGATTCGCCATTACAAACTCATCGATAACAAACACCATACTGTTACAATTCTTCCTGTAGGAAATAATGCTAGATAGGCTTTCCCTACATCCCCTTCTGCAAATCCAGCTTGAGATCAGGCCCCATCATACTGAACACCATCCAGTGTCATTCAGGACTCTTGCAATTAACACAATCATACACTGGCCCAACCTCTTCCCAACACAGTACCCTATCACTAGGGAGAACTCCGATATCACAGGAGACATTCAGACCCTGTCACATAGCTTGCTTCATGCCAAAACGAGTAACAGTATCCTGTGCACACATGCCCCACTACGGCAAACCTGTGGCACAAATGATGAGCTACCTCCTTGGATGGCACCATGGAAGCACATTTGAGCTACATGCCCCTGGTATGGGTCTTACCCCATGACAAGGGACTTACAGCTAACTCGTCAGCCAATCATAAATACACAGCTCTGCAGTATTTACATGACCAGCCCAGTGCGTTGATACTGCATGGCAGTGCCAAATGTGCTCAAGTTGTAAGGCTAGCATCCAGAACAGCAGAACACTGGGAAAGGAGAAAGGCAAAAAGTTAAGGGGAAGCACCCTAGCAAGGGCGATTTTCAACACCCGTCTACCCCCTAGAGCAATGTGGCATTTACAAATTTAGTCCATAACACTGCTTCTCAACTGTTAACAGGTGTTTCAAAATGTGGGCAAAATAATCTCAATATAAAAAGCCAGCAGTAGCTATCTATTTGCTTTGGAGCTGTCAATAATGCTCATTGCCTACAAAATTCATTGTCAAATGCCTCTACTTTTGCTGGGCAAATGTTGGTTGCATCAACCCAGTAAGGGTATTCTTTAAGTCAATCAGTTTCTGCTCTAATGTTCCCATGTACAAGAGCAGTCACTGATGGAATAATATCCTTCTCTCTAAAATCACTTCTTCTCCCCCCTAATTATTATATGAATTTCAGCGTAAAAAAGTTTCTTTGATAGTCTGTGCTTTATAACTAAATATAACACAGCATACATTATTTAACCACTCCCCAAACATCACAAGAGCATGTATCATATTCTTTCTATAGTGTTTTATTATAATCTACTTGGGAGAATGGAGAAAGTATCTACAAAATCCCCAGCAAATCTACAGTCAAGTAGTGAGACTACTTGAACCAAAGAAATCAAAACACATTTCAAAAGCACTCAAAAACCTACATTAGTTTTGTGTGATAAGACATCAAATTTACGGTGGTGGAGGCAGTCAAAAACAAAGTTTCTTAAAACCCGTGGAAAGTGACCTCTATATCATGCCTTTTGTTTTATCATCAAATCAGGCAATGTCTGATGAAAGTTGTTGGCTCAGATTTGCTAAGAGTTCATGCGACGCAGGGTAGAAAGCAACCATTTCTGCACTGAGTTATGTGAACTGAAGTAAGCAGAACTGTGATATATCTACAATGAAATGGCCCAGTCTGCTCTATCCTTGCACCTTGTGCTGCATAGCACCAACCCAGGTACCGTTGCGATGTGATGCAAGGTGTCTGCATTGTGGTCAAGACAATTCTGGTCCAGAAAGTGAAGAATACAGCCACCTGCAAATAGGAAATAAGGAGAAATAAATATATATCTCCTTGTTACACAATCATCAGACAGGTACACCATTTTTTGTGAAAACTCATGTCACCGACTCTAGGAAAAATGGGTTTGCATCAAAATCCATGAGTGAATGCATAGGAACACCAATGCACCACCCACGGATCACTTACCTGAAGCAAAGTAACGCAAGTTAGTGCAATACGCTGTGTTGCGTTACTTTGTTTTTTTTCTTAAAGCAATGCAAATCCACATTTGCTTTTATTTACGAAAAGGGGTTTTACATTGGGTCTGTGTCAAAAAGTGATGAAAACCCAATACAAACTCTTTGTAAATTTAAGCCTACATGTAGGAGGGAAAAATACGATGTGCCTTCATGTTTTGATTCCTCATCCTAATGATATTTAAGGAATAATTGAAAATAATGTGTTCAAGAAGTATTGGCCACCATTTATGCAATATGAAAGCCTTCTAACTACCTCTGTGATGAGACTGGTGTGGGACATACTTTCCATCTCCTGCTTCATCTTTGACTCACAGTGTCCAAGATATAGCTTGTTAGAGAGGAAAGGTGGGGCATGGTACCATTTATTCAAATACCTAATGCATCCACCGGCTTAGAAGCATCTGTGCCTTACAACTCCCTTAATTAAACAAAGAAACAAAGTATCAGTAGTGCTCAAAAGGATTGGATTAGGCATGAAGTCACATTGTTCTCATAGGTTACAACATACATTTTGGACTCCCAAATTAAAGATTTTATGCATTAAGCTCAAACATCCATTTCAAACAGGTCTTTATTCGATTTGCATCATAAAAGACAAAATACATAAAAATACATTTCATACAATTTAGTAAATAAGATAATAAATACTTTACAGTTTAAAACCGAATTAAAAAAGGTATTAAATATAAGCAATGATGTAAAAAGACCCATAATGACCTATAAGCAATACTATGTTACAATTAAAAACACATAAAAGCATGTAACATAGGACCTTCATTTTTCCAAATTGCGACTACGTAATGACCAGGCCCAGCTCAGGAATTTTGCTACACCAATAACGATAAGCGGAGTAGTATCAGTTTTTAAGATCCTGATAGCTGCAATAGCAGATCTGGTGCCTAATGAGCGGCAAACCGGTGTAAGCCAAATTTTTCTGGGTATCAAATACATGGGGCAGCAGAAGAATATGTGTTCAATATTCTCTACTGCTGCCTCACAGAAAGGACATTTATCACTGCCCCCCGAGGACCAGGAGTGCGTTAGCCCCCGCACAGGTAATGAGCCAACTCGTAATTGGTGGTACAATTTACGATCTTTCGGCTTGGTTATTAAGTCCCAATAGGCCTCGTATCTGGGGGCATCCTTAATAACCAAAAATTCCAAAGACATAATAGGGCCAACAACCAAAGTAGATCTCCTCTCTCCAATCCAGTGCCAGTAAATGTCTTTAAGACCCTTTTTTGATGGGAAGGCAGCACCAGCTGGATCAACCCAAAGCACCTCCAAGCTCAAGTTTATCAGAAGCTTTCTGAGATGAGAGAACTAGGGTACCCGATGGGCCCCTTCAATCCCCCTCACTTCAAGGATAGCCTCGGCAAACAGAGATATTTCTGGTGTAGTCCACAGACATTGCCAAAACGCCAGTGGTCTATACCGTGCCACATCCTCGATGGGTTTAACACCCAAATCGAGCTGTAGGGGTATAGAAGGTGTTGATTGTGGGAGCCCAGTTGCCATTCTAAGGAACCTATTTTGAGCCACCCTCAAAGTGGATAAATCACTATAACCCCACAGTTCTGCACCATAAATAGTTGCAGGAATTATCTTGGAGCCATAAATTTTGACCAGCGGGGCCAGGGGTTTAGTCAGACATTTTGCATGCTCCTTCAATAGGGCTCCCCCCAGTTGGGCATGTTTCAGAGCCATAAGATCCAATTGGGGTTTCCAGCTCATATTCTCACTTAGTGTGACACCCAAATATGTAAACACATTCGTTTGATCCAATATAGCTCCACTCATTGACACCTTGGCCTTCACGGCCTTTGGGCCTCGCAGAACCATAAATCTGGTCTTGCTGACATTCACCTCTAACTCATGCTCACTACAGAAACACTCAAAGCGGGCCCTGCCTTGTTTTAGAGATGATAAGAGTGTCGTCTGCGAACATGAGGAGGGGGATTTTCCTTCCAGCAAGGGAGGGGGCGTCAGTTGGAAAGTTGGAAAAGTACTTGGTCACCCCGTTGATAAGCAAAGAGAAAAGGGTGGGGGCAACACACACCCTTGTCTAACCCCCCTTATCGATTTTGAAGCTATCCGTAGTCTCTCCGGGTGCCCCCAATCTTACTTTTGCATAGGTGTTAGAGTGCAGATTGATGAGCAGGGCCACCTGCTCTTTAGGCATGCCCAAATCCATCAAGACTTCCCAGAGCTTATTCCTGGGCACTAGGTCATACGCGGACCGAAGGTCCACAAAAGCCGCAAACAGAAGACTTCCCCCCTAGGAAGACCACCTTCCAATATAGTAACATAAATCTAAATACTTGCTCAAGTGTCCCCATATGTGGCCGAAAACCTGCCTGGAGAGGACTTAAAACATTATAATCGGAGATCCAGCTCTTGATCCTACCCAGAAGAAGGCGCGCCACAATCTTTTGTACAGCATCAATAAGGCTAATAGGTCAATAATTAGCCGTTACTGAGCGATCGCCCTTCTTATGGATTGGAAGGATCTCCGCCCCCAACCACGAGTCAGGGACTTTAGCACCCCTTGCCAGAGCATTGGCTAGCAGAACAATATAAGGGACAACCCTTAGCACCGCCCTCACTTCGGAGGCAGTAAAGACCAGGGCATCGTCAAAAGTAATAGGCAGCAGTGTGGCAGGACTAGTGACATTCGCTTTAAATTGGTTACCATAGTACTCAACCCACTCCCTTGGCTCAACACAGTTTAAGGGGACTGTATCCTGTGGGCGGTTTCCCCATTTGAGCTGCCGCCAAAATGTGATCATGTTGTTACTCTGACAGGCCTCCAGCAGTTCCCTCCAACGAGCCTCATCCCAGTTCTTTTTGGCGATAGCCTGCGCATTTTTGTAGATAGCCCTACAACTACGGATAGAGCTCTGTACTCTCGTCTTTATTGCTGCATGCAGTGCCTTTTGTGATTCCCTGCATGTACTGTCGAACCAGGTGAGGGGTTTCGACCTAGTTCTTCTGTGGCCAGAGCACTTAACAAATAGAGTTTTGAGGTTTAAGAACAGATCCCTGTGTACTGTGGTAATATTGTCCAAAAGAACCGACTCTGGCCCAAATCCACTAATTTGAGTCAATGTGTCCCTAAGAAAACTTCTAATCTTTGACATAGCCTCCTCATCTAGGGCTAGTTTAGGCCAACTAACCCTTCTTTCATTATTAGATAGGGAAACCTGGGGCAAAAAAAACTCTGCCACAGAGAGCACAGCGAAGGTGCTATCTTTAATCGATAGAACCAGAGGATTGCGGTCACTCTCAGGTCTACTTACTACCACCATATCCAGTAAGATGGGCCAAATTTCCAGGTTCACCAGGATATAATCAATGCGGGAGCCAGATCTACCATTGTCAAAAGTCGATGTCCCCATCCTGTCAGACTTCAATCTCCCATTGACTGCACGCATTCCTAGATTCAGACAGAGTACATAAAGAAATAGGGCTGATTGTGACCACTTCCTAATGGGTTGCAATTCTAAACCTGGAATGCCCCATAGGCTATCCTCATCCTCAGTGATTATCCCATCATCCAACCCCTTGGGTTCGAAACAGGTATTGAAGCCCCCCATTACCACCCTATTAGTATTCACCGGCAGTGAATTTAGAAAGCCCTCCAACACTGATGCAACAGGCGAACATTTTCCACCTTGAACACCCTGCATATAAACATTAACAATCACCACATTCAGCCCCGATGGCGAGGTTACTCGTATTGCCAGCAAATCCGGGTTGTCCGTCAAAAGCTCCTCCACAGAAACACCCACATGTTGACGTACCCAGATAGCCAAGCCTCCCACTGGTCTGCCCCTGGCACCTATCACGGCTGGTTTAAAAAAGTTTACAAAGCCAGCACGAAATAAGGGCCGAATGGCCCAGGTCTCCTGGAAGGACCAAATGTCAGAGTGGTCTATAAAGCTGCCCCAATCAGGCAGGTCAAGCTTCGATTCAAGACCAGCTATGTTCCAGGAAGACATCTTCAACAAAAGTATACACCGGTCGGAGGCCACCATCCCACCTCCAGCGGCACTAATTACGGCAGGGCTAATTAAGCAGGGAGTTTGACTATTACCAGGGGCAGATATCTGAGAGCTTACAAGAGGGACTAACAATGGTGAAACACCTTGGGGGGCTTTATTAGTTGATGAACCAGCTGGAGACCCCTGAGCTGACCCAGCTGGCGCTGCACAACATTCACCAGAAGGAGGTTCATTATCAGACTCAGTGAATTGCACAGTTTGTGAGGTTTTAAGTGCAGGATGTAATAAGGATTTTGGTGCTAGATTCTCTATACCCAAAAGGCTATCGTCAAAGTACCCCAGCTGTCAATCACAATCATCGAAACAGGAGAAAATGTTAAATCTGTTAGATATTTCTAACGGGGTAAATGGAATCAAATTATCCATTCTCCTGTTCCCATGTAGATGATCCAAACTCCCATATAACATGCCATGGCCTCTAGGTGGGACCGTATTCCACCCAGGATCTTTCACATTAGACAATGGTCTAAAGACATGCCCTGTGTAACCGTTATTAGATGGCATATACATGTTACGCTGCGATACAGCCTGGGCTCCAGGATAGAATGGGGGGTTCACTAAAGATCTTGGGTAGAAATATGTTAGGTCGTAAGGGACTATGGTGGTACTCTTGTTCCCCGAAGACCCATTCAGTATAAATCTAACAGCCTCTGGGTCCCTAAAATTTATGACAACAAGGTCACCATTTATATTTTTTTCCCTGCTGCCCAACATGGAGAGACGCCTGACGTGAATGATATCCCCATTAATATGGTAGGGCAATGGTCTATTTTGTCCAAGCTAATGAATGATCTTATTTTTTAACTGAGAGTACCCCTCCCTTTTGCCAACCTCTAGGGTGGGGACTCCAGTAAGCACAACCATAAAGGGGACTGATTCAGGTGGTAATTCCACTTGAGGGCCCTGTAATATATAATTCGTGGGTTGGCTCAGCCTTCCCCTCCCTCCCTTCCTGGGATCGCTAACAGCTTGTGCGAATGACTTCACTACAGGTGCCAACGAAACCTGTTGTTGGGCTTGCTGCGGTCCTAAGACACTCGATTGGGTGACAACAGGGGTGACAACAGGGGGTTTATTTACTTTATTGTTACCCCTGTTAGAACCCTTAGGGACTGCCGGGGTGGGGACAGGGGGGATTGGGGACTGAGCTATAACCGACAGTGGAGAGACTGGCTTTACGGAATTCGTTGGAAGCCCAACCCCTACATTATTACAAAATAAAGACTCAATATTCCCAAGCCGATGTTCCACCCTCTTTAATATATCAAGAATTAGGAGCATAAAAGATCTTAATTGTTGCTCAATTGAATCTCGGGGGTACCGGACAACAAGGCTTCCTCTAGTGGGGGAGTTGCTAACCTCACTTCTCTTAGTAAATCGGAAACTGGGACTAGGATGTTATTGTCTGGAGCCACAGTAGCCATTGGTGACGTAACAGATGTTACTGGGGCCTTGATCAAGGGAACAGCAGAAGCATTAGCTTTGAGAGATTTACCGAACTCAGAGTGACTGAGCTTCGGCCTCTGGGGTGCCCTCCCCCTTCTCTTTTTTGGTGGCGGAGGGCCAAGAGCTTTGGGTGCTTAAAGCGTCTTGCCCTTCCTTTTTTGTAAGTCCCTGGCTATAAGAGAAGGCGCATTAGTAGCATCAGGTATAGAGTTGGAGATACCAGGAGACAACACATTAGATAAGGATACAATATTGACAATTACAGATGGCGGGGGAGTTTCTCTAAGGAGTATAGGAAACTTATGAAGTGACAAAGGGTCTTCACTTGTAATATCAGAGATAGAGTCTGTAAGAACGGGTATAGCCACCATGTCCAGCAAGGGTCTATTCTTCAGGCTTTCAATAGAGCGACAACGCTCAATTCTACGCTCCAACAACTCATTTTCCTTGTCCGGGTCCAAAGCAGCTTTAGTGAAGTAGTTCTCAAAAGTTCCTTTACTACCTCCCGCAGATGCAGATTTATCGCTGATTGTGTACATAGTGGAGTAGTCCTACCTTACACCAGCCTTTATGTCTCCAATGGGCGGAAAGGGGGTTGCCCGTCCCGTCCTCCTCCGTCCCCGGACGGCCACAGACGGCCCGCCCTTTGCCCGGGCTTCGCCCGGCGTCCCGCGTCCCGTCCCGCGTTGCGGAGGACACCAACCTTTAATGCGCCTCCAGGCACCGATGCTGACTGGAAAGGTCTGCGCCACCGCTAGGACTCCTGAGTAGCCGAGTCCTCCACTCGGCGGCCGCCTGAGATGTGTAGCGCGGCAGCGGGAGGACTCGGGCAAAAGCAGGCAGAGTGGGTCCAGCAGTAATTTAGGTGAGCAGAGGGGCCTTGAGGGGATTACAGCCCTGTGACGGTAATGCGGGAAAGATTGCACCACTTGGTCGGAGGACGCCGACCTTTAACGCGCCTCCAGGCGCCGATGCTGACTGGAAAGGTCTGCGCCACCGCTAGGACTCCTGGGTAGCCGAGTCCTCCACTCGGCGGCCGCCTGAGATGTGTAGCGTGGCAGCGGGAGGACTCGGGCAAAAGCAGGCAGAGTGGGTCCAGCAGTAATTTAGGTGAGCAGAGTGGCCTTGAGGGGATTACAGCCCCGTGACGGTAATGCGGGAAAGATTGCACCACTTGGTCGGAGGACGCCGACCTTTAACGCGCCTCCAGGCACCGATGCTGACTGGAAAGGTCTGCGCCACCGCTAGGACTCCTGGGTAGCCGAGTCCTCCACTCGGCGGCCGCCTGAGATGTGTAGCGCGGCAGCGGGAGGACTCGGGCAAAAGCAGGCAGAGTGGGTCCAGCAGTAATTTAGGTGAGCAGAGTGGCCTTGAGGGGATTACAGCCCCGTGACGGTAATGCGGGAAAGATTGCACCACTTGGTCGGAGGACGCCGACCTTTAACGCGCCTCCAGGCGCGGATGCTGACTGGAAAGGTCTGCTCCACTGCTAGGACTCCTGGGTAGCCGAGTCCTCCACTCGGCGGCCGCCTGAGATGTGTAGCGCGGCAGCGGGAGGACTCGGGCAAAAGCAGGCAGAGTGGGTCCAGCAGTAATTTAGGTAAGCAAAGTGGCCTTGAGGGGATTACAGCCCCGTGACGGTAATGCGGGAAAGATTGCACCACTTGGTCGGAGGACGCCGACCTTTAACGCGCCTCCAGACGCCGATGCTGACTGGAAAGGTCTGCGCCACCGCTAGGACTCCTGGGTAGCCGAGTCCTCCACTCGGCGGCCGCCTGAGATGTGTAGCGCGGCAGCGGGAGGACTCGGGCAAAAGCAGGCAGAGTGGGTCCAGCACTAATTTAGGTGAGCAGAGTGGCCTTGAGGGGATTACAGCCCCGTGACGGTAATGCGGGAAAGATTGCACCACTTGGTCGGAGGACGCCGACCTTTAACGCGCCTCCAGGCGCCGATGCTGACTGGAAAGGTCTGCGCCACCGCTAGGACTCCTGGATAGCCGAGTCCTCCACTCGGCGGCCGCCTGAGATGTGTAGCGCGGCAGCGGGAGGACTCAGGCAAAAGCAGGCAGAGTGGGTCCAGCAGTAATTTAGGTGAGCAGAGTGGCCTTGAGGGGATTACAGCCCTGTGACGGTAATGTGGGAAAGATTGCACTAAACATCCTTCAAGTGTCTGAAAACGAAACCACCTTATTTCTAAAACTGTTTATGTAAAGGAATTCACTATACAAATTAGGGATTTTTTGTTTTTGTTTGCAAAGATTCTGTAACAAAAACGATCAAAATAAGTGAATAATATAGTGCCATCTTTAATCTGATGAACCACAATAACCTGTTTAAAAAAAATTCCCCGTTTCCACTCCTGATGATGTGTTCAACATGATTTTCCGAATATTAACATTTTCATTATAAAAAGAAGTCGTCGGGGCTTCTACCCATTGTAAATTAAAGGTTTGTGCATCTGTTAAAACATCAGTGCTGTGGACTTTGCTGAAACTCAAGGCATTAGAGAAGAAATAGTTTGTGGGCACTCACCAGCAGGGCTGTAAAATACTTTTATTCCAGGGGCACCTCCACAGTTGACTGTGGACTATGGAGCCGGTTTTGAAAGCCCAATGCAGCTTTTGATGCCTCTGTCGCTTTTCCCAGCTCCAAAGGGTATGTGGTGGAGGCACAGGGGGCCCGATTCACAGAAGTAATTAAAAAAAAATCCTAAACTTGCTACTTTTGGTATTCACAGAATGCTCTTACTACTTTTGGTATTCAGAGAATGGATTTACGACTACTAACTTTACGTCCGCACTCGGGCGGAGATTCCGGCCCGGAGGCAGAGATTCTGGCCCGGAGGTGGGACTTCCGGCTTGGAGGTGGGACTTCCGGCCCGGAGCTGGAAATTTCTGCCATGGCTAAATCTCCGCCACCGGCCGGAATCCCCACCTCCGTGTCGGAATCCCCACCGCTGGGCCGTAAGTCCCACCTCCGGGCCGTTAGTCCCATCTCCAGGCCGGAATCTCTGCCTCCGGACCAGAATCTCTGGCCCGAGTGCGGACGTAAAGTTAGTAGTCGTAAATCCATTCTGTAAATACCAAAAGTACTGTGAATACCAAAATTAGTAAGATTCTGCGAATCGGGCCCAGGAAGAATCCAAGAGCCAGAGAAAGGGAGCGAATGAAGTGGAAGGTAGGGAGGAAGCGATTCGAAAGGAAGAGAGAGAGAGAGAGAGAGAAGACAAGGGGAGTAAGAGGTTGGATGGATAGAAAGAGAGAGAGTTCACGAGGAGTCGCCGAGAAAGGGACTGTTTGAGCATTTTTGCCAGGACTGCTTTTGGTGCCCCGGTTCGGCTCTGGCATCCAACACATTTATGTTGAATGCTTGGCACCGATCTCTTGTTTTCCTTTTTATCTGCAGTGCCAATGTTTACGGCATTTCTTTCTGTGGATGACTCCGTTTTTCTTCTGGAAAGTCCCTCTGCCTGAATTGAGGAGGTGTGGAAAAATGACTTAATCCTCACTCTCATGGAATGCTCTGGTCTGCTTGCTGCGACCACCAGATCCAGAAAGCCACACAGTAATCACAGCCTAGTCCGGCCTGCAATCCTGCACATTTGTATTCTCTGTCCATCAGGTCTCTTTGAATATGATTTATTTTTTCTCGTTCTGCCCCTTAGGTAATGGCATGAAAATGGATAGCTTAGAGTCGGCCTGCATTCCTTAGAAATACTTTGATTATTTCAATTTCCTGGGCTAAAATGAACATAAACGGTGTGAGTAAATTCTGTTTCCCACATGAATGCGGGCTGGTGCTTTCTGAGGCCCTCACGGCGGATGAAATTGCTTCACCTTATTCACCTCTCGTACAGGAGGCAATTCTAAATCTTCCTTTGCAACTACGTTTTCTGCCTGCATAAAAGAGTATCAGCATTTACTGCAAAAATAAAAAAATAAAAAACAAGAAAATAATGGGAGGCTATTCTCCACTCAAGTGCCTCGGGACCTTTTTATCACATTCTTGTCATCTTCCTTTCTAGAAGCTTTAGTAGATTTAAACGCTAATGTGGCCATTTATTGTGCACGGTATAAGTGAGAAATCTTCCAAACTAGGCATTCAAAAAAGTTATGGCCAGCTTGTTCTCTGCATGAATGTTATTATTTGCTACAGGATTTCTCTTTATTTCTCCAACCAAAACATATTTTTTTCTTTTCATCTCTCACACATGTAACAGGTTTCTGTTCCGGCCGATGACAACGAAAGTAGCATCAGCTGTTAATAGTCAGGGAGAATCAAATATAATTGCATGCATATTTATTTTGTATACGTTAAGTGACATTTTGATATTGGGCATAAACGCTACTTTGTTGTCAAATAAGTCATTATGTAATAGTCCTGATTTTGCTAGAGAAAAATCTAAACATGAACATAACGCAAAATGGGTCGGACATAAAATGGAACAAACATATGAACGTTTGCACCCATCAGTGGTGTTCTGCGACTGGAAAGGGTGATGTCAAGAGCTAGATGGGCAAAGATGCCGGTGGGCAAAGGTCGACTCATTTTTATTGCGATACCTGCAGATTTGCTCATTTGTAGATCCCGTGGTATGGTGATGAGAGGTGGGCCTCTGAGCGGGAAGTGAAGGCCTCTTCGATACAACTCCTGCTGTCGAATATTTTCCTCAGCTTGAGAAGCGAACACGAATTGTGCGTGACTGGAGCATTCTTTCTGGGAGTTGTTTTTCCCTGAAATGCACTCAGGATGTGTTGTTTTGCCTACCGATTAAGGTTACAGCAGCATCTTTTCTTCTACATTGTTTGGCAAGATGATGCTTACTAATGTTATGTTATTTTTCAAAAGCTGACATGTTGGGTTTAGTCAAAGACTAACCAGATGACTAAATTTAATGCAATAGAGCAAACACCAGCGTTTCTGCACAATTCACTTTCTTCTCTCTTAATAAGACCTCATCCACTCAACTTTTGCATAGCTTCAACCCTGAATCTACTTCAGACATTGATATTGATTAGATGCTCAGGTTTCCATTGTGTGCACCCTGACTCCATTCTGTTCTTGTACTTTCAATCTACCATTCAGTGGTCTAAGCAGTGAAAAGGTACATTTTATTCGCATGATTAACAAAAATCTTACAGTTTTTACATTCATAAAGTACACCAATTTAAAATACAGACCAATACATTTTAAAATTTCTAATAGTCTAAAATAGGTTTTCCCAAATAACATAGTTTCTAGACGTTACATCGGACCATCATCTTTCCAGAGCTTAATATAAATCAATTGATATTTCATAATTCATGTATAATATCATAAAATAGTCCTACATTTTTGCCCTTAAATTGTTTTTTTAAGCTTCTAGATTTCTTGTGCGCAGTTCACAAGTATCCAACTTCTTTTTTACAAGTATTGACATTTTTGTAAAATTGGCGTTCATTTTAATATCCGTTGGTCTAAAACAAACTACCACTGCATGTCTGCAGGTGCAGGTTCGAAAACCTCTGTCAATTAAGCAGTTTTTCAAGTTTTGTTTTCTTTCCTCCATAATTACTGCACATATACAAACAAAATGTAAAATACTTTCCTCCCACAGGCTGCATAGTCTGCATATAGTCGGCTTAAATGGTCTCAACCAGGGCACTACATGTTTTAAGCCCGGTAAATTCCCAACTCGTGCTTTCATAAAAGTGTTTTTGGTTTGTGCAGACCATGGTATTTTTAGGTATGGTTGAACCTTGAGAGTTGTATATTCCTGGACTAACATCCATGCATGGGATCTCTTAATAAAAAGTTCTTTATCTTTTAAAATGGACAAATATTTAACTGATTTGTTAATTAATTTCTTAAAGCTTTGTACTGTTAAAGACATTCCCCAAATCTCAGCAATTGACAATTCTTTGAGAGCTTTTTGCAGATATTTATAGAAGGACAAATTTACATTTTGTTGCATTTCTTTCCACAAAAGGGTACACATTTGGTCATTGATATTAGTTTTGATTTGTCTCCAGGTCTTAACGTACTGACCCATTCTTGCAAATTGTTGATTACAGAAACCAAACTCCAACCTTATCTGGGCAGTAGATACATTAAGTGGAAGCTGAAACAGATGTTTAAATGTATTTGTAATAGCATTATTTAATAATGCAGAATCCAGACCACTGAGTATTTCACTTCCATATGTAAGGCTCGGAAGCAGTTTCGCTTTTATTACTTTTATTAATGGGGTATAGGTTGGAGCTCCCAAGGAGCTATAAAGTAAGCGAAAGGCCCCTTGTAGACTTTTAGCTCTGTTTTTATTTCATTTAGAGTCATTTTATTCTAAATTGAGTACAATGATGTCCTAGTTATTAATCGCTGCAGCCCTATCCTTGTTTGACTTACAAGAACGACGTCATCAGCGTATAATAAATTCGATATTTGTTTCTCAGCCAGCTTCGGTGAGTCTGCTAACTCATTGTTCATTGCAAGGGTGAAATCTGATCAAAGTAATTGAATAAATATGGGGCTAAAACACACCCTTGCTTTAGGCCATGAGTTGTTTTAATTTTCCTTGACAGCTTTGAGCCATTCCCCAGGCAGTGAAAAGAGTTTCTTAGGTTCTCACACATTGTGGGCTTAAGCTCCATATCAGGTGTCTCCAACCTTTGAATAGGAGACCCTTGTGCTCAATGAAAACCATCCTGAGTCACTAATATTACTAGTGCTGTAATAATAACCACATCAGCTAGGATTACGTTCATGGGCATCCTATGGAAGATTTGCCGACAGGGGTCACCTCAGTGCAGGGTTGCCAGTGGTCATCACTTCAGTGCATCAAGCAGTGTTGCCAATAGCAATGTACATAAGGCTTTGTTAATTTGTAATACCTTTATATGTCCAACTAACTATATAACATAAAATCTATTAAAAACCTATTCTTTTATTAAATAAAACATTAAACTATTTAAAAATCTATAAACTTAATTTACCCATTCCAGTCAGTGAAACAGTAAAGAAAGTGTTGGATAGCAGAGGGTAAAAATTACTGTTGTCCTTTTGCCGCCGAGACACGCTGTGTGTGACCGTGGGGTTGCGCTGTGACTTTGCTGATTCCCTTTCGCAGCCGGGCTTGGCTCCGCCCCCCTGCCCCTTCGCTCCTGCATCCAGCTGGGCTCTTCCGTGAACTGCGACCGGCCGGGCTTTGCTTCGCCGGGCCTGCTGTTGCTCACTACAAGCCCCAGGATCCTTTGGGGCAGGACGCATCACCAGCACACGCCAGGAGGCACTTAAAGCCCCACCTGCCCGCGGGGACGCGCGCGGGACGTGCCGAAAGTCTCTAAGATGACAAATAAATCAGGAAAATTATTTCCCTCCAAAGAGAAAACATTTACTAATACATTCACTAACCCAGTTAGTACTGCCTATTATAACATCTAATGCCACACCACACTTGTTCTCAAGCACTACACCCGGGCCAAGCGATGTAGCAGGATTAATACCTCAAATAGAACAGCTGTTCAAGTCTTTTATTCTCCCTCTTATAGAGAGACTAAAGATAATTAATCAGAAAGGGAAGGTACAACTGGTAACCCCAGAAAACACACAGAAACTGGAAAGCCTTTTAGTCAGTTCCCAACAGGGGGGCATACTGTCCTCAAATCCATCTTCCTTACTATGCTCGGCCTGTAACACCCAAGACACTGAGCAAAAGATTACAACTGATAAGGAGTATGGGACTAATGACGGAAGAACCATCACACTAGGGCTTTCTGGTAATATACTTACGGCAGGAGTGAGTACTAAGCACCACATAGATAACATTGCAGTATCCTCCCGGCCCACAAGAACAAGTAACCCAGACGAGGCACCTAGAAACACGGTTAAACTTACAGTGATTGATCTACCCCCGGAATTGGCACCGCTAGTGCTAGTTTTGGGTAATGCTCCACCCCTTCCCGAGGGCACCAAAGAGGATTTCTATCAACTTAAAAATAAGGTTATCCATTGGTTGCATTGTAATACCAGGGAGGGGTTACAAAAACACGGGTTAACCCAAGGAGTCACTGGGACCTGGGCAAAGTATTGGTACAAACAAAATGGTCCCAGACAAACAAGTAATAAACAGAATCGTAACAAGAGTAGATACATACACAGGTAATTATAACAGCATTGTTTTTAATCACAACGTGTATTATATAAGAATCATTCATAAAAATGAGTACAGGTTAAATCACATATAGTGCCCCTAAGAATGAAATAGGGAAGGGTAGTGCTGGGATAGTGAAAGATGAGAACTAAACA
Organism: Lissotriton vulgaris; assembly: GCF_964263255.1. NCBI lineage: Eukaryota > Metazoa > Chordata > Amphibia > Caudata > Salamandridae > Lissotriton > Lissotriton vulgaris. The sequence continues at coordinate 1,899,570,665 of NC_141689.1, forward strand.
GAAGGTCATGAAGACCAAAAATATAACAAAATGTGTAAGAAAAAACACAATGGAACGATAAATTAATCAATAGTTTTAGACAATCATGCCTCAAAGGAAATCAATGATAATAAATGATGACAGAGGCTGAACACAGGAAGGAGTGTCGACGTTTCGACCCAGGTGAAATGCAGGCGTGGTATAAGCCTTGCTAGAGGGTCTTCATCAGGACAGGAGTAGTGGGGAATGGGGCAACAAATCTGTCAATGAGCTCGCTGACAGGAGGGGCTTTCAAAACTGTGGATCACGAAGCAATATGTGGGTTCTGCCAGAGGCAGAGTAGACGTCAACTGCAAAGTTAGTAATATCGGTATGTAAGGGACAGCACTGGATCAAAATTGGAAACAGTTCTCCTTGCTTCAAAATAGCGGCAATCTGCCCGTGGCAAGGCTGTTGCCAAAGAGGACGATGGAGTGGGAAGGGATGCTTCAAACGAATGTGTACCGTAGAGAAAATCTAGCCAAAACTTTACTGTTGAAGACAGTGGGGTTCGATCACAGGCGTGGTGCAGGTTTCACAGACGCCGGTAGATTGCGTGATCGTAAATTCTTGTAAGCTCAAGAAGGGGGGACGTGATCGTGTGATTTAGAGGTCCGGTGTGGAAAAGATAGATTCCTGCTCGCTACCGCTCATAGCTGAAGGGGCATCTGGCAAGGCACAACGTCATCATGGTTCGTCCTGTGTCTTGGATAGGCAGTCCGCGTAAATCCAGAAACGGAGACTGCATAGTGGTACATTTTAATAACCCAGTAACAACAGATAGGATCCTTAGAGATGCGGTGAAAGGAGGGGATCCCAGGGGGCAGGGGATAGAGATACTGCCCCTAGGTTTCTTTTATGGGGCAATCACCCAAATCCAACCTGACATCAGGAATGGGGGCCATTTTGATAGGACACTCCACCTTAGAGGGCAACAGAGATTGGGGCCGCTATGGTTAAGATCACTAAGACCATTGAAGGTGCCCACCTGGGGTGGATATGGGCTCCCCTCGCCATGTGCGGATTCAAATCGCTTTGCAGCTCTTTCTGGTCTCAATGACCAGGACTGACTGTGTGGGGATCAACTACCTCCCAATTCTCATATTAAAAATACCCCACCCATATTCAGATGCCCATTAACCAATCTAGCGCCTGAGACTGTATCCCCAGCGGACACACCCAATGAACTGATACATATATTACCTGATGGGGATTGGGAAGATGATTAATCTGATATATCTCGGGTTGATCCACCAGGTGTGGTTGGGCAGGGTATGATTGAGAACCGCCAAGTTCATAATGTTCTCTCCTGGAACATTGCTGGGCCAGCAGGAAAAGTTACAGACCCTACATGGGTACAGTTTGTAAGCAAATTGATGTTAATTTGCTTACAGGAAACCTGGATTGTGAATAGCAACGTTGCACTAGAGGGTTATAGAGCTTTCCTTGTCCCAGCGATCATAGCCACTAGTGGTAGAGCCAAGGGAGGACTTGCAATCTTTGTTTAGTTGGCCCCTATGTTGCAGTTTTAAGACCATTCATACAACCAACAAAAATGTCCAGGCTATTTCCCTGGGCCAAAAGGACAACTCCCTCTTGGTGATACATTTTTACAACACTATTAATAAGGAAGAAGGTTGTGGGATAGCCAAGTTGAATAGATTTGTCAAACAAGAAGGTGACTTTAAGTTAAATGCCCGGGTGAAATTGGGATGCCCACTAATATCGGGTCTCCATTTTGAGCATACTTTGCAGGATAGTTTACTGAATGACATGCTCGACGAGCATGATCTATCTTCGGCAATGGGTCTTGCCCCCAATAAGTAAACCTAGGGAGCCCACGTTCAGGGGTAGAGGCTATGGGACTATTATAGATCACATATTAATATCTAGATCCTTCTTACCCCTCCTTTAGGGTTTCTCTATTATCCCAAGCTCACTTAGTGACCATAACCCTGTCTGTGTGACCATAGGAGGGAATATAATGAAGACTAAAGATAAAGTACACAGCAGTAACAACCTACAACCCATAGAGGGAGGGCGCCGGATCAAATGGAACCAGATAATCCCGTCCACCTTCCATGACTCTCTGAAGATCACCTGCGAGGCAGAATTTTCTTGTTGCCTTGATCATGAATCTCCTCCAACATGTATCCTAAAATCATTTGAGGGTATCGCATTTAAAATAGGAGGCATGTTACTTGCCCGAGGGAGAACTAGCATGCCTAGCGCACCAAAATGGTTTTGTCACCTCTGTTCCAAAGCAGCGAGTGACTTGAAGGCCGGGTTGAAAAAATCACCCAGAGACAGAGCCCTGATCTGTGCCCTCAGGAAAAACTATAAAATTACCCTGGCTAATCGCAAGGTGGAAGTAAAAGAAGCACTGTGGAGGGAACTTTTAGACCCTGTGACCCTATCTAGTAGCTCTAGATTTTGGAGCACCATTAACCGATCACCTTTTTTAGCGGAAGGGGTCAGAGAAGTGGGCTCCAACATAACAGAGGACGAATGGGTGTCCCACTTTTTAGGAATATTTAAAAACACATCGAGCCAGTCAGACCTTCTAGAAAGGCACACAGACAAGGAAAACGTGATGTACTCGGTAAACGAAATTGAGGAGGGTATTGCTAGTTTGACCAACAAAAAAGCACCAGGACCGGATGGTATCCCCCTGGACCTTTTTAAATCAAACCCCCTGGTTTGGGCTGAGATCCTGACTGCTGTGGGTAACGCAGCAGCTATACGAGGTTGCCCTGCCTCCTGGGGTGTTTCAACAATCGTACCAGTATTTAAAAAAGGGGACCAAAACTGTATGATAAATTACAGGCCAATCTCTTTGATTGACTCTGTTGTTAAGGTCATGGGGGGATCATCTTAAAGAGACTGTGTACCTGGGAGGAGGAGAATAAGATCATCTCGTAAATCCAGTATGGGTTCCGCCCAGGTCACTCAACTATGGCCCAGTTCCTGAATCTATGCACGATCATAGGGAAGTACACCATGGCACGTTCTGGTTCAGTTTTCATGCCCTTCATGGACCTTTCTTCTGCCTTCGATAGCGTTAATCGGGAAAGGTTGTGGTGGTCCATGGAGGCCATGGGAGTGGAGCGTAGCCTGGTGGACTTCCTGAGGGATCTTCATAGAGACATTAAAGCGAACATAAGATACTCCAACGACCTGAAAGTATCCAGGAACTTTGATATTGAAAGGGGGGTCAGGCAGGGGTGCATATAAGCCCCCTTCCTTTTTAATTTATATATTAATGATTTAGAAGGTTCATTGCTAGAAACAGGAGCCGATTATCCGTACGTGGGAAAACGAGGACTGCCCATCCTGCTTTATGCGGACGACGCAGTCCTCCTGGCACGAACCCCAAAGGGGCTCCAAACCCTACTCGATGCATTTCACGATTTTATGGAAAAGCGTGACTTGTCCATAAACAACACCAAATCATATGTGATGCAGGCAGGGCAGCGTTCTAAAAGCCAATACCCCTTTGCGGTGAATGGAATGAGGGTACCACATTGCACAACATTTTCCTATCTGGGTGTTTTGTTAGATCATTGGCTAAACTGGGCTGCACTCTTAACACCTTGGCTGCTAGCGATATTTTCCTTCTGCGCTGCATTCCCAGATTTACCATTGTTCATGACGAGCTCAGCTCGTCATCAGCACAGCTCAACTGTGCCTTATGACGAGCTGAGCTCGTCATGAGCATGGAAGGGGTTAAACAAAGAAAGGGGTGAGGCTATCAGGGCAAATTGTTTGGATTTGCTGCCAAAATGGGTAACCGTCCAGTGGCAGCCATGTTAAAAACATATCGGGCCAAATGTATCTCCACAGTAAGCTTTGGAAGCGACCTATGGGGATACTGTGGCCTTGAGGGTATTCAGGTGACAGAAAACAACTTTTTAAAGCAACTGCGGAGCGTCCCAAAGGGGACGGCGAATCTGTCAGTCCATGAGGGAACTGGTATGCCCTTCTTATGTGACACCTTGGCTTTACGTCCCCTCACTTTTTGGCTGCAATGTTGGCTCAACAAGCACCTAGGCCTCACTCACAATATCTTAAGAGAGGCCTTTAGCATTGATTATATGATGAATATTCCCTGGTTCAAATACCTAAAAACTTGTTTTAACAAGCTGCGTCTCCCGGACCTATTTTTAAAACCTGAAGGTATTAATAGAAAGGATGTTGTGCTCGTTAAGTACTCCTTTATACAAATAAAAAAATTGGAGCGAAAGAGAAAGAACTGCTGAAATCTAGTGTGAGGACACACTTGATACTTAAAACCACCCCTGATACGGAGACGTATTTATTATGGCCGTTGCCAGCATACGAGCGAATTTTATTAACCAGGTTCTTCTGTAAATATTGTGAGATGCCCAGGACTTTTTATCTGAAATCTTAATAAAGGTTAAACTTTGTGCAAGTCCTTCCCACTCTTTTTTATCTACAATTGCTCGCACCTGATTGCATCCCTTTTGTGGCCGGCATCCTGAAATGTGCAATGAACTACAGAAAATGTTTGGACTTTTAAAACCATAGTGTTTTAATGATTTTATGAATGGTCATCTTAGTCTCCTGCTTTTTACTGTGTTAATATTGTTATAAAATCACCATTATCGATGTTTCTTAGTGTATTCGGTAACTGTGTGTAAACCAGTGGATCTTTGTGTTTTAAAGTGTAACTTTTATGGTTTCTATCATAGATTACCGAATAAAGTATTTGAAATGAAAAGAAAATACTATTCCCACTCAAGTGAGTACAGCAGTAGGGAAAGAGTTGGCTAGCGAAGGGGTAAAATTACTGTTCTCACTCCTGTGAGTGTAACTGTAGGGAAAGTGTTGGATAGCAGAGGGGTAAAAATTACTATTCCCACTCCAATGACTGCAACAGTTGGGTAAGTGTAGGATAGCGGAGGGGTAAAATTACAATTCCGACTCCAGTGAGTGTAACAGTAGGGAAAGTGTTGTATTGCGGAGGAATGGCAATTAATATTCTCACTACAGTCAGTTCAAACAAAAAATTCATCAACAATAAAAATATTTAAAAAACAAAATTTAAAAAATATATAAATATGTCAAAAAATAAAATCCAAATATATTTAATATTAAAACATGTTTAAAAACATATTATAATATTAAATAAACGTGACACATATCTACACTTATTATATTAAATAAAATAAGACATACTTTTTAACCCCTTGCATGCTGATGACGAACCCCAGCCGTCATGCACTACGGTGCTCGTGTGCTGATGACGGCTGGGGTTCGTCATGGCCCGCCCCTGTTCATTTGTTTACAGCACAGGGGCGGAAACGGGCCAGCAGTCAAGGGGTTAAACAAATACTTATTTTTAATTACACATTATTTGAAAATAAAAACATTTATTACAAAAATTTACTTTTTTTATTTTCTACCCTATAATACCACACAATTCACAAACCACATCTAATTTTGTTTAAATATACATATTTAATTAACAAAATGAATTACCAAATAAATATTATTAACTAAAAAACAAAATAAACTATTACCACTCCAATGGGTGCAATAGTAGGGAAGCGTTAGATAGCAGAGGGATAAGACTTACTACTCACACTCCAGTGAGTGCAACAGTAGGGAAATTGTTGGATTGCGTAGGGGTAAAAATTACTATTCCCACTCCAGTGAGTGCAACAGTAGGGAAAGTATTGGGTAGCGGAGGTATTAAACTTAATATTTCCACTCCAGTGAAAGCAACAGTCGGGAAAGTATTGGATAGTGGCAGGTTAAAATGTACTATTCCCACTCCAATCATTGCAACAGTAGGAGAAAGTGTTGAATAGAGTAGGGGTAAAACGTCCTACTCCCACACCAGTGAGTGCAACAGTAGGTCAAATGTTTGATTATAGCAAGGTAAAATGTACTATTCCCACTGCAATCAGTGCAACAGTAGGTGTAATGTTGGATTGCAAAGGGGTAACAATTATTATGTTCACTCCAGTCAGTTCAAAAGTAAAAAACAAACAATATTAACAACAAAAACATTTAAAAAACAAAATGAATAAATATTATATAAATACAAATATATTTAATATTACAAATTAAAAAAATCACATTATAATATTAAATGCAGATGACAAATACATACAAATATATAAATAAAATGAATAAAAAAATTCAAGCTAATACATATTTTAATTAGAAATTATTTAGATTCAAAAACATTCATTAGTACATACATGTACGTTTTTTATTTGCTACCCTATAACACCACACAATACAAAACCCATGTTGTTAAAAAATGTACTTACATAATCATTATAATCAATTACCAATCACAGAAATATGATTAATTAAAAAACAAATTAAAACTCATAAAATTAATAAACTTCCCACACTTTGCCCCTATAATCCCCACAAACCACTGGTAAAATTAAACAAAAAATGTATTACACTATTAAAACATGTTTTGAATTAAAAAAACAATAATATATAAAAACTAATTATAAAGTAAGTAAAATGAATATACTTCCCACCGTTTACCACTAAAAAAGTAAAACACAAACGCCAAAATATATAAAACACTACCCTAATTAAACATCAATTAATTAACTAACATTAATGATCAACCAATTATTAATTAATGAAAAATACATTTCTTCCCACCCTTTAGCCCATAAACCCCTTAACCCACATCTTAACAAAATCACACAATTACCATAATTAATTATCAATTAATTATTTAATGTAAATTAACAACTAATTATTAATTAAGTAAACATAAATTACTTCCCACCCTTTACCCCTAAAACCCGACAACATGCACCTAAGATTAGTTACACAATTTTCATAATTAATTCTCAATCAATTAATTATATAAATTAACAAATAATTATTGATTAATCAAACATGACTCTCTTCCCACCCTTCACCCCTTTTAAACCCACCACCCCACCTAAATGTTCTTACACAATTACCATAATTCGCTATCAATTAAATAGCTATTATTAATTAACAACCAATTATTAATTAATTGCAAATAAATTACTTCCCACAATTAACACTATAAAATCTAAATTAAATAAATAAAAACATAATCATTAATTTATTATAATTCAATTACTTCCCACCCAATTCCCCTATAAACCCACAAAGCGCTGCAGAACTAAATAACTCAAAATGTGATTAAAATAAAATTGACAACTACAAAAACTGTAACACATATATTAAAAAATATAAACAAAACTTATAAAAGAAACATACATCACATATATTTATATATATAACAATAATTTAAAAATCTATATTTCAAACAACAATATTTTTGCAAACAATATTAATTATATTTCTGACCATAAAATATTCTTGACCACAATATTCTTGCTGTTGATATTTCTGAATCACAATATTTCCAACTCAATATTAAGTATACATTTCCAACTCGATATTCTGTCTCATCAACTTGACAGTGGAAGTGCAGGAAAAAACTTTAAACGACTTGAATGCTGGCTGGTGTTTGATTAGGCATGTTGGTGATCATCTGTGCAAATAAAATGTGCCCACTTCTGTCCTCTCTGGTTTATGTCTGGTGAGCAGAAGGAAAGCTAGTCTCTATGAAGAATAGAGTGCTGAGATTATGTATGATGATGCTGTCTGCTATCTGTACTTTGTGCTTCACTGAGAAGTGGGAATCGATACTCATGAGGTGAAGTGGATCTTCTGTGTGTTTAGGATCTTAGAAGATAGGCGGAAACTTCAAGAGATTGTTTGGTTTCATTCTGCATGGCAGGAAAAAGTGGTTTAGCCCTAGGTCCTTGCTGGGTACTACGATAACTCAACATTTGATGCTCTTGCTTTCATCAACCTATAGAAGAGGGAGCTTTGTGAAGGTAGTCCTGGGCAGCTAGAGGAAGAAAAGGTGAAGAAGTAGTGAGGGATTGTCAGGGATTGGTTGTGGAGCTGGAGGGAATGAAGTTTCAACATGACTGAAGCACCAGGTCAAAGCTATCATTGAAGCTGAGGTAGTCAGAATGCTAGCGCTTGCAGTGATCAAACCGTCCAGCATTCCTTCGTTCAGCCTAGTCATGCTAGTGCCCAAACCAAATAAAAAATGTGGGAAACTTGAGATGAGGTTCAATGTGGACTACAGAGGCCTAAATGCAATCACTAAGACTGATGATCATCCCATACCAAGAGCTGCTGAGCTCATATACAAATTGGATGCTTCCAAGTGTATTTTGTGTAAGATCAGGTTATGGGCAGACTGCCCTCACACAATGATCTAAGGAGAGGTCTGCATTTTCAACTACTGATACCACTTTCAGTTTGAAGCAAGGCCCTTCGGTTTGAACAATTCACCTCCAACCTCCCAAAGGCTAGTGAATAGAGTTCCCTCAGGTTTGGATGTTTTCAGTGCTGCATATCTTTCTGCATATACTTCCAGCTTGGAGGAGCGCCTGCTCCACCTTAATGAAGTGCTTAAAGCCTGGCAGCAGATGGATCTAACTATTAAGGCAAGTACGCTCCGAATAGGGCAAGGCTCATTGGTGTACTTTTGCCACCAAGCAGGTGGTGGCCATGTACAACTTCTTGAGCCCTGGATTCAGGCTATCCTGTCCTGGAAGGCTCCTGAGACTCAGACACAAGTCTGAGCTTTTCTTGGCCTGACTGGGTACTACAGAAGGCTGGTGAAGGTCCATGGTAATATTGTGGTATCGTTGACAGAACTCACTTCCAACTAAGTCAAAATAATGTATTGCAAGTGAGGAGTGTCAGAAGGACTTTGGTAACCTGAAAGATGATTTGTGCCCAGCACCAGGCTTTAAAGCACTTGGCTTTAGCAAGAATTTGATTGCTCAGACACATGCTTCTGAATATAGCACTGGGGCACTGATGACACGGGGTAAGGGATGAGGGCTAGGATTAACCAGCATACTATGTGAGTAGGTGACTCCTCCCCTAAGTGCATCATCAGAATACCATTGATAGGGAAGACTTTGCTGTGGTTTGGTCTCTGAAGAAGTTGAGATCCAACTTGTTTCGGACCCCCTTCACACTTCAAACTGACCTTAGACTTCTCAGGTGTTTGTTACAGATGATAGGTAGACCATTCTCTGTAGGGTTAACACAGACCTGGGAGTGACCATGCCAATGCACATGGTCTTTCCAGGTTCTTTCACTTAGATGTCAAGAACTACCATGGTATAGTTGCTTATCACCTATCCCCTGAAGAGGGACCATGTAAGAAAATGCCTTTTCTGTTTGATCATCTCCAAGTTTTTGGACTGATGCTGTTGGTTATTCAACTCTGTAAGTGAACTGAGCCCTGCCAAATGCCTCGGTGCCAGTGTGGCCAACAAAGGCTGCACCAAAGACTGGACTACACCTTCAGCTTCTTGGGCTAGGAAAGAGAGGACTGTACCTGTGGTGCCCTGGTCATGGAGAAGTTGCCCAAGAGCCCCATACAGAATAAATGACTCTAAGAGACAGTTGGCTGACTTTCTGTTATATCTACATGCCACAAATGCTAAAGAGGCCTTACTTGGTGAGTTGGTAGCTAAGAACTCCGGATCCCCATTAACTGACAAAGTGCAGCCTGGGAGACCTACTCTCAAATATTGTACCTGAGTCTGCTGGGCCTGAGAGAGTTATTGGGGTATTGTTTGGTTGCCCAAGCAAGGAACTTTCCACCAGTTAAAGGAAACCCCTAGTTTCACTGTAACCGGGACTAGTAGGTCAGTGACAACTGTTTTTTGTTCGGACTTCACACAGACATCGAGGGGTGGCCCATGTAGTTAAATTCACACCAATACACTCATGGGCCGAGAGGTGGCCCCAGGAAGACCCTCATCACTAACTCAGCAACTATGAGCATTTCCAGCATCTTCTATCACTTGACTCAGGATTGCTCAATTAACATTGATAGCTGTTCGTCTTTAGAACCTTTATCAGGACTGGAGACTGCTTTGACTGCTAGGTAACTGTTCACCAATACCTTGTTGGGCCAGGTGACAAGCTTCCTGATGGAGTTAATTGCTCAAAGTATTTGTTTGAAACTGTATAAAACTTTGAAAAGTTTACCGCTATGGTAGTCCATTATAATGATTTATTGCGATAGTTGAAAGTCTGTAATATATTGCTTATTCAAAAAATCATTACTCTGGAACCCTCTTGTGGTTTATTGCCAGAAAGGTGCTGTTTTAAAGATAAAAATACAACCTAATTTTAAAAATTGGTGTTGAATTTTTATTGTTTTGCATTTTCTTTCTATTCAGCTGTTTTCATATATCCTATTGCTTTACACGTATTCCTTTGAAAAAGCACGATTACTCAGGATTCAAAAGAACTTCAAACAAACCTGACTGGACCCAATACTGTTTTGTATCTTTATAACAGTGACGTTGCACAACCACACCAATTTAATAAATCACTTTCCTCACAAAGTGTATCACAAAATTCCTGAAATTACATGAAATATTCTGATGTAACTTAACTTTTTCCCAGGCCTACTTGATATAGCTAAGGACATTGTTGCTGTTGCTACTTGTTAACTCCACTTTGATAATTTCAGAGATACCAGAGAAACTGGAGTCTTGTTTGGTGATGCAAGGTTATGAAAGTGGTCTGAGTTACTGACAGTGGAAGTGCAGGAAAAGAGTTTAAACGACTTGTATGCTGGTTGCTGTTTGATTAGGCTGGTTCATCTGTGCGAATATAATGTGCCCACTTCTGTCCTCTTTGGTTGATGTCTGAAGAGCAGAAGGAAAGTTGGTCACTATAAAGAATAGAGTGTTGAGATTAAGTATGATGAAGCTGTCTGCTCTCTGTACTTTGTGCTTCACTGAGAAGTGGGAATTGTTAATCATGAGGTGAAGTGGATGCTCTATGTGTTTAGGATCTGAGAAGATAGGCGTATTCTTGAAGATATTGTTTGGTTTTATTCTGCATGGCAGGAATACGTGGTTTTGGTGTTTGCAAGTATGTGAGATGGTGGAGTTAGTGTTTCAAGATCTGTTGACTTGTTTAGAGGATACTCAATGAGGACCAGAGGTCTGAAGTGTGAGTTGGAGGGAGTCTAGCCCTAGGTCCTTGCGGGTACTACGATGACCAACATTTGATGTTCTTTCTTTCATTTACCTTTAGAGGAGGATGCTTTGTGAAGGAAGTCCTGGGCAGCTGGAGGAAGTGAAGGTGGAGATGTAGGGAGGGATTGTGGAGTTGGAGGGAATGGAGGGTCAACATGACCTGCTCCAGCTACTAGACTCAGTGTTCCATTTTCTTTTTTCAAATCTTTGTGTTTGGCATGAGGAAGGCTAGCAAGGGATTGGATTGCCAAAGGAAATGGGTCCTACTAATCTTGTGATCTGCCATGCTTGTTGTAGCAGTTTGGTCAGGTGCTTATTAGTTTGTTTTTTCTTTTTTAACTCCTTTAGTTTAGCAAGAGAGAGCTTAGCATAGACTGGTTGTTGAGCTGGAAGGTTTGGATTAGCCAGTTGGTCTCCTCTGATCTTATCTCATCCATAAGATATTGCAACTAGCTAATTACTGATTTCATTCAGAATCAGGAATGAAAATGCTAATTCAATATTCCTAAGTAACAGAAAAAGTCTGACATTTCAATTCCTGGTCTTCCAATCATGCATTGGGGCCGATTTCAGATGTTTTGCAATTCACAAGGTTTTCCAATGGTATGGCTGGAAGTTTGTGGCAGTTGCAGGTTTCCAGTCAAACTTCTGGAGGCCATTTGTGAAATCCAATTTACCTATATGCTGAAGTATTTTTACTTACATAAATCTACATAGTGCTTTATTACTCATGGTGGTATGTTTTTTCTATGTGTACATTTAAAAAAATGTCTTATGAACATTGAAGATTCAAATATTCTCACTCCCATACTCGTTCACTGTTTTTCTTTGTGGTCTATTCCCACTTTGGAGATAATGTACTCCTACCATGGACAAGTGGTGATCTCTGACCTTTTCCAGGATCGGAATGGATCAAAGGGGGGTCATTAAGATAGCGAACGGACTTCAGCATGTCTGCCATCATTGAGGGGTGTGGGACCTGCCGCCCGGCGGTCCCACACATGAAATTACGATGTGACTGCTACCGTGGTGGTTGCATTGTCTATATCCAACATTGCGGAAGGTGCTGCTGGCTACAACACCCACTGCAATGCTTGAAATGCACTGTTTGTATTTCCCTGCACTATGAGGCAGGCACCGTGTGGTGCCTGCCTCCTGGTGCAGGGAAATGTAAGTCCCAATAAGTGCTTCCCCAGTGCACAGCCAGACTCCCCCAGCACAAGGGGGGTGCACAACAGGTCCCCCAAAGTACATTCGCGCCAGCCTTTCCATGGCGGTGATGCAGCATCATGATATGGCAGATGGTGCCTGCTAGGCACCGCCACCATTCTGTTGATGCGAGCGGTCTGCCAGCAGCAATCATTACGATTGCTGCTGGTAGAACTGTGGCGGACGGACTTTCCAGACGCCACTCACACAGCCTTCCATCCTGATCTGGCAGGCAGAAAAGGGCATCACAATAGTGGTGAACAGGGTTCACCACCATCGTAATCAGGCCCAAAGAGACGCTTGTGAATACCCACGTAATATGTTTGCAGGTGTGGCATTGCCATCCTGGAATGCCTACTTTCGCTTTATTGCCTGTCCATGGGAGTAGATATTCTTAAGTAAAATTCCTTTTCTGACTAAATTATTTTATCAGTATAAACTGTATGCTGTTCGGTTGTATACTCATACAAAGTGCATTGGGCATGCAACCTAAACATACACACAAACATTTTTCAGTGTGCTATTTGTCAGTGGTTTAGACCTGCCAGAAGACAGAAGCCACTCACACTGAAATGTGATGAAGTAAGTGATAAGAATTATTTAGCTTTGTCCCATATAATTTCATCAGTAACACACTGATAAGATTAGTTCAACATTTTTAGCACTTTATCATACATTTACATCAAATCATGTGACCTTAAGCAGAATTGTAATCATACATTAGCTACACTGTTTTGTGTTTTAAATGAAGTAGTCTGAGAGACATCAACAGTTTCAACCTGAAGAATGTTTCACTTTATGTTGTGTTCAACATATTCATTTCTATTTTCTATGCTCAGCATGCACAATGCATACCATTTCTTGCTTTAGCACGATATGTTTTTAAACTCTTTTTGCATTCATTTCCATTATTTATGACATAAATAACACAGCAAAAAAAGGTGGAGAGGATCGATTTACATATATACATATATATTTACATAAATAGTTCTGAAAGGACTCAGTGGAATTATTTCTTGTTTTTCCTCTCTACTTTTTTACCTTTTTTAACTTTAAAGAGCAAAATATGGACCTTTATCAAACTATTTTTAAATGCATAGCTTCAACTATATGCATAATATTTAGATAGGTTTCCAAATATTTTGCATTGGAAATCAGGTGTAATAGGATACATTTTTAATTGGATTTTAAATGTGTTTTTCAAGTAGTTGCCATATGATCCCGTCAACCAAATCTGTCATTTAGGGTGCCAGGAAAGGTTGTAAATTGAATATATGATAATTATGGTTTGGAAGATTGTGGTCCAGAGTTAAGATGTGCCATTCCATTTTAAGTGTTTACTTGCTAATTCGCCACATCATTGTATTTATACTTACAGCTGACAGTACCATAGGTATGTTGGTATAAGTCGCAGTAGCCAATCTTCATTATTTCTTCTTTTTTATGGTGCATTTCATTTGAATTTGAACCATTTCTTGGTGAATAGGTGCCTTTGTATTAGAATACCTTGCAGTTTTGCATTGTATGCATGTGTACTTGGATGTTTGATATGAAATCTCGTGTTATCAAGAAAAATCAGGTAATTGAGATGCACGTTCTTTCAGGAGTTAGCTATGAAGTGCTGGAGTTGTACTGTTAGTTACTGGGGTCAACTATTACGATTTCTCTCGAAGAGAGGAGTGCTTTTTAAATGTCCACCATAAGGAAGAAAATGGGGATTTTTGATGTTGGAAATGGGTGTCTCTAGATGGTGATTGTTTGCACCTTTGTCCAAATTGGGGCCCACTCTTCCTGTCAGGATAAGGGGTATACACTCTTAAAATAACCCCTGCTCACCCACTTGGTAGCTTGCCATGAGCGCCCAGCGAGTGGTACTGAGACCTGAGAAGACTTTGGGCAGCATCTCCAGCACTCCCTAAAAAAGTGTTGCACTCTACTGAAGAAGAACCATTATCCTGAAACATGTGTCTAGAGAAACATGGCACTAGCTGCACCAACAAGGGTGAAAAACTGAAGCCTGACACCAAACAAAGTGTTATAATGCACTGCATTTATTATGATGCTTCGGGGCAAGAGTGCTGGAATGTGAGGCAGTGTGCGCCCACCCCCCTCCTATATGAAAAGGCTCCTTTGAGCTGACAAGCTCTCGTTGATGCATTTGCGCTTAGCGAGTGGTACTAGGCCTGAGAAGACTTTTAGCAGCATCTCCAGCACCCCGCAAAAAAGTGCTGTTCTCTACTGCAGAAGGACAATTATCCTGAAATCCGTATCTGGAGATACACAGCACAGGCTGCACCAACAATGGCGAAAAACTAAAGCCTGACACTGAAGAAAGTATTTGTTACTGAGGCAGAGTTTTTGTGGATTAAGGAGAAATGCTGGGCGCTCAGCCTGGTTCTGCTATTGGTTTCCACTTATTGTGGCCCTAATTTTTTCGGCACCTTTTTGTGGGTTGAGTGTGCAGCATTTGGAACAAAGTCACACTTTATAAACCCGTATTCTCTCCTAAAAAAGAGGTTTTTGTTTGTATATTCCAGTTTTCTGTCTTTCCCAGCCATGAAGAGTCGCAGAAATTACATTCCGTTGAGACGAAACATGTGTCGGCTGGCCACAAAGAATATTAAATGAAGATTTCCTAAAAAGACATTGTTGTTTTCTTCTGGCAGCTGTAACTGAAACGTCTTTGTGTCCATCAGGACACACCTTTACTATACTATCACGCTGTGTGCAGTGGGCATTTTGCTTTTGTGTCTTTATGTGTTGTTGTTTAACACACACTCTCCGAGGGGTTATAGGGCTTATCCCCTCGGCCTGTTTTGCACCACCTCATAACTAAATTTTGATTTATACTTTGCAACTTATAAATAGCTGAGTGCCCAGAATTTCCCCTTAATCCACAAAAACCTTGCCTCAGTAACTGTATCCATTGAGTAAGAAAAGGGGAGGCAGCCACTTCGTAATACCTTTATTCGACTTTCCAAAGGTTAGGTACCCCTAACTTCCTTAAACATGAATGGGACAAAGCTGCAGAGGAACTGTTCCACAGCCTAGCCAAAGGGATGTCTACACAGAAAGCCACAACTAGTGGGAACTTACCCAATAAAGAAGGACTTAAGGACAAATTTGAAAAATTGGAGAAACTTAAGAAGCAAGAAAATTCAAAGTGGTGGGACAGCACCACTTTGAAACAATATTTGAGACTCAAACGCATACCTAGGGGGCTTAGAGGCCAAATCTTCCCCACTTACGACGATCTTGACACCGATTTTTTAAGTAAATGGGAGGGAGCTCTTAATGACAATTCTAACAATCTCATTGACATCCTCATAGAAAGTGCAGATCGCAAGGTCACAAAATTACAATCTGACATTCTAACATTAGAACAAGAGATTAAAGACTTGAACTTACCTGAGGCCACTATTAAGAACTATACCATTCTTGATGATATCCTCCTGAAACACCAGAACGAAATCAAGAATCGTAAAGCCAGACAGTTGAAGAGGGACGAAACTGACTGTAAAGGAGGCAGGGTGTTTACTTATGCTAAGAAATATGATTATATGGTACACAAACAAGACCAACCTGCCAAGAGTAGAATGACAGGAGCATGACCCAGTTCAGCCTCCTCTAACAATACCTCCCTCAGTACAATCACTATTAGTGGAAGCGAAACTGAGCTTTCTGATAGTACAGGTCAGTAAAGGTCCTCTTTTTTTATGCGAAATACAAGGCATCAGAAGGGGCAACAGAATCCCAGGTCCAAAACCGTCAGGGGTAGGCGGGGAAACGTAGAGGAGTACAAGAGTAAACTGAGATCGGGAACCATGAAAAACTAAGCACCACAGGGGTAGATCATGTGACGGTTATTAACCTTTCCTCAAAAAACCTGACACCGGACATGATTACCCTTCTAAGCAAGGGTCTTAATTTCAATCCCTATGCTATCACCGACATTTGTAAACTCAAAATTGATGTATTCAAGTTCATACATTGTTTGAAATTAAAGAAACACTTTGCTTGCAATAAATCCATGAATGAAGTCTCTAAAAATATCCCGACTCATTTGTAATCTGGTATACTCTCAATTAACGATATACAAGCCATACAACTACTACTCTCTCTCACTGATCTGGAACAAACACCATACAATATGGAGAGACTTTTAGAGGAACTTAATATAGAGTCAGACTTTAGCATTGTCAGTGGTTTCAGGTCCAAATCCAAATGGATCCCTTCTTTACCCGGAGGTAATGCAATTGACAACTTCCACAAACAAATATTGGAGGACATTGAAAGACTTGATAACAAAAATGATCACAAATCTTTCAAGTACAGGGACAACCTGACCCATGGTGAACGGGCGGCATTGAATCTACTCACCAAAGACCCCAACATCATCATAAGGGAGGCAGACAAGGGTGGCAACGTGGTGGTCATGGACAAGAAAGACTATTTTGATGAGATTTTTAGCCAGCTTCATGACACCACATGCTACGAACGCATTGATCACAACCCTATAGGCACTCTAATTACTGAGATTAACAAGAACTTGGGCATCTGGAAGGAGGCAGGCTTACTGAATGAGGAAGAATACTTGTACCTGAAGGTGTTCAGACCCTCCTACCCATGGTTGTACACCTTACCTAAAGTGCATAAACATCAACCTTTTCCCCCAGGCAGGCCCATCATATTGGGCATAGGTGGGACCATGTAGAGACTTGCGGAGTACGTGGACCTCTTCCTGGGTCCTCTGGTATGCAACCTCCTGTCCCACATCCAGGACACGAAACATATACTCAACACACTGTCCGACTTGCAATGGCAAACAGGGACTCTTCTAGCCACCTTGGATGTCATAGCTCTCTACACCAGCATCAACCCCGATCTGGGTTTACAGGTGATCACAAAAACATTACAAAACAGACCGGCAACCCAGTGGTAGCACACAAATATGCTTGTATCAATGATGGATTTTATCCTAAAGAACAACTATTTCATTTTTCCCAATGTATGGTACAGGCAAATAAAGGGAGTGGCCATGGGTTCAAAATTCTCCCCATCATTTGCCAATCTATTTATGGGCTCATTGGAAACAAATTTGATATGGGGACCCACAGGTGCCCCCTTTGTAGATTCCATAAATTTCTGGGGTCGTTATATAGACGCTTGCATTCTCCTCTGGTCAGGGACCCAAGAACATTTGCAAGATTTCTACACACACCTGAACAATAATGCATGGTAAATGGGCTTCACGATGCAGTCAAACACCACCAGCATAGAATTCCTGGACTAGGAAATCTATGTTAAGGATGGTATCTTACAGAGCAAATTTTTCAGGAAAAGTACTGCCTGCAATGCAGTCTTAGACGCAACCAGCTCGCACCCATCACATCAAATAGAGGCCATACCTTATGGTGAATTCCTAAGAGTACGTAGGAACTGCAGCGATGATGCAGAGTTCACAAAGAACCTACAGGACATGAAAAACAGATTCCGGAAGAGAGGCTACACAGAGAACACACTACATAAAGCCACCAAGAGAGTCAAGAAAATCAAGGGGCTAGACACACTCAAAGTAAATGTCAGGAAACCACAAGATGTCACACAAGTGAGAATGGTCACTGACTTTAATGGTCTACACCGTTCCATCCGCAAAAGCTTCACCAAACACTGGAGCATTCTACGGGCAGTTAAGAGCATCCAAGAGTGCATTGCAGAACACCCACAGATTACCTTCAGAAGGGGGAGAACTTTGAAACACAGACTTAGCCCTACAATTCCCCAGAACGTTTCAAACACCACCTGGCTGACACCTCGTAATCTGGGTTTCTACAAATGGGGTTTCTGTTCCATGTGCAGATGGGCTAAACTTGGCACAAAACAATTCCATGGTTTCAAGGGCAAACTCTACACAATTAAAAGTAACATCAACTGCACAACACGTTTCATGGTCTACATCATCCAGTGCACATGCAGCAAATACTATGTGGGCAGCACAATTCGCCCACTGAAGAACAGAATAGCAGACCACATGAGGGCCATTCATAAACTGGATCCTAAATATCCAGTTGCGCTGCACGCGGCCGCGTGCGGTGACCAAACCATGGACAAAAGGGTTGTCTTTTTTGGAATTGATATTACACAATCAAACGTACTAGAAGGCAACAGGGAGCTCAGGCTCAGTCGCCTGGAAGCAATGTGGATTTTACGCCTCCATACAGTGGAACATGGTCTCAATTTCGATCAGGAAAAAGCGTGAGCAAAAAATCCGTTCCGCTCGCGGATTTTGCGGATTTTCGGTAAATCCGCAATCCGCGAACTCCCGCGAATTTACCGAAAATCTGCGAATCCGCGAGCGGCGGATTCGGGGGGCAAAAGTTCAAGCCTTCAAGCTTGAAGTTGTTGTTGTAACTATTTTAGGATGGCGCCGGCAAACTGCCCGCGCCATCCTAAAATAGTTACTAAGTTAGCTTCAACAGGAAGCACAGGAAGCACTAATAGATAAAATAAAGCAGGTGCTCGAGCACCTGCTTTATTTTATCTATTAGTGAAGCTAATTTAGTAACTATTTTAGGATGGCGCTTGCAGCTTGCCGGCGCCATCCTAAAAGAGTTACAGGAAGATGATGGATGGACAGCTCACTCAAGGGAGCGTCGTCGAGCCTGGGCAGGTGTGCCTTCTTCCCAAATCTACCGTCGAAAATCAGCTGTGATGCTGGATAGAGGCCTTTGCATTCTTGACTTTCACGAGCGCAATCCTCGTGCTGTTCCTGTGACCAGGAGCTTCTTTCTCTTGATCTGCTGCTCTGATCGGTCTCTGACCTTTTATACACACAAGAGGCATGTGAACTTGCATGGAAGCCCCGCCCGTTTGGCCCCGCTCACACACTTGCGGTGTGCACCGTCTTCCCGCCATTTACCCACTATGATGGACAGCTAACTCAAGGGACCCCTGCGCCCTTCGGGGCAATTGCATAGTAACACACACATGGTCACTGGAACTAGTTGAAGCTCAAATTCAGTGACCCGTTCATCAGCCCAAAACAATTGTGAGCGTCGTCGAGGCCGCACAGAAGACCCCCCCCGATTAAAAAAATCTGCGAATCCGCAAATTTGCGGATTTTGCGGATCCGCGAATCCGCAAATCCGCAAATTCGCGGATCGTGGATCCGCGAAATCCGCCCATGCTTAATCAGGAACTCCAGTATTTTCTGGGTGAGTAGGCTTTTTCTTGACTATGTGAAACTACCTTCTTCCTGTGGTATATATCTGATTTCTCTCTTTTTTACAGACACATGCTGTTTTCACTACCTCCATGAGCACATGTACAAAAATCTCTTCAAATGCATAAACTGAATGAGATTATTCTTTGAAGAAGAAGATATCAATTAGTTCTGTAAGTTCTATTAGGTTTTTGATGATTTTTGTTACTGATGTACATACTGCAGCATCATGCTCATGATACTTTTCACTGAAATTCAGGTCCTCTTCTGAAATTCATTGGGGGTGATGTGCTATTATATATAATTTTTCAATACTCCAGGAAGTCCATACTACTTGCATCCGTTTTTTGAATGCAAATTCTTAACCCTTGCATCTGTACTCCAATGGGAATGTTTTTCTAGTCTGTTTAAAACCATGGTCCTGATTCCGGGCGACACACACAATGTTTTCCAGTAATACAAAATGTATGATTCACTGTATTGATTGATCATGTCTATGTACTGTAAGTGACATTTGAATGCTGTTGCATGCCAATCTGAGCACAACACCAGATTCTGGACGTGCATGTTTCACTGGGCATTGGAGGTATCCAGCTCAGACTTTTTCACGGTCTCCACTTTTGAACAACTTTCCAATGCATTTGAGAACAATACTATCTCAGTAATTTATATTTATATTTTATCTAGATGTTTTTTGATCATATACTTTGATCACATGAGGGACAGGGACTGGGACGGGGCTCTTTTGTTTTAGCCCATCAGTTTTCACTATTCTTTTCGCGGATCAACGCTTTCTTTTTCGCTGCTATAAAATGCAACAATCTGCCACAATTATTTTATGGAATCTGATCTCACGAGGGACAGAGACTGGCTCTACGGATCCACTTATGGTCAAATTTTACGAATTTTCAGAAACACACAATCCCTCACTAGCTTGGATATTTCTGCATGGCATTTTTCCGCCTAACCTATCACATGGTCGCGATCCTGACACTCCAAATAGACGCTATCTCAACTCATGTTTGAAACACGCAGTCTAATTCCCCACATCCGGGTCGATGACGCAGCGGCTTTGACTATTTCTTCCCTTCCGGGTTATGGGTCACGTGTCCACAACAGGAACGCAATCACTCACACGGTTACCCGCAGATCTTGAATCACAACGGACTCCCCATACCGGTAAGTCTATGCCATCCAGTTCAGCTGTATATTGACGGGTCCCTTTAGTCACTCAGGGACTTCATCTCATCACATCATTGAGGGCCCTAACGCTCCTCAATATATGTTGTTCCTGTGGGTCTTTCGAACAACGGGAGTTTACTCGCTCCCAGTACGGACATTTTCGGCCACAAGCCTGCGGGACCGTAGGAATCACTAGTTAACCCTACGGGTAAACATTGGAAACCTTTTAAATGTTCAGAATGTCTTAAATGCAACAGTAGACAATTTTCAAAAGTGGGGTGTTCGACGGAACATTATCTCATTGAGACTGGTATCCTTTGTCGCCCCTTTTTCGATTTCTACAGCTTATCGGACACTTGTAGAGGGCTGTACAGGCTCCTACGCTGATCGCACCACATATCGACAGGACCACTAAGAACTCGCACATGTGTTTCCCTAGTGTGGTGAGGTTTTATTGCTCACTTTTAGACCTGCACATCTTTGTCTCATCATATTTATTCAATTCTCCTTCTTTATAACCCACATCCTCCTCTCTTTATTTTCCCTTCTCCTCTCCCCCATTCTCTTTTCTTTTGAATTAATTTTGAATTCAGAGACGTGTATCCTACCCTGGTACCACGATACCATACCTGGTCTAGAGCCCGGCCGGGTCGGAAGTATCACCGGCCAATGTTGAGCTTTTACATCACTTCCGTATTCATTTTCTTTTGCCTTTTCCCACCCCATAATTTCTGATCAATTTTGTTTTGTTTTCCTCTCTCCAATTTTCTTCTTAGACCTTAAAGTGGGCCTTTATGAATCGATAGGTATTACATGCATTTCTTGGAGGGACATGAGTAGCAGCACAATTAGTAGAGCACCAGCATGTTTTTAAATTTTACCTACTCACGTCATACACTGTCCTGGATAAACAACCAGCAGCGAACAGCTCATAACGACTTCACAGGATCAAATGTTTAGCCTCCACCCTCTCCCCACAATGCCACACCACTCTTGTCTTTCTACTCCACTCACCCCTATTCCCCACAGCAACTACCCTGGTTCTGCTATTGGTTTCCACTTACCGTGACCCTAGATTTTTCGGCACCTTTTTGTGGGTTGAGTGTGCAGCATTTTAAACAAAGTCATACTTTATAAACCTGTGTTCTCTCCTAATAAAGAGGTTTTTGTTTGTATATTCCAGTTGTATCTTTTGTATCTTTTCCAGCCTTGAGTCGCAGAAATGACATTCCGTTGCGATGAAGCACGTGTCGGCTGGCCACAAACAATATTAAATGAAGATTTCTTAAAAAGACATTGTTGTTTTCTTCTGGCAGTTGTAACTGAAACGTCTTTGTGTCCATCAGGACACACCTTTGCTCTACTATCATGCTGTGTGCAGTGGGCATTTTGCTTACTCTGAAGAAAGTATTATCATGAACTGCATTTGTTATAATGCATTGGGGCACACTGAGTGCTGGAGTGTGAGGCAGTGTGAGCCCACCCCCTCCAGCTTGCCACAAACAGTAAGGCTTATCTCAGAGGCAGTGTGTAAAGCATTTGTACATAACTACAGTAATACTGTGAAACACTACAAAAGGACACCATACCAGTTTTATAAAAATAACCAATTTTATCTGTGCAAACAAGACCAAAGATTATAAACATTCACCATACTGATCTCAGTAATATCAATACTCAAAAATAGACTTGAAATACAGTTCCTTGAAGTCGATAGTTCCATCCTGGGGTTATAAAAGCATCATGAACATAAAATCCAAGCAGTTCTGGCTGACCCCCTTATTGTGGGCCAGCTGCGGTGTAGGGGACACCCGCACAGCAGAACCTTTCGAAATGTTAGGCATCAGAGACCTCTTGTTGAGCTCCGAAGAGCCGGCATCCAAAGGCATCGCTTTCAGAGGTTGGTGCAGGAGTTGCCGGGACCATGAAGGCCCATGTGTTGCAGATAAAACTCCTCGTGGTTGAAGTTGTGAGCTCCGGCATTGGCAGGCATCGGGCTGCGGTGCGTAGTGCAGAGGTGCGGCGTACAGTGCCCACAGGTCGCAGTGCAGGCAGTGGCTCGGTGACTGTTGTCTAGCGGCATCGCTGAGACCAGGGCTGCAGTGTGAAATAATGCGGTGCTCGTTGTAGTGCTGTGCAAGCAGCGGTGTTTTCATTGCTGAATCGCTGTTGTCGGCTGATGAATTGGAGTTGATGGCGCCGGCGTCGGTAGTCCAAGGCTATGGTGCGGGAAAAGGGTGGTGCATCATATAACTTACGAGGGGTGCCCTCGAAACATGGTGCAAGTAGCGGTGTTGATGTTGGTGTGGAATGTCATCAATGTTGATACCAGCGCGGCGACGTGAAGCGAGGCAGTGCAGAGTGCAGAGCCCACAGATCAAGGTGCAAGCAACAGCTCGGGGGCGGTATCGAATGGCGTCATCCGTGAGACCAGGGTTATGGTGGGAAGTGCAGGGGTGCCCTTTGTGGTGTCTTCAGGACACAGTTGGCAATGGCATTGTTGATGGTGTTGAGCTGGCTTTTCTTCTGTTGCAGCACAAAACACACAGTTCAAAGTGCTGGTAGCAGATGGACTTGAAATCTTCTGAGACTTCTTGAACAGAGGGCAAGATTCACCTCAAGCCCTTGGAAAAATTCACACAAAGAAGCTGCAGAAAGTTCAGTCCAGTCCTTTCTGTGCCAAAGACAGAAGCAGACACTGCAGGCCAACACAGCAAAGAACACAGCAAAGTGGTAGTTCCTCTTCACGCTTATCCAACTCTTCTTCTTGGCAGTCTTCTTGGTCCCAAAAGAGTTCTAAAGGTCTGGGGTCTGAGCCCCAATATTTATACGGCATTTCTCTTTGTTAACTAGGGCAGAGAATGTCGGTGCTCAATCCAAACCAGTTTGGTCCTCTCTGGCCAAGCTTCCCAACAGGAGGTGGAGACAGCATTGTCCTAGGCAGACCAGACCCATTCAGGTGCAAGGAGATCTCCTCCCACTGCTCTAAATGCAGCTGAGGCCTATTCAGGTACCAATGAAACTTCTCCCACTACTCTGAATGCAGCCCAGCCCTGACTCATCCAGGAAAGGGAGGATACACCTCAATACTCCTGGTGGCTGTTTACAGTAAATGCACATCCCCAGGCCCTATGGCTCCAAAGCAGTGGCGGCTGGTGGAATATTAAACTGGTGGGCGCATGCTGAAGGAATCAACATACGGGAGCGAGTGAGCACAGCAAGTGAGCCCGACGGCAATAAGGGGTGTTTGGGGGGGTACCCGTGAAGAAATTTTTCAAAAATTTGCATTTTTTGGTGCAATTTTCAGCACTATTTCTGTAGTGAAAGGACTGAAAAATCAGTTCTTCCAGGTATTAATAAAAGAAAACTCATACATTATTTCAGGGAATGTCTGTGTTGCCAAGCAAGTCTGATTTCTGAAGAGGGCTAGGGCATTACGCAAGACTGCTTTGTCTCTACCCATTCAAATAGAAAACATCTAACTTAGGTGCATAAACATCCACAAAGAAACATTTTGTTCCTACCGGAAATGAAGGTTGGCCACTTTCTTTTCTGCATCAGCTATTCAATGTTGATTGCCCAGTAATCTTGAATATAATATTGAATAGCTACAAATATAGGAAATATCCATTCAAAGCAAACATTAATTTTTTAGGAATTCAGCAAAAGCTTTGCATTTTTGTGGCAGGCAAATTTGCAAAATGAAAAATGAAGTAAATAATGTACTTAAAATAGTTCATATAGCGCTCTGAAGCCCTTGGGTCGATCAGCATTTTAGAAAACCACTAAATAAAATTAGGTTATGAAACGAGTGCAATATGCATTGCTTAAAATATAAGAAATATCCATTAAAAATCTTTCATTTATTTTAGAAAGAAACAACAAAAACCTTATAACTATAAGCAGGCTATGTAAAACAGTTTATTTTATTTTTAAATACTTTGCATGCCAGTCCCAGGCCCTGGTTCCTGTCAGTACAGTAGAACATGGCTACATAAAAATAAAATATGAAAATAAATAAATGTATATTTTAAGAAATATCCATTTAAAACCAATATGATATTTGTAAACACAAACAAAATTATTATAAATAATACTATGTAAATACTTTGCATGCCAATCTCAGGTCCTTGTACCCTTCAGCCAGCACAGCAGAAAAAGTTAAATAAAATGAAATTATGAAAGTAAATAAATGTACATTTTAAGAACTTTGAAAACCAATATGATATTTTGTAACACAATTTAAAAAATAAAAGTAATATTTAAATATTTTGCATGTCAATCTCAGGTAGAACGGTTCTTTTCCCTGTCAGTACAGTAGAAAACGGTTAGATAAAAATAAATTAGGAAAATAACTAAATGTTGTACATATAAAGACATATACCCTCATAACCAACATATTTTGAACACTAACAACAAAAATATTTTAAATAGTAATAAAATATGAAAACAAATATATATAAATTCACAGATATATAAACACACATATATAAATATATATCAAATGTACAGAAGTTGTATGAATATTAAATGAAATAAGTACATTTCCAACATTACTTCCAACACAAACAAAACAAACCGAGCTATAAACACCTGAAACTATGTTCACACATCAGATTCATATTTATATTGATATAGAAAGTTTGCTCATTGATCTTTAATATGAACAAACTTTTCGATTGTTCTTTTGTTGAATTCTGGTATTTCCTTTATTAGCTATTTTTCCATTGACAGTATAGCCAATGCATTAAGTCTAGCTTGAGTCATAGTGTTTCGCAAAAACATTTTTACCCTCTTTAGTTTGGAAAAACATCGCTCAGACTCTGCTGTTGTCATGGGTGTAGTAATGACAACTCTTAAAAGCTTTATGGTCTCAGAAAAAGATTTCTCTAAGTTGTTTTCACACAAAAAGCTAAATAAAGCTTTGGCGCCACCAGTAGTTTGACGGAAGTCACTAACCCTGGGCGAAGCACTACGCTACGCTCGCGGAGTTTGCGAAGTTTGCGCAACTTCGCACTACGTGAGCTGCACGTAGCACAGTGCGAACACGCATAGTGCAGCGTAGCGTAGTGCAGCGGTAATTTTTTGCTTGTTTAAGGTCCTGAACGTCATGTTCGCGACCGCGAGCAAGCAAAATGATATCCCGGCGAGATTCTCAACGCGGGGAGGTCAGGTTTCTCATTGTGAGTGGTTGCGCATGCTCGCGACCGCTCTCAATGAGATACTACCAGTTCACGTTGAGAAAGCTGCCTCTCGAGTAATAATCTACTCGAGCAGCAGAAAACTGCAGCTCGCACTGTGCAAGATGCCGTTTTCAATGATTGCACAGTGATGGATGCTTGTCTGCACTGCGCCTATGTCTGCAGTTCACGTAGTGCTACGTGAAGTTCGCGTAGTGCGAAGTGCACTTCGCGTAGCTTCGTGTAGCGCTACTTCGCGAACTACGCCCACCCTTAGAAGTCACGTCTTCCAAACAGGACCAAAAGTTCTTTACGCAATCTGGCTTTGTCTAACATAGGGTAGGCTTCTATCGTTTCTGCGAGTGCCTCAGCTGGGAAAGATTTGTCATGTCTTTCAAAAAGGTCACTTTGCAATAGTGTTGCACTTACAAGATGCTTTGTAAATGCAAAGAGCTCTCTGGCATGGACCACAATAATATCACAGACTTCTTTTGCTTCTTGGGTCAAAGTATTTATTTGCAGTTTCCGGATTACAAATGTACATTCTTGTGGCAGTGTAGAGTCCAAACTGTCAATGGATCCCAGTACTTTGTTGATGCTTGTCACTAAGTCTGAAGTAGCTTTCTGGACAGACACAGTGTCAATGTCTCGCTTTTACGATTGATTATATAAAATGTCTACCTGAGGCATTATACGGTAAAAAAGAAACCGAAAGAATATAAACTCTCTATCATCTAATGTTCTACTAAATCCCTTAGCTTCACATATAGGGCCCGATTCCGATCCGGTAAAATTACCGTCCATACGACTCGCATCCGGAGCCTTCTCTGTACGACTCGTACACACGCTTTACGACCCGATGAGTACGACGCGACGAGTATCAGGACGCGAGTCATACGGTCCACGTCAGGTAAGGGTGATTCGTATGGAAAAGTGCACAAACACATACACACTGTACGGCGCGTACCCCCCATGATCACAGGGGTACGCGCTGTACCACTGCGATCATGGGGGGTACGCACTGTACACCCAGCGTACATGGGGTATGCACCGTATACCCAGCGTACATTGGGTACGGTGCATACCCCATGTACGCTGGGTATACGGTGCATATCCCCATGATGGCAGGGGTACGGCGCGTACCCCTGCGATCATGGGGGGTATGAGCCGTCCCCGGATGGACGTTCCGTACCTGTTTTGGAGCAAATTCTGCTTTTACGGCTGTTTTCAGCTCCCGTAGAAAAAGGGTTGTACTGTGCGTACCAGTCACGAATCGTACTTGCCAGGTCGGAAAAAGCAGCTGCAAACCGTACAGATGTCGCGTACAGCGGGTTCCGAGTGAGACTCGTACAGAGATTAGAGTCGTACGGTCTCTGTACGATTCGTACAGAGTTCAGCTCCTGGTACGAATCGTACTTCGTCGTACGTACAGGGGACGTGGCAGGGTACGATTCGTACAGGAAAAACGCTCTGAATGGCTATTCGGAGCACTTTTTACTGGATCAGAATCGGCCCCATAGTGTTTAACTCAAAATCACCACTGTTTGCAATGGTTGACATGCATTCAAGAAGATCGTCTCTGTATTCATAAATTATCAATATTACTCGAACATTGAAGTTCCAGCGAGTTGCAGACTCTCTTGGAAGTCTTCTTGAAACTATTTATTCAAGAATTTCAGTCCTTTTCGGGGAACGTGCAAAAAATACTGTTATACCACCAATCTCTGAAAAGAAAATGTTAACTCTAGATGTTTTAGAGGAAACTTATTGCATAATTAGGTTAAGTTGGTGGGCATAGCAATAAATATGTGCTTTTGGGTAAACATCCCTGATTTTCTTTTGCACCCCACCTGTTGCACCGCGCATGACTCTGGCACCATCATAGCTTTGAGCAATTTGTTTTCCTTTATCATATTGCTCAGGGAAAACAATGTTTAATTCATTAAGAATGGCTGAGGCAATTGTTTCTGCAGATGAGTCTTTTAGATGTGTGAAACAATAAAATCTTTCAGCTACCTTGCAATTTCTATCAATGTAGCGGAAGACTAGAACTGACTGCGTCTTACTAGGGACATCAGTTGTATCATCAGCTTGGATAGCTACATAATCAGTGCTTCTCAACTGCTGTGTAATATATTCTCTTATTACTGCCAGCATACAGTCCAGCAATTCATTCTGAATAGTTTTAGAAGTGCCTTCAAGCACTGTGGCTGTTTTTAAATGTGTCTCCATAGCACTGCAATGCTGGAGACAAAACCAACAAAGCCCCTGAACATGCCAGGATTTTG
The DNA here is from genome assembly GCF_964263255.1 of Lissotriton vulgaris. NCBI lineage: Eukaryota > Metazoa > Chordata > Amphibia > Caudata > Salamandridae > Lissotriton > Lissotriton vulgaris. The sequence continues at coordinate 1,899,598,839 of NC_141689.1, forward strand.
AGACTCTTCAGTTTCATCATGGCCTCATAATGCCAATTCAAAGGCACAACAAAAATGAATACCGTCAATCAATTTTGATAAAATGTATTGGTTTTTATCTACTCCTGCATTATGTTTTCTTACTCCCACATGGTATGCTTCGTTCAATTGCTGTACAATGTCCGATTTTCGGAAAAGAGATCATTTCAACATATTTGTCAAATGGGATTTACAGAAATCATGTTTTTTTTATTTTTTCAGCCAGATGCTTTAGGTCAGTAACTTCTGTTTTTGTCCAGGTAACTTCACCTCCAAAAAGTAAGCAAGGGAAACAGAATAAAGCATTTTTAGAAGTGCTACCAGTAAGCCACTCTATCCTATCATACCATGCTCTGGTAAACCGACGTGTATAACCATGTCCCCTATCTTTTGCCGACTGCTCAATTTTAATTTCAGGTTTATCAGCTCCTAATGTTTTCACTTGCAGTTTATCTGCACGTGTCAAGTCCAAAAAGGGGTTTACGAGTAAACTGTCAGCTGTGTTCATTGTGTCTAGCAATAGATCAAACTTGAAATAGAAAACCTAACCTGTTTTTAAATATTCCCTAGTTTGAAGACACAAAAACTATATAACGCATAATACTGAATACACTAATATGAATTGTCATGCACACAATAGTAACAGTAAAAATCACTATATGTTAGGAGTTAACCTAAAACAAAGTACTTATACATTTGGACTTGACTTTAGATTGCAAATAATACAAAACATGTTTAAAATTTCCATAAAAAGCATACAACTTGCATTGAGCCCTACCCTTTAAAAGAGTTCTAGGCAGATCTCCGGTATAACCATGAGCCGTCTGTACCAAGCACAGCAAAATAAATGAATATTTTTCCAATTAAGAGTTTAACATTGCAGTTAGACTATTTCCAAATTCAAAACATATTTGGATGGAGCTATTCTATACACAAGATGGACTATAATTACATCCTATAGACCGTGCTAGTCATATCAGTGATCCTATTACTAAATGTAATGTAATTACTTTCACTGTCCTGGCAGCAAGGGCGTGGAACAACTTGCCCGTTAACCTCAGACTAATCGAAAAGGAGAGTCTCTTCAGGAAACTTCTGAAGACATGGGTGTATCAACAATCAGACACCTCTGTACTGGCAGCTATCTAGATTCTCACCACGTATCACTTACACGCATGCTCAGCACCAAGATGCTCCTTCCGGAGCGAAAGTTCGCGCTTTACAAATATCCATAAATATCAAATATCAAATATCAAATGGACAGGAGTCACACTGTCTGAACACATTATATAGGTTTTATATGTCCTACTCACTGTACTTACTCTGTGTGCATTAAAAATATGGTGCGGAAAAAAGTAGACTGAAAAACATCGGTGTGAAAAACATTATTAACTGAAAAAATAGAATGAAAATAAGTAGTGGCTTTCATGCATTATACAGGATACATTAGTGTACTGATAGCAGGGGTAAGGGACATCCTCCCAAAGTAGACAGGAGCATTTAAAATGAGGTGGGGAAAGGGTCAGGAGACTATCGATGAATTGTAATGTTTCAGGTAAAGTTAGCGTTAATGGATAATTACGGAATTTTAGGATAGCACTAAGGAGTAGTACAGAACTATTATGAATCAGGTTAGCATTAAAGAGAAGTACATTTTTTAAGCATCAATAAACAATAGAATGTATGGGCAGTTTGGGGTTTAATATCTTTGGGGACGGTCAGCATTAAGGGATAGTAAGGGAATATTAGGCTACAGTTAGATAAATGAAAGAGTGTATAAAATATTAAAAGATTTAAAAATCAAAATTTTTTAAATTGTCATAGTTAATCATGAAAAAACACAAAATTATCCCTTTAAAATTTTTACTCGCCACAACCTCATACTCTGCACTGTTCTGCTAGGATAAACCAACAGGCCTCCACACCTAAAGACCAAACAGTTAGCACCCATACACAGCTGAATGTGGACCTTTGTGGTAAAAAGAGAAGCATGTTCTACCTTTTGGCCTGACGTCAAGGACCAGGAAGCTGAGTTTCGATCAAGGTTCTGTTGCAGCAGGGCCGGAGCCACCACGTGTCTTCTTTCGATATCTCACAATACTGATCTTGAATGTGATTATATTACGATCACTCTAAACTCCAATTTCTCATGTGCTAAAAGAATTAAAACAAGAAATATTATCAACAATTACTGCATTGTCTTCATGTAATGTTTCTAGCAAATGTGCTACCTGTACAATACTGTTTTACACAAAATAAATAAAGACAACCATTTAAGATAATACATTCAGGTGGTTTTAATGGAATGTGCATGAGTGCAAGTGAGTTCCTGAGTCTCTGCACGCATTGTGATTTGTGTAATTTTGTGTAGAGTTGCTGGCTTCTGCAAAGAAGTGCATACACGTTTAAAAGAATATATGTGAACCAATGTGTGCGTATGTTTTAGTATTTGTGCATTGCAATGAGTGCCTGTGGAGCTGTGCATGAACTCTAGATTCCTGTTGGTGTAGTGAGCAGAGTTTTGGGAACACCTCATATGACTCTACTGTGGCTGACCCCAGCCCTGCCTGCCTCTGTGCCTGTTACCAACATTGGCTGCAAGTTAGAGGCCCGCCACCACAGCAGTATGGGACCATAGACCTAACGGTGCTCCTTTGGCCATGCCGGAACCCAACTCAACTTCCTGCCCTGTGGACCCCGTGTGCGAGACCGCAGACAGCCAGAGCAGAGACTCCAAGCCCCAGGTACTCTCTCGACTACCCATGGCCTGACTTCAACCCCCACTGCATTGAAGACCTTTCAGAGGCGGAGGAGACCAGTGTACTCATTTGAAGACTACTATGACTCCCTCAAAAGGAGCACCTGCATCTTTCTTGAACATTGTGATGCCCCAGGAGAATGAACAATTAACTTTACTGCAGGCAAAACTCTTGATAAACTGAGTAGACTGTTGTCCTTTAGGCTAAGCTTCAATTAGATAAAGATGGCCTCTTTTTCTACAACTGGTGTGAAGTTTTTTTGTGGTGTCTTTCACTGTGTTACTTTACGATGTATTGCACTAATACTTTACACATTGCCTCTTTGTTAAGCCTGCCTGCTCTGCGCCAAGCTACCAGACGATGAGCAGAGGTAATCTTACATGTGTATCTGAATTAACCTGACTATGATGGTGGGTTATTGCTGGCTTATGTGTGTACCCTACCCACCAAAATCCCCATTTGTAAGAGGGACACATTCAGCAGCGCCTGCTGGTATACTGCTTTAATTTCAAGCAGCAACGTGCAAAGCGGGTGGGGGCTTATCAAATTCTATCAGGCTGAATTTTAAGGGCCATCGGCATCCTTTTGTTCCAGGGAGCTATATGGAGCTTCTCACCTAGATGCAAATGCCTTGACGAGAGGCGAAGCAGCTGTCCTCATCCTCCTGGACCTCTCAGCCTCCTTCAACACCATTTCCCACCAAACCCTCTGCGCAAGACTCAATGACGCCAGCATCCGCGACAAAGCCCTGGATGGATCAACTCCTTCCTCACCGGCTGAACACAGAGAGTCACACTTCCACCATTCAACTCAAACCCCACAGAGATCAGCTGCATAGGGCCTCAGGGATCCTCCGTGAGCCTCACCCTCTTCAGCATCTATAGGGCTCCACTTGCAGCCATCGTCAGAAACCACAGACTCAACACTGTCTCCTATGTCGACGACACCTAGATGATTATCTTCCTCACAGAAGAACTTACAGCCAGCAAAAGAAACTTCCACAAGGAGATACAGCAGTCTCCACCTGGATGAATGACTGCTGCCTCAAGCTTAGCTCAAACAAGACCTAAGGGACTCATTATGACGGCGGGCGGACATCAGTCCTACCAGTGCAATTAGGATGTGCCCGCAATACTGGGGGCGCATCCTGGCCTTTTAACATTGACGACGGTGCTGCTGCAACACTGTCCGCAATGTCAAAAAAGCATGCACAGCATTTCCCTGCACTAGGTGGCAGGCACCACGTGACAGGCACCATGCAGTGCCTGCCACTTGGTGCATGGAACTCATGGTACCCCAGTGCACCTCCCCCACACACACACAGAAGGGGCCCACAATGGGCCCCCAAAAGCCAGTCTCTGCCGGTCTTTTTGCGGTGGGATATATGCCACAAAAATACAGGCAGAAGGGCATACTCTTATCACTATGGCAGTGCCTGCCTGCACTGTTTCAATATTGCCTTGGTTCCGGGTTCCGCAAGGCGGGCGGAAAAGGACCACCTTGGGGAACAATTGCATACAGACTTTCCGTCCGCCGTGGAACCATTGTTATTCCCACCGCCATCCTAATTTGGCGGTGTGAATTTTTATTATGATGGCGGAAGGACCACCACCACCCGCCCGGCGATGGCGGTCCTCAGTCCTGCCAACCCCTCTGCCTGGGATGACTCCTGGTGGCCCAGGCAGAGGGGGCCCACAGCACTTGGAACCCTCCCTACCCACTGACCACACGCAAAAGCTTTGCATCTTCCTGGACTCCTCGCTCTCAATAAACCACCAAATCAACGCTGTTTCATCCTCCTATTTCCACACGCTCCATCTACTTCATAAGATCTTGCAGTGCATCCCCACCATAACGCAGAGATCCGGGACAAGGCCCTTGACTGGTTCCACTCTTTCCTCTCCGGCAGAACACAGTGGGTCAGACTCACACCTTTCCTCTCTGACCCTACACAAACCACCTGCCGAGTCCCCCAGGCGTCCTCCTTCAGCCCCAGGCTCTTCAACATTTACATGGCTCCGCTCGCCCCATTGTCAGAACCCATGGACTGAACATTGTTTCATACGCAGATGACACCCAACTCATTCTCTCCCGATCCAGCGAACCCAATGCAGCCAAACACAACTTTCAAGAAGGCATGGAAGCTGTCGCAAAATGGATGAAAAGCAGCTGCCTACAATTCAACACTGACAAAACAGAAGTACTCATCATGGCCCCACACCCTCTGAACGACACCTGGTGGCCCCCACCCTCTGAAGCCATCCCACCCCCATGGACTATGCATGCAACCTTGCTATCATCCTGGACTCTGAGCTCAAAATTGACCACCAGATCAACTCCGTAGCATCCTCCTGCTTTCACACCCTCTGCATCCTACGTAAGATCTTCAAATGGATCCCCCTCAAGCACAGAAAGACCATCACTCACGCCCTCGTCACCAGCAGACTCTACTAGGGCAATGCACTCTACGCTGGAATAACCAAAAACCTTACCCACAAGCTATAAAACATCCAGAACACCGCCGCAAGATTGGTCTTCAACCTGCCAAGACACTGCCATATCTCCCAGCACCTGCGCACACATCACTGTCTCCCCATCGAGGTTAGAATCACCTTCAAGATTCTCACCCCTGCACACATAGCCCGCCACAACACCGGACCAGCATACCTGAACAGCTGACTCAAATTCCACTCACCCAAAAGGACACTATGATCAGCCCAGCTCTCCTACGCCATTGTCCCCCGCACCAGAAAGACCTGATCGGGAAGCCGCTCCTTCCCCTTCCTTGCGGCCAGAGCCTGGAATGCCTTACCGCTCCAACACAGACATCTTCATGCAAAACCTCAAAACTTGGCTTTTCCACAGACCCCTCCTTGATGGACTGGAACCTGCATCTTCCCTCTTCCCCAGCACCTTGAGATCCTTACGGGTGAGTAGTCGCGATTAACAAACACATGATTGATTGATACCTCAATCACCACTTCTCCTTCTATACGTACACCAGACATCTCCACTAGGTCCAACTTGCCCAAGCCACTATCCCACGTATCAGCAAGACCACTGCTGGAGAAAGATCCTTCTCCCAACTTCTGGAACTCCCTGTCTCTCCACCTCAGGCAATCACCATTACGGCTGCAATTCAGGAAGCACCTCAAGCCCTGGCTCGTCAACTGAACTGCAGATCCCCTCAGCCGCTCCTCTCACCACCACACTGCTTGAAACCCTTATGGGTAAGCAGTTGCGCTTCATAAAAATGAGTGTGTAAATGAATGTACAGGTTGTGTTACATAAGTGAGTGAGGGATACAAGGTGTACGATTTGTATGTTGTTTATAGCTCATTGTGCAATATAAGAAGGATTACAATTATGAACTGTCAATAACAACTATCTCTGTGTTAAAAACAGTGACCCACTTATCTAGCTACATAAAGTAAAAATATTGTCATCTGCATTTTACATTTTCTGCTTTGCATCAAACATATTAGAGTGCATTTAAAAAAACTTGCAAGGGTAATATCATAATAATCCTTGCTATTTTTTTTAATGCACTCATGAGGCATTATACTAGACTTGGTAAACCAACTGGGCAATATGCTAGAATAATTATGAAGCAGCATATTTAAACAATGCAAACATTCACATTTCAAATAAATTTAAATTACAATTTATTATTTCACACTTACCTTATCAGGCAGCTGCTTTTGTCTTAGCTAGTTAATGGCCTCCATGCTGGTTGCTGTGTACTTTGTGCTTTGTGCTTCTCCTCACGTCTCTGGACCTGCTCATGCCACCTTCAATTCAGAGCTGATGCTGGTTCAGAGGAGCTGAAAGGTAAAGCTCTACTCTGTGCAGCATGTAGCATGTGACTCCACCTCAAAGGGTCATGAGTGAAGTCTCATGATTCTGTGAAATAAGAACATATGTGTGAGTGCATTTTTATTAATTTAGAGTCTTTAAAGTTATTACAATAATGCTGGAAATCATTTTGTAATAAAAAAAACCCTACCTTTCCCAACTCGTCATAGAGATGGGTGGGTCAGTTATGCTTGACCCCACCCCATTCAGTAACAACTGGTGAAAGGGAGGGGTGAGGCAGGGCACTGTGGTAACGTAATTTAGCCTTGGGATTATACAGTACCCGCCCGAGGCTGCTCTAGAATTTTTAAGCTTCCTGGCATAATCAGTGGGCCGGCCCTGACAGGTCTTTCACATAACTACCGGGCTGACACCATGTCCACCCTGTAGATCTAAGGTTTTATTGTGTGACACATGCGCAAAGCGCATGTGTCACAAACGTGCCCCCAAACTACCTTCATCTGTCCCTGCCCTGCCTGGCCTGTGTGACACCATGAGCTGGAGTCTCAGTCTGACTCTCAGCATGAGCGTCGCAGGCACAGCACAGGCAGGCAGGCAGCAGTATCAGGAGTCGGCATTGGTGGCATTGTCAGACTGACTCGCGCTGTGCCTCTGTCATAATCAGCACTGTCTGCAGGCTCAGGCTGGGCACTGGTAGTCCTGCGTGGCACGAAACGCGCGTGCATGGGTCCGTTCCGCTTTTGATTTAAAATGACAAGTAACATTGCTGTTACTTGTCATTTTAAATCCGGCTGATTACTGAGCGAGGCGGGCAGCGGTCAGGAAAGGGAGAGTGCTGCCCGCCTGTCCATTGCAGAAAGCCACTGGTGCTCCAAAGCCAGACAGTCAGTCTACAACCCAGCAGAGGCACACAGTGTGGCTAAGTAAGATAATACCCACTTTCTAAAGTGGTATTTTCAAACACACAATATAAATATCATCTTTACTAAAAGATGCATTTTTAAATGCTGAGTTCAGGTATGTTCCATTTCTCTATCTTGTCCAAATGAGAAGTTCCACTTGTAAGATGTTACAAAGTATCTCACATTCTATCCTATGGGACAGATAACCTTTCCATAGTGAAAAACGAAATACACTGTATTTCACTTTCAAGACATGTCACACACACCAACACATGTCCTACCTTCCACATACACTGCACCCTGCCCACAGGGGTACATTGGGCCTACCTTAGGGGTGACTTACATGTAATAAAAGGGTAGGTTAGGGCTTGGTAAGTGGGTGCACTTGGCAAGTCAGCAAAGCAGTACAAAGTGCGTGGAGACACTGCAGTGACAGGTCTGAGATACCTTTACAGGGCTACTTCTGTGGGCGGCACAAACAGTGCTGCAAGCCCACTAGTACTATTTACAAGCCTGGCACTTCCAGTGCCTTTTACTGGGGACTTACTAGTAAATCAAATAAGCAAATTATGGAAACAACAATCCATAACATAATTTACATGGAGAGCATATGCACTTTTGTCACTGATTAGCAGTGGCAAAGTGTTGAGAGTCCTAAAACCAATAAAAACAGGGTCAAAAATAGAAGGCCAAAAAGCAAACGGTCTTAGGGTAAACCTGCTGAAAAAGCTAAGTCTAATAGTTGAATTTCAGTGAACTCCACTTAAATGAACATTTCTGTAATGTGCCTGTTAAATTTCATTGTAGGTTTATTTCTAAGTATGGGTGAATTTTGTTGATTCCCGGTCCGCGAATTCGCGCAAAATAGCAAAAAAATCTGCGAACTTGCTGATTTTTTTGCCATTTGCAAAAATATGTGCCCACGTGTGTCTGTAACTTTGCCACCACGCCAAAAGGTGCCGAGGTCCCTCGAGTGAGCTGTCCATGATAGTGAGGAAAGGGCGGGAAGAGGTTGCATACACTAGTGTGTGTGTGGCATGGCCAAACAGGTGGGGTTTCTATGCAAGTTCACATGCCTCTTGTTTATAAAGGGTCAGAGACCAATCAGAGCAGCAAATGAGAAGGAAGCAGCCTCCTGGTCACAGGAACAACACGGGGATTGCGCTCGAGAAACCTGTGCATGCAAAGACCTCCATCAAGGATTACATCTAATTGGAGGCGTTAGATATAGGGAGGAAGCATACCTGCATAGCCTCGCCCATGCTCACTACGTCACTAGTTGTTTGGGCTGATTATAATGCGGGACTGAATTTGAGCTTCAACTCGGGCACCAGCTTTATTTATATCTGGAAGTGCTTCCTGTTGATGTTTAATTGTTGTGAAAGGAGCATCGTGCCAGAATGAATCCTGCCTGCATAGTTATCCACGAAGATGTCACCGTGTTGAAAAAATCTGCAAATAAGCTCGCGGGCGGATTTTTCGGCAATTTCGCGAGATTTGTGAATTGCGAAATTGCCGAAAATCTGCAAAATCTGCGAGCGGAACGGATTAAATATGGGCCGAAAATGTGTTCCGCTCGAGGAATTTGCAGATTTTCCGCAATTTCGCGATCCGCAAATCTCACGAAATCGCGGCAAAATCCACGAATCCGCGAGCGGGACGAATTTTGTTCAGGAAGCAGGTGCCCAAGTTGAAGCTAATTTCTTTGTAACCATTTACAAAATGGTAACAAAGAAATTAACTTCAACTTGGGCAACTGCTGTAACCCTGAGCGGCACCTCGTTGCCTACTTGCAACTATTCTCTGACCCTGCTCTGACCCTCGAAGCAGGGTCAGAGAATAGTTACACGTAGACAACGAGGCTCCTGTCACAAAAATTAAACGTGAACAGCAAGCACTTACAGATATAGATAAAGCACATGCCCGAGTTGAAGGTCAAATTCAGTAACTCCTTAATCAGCCCCCCAAAATTGTGCCCTTTGTCGAGGCTGGGCAGGTGTGCTTTCTCCCCATATCTACAGTCGAAAATTAGCTATGATGGTTGATGGAGGCCTTTGCATCCTTGACTTTCACGGGCGCAATCCCCGTGCAGTTCCTGTAACCAGTAGCTCCTTTCTCCCCATCTGCTGCTCCGATCGGTGCCTGACCTTTTATACACACAAGAGGCATGTGAACTCGCAAAGAAGCCCCTCCCCTGTTTGCCCCCCCACTCACACACTAGCGGTGTGCACCGTCTTCCCGCCCTTTACCCACTATGATGGACAGCTCACTCGAGGGACCCGGGCGCCCTTCGGCGTGATGTCAAAGTTAATCAGCCCAAAACAAATGTGAGTTTTGTTGAGGCTGGACAGGTGTGGTTTCTCCCCATATCTACCGTCGAAAATTAGCTATTATGTTTGATGGAGGCCTTTGCATCCTTGACTTTCACGAGTGCAATCCCCATGCAGTTCCTGTAACCAGTAGCTTCTTTCTCCTCATCTGCTGCTCTGATCTGTGCCTGACCTTTTATACACACAAGAGGCATGTGAACTCGCAAAGAAGCCCCCCCGTTTACCCCCCCCACACACTAGCGGTGTGCACCGTCATCTCGCCCTTTACCCACTATGATGGACAGCTCACTCGAGGGACCCCGGCGCCCTTCGGGGTGATGGCAAAGTTAATCAGCCTAAAACAAATGTGCGTTTTGTTGAGGCTGGGCAGGTGTGCTTTCTCCCCATATCTACAGTTGAAAATTAGCTACGCTGCTTGATGGAGGCCTTTGCATTCTTGACTTTCACGAGTGCAATCCCCATGCAGTTCCTGTAACCAGTAGCTTCTTTCTCCTCATCTGCTGCTCTGATCTGTGCCTGACCTTTTATACACACAAGAGGCATGTGAACTCCCAAAGAAGCTCCCCCCGTTTGCCCCCCACACACTAGCGGTGCGCACCGTCTTCCTGCCCTTTACCCACTATGATGGACAGTTCACTTGAGGGACCCCGGCGCCCTTCGTTGTGATGGCAAAGTTACACACCCATGGTCACTGGAGGCAACTCTCCTGGCCCTAAGCAGCTGTAGTGCAGGAAAAGCACCATACATTTACCCAACGAGGTAGCACTTACTGATTAGACAGTTGAAAGTACTCCAGTTAAGTATGGTGCAAATCGCAAAAAAATCGGTGATTTCGCAGGGAAATCCGCGAAGTCTCTGGTTTTTTTGCGATTTCACGGATTTTGCGCCCACCCTTATTTTTTTCCTTCACCTCTCATCAATATTAATCAAGTCCCTAAACCATGCTTTATTCTTACCAATTGCTCTTGTAGCTAAGTTTGGATGATTATACCATTGTAATATTGCGCTCTGTATACAGTCAGTGCTTGCTTTGCTTCCGTTTTTCAGGACGGACTATCAATTATTAAGAAAGTTATGCCTTATAAGGCACATGTATAAATAGCATCTTTGGTTCTAAGACGTAGCTATTTTTGGATGCAAGTATCCCCTACACACTAGACTCATCACGCATCATAGCCATCAATACCTCATAGAATGTAATTGCAACATCATCAAACAAACCACCAATCTCATGCTATTCTGTTAAGAGGCTGTTGAGTAAACTAGGTCTGGCAGGACTTTTGTAGTAACCTTAGACCTTACTTATTCAGTGGTCAATTCATTATATATATAGAGGGTTAACCAGTGACTGTTAGCCAATGCTGGGGGACAATGCATTATATGAGACCTAACCGGATTGAATCATCATGATGAAAATACTTTGATCAGACTACATGTTTATTCTGTACATTCACTGTTAAACCTTGAAATGTAGATATTAGGGAGCTTGTAGCAGACTTGTGTCACCTTAGCTGTTAGCAAAGTCATTGTTTGGATGAATTGACACTTTCACAAGTACTGCGAAAGATAATGACATGCAGCATATGGGCCGAAGGCAGACATGCTAATTAAACATGTCCACCATGGAGTCTGGCTCTGGGAGGTTTATGACACGACATCCAGAAGCACTTTCTGCCACACACCACTGTTCCAATCTCACCAAAAATGGTCATACTTTGACGTTACACTATTATGTACACAATATGGCACAAGAGCCATTTAATTGTCGAAGTGTCATCTCATTAACAGGACTTGTTTACAAGTAATCGACGAGCTGACATATTGCGCCCACCGGTATTTAGATGTGGGCTTGCTTATCGACTGTCCACATTGACAGAGTGGCTTCTGTTGTGTAAGTGTCTGAGTGCTGTCAACACAGCAAGTATAATTACTCTGTCACCATCAGGGTAGCAGGATTGCACCAAGCCTATTTAGACTTCCCAGGTCTGCTGGCATTAGCCTAGCAGCATATTGCTGACAAATGGATTGCCAATCTGCGATCAGGCACGACGGACATTGCACCAACCCTCGATCCCTCATATTGGCGAACTACCTCGGACAAACTTCTTGGTTCACTGAATGAACCATTCATACTGCCGATTCTGGTAATGCTTAAACCCGCGGTCACTCTAAATGGAACGGAACTCACCCCCGCAACAGCCACACTTGGCTACTAAGGCTATCTTTAGGCATAATACATGTCCTGATGATGATTCGCATGATTCAGAAAGCGAATCGAAAGGCCATTGACACCCTTCTAACACCTTATACTTAACAAGCATTTGTAATAGAATTGTAAAGGTGTTATGGTTCATTGTTGTGCTGTACTTTGCCACTATTCAATTGGAAGTGCTGCTAAACTCCAGCTTTTGCCTAAAAAGCCCCTTTGTTCTTGTTTCCCCTTGTTTATATGTTATTGTTTGACTTGTGGGACACAGGCTTGTGCCCCGCTTTGTACATTCGTTGAAACATTTTGTGTAATTGATTTATAGTAAATATTAGACCCTCGCCCGGCTGGGCAGGTCAAGAAACCAAATATAGCCACAATTGCGTCTATATTTCATTTTTGACTTTTGAATTTACTTTGCCTATGGACCACTGTTATTTATAAAGGACAAATGGATTTCATCATGGGACGCTTCCAACATTGCACATTGTGGATTTTGGATTGATGTAGCAGTAAACACTTGATCTGTTTTGGCTAAATGTTATTTACTTGCATACCACACTATAAAAAACACTCAATGCCAGACTTTGATCCTTTGTCATTCAACTGCAACAGAACATTTTTAAGGAGAACGTTTTCAGTGAAGTCTGGTTTTTTGGGGCTTTCTCTGCTTCTTGTTCATTTTTTATTTTTTTTATATTTATTATCTTGTGGGTTACTAAAATAATGTAAGTTTATTTTTCCATATTGACAGGAAGAAGAAATCCCTGTTTTACCGTTGCTAGTCATGGCGGATGAAATCATTAGAGTAGAGCAACATTTTTTTGGAGCCCATGTACAAAATACAACTATATCTCAGAAAAGGCAAATATGGACAGAATTAATACGATACCAGGCAAACTGTGCACACAGGAGGAACTTAGGAAGGCTTGGAAGAACCTGCGGGGAGAGTGCATTCCCTGACCTCCAAACATCACCTGGAAGCTCAGAGGACTGGTGATGGTTCTCCCAGCCCCCTTACAACTATTTCCCTCGGAGGAAAGGTCTTGCAGAGCCCACATCCTGAAGGTTTGACCGGAATCCCTGGTGGAGTGGAGACTGGTATGATAATTTTGAATGTGTCACTAAAGGCTGTTGCTAATGTGCTTTGCACCTGTTTTAACCCCTTCGGTCCTCAGGACGGCCCCCAGCCGTCATGTGTCATGGTAGGCATGTGCACATGACGGCTAGGGGCTGTCATAATCCCATATACTGTTTAAAACTCCCGCACAGCGTGAAAATTTGCGCAGCATGCAAGGGGTTAAAAATATAAAGTTATATTTGAAGCTTTTTTTGTTATATTTAGGAAATGTGTAGCATTGTTTCTCGCGACTTACTAATTCTTAATATGTGTTGTCAATATGTGTGTTTTACTTCATGTTAGTAAATATTTTTTTTTTGCCTTGTTTATTTGCATGTAGTCAGTTGCATTCAAGATTACAGGTGTCCATCTCTATTTCATTTCACATGATGTTGTGGTGCTTGTAAGTGTTTTTTTCCTTAAAAGAAACATTCAAATATGTGCTTTCATAATATAAATGTCTGTTAATTTTTACTGAATATTTTTAGTAGGTATGTTTAGCTTACAGTTTTGAATGTGTTCTTAATGTTTAATTGAAATGACTATAACTACCATGATGCCTTGTTTTTTTTAATGAAAATATTATCACAATGGGTTTGATCTAAATTTAGTATGTTGTCATCATCTTGTCATATTATTGCATTCATATTCCAAAACAACCACCACTAGACCCACAACCACCACAAACCCTACCACACCGACAACCACCACCACATCTACTAACACCACAACCCCCACCAAATCCGCAACCACCACCACACCAATAACCACTACAATCACCATCAAACCCACAAACACTGAAACCACCACCATGCCCACATCCACTTTCACACCCACAAGCACCACAACTAGACCAACCACCTCATCAGCCCACTCATCCTAACCAACACACTCACACAGAAGTACACCAACACACAAAACAACACCAACCAAAGCCAAACACTCACACACTCACCAGAATACTAAGCAGCAGCCAAAGCACAAACATCCAAACTTACACAACATACACCAGGCCCACTTGCAACTGCCAAACATGCAGACACATGCACTCCACCCACTCCAGCTCTCCCTACCTACAAAACCCAATCCTTTCCATTACACCTCCTCCAGAATTAACCTCACCCCTATGTTCCTGTTTTAACCATGCAGCCGCTTAAACACAGTGATCGTTCTTACTTGACTACTTTGTGTACTCTCCCTTTTGATTTTAAGCTATTTTGTGATAGATTGTGTTCCACCTAACATCCGGGGAGGCAATTGTGAAAAAAAGCTTAGGAGATTGGAGTCCTGCAATATTATAGAACTAAACACAAGAGCCTCCACAGGACTAAATATGGAAGAAGATCTAATTACACATCTGTAAAATCCTGTGTAGGTATACTGGTAAAATTATAACTGTAAGAAAAAAGTAAAAAAGAAAACATGCACCCTCTAGAAATCTTGTTTTAACTGTTTCTGTTGCTTATTAATTTGTTTATTTTGTCACAGGTTAGGCACTATGTTAAGATAGACTATAGTAGGCTGTGGTTCGAATTTGCTTACTAGGGCTTAATTTCATTGAGAATGATTGCATTTGTTACCTGTAGATATGAATGAGAAACATACACCGAGTAGGTGTTGAAATACCCACTTGGGTTGAATTGTTCGTATTTATAAAAGATAATGCACAATCCCCTAGTTAATACCTTCGCCGCGGGGCTAATTCCCCCGCGGTACTGGGGGGAGGGGGCGCGCGCAGCGCCACGGTGCTCGTGACAAGCTCAGCTCATCACGCTGCATGGTTGCGCTGAGCTGATGACGAGCTGAGCTCATCATGACCATGCCAGTTTTTTAGAACACTCAGCACCGTAGGAGAATTAGCCCCGCGTGTGAGCGCCGCACGTGTCATGACGAGCTCAGCTCATCATCAGCAAACGGCCACCATGCCTCATGCTCGTCATAAGCACGCAAGGAGTTAAACAGGCATGTGTCCGCACTAGCGGCTTGATAAAGTTTATTCAAAATTGCAAAATGATGAATTTTAATTTTTGTAATTGACATTTTAAAAATGTTGTATTAAGGAAGTGATATATTAATAACTACTTCAAAGAAAATGTATGAATTAATTGAATTATTTTGATTAAATTGATTGGGGGTGGTTTCCCCTGGACCGAAAATGGCCTCAGGAGGGAGTCGCATGTGGCCCCCCTCATTTAAATGTTGTTTTTTTTTCAAATAGAAATCTCCAGGCCCTGGGGGATGGGGTCCCCAGGGCCGAAATTGTCTTGGGGAGGCGGGCCACATGGCATCCCGTCCCTTTATAAAAAATAATAAGGCCTAGCCCCAGGGGATGAGGTCCCCTAGGCCATAATCAGCCTCAATAGGGGGGCCTTACGCCTCCTCTCTGTTCAAATTGGAAAACAAAATAATGGCTTAGGCCCCAGGGGTTGGAGTCCCCGGGGCCCAAAAGTGCAGAGGGAAGGTGGGGCACGCAGCCCCCCTTGCTAAAATTAAATAAAGAAACTGGCAACTCGCGGGAGGCCCCATCCCTCCCTGCACTACACTACAAACCCGCATCCTGGTGAGCACTGTGTTCGGGGGATGAAGTCCCCTTCACTGCTGAGGGTCCTTAGTGTCCAACTAGCCCACCAGGTACCTTCAGTAATCCTCACACAGTGGAATTGCTGCAAGGTGGTCCGAGGCCAAGCCCCTTTTGACCACACTCTGCAAACGCGCCTCTCGGTGCAATGTCAGTGGGGAAATGAGGTCCCCTTGTGTCATGATGACCTCAGGACTGAAGTGGACTTCATCCCCCGAGCAGCAGTGGGCCAGGAGGCATGTTGCAGAGTGATGTAAAAAGGATGTGTGGCTTCTGACCACTCAGAAATCCAGCTGTGTGGGGCTTACTTGAGGTAACAGGTGGGCTTGTTTGCCTCCAGGGACCTTCAGGAGGCAAGGAGACTTCAACCCTCAACCAAGATTGCACCAGGAGGAGTGTTTGCAGAGTGGAGGAGAAGGGAGGTGTAGCATGTGTCCACCTCTCAGCAATCTAACTGTGTGGGGCTTACTGGAGGTAACAGGTAGGGTTTTTGGCTCGTTAGGACCCCCAACAGTGAAGGGGACTTCCATCCCCATCTAGGAGCATGCAATGGAGTACATTTGCAGAGTCGTGGGAAAAGGGGGTGGGGCCTGCTATGAGAACTTAGCAATCCTGCTGTGTGGGACTTACTGGAGGTAATAGGAGGGGAGCCTTGGGGGCCAACGACCCCTCCTGTTACCTCCAGCGAGCTCCACACAGTGGGATTGCTAAGAGGACTTCAGAGGCCAAGCCCCCTTTCTTCACCACTCTGCAAACGCACCTCCTAGCACACTACTGCTTGGGGAATGAAGTCCACTTTACTCCTGAGGGACTTTGGGGGCCAAGTAGACCTCCTGGTTCCTTCTGTAAGTCCTATGCAGCGGAATTCCTGAGCACAGGTCGGAGTCCCACCCCCGTTCTCCACCAGTCTGTAAATACAGCTACTATTAAAGAAGCATTTGCAATGTAGTAGGTCTCGAATTTGCGAGAGTTAGTGCTATTGGAGTTGTACATGCAAAAGTTTTCTTCTCATGTCTTTTGGAGTGGGTGGATGTGCGTTGTGTGTAGTGGAATTATGTGGTATGTTGTGCAGTGAAATTATGTTAATGGAAAGATTATGTGTTATGGAGAGTAATAATGTGGTAGGTAGTCTGTGTTGTGGAGTGGTAACCTCAGGTTTAGTCTTCTTCATTTCCATAGAATCTAAATTATAAACTCAATGAGACAAAAAGAAGAAAGAACCACTGAGTAGCACTTCTGGACCTAGTCAGAGGTATGAGCAGGGCCACTGGAATTATGCAGCTGTTCATACTCACTGATTTTTTCATGATCATACATATTCATGATCTTAATTTGCCACATAATCAATCATCTGCTGCAAAATCTGCAGATTTGAACAAAATAACCTTCTTTCTAGCTCAAACGTTACCAAAAATGCAACGAAAAGTGTTGAAATGTGGTGGAAGGCCCTATGTAAAATTGGAATGGTCACCTGTTACTTATTGCTAAATGTGGGTGTTAAATTGGTACTAATGGTGCACAAATCACTCTTGCTTCTTTCTGTGCCTCTTTTGCCTCTTTCTGGATTTGTCTTACTTCTTTCTGTACCTTTCATCCTTTTTCTACACTTCTCTTGCCTTTTTCTATACAGCTCGTCCGCCTTCTGCACTTACCTCCCATCAGCAGGCACTCCTCTTGCTTCTTTCTGCACCTCTCTGGCCTCTTTGTGTACCTCTGTTGCTTCTTTCTGTGTTTCTCTTGCCTCTTTCTGCACCTCTCTCTGCATTTCTGTTGCCTATTTCTGCACCTCTCTAGCCTCTTCTGCACGTCTCTTACCTATTTCTGCAATTCATTTGGCTCTTTTTCACCTTTCTTACTTTCTGCACTTCCCTTGCTTCTTTCTGCACCTCTCGTGCTTCTTTCTGCACCCTTTTTGCCACTTTCCGCACTTCTGTTACTTCTTTCTGCACTTCTTCTGCTTCTTTCTGGACCTCTCTTGCTTCTTTCTGTACCCTTGTTCATCTTTCTGCACCTCTTTCTGCATCTCTATTGCCTGTTTCTGCACCTCTCTTGCCTCTTTCTGCACTTCTCTGTCCTCTTTCTGCAATTCTCTTTCCTCTTTCTGCATTTTTGTAGCTTTTTCTGCACATCTCTTGCATCTTTCTGCACCCCTATTGCTACTTTCTCTTATTCTGTTACTTCTTTCTGTGCTTCTCTTGCTTCTTTCTGGACCTCTTTTGCGTATTTCTGCATTCGTCTTGCCTTTTACTGCATCCCTCTTCCCGCACCTCTCTTGCTTCTTTCTGCACCTGTTCCCTTTTTCTGTGCCTCTCTTGCCTGTTTCTGCAACTCTCTTGCATATTTATGTACCTCACTTGCCTCTTTCTGCACTTCTCTTGCTTTTTTCTGTACCTCTCTTGTTTCTATCTGCAGCTCTTTTGTCTCTTTTATCACTTCACTTTCTTCTTTCTGCACCTCTGTTGCTTCTTTCAGCACTTGTATTGCCTCTTTCTGTACTTCTCATGCCTCTTTCTTTACCTCTATTGCCTCTTTCTCCACAGCTGTTGCATCTTTCTATACCCCTCTTTCCTCTCTACACTCCTCTTGCCTCTTTCTGCATACCTCTTCCCTCTTTTTGCATCTCTCCTGCCTCTTTCTGTACCCCTGTCCCTTCCTTCTGTACCTCTCTTGCAAGTTTCTGCACCTCTTTTGTCTCTTTCTGCACCTCTCTTGCCTCTTTGTGCACTTCTGTTGCCTCTTTCTGCACCTCTGTTGCTTCTTTCAGCACTTCTCTTACCTCTTTCTGCACCCCTGTTCCCTCTTTTTGCACCTCACCTGCCTCTTTCTGTACCTCTCTTGCCTCTTTCTGCACCTCTCTTGTGTCTTTCTGCACTTCTCTTGCTTCATTCTGCACCTCTATTGCTTCGTTCTGCACCCCTGTTACCTATTTCTGCAATCTTATTCCTTCTTTCTGTATCTCTTTTGTCTCTTTCTCCACCTCTTTTGCCTCTTTCTGTACCTCATTTTCCTCTGTCTGCAACTCTTTTGTCTCTTTCTGCACCTCTCTTGCCTCTTTGTGCACTTCTGTTGCCTCTTTCTGCACCTCTGTTGCTTCTTTCAGCACTTCTCTTACCTCTTTCTGCAACCCTGTTCCCTCTTTTTGCAACTCACTTGCCTCTTTCTGTACCTCTCTTGCCTCTTTCTGCACCTCTCTTGTGTCTTTCTGCACTTCTCTTGCTTCATTCTGCACCTCTATTGCTTTGTTCTGCACCCCTGTTACCTATTTCTGCAATCTTCTTCCTTCTTTCTGTATCTCTTTTGTCTCTTTCTCCACCACTTTTGCCTCTTTCTGTACCTCATTTTCCTCTTTCTGCACCTCTCTTGTCTCTTTCTGTACTTCACATACCTCTTTCTGTGCCTCACTTGCCTCTTTCTGCACTTCTCTTGCTTTTTTCTTTACCTCTTTTGTTTTTTTCTGCAACCCTCTTGTCTCTTTCATCACTTCTCTTGCTTCTTTCTGCACCCCTGTTGCTTCTCTGGCCTGATTCTGCAGTTCTCTTGCCTCTTTCTGTATCTCTGTTGCTTCTTTATGCACCCCTCTTCCTGCCAATCTTGTGCCTGTTTCTGTACCTCTCTTGCATCTTTCTGAACTTCTCTTTCTTTTTTTTACATTTCTGTTGCTTCTTTCTGCACATGTCTGGCATCTTTCAGCACCTCGTTTCCTTCATTCTGCACTTCTCTTGCTTCTTTCTGTACCCCTCTTGCCTCTCTCTGCTTCCCTCTTCCCTCTTTATGTACCTCTCTTACCTCTTTCTGTACCTCTCTTACCTCTTTCTGCACCTTCTTCCCTTTCTGCACCTACTTCTCCCCTTTCTATGAGTATCTTGCCTCTTTATACACTTCTCTTGCTTCTTTCTACACTTCTCTTGCTTCTTTCTGCACCCTTTTTGTCTCTTTATGCACCCCTCTTCCCTCTTTCTGAACCTCTCTTGCTTTGTTCAGCTCCTCTCTTGTATCTTATCTTACTTTTCTGGCCTCTTTCTGCACTTCTCTTGCTTCTTTCTGTACTTCTCTTGCCTCTTTCTAAACTCAAATGGGAAGTGCAAGCTATCAAGTTTAAAGGGCTGTGTGCTCTCGTGACAGGTATATGTCTACTTGGATATCTATTCTCACATGTGTTATGCATCTACAGATGGTAGCTTAAAAAGCAGGTAGCTTCTCCTATAAGTGGTCAAATATTTGCAGTTCTGCTCTGTCATTGAGTTGCACAGGCAGACATGTACATCAGTGTTATAGACCCCCCCAATATATACTATTGAATACCCTGTATTACAAGCAGAAAGAAATACATACCCCTTTTTGTACACACATTTACAGAGTATTGGTATGTCTATTTTTAAGCAAAATGTCAATAGGTAAAAGCAGTGACATACATGTATACCTTCACAAACATGGTCAGACCTACAACAGTGGTATGGTTAGGATTGCTGTTTTACATTTGGTTAGCCTAACATTTTGAGCAGTTGATGAATAGTGAACCTTCAAGAAAAAAAAGAGTGATTACGGATTAGGCTACTTTGAATGTGTCTATGGAAAATATGCCTCTTTCTGCACCTCTGTTTCTTCTTTCTACACTACTCTTGTTTCTTTCTGAACCTTTCTTTCTCTTTCTGGACTTCTGTTTAGTCTTTCTGCATTTTTCTTTCTTTTTTTAGTACCTTTCTTCCTTTTTCTGCATCTTTCTTGCATCTTTCTACACTTCTTTTGCTTTTTTCTGCACCTTTCTTTCTATTTATGTACATGTCCTACCTAAGTAGGCATAGTTAGAAATTAGCATTTAAAAAACCTTAGAAATTCACTTACTAAAAAACAGAGGTATCTGGGACGTTAAAGTTAGGCTGACATTTCGCTTGTACAAAACCATAGAAATTTAGCAGTTATAGTTAGCTGAGCTAACTGTAACTCACGCCTCTGCAATGCACTGCTGATGACGTCACATACAAAATCACTCATGACATGGTCAGTGACATCTCAAATGACTTCACTGATGACATCATTCACTTAATGTATGATGCACTTCCTCACACCCTAATATAAACTTTCATACACCCACTCTAAAATACAGACTACCATTCTTGAAACCTTAGACACACCAATACCAGTTATTACATACCCACTCACTAGTTCATCGGTCTACGCACACATCCACTCACTCACCCATACAGTCATTCTTATACACAGTAACTCTTCAATACAGCCACTGACATATGCATGTATACACCCATTTAGACACTCACACACTGCCATAAAGTTAAAATGATAATACAACAAAAACAATAATCAATCACACTGCCATTTACATACCTATTTAGTTATACACACACCACCTCACTTATTTATACAGATACTAACACATACTTACTGTCTTCTACAACCACTGACTCAAGCACGCACTCAATAAATCAATCAATCAGGGAGTTTAAAGTGCACTACTCACCAGTGAGGGTCTAAAGGTGCTGGGGGTACAGCAGTTCAGTTCAGTTAAAGAGCCAGGTCTTGAGAGTCTTCCTTAAGGTGTTGAGGTTGGGGGTGAGTCTGACGCCGATAGGGAGTTCATTCATGGATTTAGCAGCAATGTAGGAGAAGGCTCTTCCTCCTGTTCTGGCTCTGCGGATGCGTGGGGTTTCGGCGAGGGTGAGGTTGGTGGAGCGGAGGTTTCTTTTGGGTACATGGAAGGTGAATCTTTCTTTGAGATATTGGGGTCCTATGTTGTGGAGGCATTTGTAGGGGTGGGTGAGTATCCCGAAGGTGACTCTCTTCTCAACAGGGAGGCAGTGGAGTTTCCGTAGGTGCTGGCTGATGTGCTCATATCGGGGGATGCTGAGGATGAGTCTGGCTGTGGTGTTCTGTAATGTCTGGAGCTTGCAAAGTAGAGACATGTTTATGCAAGCATAGAGGGTGTTTCCGTAGTCCTGCCTGCTGCTTATGAGTGTGTGGATGACTGTTTTCCATGACTCGGGGGATCCAGTTGAACGCCATTCGGAGGATGCAGAGGGTGTTGAAGCAGCTGGATGTGACAGTGTTTATCTGCTTGTTTGGGACCTTTAAATACATGTCACATGATTTTCGCCAAAGTGTAAACATAGAAAGCAGATTAGCTGTAGTCCTAATATTGTGGAGCTAGAAATCAACATTCTTACGGCAATGAAATAAACAATGTAATCATGGTGATTAAAAATGTGCACAGTGGGGAATGCTTTAACAATATCTAATGGTGTTTCTTATAGGAAATGACATATTACGAAAATAAAGTAAATGCCAAAAATAACATTAAACACATAACCGCTTCCTAGCCATATTATGGTTTACAATATGGAAAAGCCATTACAATGCGGGTTTTACCACGAGTTGCTTTTACATTGCATTCGTTACAACGCATGCAATATTACAACGCGTGGTAAAACCACGCATACCATTACATCGCATGCGTTGTAAAAGCGCATGCGATGTAATGGTATGCGTGATTTTACCACACGTTATAACATCGCATGCGTTGTAACGCATGCGATGTAAAAGTGGCGGGCGGCTATTCACTTTATTAGGCTGTTTCCTCACAATGACGTGAAGCAAGCAGGAAGGAGGAAGCAGGATCCGACGACGATGCTGGATAGGAGAGAGGTAAGGGGGTTTGTGCATGGGGTGGGGGTTACTTTTGGAGGGTTTAGGGTAGTTTAAAAATAGTTTGGTAATATTTGTGCTGTGTGTGTGTTTTGCAAAAAGTTTTAGTGGGTGTTGTGGTGTTGTCGTGTTTGTTTAGTGTAGTGAATTGGGGAGGGTAGTGTAGTGTTTATGTAGTGTAGTGATTTAGGTTTTAGTGTAGTGTTTGTTTATTGTAACATATTAGGGTTTAGGGTAGTGTAAGGGTGGAGTAGAGTGGGTAGTGTAGTAGTGTTATAGGGTTTAGGGTAGTGGTGGGAGTAGTGTAGGTAGTGTAGTAGTGTTTTAGGGTAGTGTACGGGTGGGAGTAATGTGGGTGGAGTAGTAGTGTTTTAGGGTTTAGGGTAGTGTAGTGGTGGGAGTAGTGTGGGTAGCATAGTAGTGTTTTAGGGTTTAGGGTAGTGTAAGGGTGGGAGTAGTGTGGGTAGTTTAGTAGTGTTTTAGGGTTTAGGGTAGTGTAAGGGTGGGAGTAGTGTGGGTAGTGTAGTAGTGTTTTAGGGTTTAGGGTAGTGTAGGGGTGGGAGTAGTGTGGGTAGTGTAGTAGTGTTTTAGGTTTTAGGGTAGTGTAGGGGTGCGAGTAGTGTGGGTAGCGTAGTAGTGTTTTAGGTTTTAGGGTAGTGTAGGGGTGGGAGTAGTGTGGGTAGCGTAGTAGTGTTTTAGGGTTTAGGGTAGTGTAAGGGTGGGAGTAGTGTAGGGGTGGGAGTAGTGTGGGTAGTGTAGTGTAGTAGTGTTTTAGGGTTTAGGGTAGTGTAAGGGTGGGAGTAGTGTGGGTAGCGTAGTAGTGTTTTAGGGTTTAGGGTAGTGTAGGGGTCGGAGTAGTGTGGGTAGTGTAGTAGTGTTTTAGGGTTTAGGGTAGTGTAAGAGTGGAAGTGGTGTGGGTAGTGTAGTAGTAGTTTAAGGTAGTGTAAGGGTGGGAATAGTGTGGGTAGTGTAGTAGTGTGGCAGTGTTTTTGGGTTGGGGCAGTGTAGGGGTGGGAGTAGTTTGTTGTCTAGGTGTAGGGATAGGGATGTTACTTACCTTGCATACTTTTACCACAGGTATAGCTTTACCATGCATGCCTTTGCGTTGTAATGGCATGCGTGGTAAAACCATACTCGTGGTAAAAGTATGTGATGTTATGGCAGACGATGTCATTGATATCGCTTACTAATACCCGCGTTGTAATGGCATGCGTGGTATTAGTATGCGATGTAATGACATACATTTGTTTACAATACATCAAAGATTTTGGCATTGGTATTTCTTGTGGATTATTGGCCCAAGTGGTCTACACTCATATACGGCTAATATGTGTAATATGTTGCTAAAAGGTTATAACTCCTGAGATACATTCCAGTTCTGTTTAAATTCATACGTGGCCGCCGCACAATCAAGCTCAAGTGGGCAGAAGTCTATTGTTTATTACTGTAATACAGTCATACCCCAACTGTCATTCATGCTCCAATTCATATTTTGCCAGTGATGTGTCTTAAACTCTCCTAATAGGACTCCCCATAGATCTGCAAAATTTAAAAAGAGATAAAGGGTGAAACAAAGTGACTATACCATATTTCTCAAATACATAATAAACAACATTCATCTCACATACAGTATTTTAAAACAAGAAGGAAGCGAAAAAGAACTATACCAGCAGGATTCTGTATTATGGGGAAAAAGGCAGCGCATACCTAACCAAGGTGCACTGCCAATTCCACATCATAATTGTGGCCTTCAGGTTGCATGGTGCGATATTTAATGATTGGTTTTGATTCCAATCTTCTGAGTTCCTGTACTCTGTCTCCCCCCTCTCTATGACTGTGACATTTTCAAGAACACAGAATGACATCAGGCAACTGTTGCTTTTATCGTATACGGCAAAATGCCTGGCTACAGGATATTGTTTGTCGCCCTTAGCTATGACTCGCAAGTGTTCCAACACTCGCTTCTTGGCTGGATGTATTGTGTTGCCAATGCAGTATTTATCGCACGGACATTTAAGTGCATATACTACATGATCAGTTTGGCATGTGACATGTTTGAGAAATTGCGAATGGTTTACAATGACTCGAAAGTTTGACTTCTTTGATATTTTTACAATATCTGCATGCTTTGCACTTACCGCAGACATAGAAACCCTTGATCGAATTTTTTTGGACTGTGGTCGGAACAAGGGTTTAACAGATCATGTCCTTGAGCGATTTAGGTCTGCAATGGGTAATCTGTGGATGTTCTTGAATTCCCTTCACTAAATCTTTGTCAATTTTGAGGAAATCCCAGAACTTTCCAATGGCTTTCTTAACACTCCAGGATTGTCGATGGTAATCAACAAGCAATAAATGCATTGATTCAGCCATTAAGTCAGTTAACGCAAGGGATAGAAGGACATTGATTGTTGAAAAAGACAAAAATGTAGAGTCATTTAGGCATGAAACATCCAGGTTTATAACTGATTACCATTGACAATCCTGGAGTGTTAAGAAAGGCTAGGAGCTGCTATCCTGTACTGATGAGTACCCACTGGCCGCTGCCCTGGCCTAGCACTGCCTGCCTCGTGAGCACTACAACTGTGCTCGGCCCGCTGAATAGCGCCTGAAGCTGAAAGGAGCGCTATATTGGACTGCCCAGGAGTGAGGAGCTGACGTCCGCAGCGCTGTGCTTCTGAGGCGCTATGTGTGGGACCTATTGCTTTGTGGGCACTATAACATTATGCCAGCAGTGACTGTGCCCCAGAAAGAGGTGAGGACCAAGGGTGCCTGGTGAGTGCTATATTTGGTGGGGGCTACCCTTGCACTGACTGTTTCCTGCCTGCTCCCCCTAGCGCCTCATGGACATCAATTGCTTGGATGCCAGGAGAGAGGACCGCTTCCACACCCCATCTGCAACGCTGAGCTTTGTAGCGCTGGATGAGTGCTGCATTAAATGTGCCAGGAGGGGGGAGCGCTGTATTTCTAGCCCCCCATCGCCTCTGGAAAAGCGGGTGCCTACCCCACATTTTTGCCTCCCTCACGGGTGCCAACCACGCATGTGTGCTGCCCCTGAACATTTGAAGCTGAGCTGGTGTCCATCCGGCATATTGCCACCCTTGTGCCGACTTAAAAATGGTGGGAGCCTACCCCGTGGTCTTTATACTAATTTGGCAGGAGCCTACTCCGCATTCCAGAGCTGACAATATCACCACCGCAGCCCGGGGTCAAAGACAAAAGAAGAAGGGCAGTGCCGCTGCGCTGCCTGCGGCGACCTGGAAGCCCCAATTGTAGTTGTAGGTGGGGCCTGCCGGGAGAAGCCCGAAGGCTTGCGAGTGCCGCAAGCGAGTGGAGGAGTTGCAGTGCTCCCGTGGTGACGAGGGAGCCCCGTGGTGGCAGAAGAAGCCAGGCGGAAGTCTACCCCGCACTGGCCGACGGAGACACCGCTCCCCGGTGGGGGCTCTCTGGAGGCGGAGGAGAGCCCCAAGGACTACTGGTGAGTGGGGGCTGGCAGGGGATGCGAGCGGGAGACACCCTGCTGGTGCCTGGTTGACTGAGGGGCCCGCGGGATGACAGGCGGCTCCGACATTGAAAAGGGAGTATGGAGGGGGCCTTGGGGTACATTGCCGGGGCCTAGCTCCTCTGTTGGTCCCTTGGAAGGGACCCCAGTGCTCGCGCTGATTGGGGTGCCACAGCTGCACTGTGACGCCGGGCAACTGCAACAGAAGGGGCCCGGTGTGAGGCTCCACCCTACAGTGTGTTGGGGCTACCGTTTGAGGGGACATTGTGTCAGGAGTCCAAGAGGAGAGGCTCCTGCGTTCATAATACTATACTGATGGTGCATAAAAGACAAAACACACTTCCTGTAGTCTTCACATGGATTTCTTGGTGTTAAAACATTTCCACAATTTCAATGTCAACCTTTAAATTACCCTTGGTGTGAATGTCAAAGTTGCAAGCCGAGCTACTTCGGATACTTGCATAGAAATTGAATAAATTGATGGCGCGTGCTTGATTAAGGCCAGCTCCCAGCGAGAGCGCAAACAGCTGCCACGAGGGGCATAGGGCTTGGGACACATGGTGGATTATACACCCTGGTGGTATTTCCATGACGCACTACTGATGTTTGGTATAATGTGTCTCCTGCCCCATGTTGGACCGCCTCATGTTTCATGCATGCTGATAGAATGCCTAATGTGCACCATGCCCTAGTCATTATGCCATTGGTATTAGGCTTAATGCTTTCCCTAATGCTCCCATTGCTGAGCATGGGTCCCATGGACTTATACTGACGTTCTGCACGATATGATCTGTGCCTAATCTAATGGGGGTTTACGCATAGTGAGATGCATCACAGGTTGATGCCCAATCACATGGCCTTTACGGCGCAGGGCCAGGGTGGGTACTGTTAAGGTTGCCCAGGCGAATGTGTGTAGGCCCATAGTGATTTAGATTTGGGGTTAGTGCCCCACATGAATACGGTTGAGACTTCATGCGCAGATGCTCAATGTCCCATGTTAAATATGTTGATGACCATGGGAGAGATGCTTATGTTCCCAGGTGGGCAGTGCTGTGCTAAAGTTTCTATGCCCAGTTGTATGCACACTGTGTTTCTCCCTCATGCATCTATGCCAATAAGGAGGGTGGTGGGCCTAAGGATCTGCAGAATATGCCCACAGGTGCAGGTCTCATGGTAAGGCTTTTATTCCCCGTGCAATGTGCTTCATGCTACGGACGATGCCTTCATGCTTGCATGTTTATGCTCAGTGCTAATATGGTTGGAGCCATTGTCAATGTGAATTTCGCTGATGTTATGCAGGGGATGCTAATATGATTATGCCTGCCTTATGTTTCATCTAAGCTAATGAAATTCATAATGTGCTTTTACGCCTAATGCTCCTACGCCTAGGATGAGGTCCACTGCTAGTGTATGCCCTAACTGATCCTGCCTGATTTCATGCCTATGGTGAAAGTCATGCTATGAGGTTTTATTGCAGATGTTCCTGCCTAATGTGTTATGTCACTATGATTTATGCTTCAGGTTCCTACCTTATGCCAAATGATAATGCTTTATGTCTTATTACCGGATTGAGACTGATGAACGTACCTTTTTCATTTATCCTTTGTCCCTTCGCAATGGTTCTGGCAGCGGCCCGATTGGCCCTTCCATGTAAATAATCCCCCTGTACATATTGCCTTGGCACCAGTTGGTGCAGTATGGTGATTATTGTGATTATTATTGTATGTCGGACACAATACAAAGGTTATTCTTTTCACCTAATCCGTTGTGGTCTCTTTTGGTGGTGTGCCTTGTGTGTCGCCTGTGTGTACTGTATGGATACTTTGCACATGTCCTCTGGAGTTTGGCCCGCCCGCTCTGCACCACGCTACCCCATTTCTAACAGGCACACATAAAGGTCAGTAAAGAAAACAGCCACTTTCTAAAAGTGCTGTTTTCAAACACAGGATTTAAAAACCATCCTTCCTAAAAGATGGGTTATTAAATTCTGAGTTCAGGGATACCAGACTTCAATTTTCTACCTTGCTCCTATGGGAAGCTATGCAGGTAAAGATGATACAAACATTCCCCATTGTAGCCTATGGGCAAGATAGCCTTTCAATAGTGAAAAACATAATTGGCAGTATTTCACTATCAGAGCATGTCAGCCACACCAGTACATGCTCTACCTTTCACACACACTGCACCCTGCCCAAGAGGGTACCTTGGACCTTCCAGAGGGGTGTCCAATGTGCACAGGAAGGGAAGGGTTAGGCCTGGGGGACACTAGCCAGGTCAGTATGGCAGTAGCAACTGCACACAGGCACTGCAGTGGCAGGCCTGAGTTACCATTTTAGGGCTACTCGTGTGGGTGGTACAATCAGTGCTGCAGGCCCACTAGTAGCATTTGAAACACTAGCCCTGGCACACTCAGTGTACTAGGGACCTACCTGATGAAATAAGTCTACCAATTATGGATAACCAATCATAATAGAAATGTACCCAGGGAAAGAATAGAATAGCTTAATTGTACAGTTAATTAAAACTCACAATGTTAAAAACTTCCATCATTAAGAATCATTTTAAACTTGTTTCCACATATATTATTAAAATGGAAAAAAGGTGATTAAATCATAATTCTCGTTTGCATTGTCTGTGTGGTCCTTCACTTATTTTAGAGAGTGTGGATCAGTGTGATGGTACTTGATTTGGCTTGACCTGCTCCTTAGCAGGCTGTTCCTTTGTTTGTTTTGCAAGCTGTTACATGCTGTTTTCTGCTGTGCCATGTGGTTAGCTCTTAAGTCTTATGGCCACAATGTCAAAGAACTTTGTCAGTCTGCAGTTTAGCTGGACCTCTTCAGGTTTAAAGCACGTCATCATGGCTTGCCTACAACTTGTTATGCCTTTTTGGTTCCATAAGGTTCGGAGTAGACCGCGCCTTATGTCCTTCAGGTTAGGGCAGATGCAAATTATGTGTATTAAATCCTCTTTCCCTGATCCACAGAGACGGCAAACGTGATCTCCTTTTCCAAGGGGCCAAGTGAGGTAGAATTGGAAGGACGCTGAAGTGCAGGTTTAAAAATGTGTCTTTTGTCTTCTGAGTTAGACCCATTTTCATGTAGTCTGCGGTTTGAGAGCTTTGTAATCTTTCAGCACAGCCCATCCATGTGCCCTCTTGGCCAAGGTTTCTTTGTCTTCAATGGATGATATCAGTTTAGTTACTTTTGTTACCGCCTTTTTGAAGCTATTGTTGTCAATCGATGACTCCCAGAGGTTTGTTAATTCTAGGTGTTCCAATGTTTCTAGTAGATACCTCCTGGTGGGTGATTTCGATTGCGTTGACAGTTCGGTCCAGAGGTGGGCGTTTAGGGATCCTTGCTCCGCACCTTTGATTTTGCGCCAGCTTTTTATAGGTGCCTCTTCTCTCCACCGTTTGTTTCTGGAGACCAAATTCAAGGCGGGTTTGGGCAGGAAATACATAGTTCGGCAGATGGAACATTGCCCTGCATGCTCTGCTGATTATTTTGTTTAGAGCTTTTGAGTCTTTCCCTTGAATGGGTTCACTAACGTATGTGAGCATAGGCTGAGCATAGGCTGTAAACGTGCTCTGATCACCAGTTGGAGGGGATCCAGTGATCGATCAGGGAGAACTTTCTTCAATGGCTTCATTGAGAAGGAGAATGTTGTTCCCTTCCGTGTAATAGCCTCTATTTGGGGTTTGAACGAGCCTCTGCTGTCTAATAATATGCCAAGATATTTGGAGTTGGTGACTTGATCCAGCCTATGTCTGTCCAGGAACCATGCCAATTTCTATGTTTTGTTGTTATTCACTGACATAACTTTAGATTTGTTTAAGTTAGTTTTTAATGTATTGTTTATTGAAAATTTGTTGGTAGTGTCCAGAATATGTTGTAGTCCAATTGGGGACCGACTTATTAAGACCAAGTCATCAGCGTATAGGAGGTTTGATAACAAGATGTCTCCCAGCCGAGGGGCATGTGATTTGGTCTTATCCAGTTCTCCGGGCAGGTCTGCAAGAAAAAAGTTAAACAACATGGGGCTAGGACACATCCTTGATTTAGGACTTTAGTAGTGTTGATTTGCCGAGAAAGGTGCGTCCCGCTTCCAAGTTTGACCTTGACCCAAGTATTGGTGTGCAGTAGTATCAACCGCTTCAGGAGTGGCCCGGGTATCCTCCAATTGTCCAGTTTCTGCCAGAGTTTGCTTCGGTCTACATGATCAAACGCTACGCTATAATCTATAAAACATAGAAATAGTGAGCACTTAGCTGTCTTAGCAGCATCTGTCAGTAGGGTTAGCACCATGATGTTGGTGATTGTGCCCTGACCTCTGCAGAAGTCGGTTTGATTTACTGGGATGATGTGTTTTCGAGTTGCCCAGGATGTGAGTTCCTCCAGAAGAAGACCCACATAGTACTTTGCCTCTATGTCGATTAGGGCATTGAGGCGGTAGTTGCTGGGATTGCTCCTATCGCCTTCTTTGTGGATCAGACTTAATATTGATCCTCTCCAGGTTAATTTCGCTGTTTCCCTGATTTCCAGGAAGAGTGGTGCCAATGCCGCACTCCAGAAGTCAGCGTTGTGCTTGTAAATTATAGGCGGGACTCCATTGGGGCCAGGGACTCCTTCCAGTTTTCCTTTGGATATTTGTAGCTTGATCCTGACCGCTGTTGCTATGTGGTCTTTTTTCTCTCTGCCCGGAGATATTTTAAAGCTAGTTGTTCCTTCCACCTACAGAGTTGCAGGTTTGCACAAGGTCTCTACATTTGTTTCATGATTGATTATGGCTATTTTATTAATCCTTGTGTTCATCGTGGTTGTCAGAGTTTTTCCACTAGGTAAGTCCTCCTCATGATTTTTGTCGTTGAAGTGATTTGATAGGTACTGTGTCCATTTGGGTTTGGATATTAGTGAGTTTATTCCATTGTGACCTGGACGTTGGAGATTATGGATTGTTCTCCAGAACCTGGTGCTGTTCTTCTGCTTTGAGTCTTGTACGATTTTCACCCAGAGTTCCTCGTTCATTTGCCTTTTCTTTTCCCAGATCAACTTGTTTCGCCAGGCTTTTAGGGATTGCAACTCCTTGTGCAGGGCTTCGTTGTTTGATTGTTTGCGGAGCTGCCTAAGGATCTGGTTTATTTTCCGTTTTAGGTTTTTTGTCTCTGGTGTGGTTACTTTCGCTGTTGTATTAATAGATGTGCTCCAGTTGTTGATGTTTTGCTCTGTGGCGTATTCTGTTCCAAGTTCCATTGCAAATTCTTCCCAGGCTTCTAATGGGTTCATTGAAAAGCTTGTGTTCCGGTGGAAAATTGTTTTTGCATTAATTGTTAATTCTTCTACTTTGTTGGTTTTGCACCTTATCCGTCTGAAATTGGTGGTGTACTCCATGCCGACAGGTTTTCTTGATTTCAGGACATTCTCACTTGTGACGCGTAGTTTCACTTCTTGTGGTAGATGGTCGCATTGACCGTTTACACCAATCTCGAATGAACTTATGATGTCAAACAGTGGGATTGTTGCAAGAGTGAAGTCGAGGTGCGAAGAAGTAGTTGAGGGAAAATATGTAAGTGCTGGGAGTATGTCCTCAATTCAATTTTATTTAAATATGTTTTGGAACTCAGTTGAGATCCACATATAAACAGAACACAAGAATCAACAAAAGATATAAAGCGAAATGAAAAATAAAGAATCCACAAAATACATTCCATTTATACAGCAATTAAAGCAATTAAAATAGGGATTATACCTATTAATCCTATTAATATAATTCTAAAAAGCATTTAAAAAAGTTAAAAATTCTATAACAGAACATTTCATTAGGAGGGATGAAAATGGCATTGAGGAAAGATTTAGCAGAAGAAATACCTAGCTTTAGGCATATTGGTCTCACCCACTTTCGACGGTGGACCATTAGGTCAGGGCATATAAAGAGGATATGGGTGATATCCTGAGTTGAGCTGTCAATGTAACATAGATCACATTTATCGGAGCAACCATGCCATCTAGCCATAAATTTATTTAAAGGGAGAAGGTCATGTCTCAGGAGGAACCAAAAACGGCGCAAGCCATGAGGGAGAATCCAGGATGCACATGGTTGTATTTGTTTGAATAGGTAGGAATTGACAACCTCAGTAACACCTTTCTTTGTAATACGGGCATCTCTATCCCTCTTGAAACTTAACTCCCATGTAGCCCGTTTTAATGACAACTTTAACTGATGAGGAAATAATGAAAAAAGGGTAGATTCCTCCAATTCTAATAATGTAACTGCCTTTCTGAAATTCTTTATAAGTAAAGAATATTCTTTTATAGACCCCAACAATTCTTTTTTAATGAGGGATCTTAAAGTAGCCGGTTTGCTTTTGGCTAAATAAAAGACCCAACGTATTTCTCCTGCTTGAGCCTGAACCCAACTACTTCATATGCCCAATTCCAGTCTAAGGGATTCCACTTTACAGGCATTATTGACCGACAATAAATGTCGCAAAAGTCTACCCTCGACAGTATCTAAGAAACCCCATTGCCTCAAATCTATTAACTCAATGCCATAAAGCAGGGATGCTGGAATTTTTGCACGAAAAGCCTCCAGCAGATGGACAAAATGTCTTCTGCCGGTTGCTTTATAGAGAGCACTCAGTCCATTTCCCTGAGTCATAGCTTTCCTAATGTTGTTGTCTATATGAGCCCTGTCGCTCAAGTTACTACATATTATATTCCCATATTACTACATATTATATTCCCAAGAAAAGTATAACATTTTACAATTTCCAGTTTCTCACTTCCCAAAAACCAACTAAAATTATCCAATTTCGTCTTTTTCTTCCCTGTAATGCACATTACCTTGCTTTTAGACATATTAATCTTCAAATAGTGACGCTCAGCGAATAAATGCAAGGCATGCAGACGACTATTAAGACCCTTTGGAGTAAGGTCTAAAAGAAGTATGTCATCTGCATACATTAAACATGCAATCGGTTTATCTCCTAAAGTGGGGGGGGGGTGCCTTCACTCAAGGATATGGTCTGGGGGAGATCACAAACTTAGAGAGAGAACAGCAAGGGGGCCAATAGACAGCCCTGTTCAAGGCCATTGGCAGAAGGAATTACTTGCGATAAGCCTCTCTCCCCACCCAATAATACTCTACACCACGTCTCTGAGTGGAGTTCCTGAACCAAATTCAACAGACTTACAGGCATACCCAAAGAAAGTAATTTCTTCCACAATAGGGGGTGGTCCACTTTATCGAAGGCCGTGGAGAAGTCTATGAAAGCGGCATAGACTCCCCCACCTCTGACCCTGATATATTTGTCCGTTATTACCCGTAGAGCCGATGAATTATCCAGGGTACCGCGGAGCTTTCGAAAACCCGTCTGTTCAAGGGGAAGTATATTTTCTTGGTCCACCCAGTCATTTATTTGCTTCAAAAGGCATCTTGCAAATACTTTGCCGATTGCATCTAAGAGGGCAATTTGGCGATAGTTTTGGGGAGCATATCGGTCACCCCTTTTGAAAAGGGGCACTAAGATGCTCCCTTTCCATGAGGGGAGAATCTTTCCACTAGAGAAACAACTATTGAACACAGGGCATAACAATTTGCTCCATTTTTCACTGCCTTGCTTTAAAACCGAAATTGGAAGTTCATCCGCCCCCATTGCCCCAGATGAACGCATTTCCTTTATAGCTATTAGAATATCATTTTCAGATAAGAGATCTAAAGACTGACCACTTACAATAAAACCTATAGAGGGCACCACCGCTCCATTATTTGCATATAAGGGTGTGACGTAGTCCACCCATTTTTGTTCTTCAAAGGGGATAGGAAGCGGTCTTGTTTTTGATCCACACCCCTCACCTATAAGCGACCAGAACTGTCTCATTTGTCCTTTAAAAGCTGCCTCTCTTATTTTATCTAAATAGTATCCTCCCCTTCTTTCCGTAATTTCACTTTTAACCTTTTCCTCCTTCTTTTTAATAAACTTACTTTGTGTGATCCTGACTTACTTTGTGTGATCCTAACTTACTTTGTGTGATCCTAACTTACTTTGTGTGTCCTCTTTAAATCGACCATTTAATACCATCAAGTTAAACTGCTCCAGATCTTTTAGTAGCTGACTTGAGCACCTTGTTTGCTTGTTTATAGTGACAGGGGCTTGGTTTGGTATTCCCCACGCAATATTAAGATCCTGTATTATTTCTTCTTCTGATTTATTTCCGAAGAGCTGGAGGTTAAAGTCACCTGCCCGGAGTAAGTTGTCCATTTCCTTTTCTTCCATGAGTCTTGCCAGCTCGGTGACCAGCTCTCTCCCCCCTTTTGATCAATGCTTGGGGTGTAAGTATATGTTTATTATGAACAGTAGTTGGGGTACCTGGTTGTGTTCTATCGTTATTACTGTTGCCTGTATGACGCTTGGGAAAGTAATTTTTTCCTTTCTCTCTTCCATTGTTCCTATTGTAAGTATCGAGGCGAGTGATGCCAGGCCTCCTGAGCAGCGATCATAGGTTGAACATCTAATGACAGGATGGATTTGAGTTGTGTATCCTTGTAGGGATAGCTCTTTCTCTTCCCCGGTTTCTTGGAGTAAGATCAGGTCGAAAGATTTTAAATACTTTGATGTTTCTGGGTCATCTAATTAGTTTACTGGTCATACCGTTTATAATCCAAATACATATTTTAATGTTTAAGATGTCAACTTTTGTAGAAGACTGGCTTGGTGCCCTTTGTCACTTTGTGTCTCCTGCGGTTTTTGTCCGCCGTATGTTTGCCCAATTTGGGTCTGGTTATTGGATTCTCAAGTGTGTTAAGTTGTTATTCGGTCCGTGCTCCTTTTAGAATCGATATCACTCTTTGTGGACGATTTTTGTCACTTTCTTCTAGAACGGGGGTAGGATAGGCGGGTCTTTTTCCTGTTTCCAGTTTTATTCCCCCTTGGGAGAATCTGAGCTTTTCCCCTAGGATATGGCCTGCTAAGTTTTTTGCTTTCCATACTGACTTTGTTATTTCATGGTCTTGTCGGTCTGGTGAAGAGTGAAATTCTATTGCAAACAGGTCTGTTGTATTAATGTGTGTTAGACTTTCGATTGAGTGGATGAGTCTTAATATGTTACCCCTATTTAGGGTGTCCACTCTTCCTCTGGATTTAAATTTGGGGATAAATAGGATGATGTCTGTCTCTTTGACTCCATGGGTTGGTGTGTGTTGATATGCGATTGGCCTGTGTTGTTTAGCACTGTGTGGAGTGCTATATGATTTGTCATTATTTATGGTGATGGCTCCGTGATGATCCTCTTTTGCTTGTACAACGTCCTGCTTGTTCCAGGTGTGTGAGCTTATCATAGGTTGTTCCTGGTTGATGGGTTCCTTGCGATGGTTAACTCTCTTTGTTGGCTGGCGGGTGTTTATTTCATCTGCGGTGAGGTGGGACGAGTCCTCTAGAGCCTGCACTATGACATGTGTGCCTTTTTGTGTGTTTTGTGTTATTACTGTTGGCTGTTTTTCTTCCGCTCTCCTTCTTTTACTCCATATTTCGTACTCAGAATCAGTTGGAATGCTAAGTTGCGTGTGTTTGAATGGGCTGGTGTCTTTCTGCTCAGTCTGTTTACTTGTATTCTCTATTGATTGTATCGATGTAAAGACCTCTGTTTTTTTTAAGATCGTTGTGTCTGTTGATTTGCTGTCTGGGAGAGATGACCTTTTTTCCTCTGTGTAGTTTTCCCATTTGTTCTTTGTCACCGGGTGTTGTTATTCGCTGGTTCTCTTCCGTATAAAGTGCTCCTGTTGTCTTTCTGTTCCTGCCCTTCCTTTTTTGTTTGCGGTGGGCACGAGCATTTGTGGGTATCTCTGCGCCGTCCCCATTATTGGTTGAGGTGTTCAAGAGGGTCCCTTCTGGTATGTATTTGGATTTTGACGACGAGTCCGCTCGCTTGATGGCAGTTTGGTGGGCGTTGCCTACTCCTGGTGATTTATCGCTGAGGCTTGTTCTGCTAGATTTGACTTCCGTTGTTAAGTGCGTTGTTGTGTTTACTTTTAGTTCCGCCAGGAGGTTTCCCAGTATCGTAGGTAAAGTTGATAGCTTGTCAATTATGGGGGACCAGATGCAGTCTGTTCTTATTATTTGGGAAAGTTTTGCAGTTTCTTGTCCTCTTTTTATAAGGCCATTAAGGTTGGTAAGTTTACTTTCTATCCCAGAGGTAGCTTCTGCTAGCGCTTGGAGGACGGTCAACTTCATGTCCAATTTGTCTGATTGATACTGCAGTGCTGTTACTCAAAGCTGAATTGTGTTTAGTAAGTTTACCCAGACTATGTTGGTGGGAGCTGTACGCTCTTCAATAAGTGGATTGGCGAGCTCTTCAATGGAGCTATTGGAGGTGGGTTTTACGTTGTATGAGGCCACTAGGTCCACCCATTCTTGTGATGCTAGGAAGGTCATGTCACTGTCTGCTGTGCTCAACTCCTCATTTAACATGTGTAGAGGGTAATTTGCTTGGTCAATGCTCCTTTGCTGTTCCCCGGCTGTAGGGGTGCCATGATGCGGGGTTAATTGCTTGTTTGGGGAGCAGTTTTTTGGGTTGGGTGTTGTAGTTACTCCAACATTGTTGCACACTGAGGTCTGGTGAAATGGGGAGATTTGGGTGAAAGGTGACTGACCTCTCGGGTCACTGGTCCTCTGGTGCTCAGGGGGGTCCTCAATTTGTGCGGCCCGCTTGCTCTCGAGGGCCTTCTCGGTCTCGGGCGGGAGCCCCCTGAACTTCTTTGCCTGGTGCCCTGGATGTGTTGGAGAATTGGTATGTCCCCCAGCTCCCTCAATTGCTTCCACTGTATTGCTGGCTTGCCCCTTTGCGCTCCGTCCCCTGTTCCATTTCTCAGTTGGGCTATGGTCTCCGTGTTAGTTATGTCTGTGTGTATTTCTACGGCTGTTGTTCCTGGTGTTTGGAGTGAATGACGGTCCGTTCCATCAGGTCGCAGTGGGAATTGTAGGCCCTTTGTTGTGTCGTTTTTTGAGTAAATTGCGTTACCAGGATCTTTGAGAAGGTGAATTTTGTGTAGATTTTTGGCTGATAGAGGATTGTGGAATCTCTTGGAGGTTGTCCTTCTATGTCTACAATCTCGTCCAATTTTTTCCTTTTTGCTCTTTTGGGCTTTCCGTTTGGCAGATTTACGCCTTTTAACTCCGTTGCAGATGATGAGCTGTTTGCTTTGTTGGTTTTCGGACAATCAGTCAGGCTAGCTTGTGTGTCTTGGGTTTCTAGGGTTTCCCCCTTGCTGATGTTATCGCTATCCTTGATGTTGATTCCACAGGGGTTGTCGTTTTCTTAGGCCACTTTACATCCATAGTTTGCCTGTGCGACTGCCTTTTTCCTCAGTTTGGGTGATGGCCTGGTGATTGATTTTCTTACTCTCCCGGACCTCATGACAGCCCTGAGGTGAGGGGGGTTAAGAAGTTTGGGTACCGAAGCGATAATGAGTCCATGAGTTGGTGCGATGATACCGGAGTTGGTATTCGGTTTTGGTTTTGTAGGGTTAGAGTTCGTGCTTGCTTCTACTGTTTCCCTTCCACGAGCCTTCTTGCTACTTTTTGTAGCTCCTCCGTCGGGAACCGTGATGGTGGCAGAGGTGTTCTGGGTTCAGGCAGGGCAGGGTTTAGCAGGTGTGGCAGGTATGACCTGGTTGCCTCTGTACATCGGTGGGCTCTTCTTATCACCGCTTGCCACTCACTACCACTACTTGTGGTTATTCCACGTCTGCTCTACTGTCGTCTCCTTACGCCTCCTTATGCCTCCTAGTGCTTCCTTATGTCTCCTTGTTTCTCCCTTGAGGGTGAAGTTGAAGAACTGGGCCATATGGGCCTGGCGGTGCAGGGCACGCCTTAAATCACCGAGTTCACCTGCCTTGTCGGATAGAGACACAAGACACTCTGTTAGGCGTAGAAAACCAGGTTTATTAGCTGCAGCTAAGCACAGTTGTCCCAGAAGTACAGAGTAGGTTCTCAGGAGACTCCCACTTTATTCCGTGGTGCACAATCTTTTTTTTTTTTTCAAACAACAGCGGTCCCATGCATTCATTAATCAAAAGAACAATAAATATAGACAGAATCAGTTCTATATTCCGAGTGACAAGTCCAGCCGGACGGAGGTCTTCAAGTTTACTCAATAAACAATTCAATTCAGACAGAATACCTTCAACTGATCACCAGTGTGGTACACAAGCCTGTGCTCAACACTAACGGATCTAATACAGAAGGTAAGTTTACAGACAAAGAAGGGCTTTTAAGGCAGACAAACGTTTTCTGTGTAATTGATACAGTTGTACGGAAAAATCTGAAAAACACCATTACATCACATAGCAATCACGTTTTGTATAAGGTGTTACAGAAGTCGACGGCGTTTCAGTCCCCCTATTAGTTGTAGGGACCATCATCAGGACATTAAGATAATGCCTTAACGTTGTTAGCCTCTAATTGCCTAAGGAAAAAATAGGAAAAAGGAATCACATTTATTTGAGAAGGACTGACATTGTTTAAAGTAGGTGACTTGTGGTGAAAGTGAACCAATATTTTAAGGAAGGCGGATCAAAATTAGGTGGTCATCCAAGTGAGCGTGGCCGGCGCAGGTGTCACTAGACTGGAGGCTCTAGTTGGTGCAGTGGAGCTCAGGATGGACGTAACCATGCTTATCAAGTGCAAGGCAAATAACCTAGTGATCCGGAGGGCAATTGGTGAGTGATATGGAACACAGAGGGGAATTGGGCAAGAGGGTATACAGTTTGCCCTCCCAATTCGCGGCGCCTCGAGGTGAGCTAGTTGTGATTGTAGTCATGCTCGCGGGGATATGCACAATCTTTTATAGCACACATATTTACAATCTATACTCCCAATACGTACAAGGCTAACCAATAGGAAAAGTTGGAAAACAAGCTATCAAGTGTCCCAAATACGCCCTTCTTTCAGACCCTGTGTGCCACCCCTCCCCACAAGTTAATCAGTGCTAGTGCCTACAATCCAATTTGCAGGATGCAGGACATATTTGTGTGCCACAAAGAATAGTTATGTAACACGAGAATACAAGGAGAGAATAGCGAAGGCCAGTCGGATAAGATAAAGTAAGGAAAGAATAGAGGTAGCCAAACAATCAGTCGAGACAGGGATCAATCAACCTAGACATGGATTAGTGGACTCGGCCAGACCCTGACATCGGTTTCGTAAACAAGGGCAGGGGGTTACTTTTTAACAGAAGAGACACGTAGCAGCTGAAAAAGGCAAAAACACTCCGTTTGCCGTGCTGTCTGAGTGAGGGCAACACAAAATAGCGACGGGACACAAAATTGCGGCCGAATTCAGGACAAAGTCAAAAACCAAAGAACCTCAAAGTGCTGGACTCTAGGAGTGGGTCTAGGAATGGGCCATCACGGCGTGGAAAGAGCCCAAGCACACCTCCAATTGAGCGCCAGCACTATGGTAGAATGCCACGAGTGGCTCGGTAGCTCAGAGCGGGCTTCAGAGTGTCAAAAACCGGCCGAGCAGAGAGAAGAGCTGGCCCTCAGTCTATTGTCTTGCTTTTTTCCCCCTTCCAGTCGAGGGCCGAGGGAGCCGAGGGGATCCAGCTGCTCGCAACCCTCACCCTCCTCCACTCAACTCCCCTGCTCTGCTCTATCCCTGCAGTGAGGGGGTGAGAGGGGGTGTGAGAGGGTATGAGGGGGGTGCGGGTGTGGGTAAGCAACCCCCTGCCATGTTTGACCTCTCCTGCTCCCGCCAGGGCTCACAGGACCTGAGACCGGGACCGGGGGTTACTGCCACCTCTCACCGCCGCTTCCCGGAGCGGGAGCTTGGAGCAGGGAGCAATGGTGATGCCAGCTGGGGAGGCCCGGCCCGCTCCCGGTGTGTTGCGGTTCCGGCCGGGGCTACAGCTGCGACTATAGTTACGGCTCGGCACGGTTCGGCGCAGCGGTTGGCTCAATGGGCTCGATGGAGTAGTCTGCTGTCAGCACACGCCGCCGCCACAGCCTTCTCCAGATACCTGCTGCTTGCTGCTGCTTGCTGCTGCTTGCTGCTACTGCTACTGCAAAACACGGAGTGGACTTCCAAAACTTACTAGATTCCCTCTAGTAATTTACCCAGGGAGCACTTGCACTTTGACACTGATCAGCAGTGACAAAGTGCCCAAAGCATCTAAACAAGCAAAAACGAAATCCAGCACAGCGCCAAAATTCCAGGAGGTAGAGGCAAAAAGTCAGGGAAACCATGCCAAAGATGCCAGGTCTAACAATTGTAAAATAGAGTAGCAGCCAAGAAACCCAAACCTGTGTGTAGATGGTCACATAAAGTAGTTTTGGAACATATCACACATTAATCAAAGGGAAACGTTAATATATGATTATATTTATATGTGCATTCATGAGATTTTTAAATTGGGTTTCACAATGAATCCAGTAATTCTAAGAACGAGGTACATGGAAACATATGCAGGCAACCACAGACTGTATTCAGACAAATATGCACAATAATGTGTGCGTGAGGACCTGTATCTACCAGAAGTGGTCAGCCAAATGACCCTTGGAGTTAATTTCACTTGTCTAAGGTACACGTGGAAGCAGGTTCAGCCATTGGATCTCTTTTAAAACAACAGGTTCAGTCCTTTTTCTGTTCTTCCAGACGAGGAGTGTTCTGAAGAATATTTTTTAGGTGCCACATTTATGCCTGACACCAGATTGTGAATGGGGGTGACACCTGGCCCTTCCATAATCAATAGAATAGAGTGTGAGACTGTATGTGTAAGTGTGTATAGGTGTGTGGGTGCATCTGTGCGTTACAAATCATGTCCAGCAAAACAAAATATTTTCTTTAACTTTTTGACTTATCTTTACTAAAGCTTGTAATTGTTTGTATGGTGGCATAGATGTAAAGGAAATAAAGCCAGTAATAACAATACTTAACCAAGGAGAAATTGTAATCGTGAATAAAAAACATTTGAAGGTAGTTAGGATATTGCAGCATTCAGCAAAAAATAATCCCCCAGATTGCAGTAGTTAAAAACTTGCAACCTGTAGCAGAAAGGGGACACAATGGTAGTAAAAAAGATGTGAGTTAAAGCGGCAGGAACGACTCCCTGATGTGTTTATATGCCTTGCGTTGCACATCCAACAGAATTTCTATTTGTTTTTTATTGACAGAAAGTAGTTTATTATCTGTTTGACTTTGGTGGCTTAGGTTTATGAGACATAAAGCTAGTTTTCTGCATGCATGAGTTACTTTTTCAGATATTGTAGAAACTAAAGAGGCTTCCGTGCTTTTTCTAACCTATGGAGGGGAGTACAAGGATAAAAAGTAATTGTATAACCAATATTTTGTGAGTTTCACGATAACAGAGCGCTACAGCAATTGCATGGGTCGTTTTGTAGCGACAAGCTACTCTGTCGATTTCAAAACACTATGCAAATTAGCAAAAAATGGTAAGGGTAAAAGCCGTCTAATGTTGTTTGGAACACAAAGTGATGCATTCATTCTTACTTTGTACATTGCTGGGTTGTAATGCAATCTCGCTCCCTCAACAGTTAAGTCAAATGTTTCAAGAATCAGAAAAAGAAAAGGGAAAAGAGAAAATAGAAAAGAGAAAAGATAGGTGAAAAAATACACGCTGGGGCACCAGGTAGAGCAAAAGTTTTCTTAGCTCACCTTTGCCACAGAAAAACCAAAAATCACAACACCTAGACCATTTCAGAACTCTGGAGGAAGAGGAGGTCACACAGGCACGACAGTGCACAGGCCAAAAGACAACACATCTTCAATATTTACGCAACCAAACAAAACTAAGCGAAATTGCAACCCAGGAAACAAAGAGGAAAATAAATTGCAGTAAACAAGTCAGAGGGGAGTTCGAACATACTCAAAGTAACAATAAATAAAGATATATAATAAATAAACGACATTGAACGTAGGCAAACACGCACGTTTCACAAAGCTGCACATACCCCCTGAGATAAATGGGTCTCTCACAAACTCTTTTCCATTTGAAACACCATTGACAGTTGCCCCGCCATCAGACTTCTGTCACTTCCCAATCTCAGTTTGATGCTTTTTGATAGCAAATGTGACTGCTTCCTTAGAACACATCCATTCTACTGATATTCCAAATTTATTCATCTGCTGTGTTAATTACATTTCCAGTAAGTTTGATGACTCTTGACTTTCTTGAGCTCTGTAAACTTCGCCAATGGCTTGGCATCATTTTTGGCCCAGTCACCAAACTCCACCTTGACTTCTCCAAAAACATATCTAGACTCAAAATGCTTGTTTTTTCATACATCTATTCTGGCTCACATGTCCTCAATCATCCTCAGAGTAACATTCCTCTAACTGTTGTTCCTCCCACATTAAACCCTAGAATGAGGTTTGGCTGATTTTGGGTTTATGGCTTTTGAATAGCTTGAAGGGTGAATGTTCTGTTCCAGCATGTGGAAACAAGCGATGGGCAACCATATACCCCTGGATCTCTTTCTTCTAATCAAGACCGCTGGATTTTTCTAGTCTAAAGCTCTGTTTTTGAGTTTTATTAAACCTCTCAATTTCACCGGTGTCTCAGGAAGACAGAGCAAAAACCT
This sequence comes from Lissotriton vulgaris, assembly GCF_964263255.1. NCBI lineage: Eukaryota > Metazoa > Chordata > Amphibia > Caudata > Salamandridae > Lissotriton > Lissotriton vulgaris. The sequence continues at coordinate 1,899,641,317 of NC_141689.1, forward strand.
ATTGTGGACATACCATACAATCAGAGAAAATCTTCCAGGTTGCAGGTACAAAATTGGACACCATTGTCTATAAATATACCAGCAGGATCTTCAACAAGTCTGAACAGACTCTCATGGATTTACCTCTCCTACTAACAGATCACCATAACACATGCAATCTCTGGCCATCTGAACAACATACCCATAAAAAAAAACAAGCATAGAGTGTCATTTTCATCCTTCAGAGGACCCTCAATGTTCTTGGTAACATCTTGCGAGGGCCCATCAGGCAATGTTTGACAAACCATGGGAGCGGTTTTAGTCCTGAGAATACCCTCACTCTCCTAATACTCATTGCACCACCTGATGATCCTTTCAACTTCTATATCTAGATCAGTCCACCAATGATCCCTACAGATTCTATCCTTAGTCTTCTACGTTCCTAGGTGGGATTCACAGGAAAAGTCAAAATCTTTTAGCCCTCATCAAAATAATCCCCTGCACCTGTTCCTTGCTATAAGCAATTAGAATGTGACCTTTGTGAACATTCTAAAACACAATGTAGAAGAAAGTCTCATATATTAATCAGCTGCACCTGTTCCTTGTTACAAACAATTAGAATGTGACCTTTGTGAGCGTTCTAAAGCAGTCTTATTTAAAGACCATCCACACTCCCATGCTTCACTTAGCCTCTTTGCCTGCCACTTACCTGTTTCCTGACTTTCAGGACTCTGTTTTTCCAGCTCCCTTATTCCTCCTGATTTGACCTCACCGCAAAGAATAATCCACATTATGCTCACAAGTGGATGGAAAAATGAACAAGAAGAAAAGGAGAGGCGCATTAACAGATTTGATGTTACTGTGCACTGAGCTCAGTTGCAGTATCGTGCTGCAGCAAAGGTAATCAGCGTTTTTGTTCAGCTTATACACACTGTTAGAAGGGCTCCAACTTTGCTTGTGGGTTTGATGCTGAAATCATACTCATTGCAGTTTCGAAACTGTTGATAAAGGATAATCTAAATGAAATCAAAACAGCAAAACTAAACGTTGGTTGAGATTTGCAAAGTTTTTGTGAGGTGATACCTTAAGAGATGGAGTACACTCTCAGACTAAAGCCTTATTATTTGTTTGTTTATAGGCACCATATCTGCCGGTACCATTCATCAGACTGGTGTGAATGCCTGCTGCAGTGTTGAGTAGATAAGCTACAGCATCTTTGACTCTACACGCTCTCTACACCCCAACCCTCCTCCCCTTGGGATTCGCCACTGGATCAGTGACTCCTGTGTAAACCGAGGGCAAGTCTTGGGAGGAATCGAGAACTAGCGTTGCTGCCCAATTGGATTCATCTGGGAATCAGGTAGGTGACTTATGACAAATAGTTTTCTCTTCACTCACATTCTTACTCCAATTAAAATCCATGAATGTCCTTCACAACAATAGCAACCTCTCAGTTTTCATAGATAAGACAGACATTAAATAACTACAGAATTCCTTGTATTGTGAAACAAAACAACTTCCTTCGCATTGCTAGGAACAATTAAATCATAAATTAAATTAACTAACTCCTGCTTGGGCATTAACCCATGTTTAGTCACAGTATGGCCAAAATAAGCTAGCTCATAATTTCCAAACAGAAATTTATGTACATTTAACATCATAACAGTGTCCTTGAGTCTTTCTAATACTACACAAACGTCTCCTTAGTCTCCCTTTATGTGGTACCAAAATAGAACACCAAATTAGAAGCAATACATAACCTCCATATTGCCCTAGACTGAACTCATAACCCTCTGAAAAATATGGCAGCCAACACATAGACCAAACAGCATTCTAAGGGCTGTGTACCTCCCCATCTGTGTCACACATTCAGCGAGGACCTGAGTACCAGGAAGTAATTTTGTCTGATGAGAAGAGGATGCAAGGTACAAAGTCGTGAAGCATATTGCATATTGCATCATTTGAAAAATGTTGGTAAGAGAGGTGCCTTTCTCCAACAACTTCCTTATTTGAGGATGTTAAATCAACACACAGGTATATGGTACCCTTGCCTTCTTCACAGCAACCACTGGATTCAAACACTCAGTGGCATCAACAAATGAAATCACCCTTGTTAACTCCAATTGTTCTAGTTCTTGGGGCATAGTATCCTGCATGCCAAAAAGTCATACTCCTGATCTTAGGTCACTCCTGCTTTATGCTTAATGTACTGAACAAAGTTATTCACACACCACAATATATTTAGTGTACATGTCAGAAAATATGTTGGAAAAATAAGCAAATCCCTCCGATATCAGTCACACACATTTTTGCAGTTGGGAATTGGGATCTAAGAAAAACCCTAGATCATTTCAGTGAGGCCAACTTAGTATGTTATACCCATTGCTTACAAAAAAATGTTTCCCTGAATCACTCTGTCCTTATACTCAATCAAACACACACAATTCCCCCACATCTTGATCTCCTGTCTGTAATACCCTCCTGGTTTTATGTCCATGTGACAAAAAGATTTCTTTTGGGAAAATAAACACTTGTCTACTTCCTCCACAATGAAACTTAACTTGGAGCATGAGTCAAACATCAAACTCAACCATTTCTCAACACTAACAAGTCATCAGTGGGATTCCCTGGAGCCTTGTCACCGACGTTTTTATTGAAGAAAAATCCCTAGGCAACTATCGGTCTATTAAGACCTTGTTATGCGCACACATGATATTTATAGACCAAGTGTACAATGATATTCAGTTAAAGTTCATTTGATTCATACAAATTTATTTAAAATGACCATTGCAGGTTCTGTGATATTTCTCTGAAAGACATATATAAGACAATAACTTCTCAATATAACCAACAAAATTGACAATAGTGAATACATAAAACATACATAGACATATATTCTGTACACATAAATATATTGAAACATGTATATAATCTATATATATAAAAACAAATGTATGTCTGTCTGTTTGTCCTTTATGCATTACTACACCATTCATCCGATCGGCATGAAACTTTGGGAAGTTGTTGAGTACACTTCCGCGAAGGATTCTGTCAAAAAAAAAAATAATAATTGTTAAAAGTTGTTGAGTACACTCCAGCGAAGGTTTCTGGCAAAAAAAAAAAAGTGTTAAAAGTTGTTGAGTACACTTCCGCGAAAGGTTTCTGGCAAAAAAAAAGTGTTAAATATCGGCCCCCCTGTCCCCCAGGGCCTACATAATCTTTTCAATACTGAACGTTTACTGTTTCCGGTGCAACTCGCTTTTGCAATGACCATCAACAAAGCACAAGGACAATCGCTGCAAGTGTGTGGACTACATTTGGAGAATCCGTGCTTTTCACATGGACAACTGTATGTGGCCAGCTCACGTGTCGGAAAACCTTCTGATTTATTCGTGTACGCACCAGATGGAAAAACAAAAAATACTGTGTGTCCACAAGCACTCGAATAAATAAACAGAATTAAAACAACACTTTAAAAGGTTTTCCATATTAAAATGAATATGTTTCAATAAAAATGACACAATGTAAATTGAATGTTATCATAACAAGTTTCCTTAAATGTCCTTTCTTCTGAGATCGCAGCAACGCGCGACGGGTAAGCTAGTCAATCATTAAATAAACTGATTATAATTTTATGAAGATAACAATAAACAAAGGAAAAAAATCAAAAAGTATAACCAAGTGGCTCATAGTTTGATGATGAATCTTCTTAATAACTATGCACGTTTTTGTGCACAAAGCGCCTTCCTCAGGAAAGCCACAATACATCCTATGCCTCGTATTATGATGTGTGAGGCACTTGAGACCAGCCAAACAATGATCTGGATTAAGACCCAAAACAGTAGTTGTACTGATAGATCTGCAACAACTTAAATGATGGTGCATCTTTAAGTAGCACTGGAGCTAAGAAACTTGCCCGGTTAATAGGTGGTAAAAGTGATCCTCAAAAAAAGATTACATTGTATGAATCAAGACTGAAGTAGGAATTCCGCTGAGAAGATCGGCAGCAAAAATTCTAATGGAAAATTACCCATGTGCCACACAACCTCTTTACAGACTCCATTAGTTGTTGTGTATATGGTTGACTTGCTTGTACTACTGCAGAAAGAAATGTTCTCTGCAGCCAAAATTGTTGCAGACCACTCATAACGCATTCCACTCTAGCCCACATCCATAGCACTGACCTTGTCAGTTTGTTCTCTTCCATCATACCATTCACCTCAGCCTTCAAAAGTTTCAGTCTTTCCTTTCAAATCAAATTTAAATTTATTTATCATACATAGTTAATGTAATCTATTACATGTCCATTAAAACACATTATAATACAATACCATGTAACATGCAATCAAATCAAGCTGGGCCTCGCTGAACAATGACAATAATATCTTATCAGGTTAGGGATGAACTGAACCCAAAAGAAAAGATAACGTTTTCTAAATCTTGAGCCAAAGTTCCTCACAAAATATTCCACTCCAACAGTTCAAAAGAACTTTGGGGCATATTTACAAGAAAAGACCCATCACTGCATTCCTCAGGAATACATCAAAATAACATGTGCAACAGTACAACAGAATTCTATGCTACGTATGTGTTGTATTTACAAGTTGGCACACCAAGGGGAAAAGATCTGGGTGCATAAAAAAGCTGTATCCGTGTGTGCCATGTCCTAGTGAAATCTTATGTTTCTGCTGCAAAAATAAAGCATACGGAGCGTATAGTGACACAAATCTGCCCTATTTAACTTATGAGCGCAGAACGTTTAAAAAACTACAAGAACTGATTCATCTGGGAAAAAATTGAACACTTTACCAAAGGCCGCCATGGAGCAGAGAGCATGCAGCAGCAGCAAAAACAACAATTCCAGTACCAGCTAGGATGTCCAGGCAGAGTCCGGGGGAAGAGGGAGTCCAACTTAATTGAGGGGGGGAATGACATCTTGATCACAGAGGTGACAGAGCACCAACAGCAGTTGTTTGTCACCTCCAAATTGCCACAAGGGAGGAAAGAGTGCATTTGACAGTCCATCGTGGAGGGGCAAGCAAAGAGGACTGTCACAGACTGCAGGAAGCAATGGCATGACTATAAGTGCCAGATGAAGGAGAAACTGGCCAATAACCTGATGTCAGCAATGCAGAACGAAGGAGAAAGCACAGCTTCCCAGGAGAAGCTGAATGCATTGGAGGAGCAAGTGGTAGCTGTCATCTCACATGGGTTGGTGGCTGAAGTACTAGGATACAATAGTGCAACACATAAGGAACAACAATAGCTGCAGGGTACATATGAACATGGGACAATGTGGGCAAAACGGTCATGTTGTTCAGTGCATCCAGCTGTGTCCCAATTCTGAATATATGATGTTACAATGCAAACAATTAAAAAACATGCTTTTAAAATGCTGTTTTCACATCACAACTACCATTACATGGCATGATTTTACAATGCATACCATTGCAACACATAATACTTTTAGGGCAACAGTAAAGTGTTGGATAGTGTAGGGGTAAAAATTAATATTTCCACTCCAGTGAGTGCAACAGTAGGGTAAGTGTTGGATAGTGTAGGGGTAAAAATTACTATTCCCAATCCAGTGAGCGGAACAGTAGGGAAAGTGTTGGCTAGTGTAGGACTAACAATTACTATTCCTATGTACCCCAAAACTAAAGATTTGGAAATGAACCGTCGCACTCGTAGTTACTCTTAGTGTAAAGCAATACAAAAAAGGTGATTAGGTGCTAGAGGAGTTCCTCCTTCTGAGTCTGGGAAGCAAAGATTAAGAACATGGTAGTGTTATTCCAACCGGGAATGACGTCCTCAACTGCACACAGAACAGAAAGTTTCCTTTGTGATTTGTACTTTCAAATAAAGTTTTATTGAAACATTCAATTCAATTGATTCTCATTATAATTTTCACAGTGTCGCTCTTATTCATATGTCAAAGTTTTTAGTACATGGCTCAATGCATTTCGGGCATTTTGCCCTTCCGCAGGGACATTGATTAACTGTCAAAGGAAAATGAACACAACTGTAATATATTCATAAACATGTTAAAACATTACTTAATTCAAAAAACGTATACGTGTTAGAAACCTTATATCCCTTAATATCGTTGTGCGCGAGACTTTGTGGTACATGGTATGATATCTTAAGAAAATCTCAATTACCCGTGACCTCCTATGAGATATGCTAAGCAAACGTATATGCACTTATTGGTAAAATCCTTTGACAACCATTCATAATAAGCATAGTTCCTTGCCGGTATTTGAAAACAATCGTACCTTATGAAACTGTCGAGTATGTGGAAAACGCGTAACAATGTCGGGTAAATGCGTGTAAACCCTCGAATTTCACCTGAAAAATAATCATCATGCCCTTTAATTTACAACGTCAAAATTCCGATTATAAGTGGTGTGTTGCTGTTTGCTATGATCGCGGACATACCTGATGTTTTTCAAATGCCTGAATCAGGTCAAATTCTTTGCGGTGTCATCAGGGATCCCGGTCCGCGTTCTGAAACAAAGAACTCAGATATTGCTATATGATCGTATCGGGCTATATCAGCTTACCGAAATTGTAACGGCTTTGATAGAGTCCGTGTAAAAGTGAGACCACACAGAGTGCCATAGTGTACAGTTTGAAAGCCAGATGGCAGGATCATAACTAATTAATGGTCATGCTGACATCACCTGCAGAGGAGCAGTAAGCTGAATACTGGACACAGGTAATTCGGGCACCCTGGGGAATGGGTGGAATGTGACCAGCAGTGGTGTTAAAATGGTGGAATAAAATAAGCATAGGTATTATTAAACAAACTGCAATTCACTTTACCAGATATGGACCTGACCTCTTCTTATACCTTCAGTAGGCCCAGTGACCTGTGTAACTGTGTTGCAATATGTGTCATGAGACAAAACGTCAGCCTTGTCACACAGTGGTTGTATAAAATATGCAGAGATAATGCCATCTGAAAGGCAACAACAGTGCAACTTGAACTCTATACCTCTGTGTAACAGATATTCTATGCATCGATGTTACATTGAAATGCAGGTATTAGCAAGTCAGATTGTTATTCAGATCACTCATGTAAACATCTCATATAGAACACCATAAACATTTCTCTTATTGCAGAGGATGTACCTACACATCCTGACCAGCTGCCTGTCAATGATTATGATCTGCCTGAGGATGACAGCCTGCCAAACCGTGACCAAGAGAACTACCACAAAATCCTGGTCTCCTTTGAAACACCATCTCTGGTTGCAATAAGGGCCAAAAACATTGCCAGGTCTCTAGAGGATCCACCTATCACCTAACAGTCACCACCTTCCAGCCCACACTGGCCCTAGACTCTGAGGACTTTCAAGTTGAATTGAATTGTTGTGTGGTAAGAGTCCAGAGGGGAGATGGAAGATGTGGTCTGAAGGAGTCTTTGTGGGTGATTACGAGTTTGGCAGTTCATAGGACTGCCAAACTAGCAGTGGCACATCAGCTGCCTTCGCACTGGCGGCCTACTGCCCTATTTCGAGTTTGACAGTTGGATCGCCAAAGGCCCATTGCAACCTCTAGGGAACCGCCGTTCCCAGGTGGTATTGCAGCGGTGTGAGGCATTATTATGTTGGTAGTGCCGTTGCGACATTGCCAAGCATATTACGAGTTTCCTCACTGCCAGCCTTTTCATGCTGGTGAACCTGCAATGAAAAAGCTGACAGTGAGGTAATTAAGGGGCCCTACAGGAAACTTGGTGCCTCAGGCCATGGGGATGCATGCAGGGGAGGCACATGAAGTGCCCCCCTTGTGTGCACTCACCCCATACCTGCATGCCATGGACTGCAGTGTCCATGCCGTGCAGGAATGGGCTTTGACACTCCCAGTGTGGTGCCTTTTTCAAAGGCAATGCCATGGGACCTCAATGGGACCGCCATAGGACCACTTGCCAGACAACGAGAAAACATGTAATCTGGTGGGTGGGCGGTTGTGGACTTTTGCAGTATGGAAGTGGGGCATTGCATTCTGCTCCCACACTGCCAAAGTCATAATCAGGCTCATAGTCCTGATAAGGACATCTCAGCTGCTCTAAGAGACACCTACACTCCGTTCTGTGGACTTGAACAGTCCTTGGCTGACATCGCTGGTGTCATGATGCAGAGGCATGAACAACAACCCTGCCCAAGTGGCACCAGTGAGGTTGGCAACAGCTGGGGATCATCCACAAGATCCTGGAGTTATGGAGTGGAAGAAGGGCACACACATTGTAACTATCAGTGCCTACCACTGCGCTGTTACTACTGTGATAGCATACCCTTCTCATTACATAGCTGCCTCTCTTGCTCAAACAGAGAAATGCTGCTGCAGACAGGGGCTCCACATCTTCAGCCCCTGATGTGTGTGTGCCTTCGTCGCCTCTGGAACCTACAACCACCCCTCACTGGAATCACCACACACATCAGAGAAGGAAGATATGGACGTCAGGTCTTTCAAACATAAAGCTGTTCAGTAGCAATGCTCTGTGACCCCTTTTCCAGTTTCTCCATTGCCCAATTCTGATGACCATGCTAGTGGACTTTCTAAATGGTTGGCATCTTGCAGGGGGGACGGTCCGTTTGTTATCCTATTGTGAGACTTAATACATATTGCAGCTTATCAAGGACTGCACATCGTTATTACGTCACCCAATTTGGCCAATACAAATATCTAATACATGTGACCTCTACAGTTTTCTACATTTCATCATCTTCTGATTGTAGTGATATACGACCCCCTTGACGCTTTTGCACACACATGCGGACTATTCAGTCAAGTTGCAACTTCTTCTGAGCACTAGCTCTATCTCACTGGAACTTCTTTGAACCATTAATTTACGTACAACGCCTGTCAACATACATTCTAATGGGCGGCGCTACTTTTATCCGTTCCTAAGATCTATACAAGCTTCAGTTAAACTTGACCCTGCCCTGACGAAGCTCCCAAGGCTGGGGAGTGAAACTCGTTGGCTGTCTTGTGCACCCTGAAAAAAAGAAAAAAAAAGAAAAAGAACAATATTTTTTATACACTACTCTTCGTTTCTGCAAAATATTTTGCCTTTGGTGCTGCCTCCACTTGTCTAAAAAATTCTCCTCTGGGTATCCAGTGGGACCCAACCACAGCAGGTCCCGGAGGTCAACAGCACAAGAGACCTAACTTTGTTTGGGACTTCTTGAAGTTTGAGGTGCTTTTCGGGTTGGTCCGCTGTGGAAACATTGTTTTTCTGGACTTTCTAAATGGTACTGATCTCAATTTGCTGTCCCACCAGTTGATCTCATCCTTTTGTGGTCTGTTAATGTGGCCTATCCTCCCGTTTACAATTTGTTCATCCTCTTCCTCACTGAAACACTTCTCTCCTCCACATGTCACATGCAGTGTATCTGCCATGGACTCTTTCCGATGGCTCAAAAATACTGTTGAGTTTGTTTCCGAAAGAACTGTGCCTGTGATTCTAAACACGTTTGCACATGTAAATATATGCACTGAGTTCAACATGTGTGTTTTATGCCCTTTGGCGTTAGGAGTGAGTATAACACAGTGGATTTTGTGAGGCAATGACACCAACTACTCCACAAAGGGAAATGTGTTTTATTGAGCTAAAGTCAAAGCTACACAGACTGATGGAAATATATTTGTGGAAAACTATGTGTACCAAGACTAGCAAGTAGTTACTCAAGGTCACAATCATAAAGTGAAACAAGTAGCATGTAGTCAATGTTAATGGTGAATGAAGTTTCAGCACTGAGTGTGGGCACAGCCATGGATACTGGGCAGCTAACAACAAAGCTGTTACAAGCAAATGATGCACAGATGAGTGTGTAAGGAGCTCACATCAGTCTGTAACCCAAATATTCTTTTGTTACTGACAATGTTTTGTCATCACCATCCCTAAAATGCATGTCTCATGATTTACACACACAGTGCAACAGAAGGTAAAAACCTGTTTCTGCCTGTCTATCCATTCACAGTAAGAGTGCTTCTTAGAGTACTCAACTGTGTTTGTATATCTCTGAAGAGGCTCCATTGCAAATTACATGCATGCAAACACTGCCAGGAAATCCTTCAGCATGTGCTCTACCAAAATAAAGCATATATGACAACTGCCACACAGTGAATGACTAAAGCACTAGTAAAAGTGCTAAATATTTTTTTATTTAAAACGCCATTACAAACTTATATTCAAAACAAACTAAACTTCACTAACTATTCCTACCTAAACTAAGTCTACACTAACCTATGCTTAATCAACTAAACTATCCTAACTAAAGGCTAACCTGACCTACCTAACCTTAACTTATACTACTTTACATGTATACCACAACAGACGGGTTAAACATTAATCTACCACCCCTCTTTATACACATGTGCACATGAGACACACATTAACTACACCTATACACAAACTACATAAACATTAAAGCCTAAACAAAAAAATAATTTTTCTTGCATTTAAAAATAAATATTTGTACACATACTAAACAGCAAAAAAGGAAAAAGCAGAAACAGAACCAAGCCAGGAGCCACTTTTTCTACTATATCAATACTATTCTCAGAAAACAGTGTAACCAAGGTTAAGTCAGAACAAACATACCAAGGAACTTATTGGGAGCTGAGGATACAGGAACAATATGAACTACGAAACACAACATTATGGGGAAGTTAACCATACGAACCTGGAATGTTTCAGGTCTCTTAGATAGAGATAAGCGCCAACGTCTGAGTGAGATAATATACCAAAACCCAGTAGATATTATCTGCCTTCAAGAGACGCACCTGCCCTGGGATAAGAGGGAGCTTCTTAAAATTAGGGGATATAATGTATTAGCCTGTACTACACAAACTTCCAATGTTAGGGGGGTAGCTGTACTTGCTAAAACTTTCCTGAGACAAGCCACCCATAAACTAGTAGATGCTCAGGGCAGATGTGTTATTATTAAATTGGGCCTTGGTATCACTATCTGCTCTATTTATGGATCTAATCAAGACGATCCTACTGTATTTGAGACACTTGAGCTTGAACTTGCAGCTGTACAGGGCCCACTTATACAATGTGGTGATCTAAAGATCTCGCTTGGCCCCCAATTCAACAGCCAGGCACAGCCACACTATACAGGTCGTAAGCCACTAGTTTTTAAAGCTATCAGTAGACTCCGCAACAGTTTTGGCCTAAGCGACATATGGGAGCTTAGAAACTATCCTGACCCTGGTTACAAGTATTACTTCTGCCCTCATAGCAAATATGTTAGGATTGATTATTTATTTACTACAAACGATCTGGCCAGCCAGGCCACAATTAACAAAGAACCTAAAATCATCTCCGACCACAATGAGCTAACCCTCACAGTCAATATTACAACCGCTAAGAGAGAACGCAGAAGCTGGACCTTTGATAGGAAGTTGCTAGCCAACAAGGAATATATTAGACACATCACTATTTGGGCTCAAGAGTTTTTTTACATAAATAGATACAGTGCTTCTAGGAGTTTTGTGTGGGATTGCTTTAAAGCAGCTCTAAGAGGCGAAACAACGAGCTACCAAGCTAGAGTACGGAAGCAAAACAGTATGGGGTACCATTAGAAACTGGGTGAACTGGCCAGGGCCGAGGAAGAACCTATTGCACAAATAGCGCAAGGTGAAAATGGGAAGCTTGCTATGTACCACCTGCTGGTTTTAAAAAACGAGCCTAACTCTGGTTGACTCAGAAAGCTGCTGAGATGTATAAAACACATTGGAAAGAAGTACATGAGAATGGGGAAAAGGTTGGCAAACAACTGGCACTACATACCCGCCAGAAAATCTCATATAGTGCCATCACAAACATACAATCAGTAGGGCAGACGCTTACAGAAACACCTGATATAATCAAAGCTTTCCAACAATACTACCAGACCCTCTATCAGGATGATAATATAACCAGTAGGGCAGAACCAGAGGTGTTTTTGAGTAATCTTCTTGATCATCCTGAGGCAAGTAATATTGTCAACGATAACATCAGGGAAGACCTTGAGAAAGAAATCACATTTACAGAAGTTCAGCTTGCCCTGTCCTCGCTGGCCTCTGGGAAAGCTGCAGGCCTGGATAAAATTCCCCTTCAATTACATAAAATCCTTAGCCATACTCTAGGTCCGCTTATCTACGATCTGTTTTTAGGGATTCAATGGAGCGGTACTCCTCCTATGTCATGGACAGAAACAAACATATTTATCTTTCCAAAAAAGGGCAAACCTCCGGATCAGTTATCATCCTATATATAAATCCTTTAATATTGAAACTCTTAGAAAACCCGCTAATTACACCTATAGTGGCTAACCAACTTAGGCAATGTCTGAAATAGAGGCAGTAACACAAGCTTACAGCCTTTACTCTGGGTATTCGTTAAATAAAGAAAAAACAATTGTGCTGTGCACGGATAATGTCATCTGCAACGACCATAGGATAGCGGATAAAGCTAAAAACCTAGGTGTCAGCATAAGTCCTGATGTCATACAAATCCCGACACTCAACTATGAGCCCTTCCTAAACACTATAAGGAAAGACTTAGACAGGGTAAATAGCCTACATTTATCAATAATCGGTAGAGGACATTTTTTAAAGATGAATATCCTCCCTAGGGTGCTCTATCTCTTTCGAGCTATTCCCTTGATTCCTGATGTGAAGGTCTTTAAAGCACTAGAATCTTTTATGTCCAAATTTATGTAGCAACAGGGCAAAATTAGAAGATCTCTGAAGCTTCTGTCACTTCCTCATAATAGAGGAGGATTAGCAGTTCCCAATATTTTGTTTTACTTCTGGGCCTCATTTCTCAACAGATGGCTCTGCTTATTTATTCTAATCCTATTTCAGAAGATCTCAAAGCTGCACCACTACCATCCATTTATGAGCTGTCCCTAGGTCAGAAGGCTAAAGGTCTCTTTCTGAGGCAAGTGGATGGAAGCTATTACAAAAAGAATGAATTCAAAGTCATCTCTAACGCTTGGAAAATTTGGTCAAGAACAACTAAATATATGCATATTCCAAAGTTCTTTTGATATATTCCCTTATGGCACTCTAACGTACTCCCCAAGCTAGGGAATGATGCCATCTCAAAGAAATGGGAATCATTAGGAATTACCTCAGTAGGCGATCTTTTGGGGGAGAACCTTGTCACTACTTTTGCAGACCGCCAACAAAAATTTTACCTTTCAAATGGGCACTACCTCAAATTTATTCAGATTCATACTATGCTTAAACTTAAGGCCCCCAATATTAACCTGGGGAGAATTGAAATTATCGATACCATAGCTAAAAAGACTACAAGAATCGGTACAATCTATGGCCAACTGCTGGATAAACTACAAGATGATTTAGAACATACAGAAACTGCCTGGCCAGACAAACTTGACAATCCAAACATAGATATCGATATGAGCTTATATCTATCATCACGATTACTTATGTCAGCTAGCTTAAAAGCCCAGACTTACAAAACCATATATAATTTGTATTTTACCCCTGCTAAGCTACATGCTTGGGGCAAAAAGGAGAATGATCACTGCTCTAGATGTCTTAACGGCCCGCAACATTAATACACATGTTCAGTGAGTGTGATGAATTAACACTAATTGAAAGAATGATTTACGAATTCTGGGAAGAAGTGTTCGGTCATAAAATACCTGACTCCCCCACTTTGTACCTTCTAGGTACGGATAATACACTCAGTCTGAATAGAGAAAAAGAGGCAATGCTTTTTATAGGCTCTGCAGTTCTTAGGGTAAAACTAGAAGCACGGTGGAAAAACTCAGATCCACCGAGCTTTCAAATATAGTTAGTCCGCCTCCTTTGTGTCTTCAATCAGGAAAGCACCAGCTATGCTACTAGAGTGTTAAAATCCGCTATGCGTGGCAAGGCGATTTGGCAGCCCATCACTAACTGGAGGAGGGGGCTTTGCTCAAGGCTATGATGAACTACTTAAATCTGTCTTGCTGTCATGGGGGGATATCTGTTCTTTTTCCTTTTTTTTGATACAGGTATTTCTGCCTGTTTCCTTTTCTTCCATGATGTTCTTTTCTGTGAACTCTTCATTCTTCTTCTTTTTTCTTTACCTCTCCAAAAATGTAAGAAGGTATCATATATGAATGTGTATGTTTACTGTGCAGTATAATTGTATTTTGACTCCTGTCTTTACTGGTTCTGACAAATAAAACAAATTATAAAAAAAGGAAGCCCTTGGCCGCGTGCCTGATGTGGTGTTACCTCGTCTTTCTGATACAGTATTGGAGTTCCTACTCCGGGGTGTCCATTGGGGAGGAAGGGCACACGTATCTGAGCAAGCTGAAACTGCCCAGGTTTTCATCTATTAAGTAATGAAATACAATTAGCTGCAAGAGTTCTATGTCCAGCCAAATATGAGATATCTACGGAATATATCATGACCAAACATCACATGTACTTCAGCTTAAGGTACTACACAAAAATATTCAGGTCTTGGCCTTGTAGGTACATGAAATGGCAATACCTGACCTAATAAACGTTGACCCATGTGCATATTAAGACAGATTCTGTACAATTATGTTGGGTACCCATGGTCCATCTAGGTACTCTCTAGCGATAGTAATGTTGCATACAAAAAGGTAAAACAATAGCCTATCACCTATGTGCAAATAGCAGTGTGTAGCAGTTACACGCATTGTGCCTCAGGAATGCTTTACTTTTATGGAAGACACACAAACAACCCACATTGTAACATTGATTGACACTGTGCCAGGTATTGGAGACATAGAAAGAGTGTGCCTAGCTATCTCTAAATCAACAGACCTGTTGGATACTTCTCCAAGGATGACGCTTTAACCCACACCGCATAATGGAAACCTAACAATGGCAGGTGGCCCTTCACATATCCAAGAGTATGTCCCTACATTTACTGTAAGAATTGCTACCTAGATGCACATCAACTCATACTTAATCCATGTGATGAGTGTGTGCATGCATTATCTACATCTCATATATATGTGCATATTGTGCTGTACCTTGCAGGTAATTAGAAAAGAATGGCTCAATGGTGACATTCCAAGGGGGAAACAGTATGGGTAATGACAGCAGTAGATAGACTGTGAAATGGCCTGTATGCTGACAACACACTGCATACATGCCTGTGGCACTTACCAAATTGGCCTTATTTCTCACAAAACACTGCAATGGTACGGACACAGCAGATCTATTACAGGGCATTGGATATATGGGGCAGGAGTCAGGCATGTAACAGCATTGGCATGTGTGGATTGTTGACATGTACTACGTACTACATCCGCATAATCTATTCAGTCAGCACTGGTGTGGGATTCATCACAACCTTTGTGGACTAGCCACACAGAAAGTACCATAACTTCCCACCTGTACACCTACAGTAGCAATGTTCAGCAGACCAGCAGATAGAAGATAATACATCAAATTTCATGTTCAGATTGAGTTTAACACAACTTCCTTTGTACCACCTTGCCATATTAGCAATATGACCTCTGGTGACCCATCTCACACACCCCCCACAGTTCGAAGTAAGTAATGACCTACCAGGCTTTGTGACAATACTCCCTGCATAGTGCTGGATGGGTCCTACTTCACCTATAGGCCTCCCCTGCACTGCATGGTATATTTAGACTAATGTGTTGCCCCTGAAAAGGGGCCCCAGTGGCATGTTCAGTGTATGTAACAGAGGAAGCCTGTATCTTGCAATAGTAACCTTTATACATACCTAGGCCATCTGGTATGAAAACCTATCAACATATAGTGTGAAAGCCACACAATTACAGGGGCTTACCGGTAGGCCCACAAACTATGATCCCCAGGTGGTCCAGGAGCTCTTGCCCCTATCTGATGACATCAGCCCACCTGTGCTTTAATTAGAGGACGCTCTGCTGGACATTGAAATGGCGGGATAGCTGATAGCACACCTTCTCCCAATGCTGATGCCTCTCACCGGTTGGATATCCTGGGCTGACTCAGTTTCCAGTGCCACTCATGTTAGGAAGATACCTGTATATCAGCCACAGCAGGGCCCCAAACTCCTCCACCCTCAGTTTCATGGCCCAGCCCGCCATATCCCAAAACCCCAAAAGCCACCCTAAACCCCAAAACAGAAACACTATCCCTTCCCCCACCCCTATAACAATACACCCCTATTTGGACAAGCACTCAACAATACACTATGCAAAACACCACAAATTACAATGACAAAACAAAAATGACACTTTTGGGACACAACAGGAGCACCACAGACATCAACAAAACAAAGAAACAACACCAAACTATCTAGCAAACAAAAAACACCTCCACCAGCCTGCACAAACAAAAAGAAAGTAAGTGAGTGTGAAAGGAATTTTACACTTCCTGGTTTGCAGCATGCCTGGGCCATTGCATCAAATCCTTGGTTGATGCATGGCGTTTCCAACCTATTGCCAAAGGAAAGCCGGTTTGCCCCTGTCTGTGCCTGGACCATCCCCAGCATCATGGACCCTAGTTCTCTGATCATCCACAGCTACAACGCCATCACCCTCCATGCCCTCAAAAGCAGATGCCACATCGCCTGACACCAGGCATTTCCGAACGACACCCAGGGCCTGTTTTACTGTGGGAATTGCTGCTGCACTTTCGCCTGCCACTGCATTCCAGCCCATACTGCCAGATAACGGGCTCGACCGCCTCAACTGCATCATCCTCAACACATGCTCCCTCCACAAACACGACATAGAGATCTGAGACCTGCTCGACTCCATCAAGCTTGACATTGCCTTCCTCACGGAAACCTGGCTGAAGTCCACTTCAGCCCCGGACATCACCATACCATTGAGGATGGCTACAAGCTCATACACAAGGACTGCATCAACAACCCAGGGGAGGCATCGCCATCATACTCAAAAGCACCCTCCATCTCAGCACCCACGGGAATGACCACTCAGCCAACATGAAGCACCTCCACTTCCAGGGTCAGACCAACCAGAATACCCTCATCTACAGACCCCTGGGACCTCACCCACCCTTCAACAATTCCATCATTGACTTCATAACACCCCATGCTCTCGCCTCTAGACACTATCTCCTCCTCAGTGACCTCAATTTCAACCTGGACAACTCCAATGACAAAAACATCTTGTTTCTGCTGGATAACCTCACCACTGTCTCAAACAATTGGTCACCTCCACAACCCACTCTGCCAGAAACATGCTCGACCTCATCTACTTTGCCAGCAACAACATCACCTTCAGCCACACCACTGCGTCCACTTCTCCTTCACCAAACTCATCTGAAGCCACAACTCCCACCGCTACCCTCATAGATGTTGAAACAAAGTCACAGAATAACCCACCTGCCTCAGCAAAACCCCCAACCAACATCCACGGCCACCAATACCTCAGCCCACATCCTTCAATGATGGATCTCAAAACTGTGCAGAAAACCCTGGCTCCCCTGAAGAAAGCCTCAGGCAAGCGACACACCAAGAAAGCCAACTGGTTCTATCCCACCATTCACAATTCCAGACGTGCCTGTAGATGGCTAGAGAAGAAATAGAGGAGCAGCAAAACCCCAAAGACCACTCAGCCTTAAAAACCGCCATCACAGCACACCACCAACTAATTAGAACAACAAAGAAAGCGGCACTACAAGAAAGGATCCATGCCAGCGCACTCAACAAAAAAGAACTTTTCGCTATGGTCAAAGAATTGGCCAGACCAAGTACAGAGACAGCAGACATCCCTCCCTCCCAAGACCTCAGAAACAACCTAGGCACCTTCTTCTACCGCGAGATTAAGGAGATATACAACAGCTTCAACAACCTCGATACCCAGGACTCTCCAACCCCACCTGCAACCACTGCAGCCAAAGACACCGGACCCCAGCAGACCCTTCTTAGCTGGACTTCCCTTACTGTGGGGGACACCATCAAGCTCATAAAGAGCATCCACTTCGGAGCACCGTTGGACTCCTGCCCGCACAACATCTTTAACAGAACCAACACCACCATTCCCCCAAACTGTGTGTCACCATAAACTGCTTCAACACCACATCCACTTTCCTGGAAGACTGGAAGCACAGAAGCAGAGATCAACCCCTTGCTGCCGAAACCCACTGGTGACCCTATGGACTTCAGGAACTATAGACCCATCTCTCTTCTCCCCTTCACAGTCAATGTTATCGAAAAGGTCATGAATGCTCAACTCTCTGAATTCTTCCTAGCAAATCACATCCTGGCCCCCACTCAAACTAGCTTCTGGAGCAAGCACATCACAAAGACCACCCTCTTCGCGACCACAGAAGAAGTTCACACCTTCCTTCCAAGTCGAAACTGCAGCCCTCATGCTCCTGGACCTCTCAGCCATCTTGGATACCGTCTCTCACCGCACCCAATATGAAAGACTTCAGGACACCAGCATCCGCAATAAAGACATGGAATGGATTGCTTCTTCCTCACCTACTGTGCACAGAGACTCAGACTGCCTTGTTCCTCCCCGAACCCACAGAGATCAGCTGCAGTGTGCCTCAGAGCTTCTCCCTGAGTCTCACTCTGTTCAACGGTTACATGCCCCCACTTACACTCATCGTCAGGAACCATGGACTCAAAATTTTCTCCTACACTGACACCAAGCTGATTCTCTTCCTCACCAACAAACCCACAATCACCAAGACCAACTTCCACGATGGGATGAAGGCTGTCACCACCTGGATGATGAACAGCTACCTTGTAGTGAGGATAAGGGGTTAACTGCAGACATTGCTATGTTAGCATAAGTGAAATATATGCTTAGACACCATTTTGCCACTTTTGCACACAACACTACATGGCTCTGTTCTCATAAATAAACTGTCTAATTTTCACATATATAGGCTTGCACTGTGCTTTCTGTCTGCACAGTGCGTTCAAGGTCGAATAACAAAGTATGCTGTTAATTCATGTTGATCAGTCCCACGCACATATACATAACAGAAGGCGCAGCTGCCCAAACTCAAACTCGGGTGCTTTTAATATTGCATTTTGCATGCATGAGGGGCTCTTGGAGAAAACCTTTCCAACTGAGATGACCTGTGAGGTGATCTATTGCATTTGATCTTGGAGGTATGGGGTCCCCCTGACAAAGCCTAGAGGTCTTCTATATTTATACATAAACTAGCTTCCAGCTCGGGAGGGTGGTAAAGGAGCGATTGTCCTGTGTACAATGTCATTATAATATGATTTCCCCTTTTGTGTTTTATGGAATTGTAACAATGCTAATTGTTTTATTCTTATGCATTTTGCCACTAGTGTTGGCTAGTGCACTGCATATTAGAACACGTTAGTTAAATAAAATAAACATTATAAACTATACTGTGTCAATGATTACTCACGTTGCGGACCAGTATGAGTGTTAGAGCAAACAAGTGTTCTTGATTCCCGCTATTCCGGAGAGTTTACCAAGTCGCTTGTTCTAAGTTGTCTGATCATTGGTAGCTTCGCTGGGATACGGAGAATGAACGAGACACTATTGCTAGTCAGATTGGGGTTCTAGGCACTGAGGTGGCATTTTGGTACACCACAATACACCGAGGTCCTGGTATCCTGTGCATAGTTCTGTGCATGAGCAGAATCCCTGCAACATGGGGCACCTAACGTTTGGTCTGGTACTTATTTTTGAGGCACTTCAGTAGTGCTTGTACTTTTCCACAATACCCTCATTCCTATTTTCCTGCTTAACAGTTTTGACAGCATAACCTACCTATATTGATATGTTATAGGTTCTTTCAAGCATGATAATATGAAAAGGTTCTTATTATTGAATTACTGACCCTTTTGTGCTGCCTTTCAAAAAAGTTGTTTTTCTTTTCTTGTCCTTATGGCATTCGATATTGCATGGCATAGTCGCGCACCACTCCATCATCATTTGACTACATTTGGAGTGACTGACGCGGATGTCACACTTATTTTTGTGGTTGGTGCTCACCCGGATTGCCACTTTGAGGTATTTTACTCTTGGGTCACCTTTCCGGCAGCGAATGGGGATGATGGCTTGTTCCATACATTTACTCACACTGCAGTACCTGTAGCATATCTGCCATATACAACACTCAAATTTCCGATTTTGGCATGACAACACCGTATTTGGTTTAATGGCGCCCTCCCCCACACAGTGACTCAGGTCTGTTTAGGCCCTTTGTCGATTCCTAGGGCTACTTGGCCAATATTGGCCGGGTACACACCTTATCCACGTTATCTAGCAGTCCCTGTAAATGAATTGCGTGTCTTGCATACCTCTTTAATTGGGGTACATAGGGCTCGAGTACAATACTTTTTCTACAACCTCCAGGTGGGAGTACCTAGGGTTGTGTCACAACCAGCTGGCCCAGTTGGGATATCAATTAGTCCCGTCATGGTTAATTCGGTTATGGGCAAGCGTCCACAGAATAAGGATGATTTACCTTACTGGCTTGCTGAGAAATGTGACCAGCTGGAAGCAGTATTTCCTAATACCCCTCCTGTGGAAAAACACAGGATCCTAACAATTAGTTTGCAGAAAGACTTAATACCAGAGGTAACTGATTGTGAAAGTTAGGGTAAAGTCTTCGCAGCAGTGTATGCAAAGTGTTTCGGCACACCTTCTATGACTGTTCTGCCTTCCATGATTAAGCATGTTCAAGATGAGCATGACCCGGATGCGGCGGTTGAACTGGGAATTAGGCTTTTCGGAATGTTTGACGTAGTTGCTGATCTCATACTTGCGAATGTGAAGGGCGATGCGGTTAACTTTCAAGTTTCTAATGTTTTGCGTCTTGTCCCAGAGGAAGGAAAACCCCCAGAGTTACCAAAAATTCTCGGGGTTGCGTTCTGCTTCACTGATACCCAAGCCTACTAAACGCACTTATGATTTGCGTGACGGCGCTAGAATTAGGTTTCCTGACAGGTTTCAGGTCCCTGATCAGTGTTCTCCTCATTCTTCACAGGAAATATCAGGCTCACAAGCCGGTGGAGGAGATCGGCAGGATCGCGGCAGAGGTCGAGGTGCCCCGCAAGAACGTGAACAGCCTCGTCAACCAGACGGTAAAGGAAAACAGAGCGATTTTCCTCGTGTGCTCCCTCAGTTTCAGAAAAAGAAAGTTGCTGCTTTAACGGCAAGATATGCCACGGATGGTGAGAACACAATTTCAAAACCTAAAATGGGCAGTAACGCTGCTAGACAACGCAGCTGAGGTTACCATAGTGCAACAAGCACTGCGTCCATTTCTGAAGGTGACAGCAACTAACACTTTCATCACTGTTAAGACTGCTGACACCCAAGTGGCTCCCCCTGACAGATTATACGACATAGTATTCCAAATTGAAGATGACATCCAACGTGTTATTAAAGGAATTTTTTAGGACAATCTGACTTCTTCTTATGACATTGTGCAGATTGGCCCCACCTTTTGTTTTAGCTGCTCCCTAGTTTTTCGCACACTGTTCTAAAAGACCAGGCATTGTCTTTCATGAAAGAGTGAGCTTTGGTGCTTGCACCGGCCTTGTACCATACTTGGTGGGTTGGGATAAAACTTTACCAGGCATGAGATACCATTGTGGTCTAATCCACAGCCACAACCCCAATATCCCCTCCGGCGGTAAGCCAAATCTCCTGTTTCTGAAATTCTAGAACCATTACAGTATCAAGGAGTGATTGAGACATGTGTGTCACCAATGAATAACCCTCTTTTTACAGCCACCAAACCCGATGGGTCATACCACCTAGTTTTGGATTATCGACATTTGAACCCATAGTTCTGCCCTCATGGACAGTCTTGTAAGAAAAAGATTAAAGACCACTCTTGACATTTCAAATGGCTTTTTTAGTCATAACATGTCCTCTATAAGTAGTCAATGGACAGCTTTTACTCCCGGCAAACAAAAACAATTTAAAAGATTAGCCATGGGCTACAACATCAGCCCAGGCATTTTCGCCGCACTTGTCATCTCTTTGTTAGACGACATAGACCCTGATGCGTACTCGTACATTGATGATATTTGTCTCATGGATGACGAATTATGGCCGCATCTTTGTCGCATGGAACGCATCATAGTTTTATTTGCGGACTACGCTTAAAAATTTAACATTGCAAAATCGCAGATTGCAGAGTACAGAGTGTTGTTCCTGGGCTATGAGATCAACAATGAAGGTAGAGGCTTGGTGCCTCACTTCTTGGAGAAATGCGCATGTTTGGGTTCTCCTACAACTCTGAAAAAATTACAATCTTTGCTGGGATTTTTAATCTTCAGTCGAACTTACTTCCCAAATGTGCCCAGCGTATCAATCCGCTTTATGCCTTGATACAACTGAACTTTTCAAAAGCCTCCTGGCTTCTGGAACATTTGAGCTGTACCGCAATCTTTGCAGCCTGATCTTCTTGAATCTAAATATTGTTGACACGTGACAACCACACAAACCTGGTAATAAGAATTGTGCCAGGTGCAGTGGGGTTTACCTTCTTGGCATTTAATGAAGGAGATACAGTACCTATTGCTTACAATTCACTTTGTACACTTTGGCTGAGATGCCCTTTTCATCAGTTAAAAAAGTCTTGACAGTGGTCCAGATGGCGATCCTGAAGGAACGCGCACAGGCGCAGGGAAAACGCTTGTTGGTTGTAACACTGTATCCTGCTGTTGAAGCAGTGACGAAAGCCAGTGTACCAAATTCAAAAGCTTTGCATCCTTGTTGGATACAATAGGCTACTTCGCTGACATCTCCTGATGTCACGTTTATCTTTGACTCCTCATTCCAAACACAGGAGTTCTTATAGTATGATTTTGTTCATCCTGCTCCTCTGTCTATGCGTCCGCTCGAGGAGTACCATTGTATCATTTACACCAACGGTTCAGCGCAACCGACGGCAAGATCTAAACATTCTTGTTCAGCTTCTTGAACTAAAGTGGCAGGTACCATGGTGAATGGTGAGTTCAAGTCCAGTGTTGTGCACATGCAGGCCGTCAGGGACTGTACCGCCCAGTTAGCGGAGCTGCATGCCCTGTTGTTAGCACTGGTGTTTGCTGATCCTCATCTGACGACTTTGATTGTAAGTGACTCTTACTACTGTGTTCAGTCTTTTAATGACAACTTATTCTTTTGGTCTCAGAATGACTATCGTGATTCCAAAGGCAGCACAATTAAGCATGAAATGCTTTGGGTTCGAGTCGCAGATCTTAAATCCTTCTGTGCTCATGACAGCTCCCGGCCGTCATTGCACATGGCCCCGGAAATTCTCCTGTTGCATGCACCAGAGGGATTTCTATTTCTCCCCTGTGACCTCGGGAGCTAGGGAAGAGCTTCCCCAGCTCCTGAGCCCGCCCTGTTTCAGTGAAATGTCGATCAGCGCGCACGTCGCGCTGACATCATTTCACTGAAACCGAAACTGAAATGACCTTTTAGGCTCATTTCAGTTTCACTTTCTATGAGCTCAGGGGGTTATCTCATCCCCCTGAGCACGTAGAAATACTGAAAGGTATCATTGGAAAGGAGAAAATCTTCCCTTTCCAATGGTATCATTTTACTTAGGATACTAAGGAGAACACTGTGGGGTAGGACATGTGTGCCGGCACAGTGATTCCACACAAAAATATGTAGAAAATGTGTTTTTTAGGCTAAAGTTGAGGTTTGCATGGCATTCTAGGTAGGAAAACTTTGGGGTGTCCATGCAAGCCATACTTCATTCGACTCCCCCAGGTGTCTAGTTTTCAAAAATGTTTGGTTTTGGTACTTTCCCAAGATGGCTGCTGAACCCAGGGCCAACATCTCAGGTGACCCCCCCCAAAACGAGGTAGATTTCTTATAGGTAATTTTGAAGTCTCCACAGTACGATTTGGGCCATTTCCTATTGCAGCCACTATGCCTAACCACATGAGTGAGGTGCCATTTTTATTGGGAGACCTCGGGGAACACTGGGTGGGAGGAAATTTGTGGATCGACACAGATTCCAGAACTTTCCCACACAGAAATGAGAAAAAAAGGGATTTTTTAACACAATTTGCGGTTTGCAGGGAATTCTGGGTAGGAAAATATTGAGGGACCCATACAAGCCATACCTCGCTGGACTCCTCCAGGAGTCTAGTTTTCAGAAATGTGTGGGTTTGGTAGATTTCCCTAGATGGCAGCCGAGCCCTGTGCCAATAACTCATGGGACCCCCCTTGCAAACCAGGCTGGTTTGTGATAGGTAATTTTGATATTGCCTCAATAGGTTTGGTGAGGTACCATTTTTATCAGGAGACCTAGGGGAATGCTGGGTGGGAGGAAATTTGTGGATCCACGCAGATTCCAGAACTTTCCCACACAAAAATTTGTGAGAGGCAGTCAAGTCACCACATCCTGGATTTCCTGGGTGTCTAGTTTTCAAAAATGTAAAGGTATTCTAGGTTTCCCTAGGTCCCGGCAGAGCTAGGGTTCAAAAACTACAGCTAGGCACTTTGCCAAAAAAGGGTCATATTTCACTGTGAGATTGTAGTGTGTCCACGCTGCGTTTTGCGCCATTTCCTGTTGTGGGCACTAGGCCTACCCAACACAAGTGAGGTACCATTTTTCTTGGAAGACTTTGGGGAATGTGGGTTGTGTCAAAATTTCTGGATCCAGGCAGATTCCAGAACTTTCCACCACAAAAATGTGAGGGAAATGTGTTTTTTTTTTAAAAGAAATGTAGGTTTGCTCGGGATTCTGGGTAACAGAACCTGGTGAGAGCCAGTCTAGTCACCTCATCCTGGATTACAGTTGGTGTCTAGTTTTTAAAAATGTATAGGTTTGCTAGGTTTCCCTAGGTGCGGGCAGAGCTAGGGTTCAAAAACTATAGCTAGGCACTTTGCCAAAAAAAGGGTAATTTTTCACTGTGAAATTATGGTGTGTCCACGTTGGGTTTTGCACCATTTCCTGTCGAGGACACTAGGCATACCCGCACAAGTGAGGTACCATTTTTCTTGGAAGACTTTAGGGAATGCGGGGTGGGTAGAAATGTGTGGATCCATGCAGATTCCAAATTTTCCATCACAGAAATGTGAGGAAAATGTGTTTTTTTTTGGGACAATTTTTTAGGTTTGCAAGGGATTCTGGGTAACAGAACCTGGTGAGAGGCAGTCAAGTCACACCATCCTGGATTCCACTGGGTGTCTAGTTTTAAAAAATGTATAGGTTTGCTAGGTTTCCCTAGGTGCCAGCAGAGCTAGGGTTCAATAACTACAGATAGGCACTTTGCCAAAAAAGGGTCATTTTTCACTGCGAAATTGCGGTGTGTAAATGTTGTGTTTTGCGCTGTTTCTTGTCGCGGGCACTAGGCCAACCCACACAGGTGAGGTACCATTTTTCTTGGGAGACTTTGGGGCACGTGTGGTGGGTGGGAAATATGTCACTCCACGCAGATTCCAGAACTTTCCACCACAGAAATGTGAGGAAAATTAGTTTTTTTAAAACTCTTTTTTAGGTTTGCAAGGGATTCTGGGTAACAGAACCTTGTGACAAGCAGTCTAGTCACCCCATCATGGATTCCCCTGGGATTCTAGTTTTGAAAAATGTATAGGTTTGCTACGTTTTGGTAGTTCCCGGCCGAGCTAGGGTTAAAAAACTACAGCTAGGCTCTTTGCCAAAAAAGGGTAATTTTTCACTGTGAAATTGTGGGGTGTCCATATTGCGTTTTGCGCCGTTTCCTGTCACAGGCACTAGGCCCACCCACACAAGTGAGATACCATTTTTCTCGGAGGCCTTTGGGAAACAGAGGAGGATGGAAATGTGTACATCCACACAGATTCCAGAACTTTGCACCACAGAAATGTGAGGAAAATGTGTTTTTTTAAACATTTTTTTTTGGTTTGCCAGGGATTCTGGGTAACAGAAACTGGTGAGAGGCAGTCAAGTCACCACATCCTGAATTTCCTGGGTGTCTAGTTCTAAAAAATGTACAGGTTTTCTAGGTTTCCCTAGGTGCCGGCAGAGCTAGGGTTCAAAAACTACAGCTAGGCACTTTGCCAAAAAAGGGTCATATTTCACTGTGAAATTGTGGTGTGTCCATGCTGCGTTTTGCGCCATTTCCTGTCACGGGCACTAGGCCTACCCACACAAGTGAGTTACCATTTTTCTTGGAAGATTTTGGGGAACGCGGGTTGAGTAGAAATTTCTGGATCCAGGCGAGTTCCAGAACTTTCCACCACAGAAATGTGAGGGAACTTTGTTTCAAAATAAAATAAATTAGGTTTGCAAGGGATTCTGGGTAACAGAACCTGGTGAGAGACAGTCAAGTCACCCCATCCTGTATTACAGTGGGTGTCTAGTTTTTAAAAATGTACAGGTTTGCCAGGTGTCCCTACGTGCGGGCAGATCTAGGGTTAAAAAACTACAGCTTGGCACTTTGCCAAAAAAGGGTCATTGTTCACTGAGAAATTGTGGTGTGTCCACGTTGCGTTTTGTGCCATTTCCTGTCGAGGACACAAGGCCTACCCACACAAATGAGGCACCATTTTTCTTGGAAGACTTTGGGAAGTGCGGGGTGGGTAGAAATGTGCGGATCCATGCAGATTCCAAACTTTCCACCACAGAAATGTGAGGAAAATGTGTTTTTTTGGGACAATTTTTTAGGTTTACAAGGGATTCTGGGTGAGAGAGTAGCGCCCTGCTACACGCTGACAGACTCCAGAGAGACCGTGTTGGATTGACTCCTCCAGGTAAACTACCGTTACCGGACAACTCTGGCTTACGTCTCGCCCCTGTTTCCTTGGGTGTACTTTATAGAATACTTCTTGACACCCGCGGATGGTTTTCTTATCTTCGTATTTTATTTTTCCTGCAGTACACGCCGACTAAACTGGTATGTGCTGACACTGCCCCTCCACTACGTTACGGAGACCAGCGTTATTTCCCAGTCGTTGAAGGTGAGGCCAATGTTTAACGTCTTTTCATGCATCCCCGAACCCACATGTCACGCGTGTTTACCTATTATATTTCCCCTCCACAGATATATTTCCCAGTTTGAATGTTGACCTAGGCGGCTGGAACGCGCCCAGTTGACCCCTATTTGGAGAACACAGAGTGCCTTTTTTCCCGTTGTTCTGGTTAGCGTCTTGCATTTCCGGCGGTTGGATCCATTTCCCAAGGTATCCGCACCATTCCCTCCGTCCTCCCTAGTTCAGCGACCAGCTAGTAATCTTGTTTAGCGCCCAGCTATTTCAGATAAGACCCTCAGCACCAGGGCTTCATCTAATGCATTGCCTGATTCTATCTTTCTATGCAGGTCCACAAGACAGCTACTGGTACTTTTCAAACATTGAATCACCCTGGCGCAATTATAGTCCATTATTGGTAAGCTATCCTTGTGTTCCCTGCTTCTTGTCTAATATCATTATGTTTCTCCTTGGAGCTTTACTCAGTTGTTCAGGATTTTTTGGCTCCTTCGTTCTAGAGAAGCCTTTCCTGCTTTGACTCACATAGACCCCACGTTCAGGCTAACGGGTGGTAAGTATCACTTGCATGTGGCTAAATTCTCTCTGTAGAGAAGTTGGCCCCCTATGTTCCCATGCCTCAATCCATCTGGCCTAAGACTGCCTTATACATAATGATTGTTTCTGCCAGGTGCATGCCTATATTGTTAGACTTCTGATGTGCAATTCAAAAAACTTTTTTAACTTTAATTTTTTCTTCTACTTTTCCTTTCACTTTCTCACCATTTTATTAAAACAATCTTTGTTATGTTCTTTCCTTCCTACTTTTACAGTGTCTGAGGCCCTGATGAGAATCCCTGACGAATAAAAGGGGATTTGAAACGCGTAGGCCATTTTCCTACTGGTCTGCTTGAGTATCTAGGAGTCATTATCACTCCCAGGCTCCCTACTATCTTATGTACATTACCTTTTACTGCATTAAGTCCTAATGAATGGTTCTAATGTATCAACAGATAGGAATGTAACTTCTTTAAATTGCACTAAATGATTGTATAATTTGTGCAGATCCAGTATATTCTTTCTTTTTACTATAGTGGTAGTATGTGGTATGTCTGATTGAGATATGAATGTGGTGAATGCTGAGTTGATTGTGATATGATTGAGGTTCCAGAATGTATGAAGTCTCTATTGAATGTGGTTTTTTGATGTGTCCTCATTTGTTATATGCTTCTCTTTTTTTAAAACAGATAAACTTTGTAATAATTGTTGAATTTCAAAAAATAAAAAACTGCAAGTAAAGAGCAAACCCCATTTTGAATTAGCTTTCTTGATGTGGATGGTGAATGTGACAATTGAATAAATATCATCAGTACTGGCATTTCTTTTGTTATTTGTTGTACAGGCTCAGCCTTGCTGATCAGAGCCAACCCCATTTTTGTTTTCACATTTTCCTGTTGCAGGCACTAGGCCCACCCACACAAGTGAGGTACTTTTTTTTTTGGAACACTTTGAGGAACAGGGGAGGTTGGAAATGTGATAATCCACGCAGATTCCAGAACTTTCCACCACAGAAATGAGAGGAAAATTTGTTTTTTTAAACACTATTTTAGGTTTGCAAGGGATTCTGGGTTACAGAACATGGTGACAGGCAGTCAAATCACCACATTCTGGATTTCCCTTGGATTCTAGTTTTCAAAAATGTATAGGTTTGCTAGGCTCCCATAGTTCCGGGCAGAGCTAGGGTTAAAAAACTACAACTAGGTTCTTTGCCAAAAAAGGGTCATTTTTCATGGTGAAATTGTGGTATGTCCATGTTGAATTTTGCGCTGTTTCCTGTCACAGGCACTAGGCCCACCCACACAAAAGAGGTAACATTTTCCTTGGAAGACTTTAGGGAACGCAGGGTGGGTAGAAATTTATGGATTCTCGCAGATTCCAGAACTTTCTACCACAGAAATGTGAGGAAAATGTTTTTTTTTTAAATTAGGTTTGCAAGGGATTCTGGGTAACAGAACCTGGTGAGAGCCAGTCGAGTCACCTCATCCTGGATTCCAATCTAGTTTTTAAAAATGTATAGGTTTGCTAGGTTTCCCTAGGTACCATCAGAGCTAGGGTTAAAAAACTACAGTTAGGCAGTCAAATTACCCCATTCTGGATTTCCCTTGGATTCTAGTTTTCAAAAATGTATAGGTTTGCTAGGTTCCCATTGTTCCGGGCAAAGCTAGGGTTAAAAAACTACAATTAGGTTCTTTGCCAAAAAAGGGTCATTTTTTACTATGAAATTGTAGTGTGTCCACGTTGCGTTTTGCGCCGTTTCCTGTCGCGGACACTTGGCCTACCCACACAAGTGAGGTACCATTTTTCTTGGAAGACGTTGGGGAATGCGGGGTGGGTGGAAATATGTGGATCCACGTAGATTCCAGAACTTTCCGCCACAGAAATGTGATGAAAATTTGATTATTTTATTTTAAGAAAACCGCTGTCATAATAGGAAGAAGTTGCAGGTGGAAATGTTGACACAGAGGCTGTTTTTTTCAACTAATTTTCAATGTTTCCTTTATTTAACTGTAGTTTCTATAAAGAAACCTTGATGGATCTACAAAAATTACAACCCTGCTGAATTCTTACTTTTGTCTAATTTTCTAAATGCATAGCTTTCCAGGATCCATTATTGCTTTCATACCTATTTCTACCATAAATTGCAAGGAGATTAAAAGTACAAAATATAGCAAAAATAGGCTATGTCCCAGAAAAAGGCCAAAACTGTGTAAAAAATGTTAGTTTTCAGACAAAAGTCTGTCATTCCCTAAAAGCTGAAAATATGGTGATTTGAGCCCCACAAACGCTTTTTTTATACCATTTGCAGGAAAACGCCCAGATGCTTTCATTTGTAGCACTATTTTCCCATTTGTCGCAAAAAAACAAAACTTTGCTGTATTTTGGCTAATTTGTGGGTTCCCTCCAGGGAATCCACAAACCCTGGGTACCTTTAGAATCGCCATTATGTTGGAAGAAAGGACGCAAATTTGGCATGGATACCTTACGTGGGCCTAAGCGCGAACTACCCCATATAGCCAAAGAAAGGCTTAGCACAGGGGGGAAAAGGCCTAGCAGCGAAGGGGTTAAAGAACTTCTGCCTCTCATGCAGGTAATTCATACTCTTGGCTACCAGCACATAGGAGTATATGCGGTTGGCAACAGTTTGGCTGATGAAGCAGCTAAAACAGCAGTAGCCACATATTCAGTTGCAGCAGTTACAGGTTCCTGGAGTAAGATTGATGATGATATTTTAACAGCGATAGCTGCTATGGAAAAGGGAGATAATTACCCACAGGACTTCCCTTCTAAATACTCATATCATTTAAGTCCTGATAAAGTTCCCTATGTAAGAATTAACAACGTTGG
This sequence comes from Lissotriton vulgaris, assembly GCF_964263255.1. Taxonomy (NCBI): domain Eukaryota; kingdom Metazoa; phylum Chordata; class Amphibia; order Caudata; family Salamandridae; genus Lissotriton; species Lissotriton vulgaris. Next base: position 1,899,671,595 of record NC_141689.1, read on the forward strand.
TGAAAGGTTGATTCGCAACGCAGACCGCAGACTTTCATTGGTAGCAGCCGCACACGAAGGCATGGCCTCGACACATGCAGGTATTTCGGTGACTGTTTCTATCTTACCATAGCGTTACTGGTTGCGTAGGTTGTATAAACAAACTTGTAATTATGTGCTTTCTTGTAACGTTTGTAAGCAGATTAAACCTTCAACTACAGCATGCCTGCCACAAACACAACTGTACATCTGTAATAAACCATTTGGTTGTGTATATTTAGATCACTGCGGTCCATTTTTATCAGATACTGGGCACAAGTTTATCTTAGTTGCAGTTGATTAATGCATACATTTTCTTTGGGTCCAGCCACAACGCAGTACTGACACACAAACTATGTTAACCCCTTGGGCGCGGCCGCGATTCTGCGCCTGTGTGGCAGAATCGTGAGAGGGCGGGTTTATGACAGCCCCCAGCTGTCATCAGCACACCCCCACCATAGTGCATGACGGCTGGGGGCCGTCCTCAGCATCAAAGGGGTTAAGGGATTTGCCGTGTCTTTGTGGGAATTTTTGCACGTGGCACATTCCATTTTGACCAGGGTCCTACGTTCACCTATAAGGCATACAAGGATGCCATAAGGTCTTTGAGGTGCAAGTCAAATTTTCATCTCCATACAGGCCTAAGCTCAATTCAGTTGTGGAGCGAATGAACCGTGACTTTAAGCAATCTTTGACTGCTAGAGTTATAGGTACTGGAAGGAACTGGTTCGCCCATTTGTATAGCCTGGAACGTGCACTAAATAATCTCCCTAGAAGATAACTAGGTAGGCAGAACCCATACAAAATGATCTTTGGCATGAAAATGTATTTCCCAGACCTTGATGGTCTAGACATGGCGGCGACAACCGCAGCCTTTGACGTAGGTAATCATTCTGCTGTATTACCCGTGACAGTCTTGCACAGGAACATTTGCCTTCCACCACTGAAGCTGCACTACAGATTCCGGAAATTGGCTGGCTACCCAAAGTCCAGTGCTTGGTGTGCAGGTTACTCGTACAGTCATTTTACCACCACTACCTGGTCACAAGGATAACAGATACATCTCACTGGACAATGTCAAACTACAGCGACTGGCTGATTCTTCACAGCATGACACCAGCTGTTTCCTGTCCAGCAATATTAAGAAATACAGTCATGGACACACCGTCAGGCCTGACACTGCCATAGAGATGTCCTCTGTTACTAATCTGTTGTTACTTCCTCTGCAGTCTACATGAAGACACTGAATATGGGCATCCTACGACAGAGTCATTGCCTGGTTTCCAAGCAACTGCTGCTGACCTGTCACGTTTTTCTTTTGACGCAGTCTCCACAACATTGAGTCCCCCTTCTAAATTTTCTGTTTTATCACTTGGTTTAAACAGAATTATTTGGTTCATACATTTGATTGTTGGTGGTCATCGCCATTTTTTTGTTCATGTCATTTGGATTTGCGACATTCTTTTTTCTTCTAATCAATGGTCACTACCTTACTGAATGCTCTGCTGTAAAAGTGATTAATGGAACTTTGGCACCGCACTCTTCTTCTCACATCATGAAAAGTGACCAGACTTTTGTCAACATCTCATCCTGGCCAGTTGTGGATGGATTAGTTTGCGATGCAGTAAAATTCAAAATTTCATGGCCCCACCGAGGTGGTTAATGTTCCAAATGTACTTCGTGTTTCTATGGGGGATGTAGTGAAGCAAAACATACGCTCTGATGATTGGGACGTATAAGCTGTTCAATCTTTATTTTCTGATTTAAAGTATTATGCAACTTTTAATGCTGTGTTTGAATCATGCAAATTATGCAGATTTATTTTGTTAACAGCAGTATGGCCATCATTACCTGCATGAAGCTAATCAATTTAGAAATGATTTTAGTTACACACAATGGGAACATTGCCCAGCTCCCATTGAAGGTAGTTCAAAAACACTTTTGAAAATATACACATACTTCACTGATTTTATTAAATGCAATCCGGATTCATTTTATTTTAAAATTAATGCTACATCCAATTCTAAAGTAAGGCTTACACACACAAAGTTACTGTATTCCAAATCCTTTATTGATCAATTAGCTATAGGTGGCTATGAGCTATGGAAAAAATACTGTTGATCTTAAATCTGTTTGGGGTTGTAGATCCTGGCAGGTACAGGGCATGGAGGCTTTACACCGAGCGTGCATTATCCCTAACCAAATCCTGTTTTCAAACAATTCGATTTATCACACATCCTGTCTTGGATTGGCCACTTCAAAACAAGTAAATGCTCCTAAAATTCCTGATCTGCAGGCCTATGAGAACTGGAACAATCATACAGATTTGACCCTTGATTAATTGCAGTCATTACTTTCCAATGATTCATTTAATGTTTCTAGCTGGGACCCCTCAGGTTGGTTGGTTTGGCAAACAAGTTTAGATTCTTCCCAACACCGTTTTCTATGCATGGCACCTGGTTACATACAGGATAGACCTGATCCACATTTGTCTGGCTCCCTTTCGGTTACTACCTATTCATTAAGGAAATTATGTCAAAATTGGTTGCAACACTCAATGCTAATGTCAGTGAAATACCATTTATCTTTGTTAACAAATGACATTGAGTTGACAGATTTTATAAAAGGACCCGCAGGTCCTAGATGGAAGAGATTTTTTTATGCTATTTACAATGAAGTCAGGAAACTGTCACAAATTTAAGCAGCATCATGTCTAAGGGCAATAGGCCAAGCTAATATTGAGAAGGTGCTTGCAGTTGTTGATAATAGCATTAACACGCTGTCCTCCCCCATTTACACATTAGACAATATTGTTTCATCTGTTGTGGATATTGTTCAGGATGAAGTGTTGGTTTTGTACCATGGTCAAAATCAATTGTGTTCAATCATGCAGTTTGTATGGACTTTGCAAACACTTAAGATGAGTAAGGTTCCATGGGACTATATGAACACGTCTTCTTAATTTTTGCCTTTTATCCTAACAGATAAACAACATTTTATGTCCATGAAGGATGCAACATACAGTTTTTTACACATTAAAAAGTTAGAACCTTTACCCATTTCTGTAGCTGAAACTGATTCTGCTGTCTAGCTCATCCATGGGAAATACCTTTACAATTTTCCTTGTTGAAGTTTAGTTCATGCATGAAACATTATGCCCTGGGCCGATATGAACCCCTTAGTAGTGCCTATCTCCACGAGGTGTGGTCTTTGCCTTTCACATACAGTTGTTATGTTATGTTATGTTATGTTATGTTATGTTATGTTATGTTATGTTACCCTGGGGTGTCCTGGCGCTGCGCATGCCTGCTGGATGCCTGTAAGAGGAGTTACTAAGTGAAAAGCCATGTTTCAGCCCCCTTCTGAATGAGAGGAGATCTGGTTAGTTCCTCAAATGGAAAGGGATGCTTAAGGGGTGGCAAAGAAGTGTACTTGACTGGGCAATCATGTGATTCCTCACCAGTTCATTCTCTTGTGTGCAAGAATATACAGTTACACGGTTCTTGTAATTTAAAAGCACCACATTTGGCTTGTATTTTAAAGGGTAATCCAGTGCCAGCCATCACACCTACATTCACACTGCTTGCAAACAGCAATCTATTTGCTTTTAAATAATGAAGTTTGCTGCTGCATGCTAGCTGGCATCCCTTACATTGCAACTGTCTCACAATATGTGGTTTGCTGTACAAATATGCTTTTTCCACCCCCACACAGGAGGCTCAACATCTCAATTTGGCCTTCGTTTCTGACCTTGAAAGCAGAGTTCAATAAATTGGAATAAGAGCACTATTGTCCCAAAAAGAAGTTGCACGCACATCTTCCTGTGAAACATTTGTCCTTAACATGGGCAACACCAGCACAGAGTTACAGGTGCTTTTAAATGCTGATCTCCCATTTCATTTCAGTACTTTGATCCATACCATTTTCAATGCCTCTACTACTAGTGGCTTGGCCCATTTTTTAAACTTGTGGGCTTCTGCCTTGTGACTTCATTCCAAACTATATTTGGTGTGATACCTGCATTTTTTCATTCTATTTTTTCCACCATCTTCGGGGGCTTTCCACTAATACTTGCCATGGCTGAAGGGTTGTTGCTGTTAATCTGCCTGCTTCGGAATGGCTGCTCTATCTGTGGTACAAAAAAACCGAGACCAGTTGATATAGCTCAGTAGATGTATGCTTGAATGCTAGGGTACTCTGGCCACTCTAAGTGTGGCTTATGGATTATCTTTTCATGTTGCATACTTCACTTGGTGCAACCTGTCTTCTACTGCCTGGAATGCTCCTTTGAATGGGCACTGGATCTTTGCCTCTCCAACACGGTGTCTCCTGCCCCGGATTACGGAATGCTAATGAGTCCTCTTGTCATCCATCACAAAAATTGCAGTGCACACCTTTGTTCTTCTATTTATGCCTTCATTTTACCAAACCCTTTTAAACTAAGGTGCGAGTCTACGCAGGTATCACGCTGACTTAAACATCATGAAAGAAGGGGCGAAGCTTCACCCCTAAACCAGGTGCACAGCTTTAAATTGGGGTTATCCCACTTTTTTATCCACAATTTTCCAATCTTTAACGAAAATTAATCAAAGTACTCCAACGTGTTTATTCTGTTTCATTTATTTTCTTCCTTTCATTCACACGTGAAAAGCCCATGAATTTTACTGCTTCTCATGATCCAGATATGCTCAACCGAGCCTTTTTCTGGTCACGCCAAAATACATGAAAACATCCTCTGTAGCAGATCATATTATACCCAATGCATTTCGGGCTGTTCATAAGCCCTTCTTCAGGGGTTTACTACAATAAAAGAATATTTGCAATTAGAATATGGCTTCATATCCTGTAGTTTACAGCAAATCTGTTAAAAATCAATATTATTACCCAGAATGTTGACAGCGTTTTCCCTCTAAAATGGAGCATAATGCTTCCTCGACAATGCCTGAAAAACCACCATTCTTCCACTTCGAGTTTTAAACTTTCCCCAAATGTAACATAACAGTTCTGCACTTATCCATGTTACCTCCTTCATATTACACATTGTTTGTCTGCCATATCTTAACTCTGTTTAACTCGTACCTTCATTGCTTCTTGCCACATCTTTCCCTTTCACAACGGTTCACTTCGTAAAACAGTACTGCTCAGCACATCTTTACTTCCCTCTGTTTTAAGTCATGTGACATCGTCCTTCTTCTGGGATTTAACCTATCACCACCTGTTGCTAGTCCTCAATCACAGTTTAATCCCTTGTGAACTTCATAACCCATAATGCACCTCTTCTTGCATAACCATAACACAGTAATATCTCATGATAAACCACAACCAGAAGTTCCCCAGACATTTAAATACTATTCCCCGCCCTCCCTTATGGTGTTTTCACTATCACGCTGTAACAAAGGTATTCAATAGAATTTAACGATAAACATTTGCAAAACATTTAGTTCAGTGCAAGGCATTTTCCATGAACTGCTTTTCCTGTCTGTTAACTGGATGAAACCGACTCTTAGTTCACAAAATTCCTCCCATTTCAAGGATGTGCGAATCACGCGTGTGCTTATATCTGTTGGATTTGATTTGCCATTTCATATTCTCTGTGGGTGCAACTTGCAGGTAGGGCAGACAAGTATTCCATACATCACAAAAATTGCAGTGCACACATTCATTCTTCTATTTATGCCTTCATTTTACCAAATCCTTTTAAGCTTGCTGTTTTTGGCGTTGTCCCCGAGTTGCGTGATCTACCCTGGTATCACGCTGAGTTAAACATCATGAATAGAAGGGGCGAAGTTTCACCCCTAAACCAGGTGCACAGCTTTAAATTGAGGTTATCCCACTTTTTTATCCACAATTTTCCAATCTTTGACGAAAATTAATCAAAGTACTCCAATGTGATTAATCTCTTTCATTTATTTTCTTCCTTTCATTCACACGTGAAAAGCCCATGAATTTTACTGCTTCTCATGATCCAGATTTGCTCAACCGAGCCTTTTTCTGGTCTCGCCAAAATACATGAAAACATCCTCGGTAGCAGATCATATTATACCCAATGCATTTCGGGCGGTTCATAAGCCCTTCTTCAGGGGTTCTCTACAATAAAATATTTGCAAATAGAATATGGCTTCATACCCTGTAGTTTACAGCAAATCTGTTAAAAAACAATCTTATTACCCCGAATGTTGACAGCGTTGTCCCTTTAAAATGGAGCATAATGCTACCTCGACAATGCCTGAAAAACCCCCATTCTTCCACTTCGAGTTTTAAACTTTCCCCAAATGTAACATCACAGTTCTGCACTTATCCATGTTACCTCCTTCATATTACACATTGTTTGTCTGCCATATCTTATCTCTGTTGAACTCGTACCTTCATTGCTTCTTGTCACATCTTTCCCTTTCACAACGGTTCACTTCATAAAACAGTACTGCGCAGCACATGGTAACTTCCCTCTGTTTTAAGTCATGTGACATCGCCCTTCTTCTGGGATTTAACCTATCACCACCTGTTGCTAATCGTCAATCACAGTTTAATCCCTTGTGAACTTCATGACCCATGATGCACCTCTTCTTGCATAACCATAACACGGTAATATCTCATGATAAACCACAACCAGAAGTTCACCAGACATTTAAATACTATTCCCCGCCCTCCCTTATGGTGTTTTCACTATCACGCTGTAACAAAGGTATTCAATAGAATTTAACGATAAACATTTGTAAAACATTTAGTTCAGTGCAAGACATTTTCCATGAACTGGGGAACTTCTGGTTGGGGTTTATCATGAGATATTACCGTGTTTTGAGTGTTAGAGCGAAAGAGTGTTCTTTATTTCCACTATTCCTTAGAGTTTACTAAGTTGCTTGTTGTAGGTTGTCTAATCATGGTAGCTTTGCGGTAGTGCAGAGAATGAATGAGACACTATTGCTAGTCGGATTGGGGTTCTAGGCACTGAGTTGGCTTTTTGGTATACTACAATACACTGAGGTCCTGGTTTCCTGTGCATAGTTCTGTGCATGAGCAGAATCCCTGCAACAGCCTCAAGCTCAACTCAGAGAAGACCAAAGTCCTCATCATAGGCTTCACCCTCTTTGCTTGGGATGACTCCTGGAAGCCCACAGCACTGTAACCCCCCCATACCCACAGACCAAGCACAAATTCTTGACATCAACCTGGACTTCTTGCTCACCACGAACCACCAGATCAACGCCGTTTCATCATCCTGCTTCCAGATGCTACGCCTGCTCAGAAAGATCTTCAAGTGGAGCCCCACTGAGTACAGAAAGACAATCACCAACATGCTCAGCAGCAGCAGAATCAACTACGGCAATACACTCTATGTCGCCATCTCCCAGAAGCTCCTCAAAAAACTAGAGAACATTCAGAATGCCTCCATCAGTTCCATACTCTACATCACCTAAACCATCCACATCACCGGCCATCTGAGAGACCTCCACTGGCTCCCTGTAAAAAAAATGAATCACTTCATGCTCCTCATGCACGCCCCCAAAGCTCTGCACAATGCAGGACCTGTGTATCTTAACCACCACCTTGCATTCCATGCACCCACCAGACTCCTCTACTCTGCCCAACTGGCCCTGGCTACCATCTGTTGTATCTGCAAGAGCACAGCCTGAGGAAGACCCTTCTCCTACCTCACAGCAAAGACCTGGCACACCCTGCCTTTCCACCGCAAGCAATCACCATTAATTCTCCAAATTCAGGAAGACCCTTAAGACCTCCATCTTTGATTCAACCCCAGAACCACCGGCAGACCAGCTGTTCCCCCCGCGACTCCCTTGAAACCCTTAAAGATGAGTAGTTGAGCTTTACAAGTAACCTTTGCTACTGTATTGTCATGTTTGCTACTATAGTGTCACAAGTACTACTATTGTGTCACGTATACTACTATAATGTCATGTTTCCTACTATAGTGTAATGGTTACTGCAGTAGTGTCACATTTCCTACCGTAGTGTCACATGTCCTACTATTGTGTCACTTTCCTTCTACAGTGTCACGTTTACTGCTGGAGTGTCATGTTTCTTTCTATAGTGTCACGTCTACTAGTATTGTGTCATGTTTACTACTATAGTGTCATGTTTGCTACTATAGATTAGTTTAATTCTCACACATTGCTAGTAGACTAGTCAAAGCACAAGTTACACACAACACATGACAATGCATATTCCATAGTTTCTGAGGCTTTGACATTGTTGGCTCGCTTACGATGCTATGGACCAATGTATACTTTTTTAATTGCTACAACTAGCCCTTTGTGTGTGGTAGTGTATTGATTGGTGCAATGCAGGTAAACACTCCCGGGGGCCAATTTTCTTTCTCATATGTTCTTGGCTGACATGCTTGTAGATGTGTTGCATTTGTGTATGTTGACAGTGTATACATGCGTGACTTATTGCATTACTCGGGTCCTATTATGCATAGTGTGCACTTTCTCTATTTGTGTCATGGCACATCTTCAAAGAGTGCGCACAGTGCACAGACATAGAAAGTGTGCCCTAATATTTTGAATGCCCTGCAAACAGGGCAGCTGTCAACTTGCGCTGGCCTAGGAGCAGTGCATTCATGTGTAAAACAGGGCAGCTGCTTTAAAGCCACTCCATATTTCACTGTGATTGCTGACCCACCCTCAATACCCTTGCAACACTCCCATTGCACAGAGTTCACCAAGCCTGCCTATTGAGGTGTCTTGGTTTACTCCTTTGTTATGAGGCTATGTGGAGTTGGTGCTCCTCTTCCTCATCATCATCCTCCGTGTCTGCATGGTCCACATTTCCCATATCCCACCAGACATTGATCTGCAAACATATGTTGGCAAAATGCAGCTCAGAAGTATGATCTTACATACCATATGGGGAATAGAACAATCTCCCCCAGACATGTCAAAACAGCAAAAGCGTAACTTGTGGACACCAAAAGACCACTCCATTATGGACAAGGTCCAGCAAAGTGTGTGGTTGTAGCTCCACTGGGACTCCATCTGGGTCTGTGCATATGGGGTCATGACCCATGGGTGCAGAACATATCTGTGATAAGTTGAAAAGAAAGGAGGGGAACAATTAGTCATTCATAATGATTGTTGATGAGTCCACATCTAAATACATTCTGTGATTTGTCCTTAATGACTCATACACATTTCAACCAGAATAGGATGTGCACTGACATTGTTTGGCATACATTCACTTTCATTTTTGGTATGATCTGAGTTTGTGCTACACATAGAAGGATACTGGCCTGTGTGATACACTCACTATTTGTAATACTTGCGAGTGCCATGAATGTGGTGTAGCCTTACTGGTATGGAGAGTCTGTTAGCCATTGAGGTGACACTTCTCTCACACTTCTCTATTGTGCGGGTTTTGGATTTCTATTGGCATTTCTGAACTACAACATGTCTCCTTTTTCACAATTTAGCCGGCGCAGATGATGTTTTCCCCTTCATTGTCACATAATTGGATGTGTCAGTAGTGAGTCACTGTTGTTCATTAGCTACCTCCATGAAGAGAGTGCATGTCAATGTGGGACTGTGTTCACTATGTTGACAGAATAAAAGGGCAGTGATATGTGGGAGTTTGGCACTGTACAGTGCAACTGGTAAACTATCAGCAGAGCACTGCACTTTCGTCACTGATTGAGGGCAGTGTAGGACATATTTTTCAACATGATGTAGTGTCCTGCTTTTGCAGCCTGCACTGGCAGAAAAATAGGGAGCAATGCACCAAGACAGGCACATTAGTAAACTGATAAATGTCTAGCTGTGGGCTCTATCAAATGTCTTTTGTGCATGGTGGTCTAACTTGAGGCACAGTCCGGATCCTTTGAGTACTGATAGAGTGTGTCTATGTTGTCATGTGTTTCCTGCATGTCCTATATTTTTCACTATGTTGACCTAATTATGCACATTTTAGGACTTATTTTCCTTTACACACTTTACTATATAAACGTGTCTTGATTTTGTGCTATAATTTACTTCCACACAGAACCTGCATATGTTTTTGGGTTCTGTTCTTTTCATGGGATTTAGGGCTAGATGTAGGAAGCCTAATACCGGTCGGTAACGGCCGAAATTACAGAATTTCGGCCATTACCAACCGGTATTAGTATTTTCAGATGTAGGGGCCTAATTTAAGGATTCGGTAATTTACCGAATTGGTAATTTAAGGAATCGGTAAATTACTGAATTCTTAAATACCGATTTGGTAAATTACCAAATCCTTAATGTAGGGAGCACGCAAATGAGTGCTTTTCCCATTTTAGGATTTTTAATTTACCACCAACTACAAGTTGGTGGTAAATATCGAAAACCCCAAAAGAAGCAATTCCTTACAAAATATTACAGTGCCATGTGGCACACATACTTGCCCTTAAGGTATGTATGTCACATGTGCACCCATACGCTATTCAGGGGTACAACAGGGTGTCAAAGTGACACCCTGCCACCCTTCAATGTGGTACCCCTTTTACCGAATCGGTATTTACCACATTTTGGTACATCTAATTCATTCCCAGGCCCATAGGAATGAATGGGAATTACGGAATCAGTAAATACCGATTCGGTATTTACCGAATCTTACCGATTCGGTAATACTTACCGAATTAATACCTATATCCCATTTACCAATTCTAAAATAAAATTCAGTATTTTAGAATCGGTAAATCTGGATTACCTACAACTGGCCCTTAGTCTGAACACCATAGACAAGATCAAACAACAATGTCCCTTGTTAAACTTTCTGGCCAGGCACTAGAACCTAGACATGCACACATGTCCTATCATATAGAAGAGCACCTGAGCAAAAAACAGACACATGGAACGAGAGTTCTGAGATAAGAGCACTGCACCTGCTAAAATGTAGAGCATCCATGTTTAGGTTAGTTTAAAGAAGTTTAGTTTAAAGAATTTGTAGAGCACATGGCCGCCTGAGGTCTTGCCAGCGGTAAGAAGAATTCTACAGCTGAAGAGCTGAGCCACTGCATAATTAGCGGGTAAATAGCCAAGTTTTGAGATTTTTTCTGAAAGAGGTTTCTTTAGATGCAGCTTGGGTTTCAAGTGTGGCGGAATTCCACAACTTGGGTACCAGATGAGCGAAGGATAGGGCGCCCCATCTAGCCCTTTTAATTCTGGTTGTCTTAAGGAGCTGTTGTTGGGACCATCTGAGTTGTCTTGTCAGGGTGAACCCAGATATCAGATTCCTCAGCTTTTCAGGCCAGTGTTAATAACGGCTGTACGAGCAATGCAGAGAGTTTTAAAACTTGACTCTGACTTCAATAGGCAACCAGTGCAGCTGTTTAAGTGGTTCCTTTGCATTGACACAGTTAGGGAATTTTATCAGGAGTCTAGCTGCCTCATTCTGTTATACTTGGAGTCTCTTTATAACATAATTTGGTAAACCCAGATACAGTGAGTTGCCATAGTCCGATTGTGAGATGAGGAGGGATTGAATCACAGTTTTCTTCAGTTGCCCAGGAACCACATCAATGATTTTACTTAGCATTTTAAGAAGGGCGAAACATGTACATGAAAGCTTCTTGGATTGGCAATCTAGTGTGTTGGCAATCTAGTGTGAGGGCATCCTCCAACAAGATTCCAAGGTTTTTATGGCTGGTTTGAGGGTAGGTGGATCTCCCAGACAGTTGGGCCAGTTTGTCAGTTGTGAGTGGATGTCCAGGTTTCCCAGCAGCTGCTAGGGTCGGAGCCGTTGGTGTAAGACACAACTAGCTGGATGTCATCAGCATAAGACACCACTTATATTCAAAATTCATGCACCACCTCGGCCAGCTGTGGAACATAGATATTAAATAAGGTCGGGCTAAGGGACGAACCATTTGGGACACCATATGTTATAGGGAGGTTTTCTGAGACACAACCCCCTTCCATCATCTGGAAAGTTCCGTTCTCCAGGAATGAGGAAAACCCATATAAGTCTTTTCCCTTAAAGCCAACTTCCCCTAATCTCATTTTTTGGATGGTATGATCTATGGTGTTGAAGGCGGCGCTGAGGTCCAGCAAGAGGATGGAGGCAGACCGAACTTCATCAAGTATTGACTTTAGCTCTTCAGTGACCATCAGCAGTGCCGACGGTATGTGGCTCAAAAGCCCATCTGGGTGGGATGAAGAATGCCATTGGACTCCAGGAAATTGGTCAGAGAAAGGTTGACATGCTTCTCTAAAAGTTTACCAAGGTACGGTAAGAGGAAGATGGGACGGAGGTTATCATAAATGGTAGGGTAGAGATTGGGTTTCATTTGTAGAGGCTTAATTATTGCATGCTTCCACAATTTGGGGACTAGGGTTGAATCTAGGGAGAGATTGAGTAGTTCAATCACCAATGGTAAGAGGATCTCCAGAGAGAGGGGGTGCTGGGTCCATCGCAAAACCAAATTTGGTAGTGGTGATTAAGTGTCAGTCATTTTCTTTCTCCAATCTGGGGATATGAGCTAATGAAGAAGTTGAGAGTATCTTACTCATTTTAGCTGTAGCATGTTCCCTGTTTTTCAGGAACTGATCGTATATTTTTGTCACCTTGTTAGAGAAAAAGGCTGTAATATAGTTGCATCTCTTAACAGATGTAGGAGGTTGTTGGTATTTTTGTGCAGGTTGTGCACTGTAAATAACTCTTTGGGGGATTTTGCTACCCAAGCTTTTTGCCTTCATAATATTTAGATTGGGCTGTCTTCATTTCATTGTGATAAGTTCTGATTAACTTGAGGGTAGGGTCATAATTGTTCCTCCAGCGTCTCCCTAATTTCTTGCTTTGTTTTTTCAATGCGGAGAGCTGTACATTGTAACATGGGGTAATTTTGGAGTGAGATTTACTGTTAAGAGTTCTTTGTGGAGCACAGATGTCAGCTGATTGGTGATCCATTTTTCCAACTGCTGGTATTTCTCGTCTATATTTCCAGAAAGGATAGGGGAATTGTCCTTCAGGGCTGTCTGCCATGTTTTAGGATCCAGTATGGACCAGCTCCTAGTGATGATGGTTCGTACTAAGGTTTTTACCGGTTGCAGAGGTTTAGGTAAGCTGAACATGTTTACAGAGTGGTCTGACCAAGGTACTGGGATAGGTTTAGATACTATGATCTGCGGGTCGTTAGAGAAAATGAGGTCCAAAATATGCCTTTTCTCATGGGTAGGAGATGTTGCGAGTTGGGTTAATTGTACAGCTTCCATGTCACCCTGCAGCCATCTGATGTGGGTGGTATTGTGATTATCAAAGAGTAGAATGAAGTCGCCGAAAATTGTCAGTTGGGCCTTTTCCATCATGAGGCTGGATATAAAATCGGGTAATGCCTCTAAAAATCTACTGTTAGTGCCTGGGAGCCTGTAAATAAGTATTCCTGAGAATGTGTAGGTAGGAGATAAAGCTATGCAAAACGGGGCTCTTTCACACTCAGAGAGAAAAAATTTACATATGGTGCATTTGAAATTCATCTTTTAAGATGATAGCAAGGCCGCCCCAGATTCTTGTGGTTGGTCTAGCCTGTGTAGCTGGTAGACAAGGGGGTGGGGGAGATGGATATCTGGGCTTGAGCTAACATTGAGCCAAGTTTCAGTTATGAACAGTATGTCTATGGGCTCTTCCTCTAGAATGATTCTAATGTCTGATTTGTGTTTTGGAATATAGCGGGTATTGATCAATTCCATCTTCCAAGTATCCTCGTTAGAGGTATTTGACCAGACCTGTCTTGTCAGGTTGGTGTATGTCTTATGTCCACATTGTTGACAGGATACCCAAGAAAAGGGTATGTTATCAACCTCTGGTTGAATTGCACAGGCATGGTGTGGCTGTGGTCTGATGGCTAGTAGCTACTTACTGGAGTAGCTATATTTACCTGTGTTGCAGGGGCCAGGGTTTCTGGCTCCTGGGCCTGTTCGGGTCATGGTAAGGCACAGACAGGCTAGCCTTTGGCGTGCCAGCGGCATGCAGTGGTCATTTAAAGAAGAGGTGGAGTTGGCAACTTGACCGCCGACCTCCCGCCTCTATTAAAACTCTATGGTGCAAGTCTCCCGCCCACACTCTATGATCCCTGAACAGGAAAGTGATAATTACCCTGTATTAGCTGTTCAAGTACAAATTCATGCAGTTTTTATATTTCAGTTCAAAGATAGTGCACACAGAATTAAAAGCAACAACAGTATAAAAAATAAATAGCGAGTAACATGCGCGAGGCAGAGCTTCACTGGCAATGCTCTTCTGTGAATGCTAAGGGGTTCCAGTAATCCCAGAGATCATTGATATATAATTATGTAGCTTCATTAGCAAGGGAAGAGGGTTTAGATTACTCTGTCCTATACAATGACAGGACATTTCATGATATATGGATTATTAAACATGCTAATGTTTTTTAGTATGCATTTATTTTGTAATTGTGGCACACATAATGCATTTTGGAGCACATTAGCTTAAATAAATATTCAGAACTTCCTTTGTGTCTCCTGGTTTTCTTATTGTGGACAAGTACGAATGAGAGAGCAACAGGGTGTGTCCTGTTACCACAATAACAGAGAGGGTCTAGAGTTCTGTATTCAGGGGTGCCAGTTCACCTGTTTCTCTGGTAAGTTAGGAGGGCAAGTGAGGCACCATAGCTAGTCAGATTCAGAATCATAGGTACTAAGGTGGTATAATGACGCAGTCCCTCCATTCTGATGTTGTATGGTTCCAAGCATAGTTCTGTTCTAAGCGCAGAATCCCTTGAACATGGCATCACCAGTGTTTGGACTGGTATTTACTTGCGGGACACATGAGTTGTGCTTGTGCTTGTCCAGAATACCCTAGCACCTTTTCCCAGAGATGTCCGTGGTGCTGAGTATTCATCCTCCACAGTTATTTGGGAGTACCTACTTCTGTTTGGCTTTTCAAGCTTGAATATTAAAAAAAAATGTATACCCTGATTGTGCTATGCTTTGTATCAGTTTTTAGTTCACTATGACTCAACCAGTAGATATTTCTGTTAATTGCCGTCCGGCAGTGACTCAGCATTTAATGCAACATGTAATTCATAATGCAGGTGCTACTTTGATTTTTATAATAGAAGCGGATGCAGTCTTCGCATTGAAGCCTTTATTCTTGGTTCACTTTCCCATCTGTCTACGCTAATGATAATACTTTCGATGAATACAAACTATCAGCAGTTTCTAATGTGAGCACGGGACTTGGTTTATTGGCATCCTTCCCCACATGCTTGGCACAGTCCAGATGGGCCTCTTGAGTCCTGAAGGGGCCACCTGGCTGGCACTAGCGGGATATACTCTTATCAATACTTAGTTAATATTAGTTTATTACAAACTAGAGTTTTATTCACTGGTCTTGTTCTCTGATATCATTGCATGACCCAATTTATTCCATGTGCATTGCTGGTGTGACCATCTAGGGTTGCCCTGCACGAACAACAACAGGTGCCTGCAAGCCATGTTATTAGTCCCATAATTGTTGTTTCAATTATGGGAAAATGTCCCACAGATTGTGAAAAACTACCCTTCTGGATTGCCCAAAAAGATAGATCAACTTGAAGCTGTGTTTCCCCTCACGGGACCATGAGACAAGCACAGAATTCTGACTATGTGCTTAGCAAATGGCTTGGTTCCCCATCTAGCCAACTGTAAGACCTTAGGGACTATTTTTGCCCCAGTATACACTCTTTGACATGGCACTCCCTCAATGACCATTCTACCAGACATCCTCAAACAGATACAGAATGAGCATGGGGAAGGTCCTGCTCTCGATTTGGAAATGAAACTTATGGGAAATGTTCCTGTTGTCTCCAAAATTCGTTTTTCTAATATTAAAGGTGAATGTGCATTTGTGGCAATCTGCCAATGACTTGCTGGGGTGCTGGTAGCCGACCGCGAATGTGAGTTGCCAGTCATTATTCCTAATGTATATAAGTCTTTGGGACAGGATTGTTTGGGAAACAGATCTTCTGTACCACTACTTGGCAATCTTATCTCTCACAAGGATTCCAGACCTGCCCATGAATTTCCTAAGAAGCCATGGAACACATCCAAGCAACAACCAAAACTTAGACAATGCAGAGGCACTCCACCCCCTAAATCTTCTGAGAGGCGATCTGATTTGTATGATCGCACAAAAAGTAAAAATCAGGTATCAGATTCCTGATGCGCATTCTCCCCGTTCCTAGGACTCACCTGACCAACAGTATGACAGAGGAGGGCGATCTGACCGGAGATGAGGAGAGTAGGTGCAATCAAAACAGGAAACACAATGCTAATCTGACGTGAAGATAAAGAAGGGGGATGGGCCTCCTCCATAAAGAACCCTTTTTCAGAAAAATACATTTGCAGATTTAACAGCTAAATATGCCACAGACGATGAAAACCCTTCTCCTGAACAGATGTAGGGCGGTGACTCTCCTCAACAGCGTGGCAGAAGTCATCATAGTATGTTGGAAGCTCCACTAATTTCTGGTGACCAAAGCAACTGAAATATTTATTACAGATTAAAACTGGATTCTCGCATAGCGCCCCCTGGACAGACTATATTTTTTGGATATTCAAACTGAAGATGGTGTTAAACACACCATTAAAGCAATCTTCAGGGAAAATTTAACTACATGGTATGATATTTTCTTGGAGGAGGTCAAATGGCCCCCACCTTTTGTTTTTGAAAGCCCCCAGGGAGAAGATGTCATTCTCCCTTTCATTTCATATCTTTTGCCAGACGAAGGTAAACAAGCGTATTCTTCCGAATCGGCCCTTGCTTTGGCCCCACGCTTTACCGTAACCATATTGGTTGTGATAAGGATTCTCCTTACCATATTTTTCCTATGCGGTCTACACCTTAGGTGCAACCTCAGTATCCTATGAAACGATCGCAAAGACACCCATTAAGGAAATTCTTTCCCAACTGGTGTACCAGGGTGTAATTGAACCCTGTGACTCTTAAATGAAGAATCCTCTTTTTCCAATACTGAAACCTGATCATTCCTATCACTTTGTCTTAGATTGCAGACATTTGAATAGTCATACTTGCACATTTCCGGTGAAAAATACATAGTACTGCTTTGATAAATATTATAATCTGTAAAAAAATATAACCCCACCGTGGATATTTTTTATGTTTCTCTCAGTGACAATATGGCTCTAGAGTGCCACGACTGGTTATTATTTAGCACCCTTGGTTGTCAGAGGCGCTATGCCTTACTTCCTATGGTTTATAAGAACAGCCCAGGAGTCTTTGCTGCTCGCATTACTTCGATTCCTCATGAAATCACCCTGATGAGCTAATCTATGTTGATGATATCCACCTAACAGATGACGAATTAAACCACTATTTGCTGAACTTGGTTACAAGTTTAAATTCAAAAAGACTTTCATAACTTTTCTCATTGTCCTTTTCTTGGGATATGAACTAAACAATGATGGGAAAGGTCTTGCACCTTATTTTCTAGGAAAGAGTACTCAATTGCAGCCTCTGATTACACTTACATAAATTGCATTCTCTGCTGGAGTTTTTTAAATTTTGGCAGGACTTACACACCTGACTATGCTCAATGTATTAAACTTTTTTATGCCTTAATACGCCCTGATTTTTCAGTTTCCTGCTGGACATCAGAGCATACTGAAACACTCACGTCTTTGCAGTCTGACTTACTTGAAACATGCCATTTACATACATGTGCCTTTAATGAAGGTGGCAAAGTACCCATTGCATATAAAGCGCATTAATAGTTTTCTGCAGACCTGTGTTTTGTTTCTACTGAAAACATTCTCACTGTGTCCAAATGGCCACCCTCAAGGACCAACCATGTGCTTCAGCATTTTGAATAGTGGATCTTTGAATTTTCCAAAACCAATGTTTTCACACAAATGTGAGAGGAACCTTGGAGACTTGATAGTTCATACGAGACCACACATTAATGAGAATCTGGGCACCTCCCAGAGGTTTCTGGCCCACCTCACCGGCCCCAAAAAAAAAAAAACAAAAAAAAAAACAAAGGGGGTGATGGACACGGAGCGTTGACAATACAAACACTCACCCCCAGTCAACTGATCTGGGTTTAATCCATCACCGTTCTTTAGCTCACTCCACCACCCCAGTTCAGACATGGCCATATGCAAATCAGTCTGACCCAGTGCCTCATGGAAACAGTCCAGCCCGAACTGCCAAGCCATGTCTTCCCTGGACCGGAATCAAGCTTCCCAGGACCGGTTTCTGGCATTCCAGCCGCCTTCAGCCGGGCTTGCTTGAATCCAGTGGCAAAGTGAGCAAGGGACTCACGTCTGAGCATACCCTGCCAACTTAGGGTGAACAAAGAAAAACCAAAGGGGGTGATGGACGGAGCATTGACAATACAAACACTCACCCCTAGTCAACTGATCTGGGTTTAATCCATCACCGTTCTTTAGCTCACTCCGCCACCCCTCACTGGCCATCATCTCCATGGCACCTGCAGTGTCAGCTATTTGACTACCACAACACAAATATTGACATTCAATGGCAAAACAACTTGGGAATATAGACAATTCACCAATAGCAGCTCAAAATCTGCCATATACATGCTCACCTCCACTACAGGTAAGAGTGGTCTGCTTAATTCAGACACTCTGTTCATCACCACCCCCTTTTCTGAATCATTTTTGTCCACCATAAGCGTGGAAGGGTATACTCAGATGTGAGTCCCTTGCTCATTGCACCATCAGGATTCAAGCAAGCCAGGCCGAAGAAGGCTGAAATGCCAGAAACCGGTCCCCGGAAGCTTGTTTCCTTCCCAGTATAAGAATTGGCTTGGTAGTTTGGTCTGCCCTGTTCCCATGATGCACTGGGCCAGGGTCAGACTAATTTGCATATAGCCAAGTTCTGAGCTGGGATGGTGCAGTGAGCTAAAAAACGGTGATGGATCAAGCCCTGATCCTTGGACTGGGTAAGAGTGGTCTGCTTAATTCAGACACTCTGTTCATCACCACCCCCTTTTCTGAATCATTTTTGTCCACCATAAGCGTGGAAGGGTATACTCAGATGTGAGTCCCTTGCTCATTGCACCATCAGGATTCAAGCAAGCCTGGCTGAAGACGGCTGAAATGCCAGAAACCGGTCCCCGGAAGCTTGTTTCCTTCCCAGTATAAGAATTGGCTTGGTAGTTTGGTCTGCCCTGTTTCCATGATGCACTGGGCCAGGGTCAGACTAATTTGCATATAGCCAAGTTCTGAGCTGGGATGGTGCAGTGAGCTAAAAACGGTGATGGATCAAGCCCTGATCTTTGGACTGGGTAAGAGTGGTCTGCTTAATTCAGACACTCTGTTCATCACCACCCCCTTTTCTGAATCATTTTTGTCCACCATAAGCGTGGAAGGGTATACTCAGATGTGAGCCCCTTGCTCATTGCACCATCAGGATTCAAGCAAGCCGGGCCGAAGACGGCTGAAATGCCAGAAACCGGTCCCCGGAAGCTTGTTTCCTTCCCAGTATAGGAATTGGCTTGGTAGTTTGGTCTGCCCTGTTCCCATGATGCACTGGGCCATAGCAGACTAATTTGCATATAGCCAAGTTCTGAGCTGGGATGGTGCAGTGAGCTAAAAAACGGTGATGGATCAAGCCCTGATCCTTGGACTGGGTAAGATTGGTCTGCTTAATTCAGACACTCTGTTCATCGCCACCCCCTTTTCTGAATCATTTTTGTCCACCATAAGTTTGGAAGGGTATACTCAGATGTGAGTCCCTTGCTCATTGCACCATCAGGGTTCAAGCAAGCCGGGCCGAAGACGGCTGAAATGCCAGAAACTGGTCCCCAGAAGCTTGTTTCCTTCCCAGTATAAGAATTGGCTTGGTAGTTTGGTCTGCCCTGTTCCCATGATGCACTGGGCCAGGGTCAGACTAATTTGCATATAGCCAAGTTCTGAGCTGGGATGGTGCAGTGAGCTAAAAAACGGTGATGGATCAAGCCCTGATCTATGGACTGGGTAAGAGTGGTCTGCTTAATTCAGACACTCTGTTCATCACCACCCCCTTTTCTGAATCAGTTTGTCCACCATAAGCGTGGAAGGGTATACTTAGATGTGAGTCCCTTGCTCATTGCACCATCAGGATTCAAGCAAGCCGGGCCGAAGACGGCTGAAATTCCAGAAACCAGTCCCCGGAAGCTTGTTTCCTTCCCAGTATAAGAATTGGCTTGATAGTTTGGTCTGCCCTGTTCCCATGATGCACTGGGCCAGGGTCAGACTAATTTGCATATAGCCAAGTTCTGAGCTTGGATGGTGTAGTGAGCTAAAAAACGGTGATGGATCAAGCCCTGATCTTTGGACTGGGTAAGAGTGGTCTGCTTAATTCAGACACTCTGTTCATCACCACCCCCTTTTCTGAATCACCTCCACTACATAGGTATGACAAAACGAACAATCAAGACACGCATATGCGAACATCGCAGCAATCTGAGATGTGACCATGCCACCACGAAAATGTGCTTACACTGCATGGAGTTGAGAGACAAAGTACAGGATTTTTATTGGACAGTTCTTGAACAAATTTGTACTTATGCCCAACTATATGAAAAAGAACAAAATTGGGTTTTCAGGTTGCAAACCCATACCAAAGGGTTGAAAGACAATATACCCTGGAGCCATTTCTCCTGAATACCATTCTTTGCAAAAGAATATTTCTAGAATGTCCTAAATTACCCGGGGAACCTTGATACAAACTTTTTACGTTCTGACTGGCCCTATGGCCCTACGGACATAAACATGTACCTACCCCCTTTTTATCCTTTTTAACACCATAGGTCCAACAAGAAGGAATAAGTCATCTCTGGTACAGTATAGAAAAAAACATAAGGCATTTTTCATACATTTCAACCTTTTTTAAGTGTTTCTAGTGTTCCATTTTGACACTAGCATGATAGAAACCCTGCCTAATTTAACCACTGGACAAAGGCTTGCTAAAACCCACTTTTTTTAGAAACTGCGAGATGAAAAATATTTTTTTGTGGAACAATTTTTTATTGGAACCTTTCCTTTTTTTACGTTTTTCGCGTTCTCACTTGGGAACGTATCATTTATAACACATACACTTGGTTAGATTTATCCAAAATGTATCAAATGTATTAGAAATATATCGTTTTATGGCAATATTCTTTCTTATAATTTTTCTATTCTTGGCAATTTATTACAAGTCAGGGGTCTGTTTAACAACAGTTTATTATCTTAACGTAAACTTGTTTACGCTCTAGCCTTTTTCCACACATGAGGACGTTGACATCTGTGTCAATGACAGATGTTCATACCACAGCCCTCTGACATCATTGGAGCCGCGGGCATGTCATTGGAAATTATTCAAGGGACTAGCTTTGACAGAGGGAGTACGGCACAGCCGAGACTGAGCAAGAAAACAATAGAAGGTTTTCTCGACCACTGCCCTCTATTTTGTATTTGGTATATATATTGTCTTTCTTACTTGCTTACAGGGTCTGACTACAAGCGTCCCTTCCCCAGTTGAGCTCATAAGTCCAGGAATGTTGGCTATAGCATCTAGGTTATATTTATTTCAGTACCAGATTTGGGGGCATATGTAGGTAATTTCCATTTTGCGATTCCCAAATAGCGATTTTTAAGGAATCGTTATTTGAGAATAGCAAAATAGAATGTAGGTTAAAATTCGCAATTTTTTTGCAAATCTCTAACACTCCTTAATTGCGGTTAGCAAATTGAGAATCGCAATTAAGGAATGAGTGTCCAATTCATTCCTATGGGCTAAGAGGCCCATAGGAATGAATGGGGATACATTCTTAAATTGCGATTTTCTATGAGAAAATCGCAATTTGAGAATCGCAATTCCAAGGGTGCCAGGGTGTCCAAAGGACACCTGTTGCACCCTTGGAATGTGCCTGTAAGTACATGTGGCGCACATACATGCCCTAAGGGCATGTCTGTGCGCCACATGGCACTTTGAATTTTTTTTATAACTGCATTTTTGAAGGAATTCGCAAAATACCATCTACTTGAAGTAGGCGGTATTTTGCGATTCCTTATGCAAAAATCGCCATTTTTAAAGCACCCCTACATAGCATTTAAGGAATCGCATAATTGCAATTCCTTAAATGCTATGAGCAAAGTAAGGAATCACAATTTTTGCGATTCCTTATTTTGCTAAGTGGCACCTACATATCACAACGCCGTTTGCGATTCTCAAACGCCGGAATTCGCCAAATTTCGGCGTTTGCGAATCGCAAACGGCTACCTACATATGCCCTATAGACATTTTTTGATAACTTCGTAAATACAGGTGCTTAAGATTTTCATTGTAATATTACTATGGATGAAAAAGCAGCCCTAAAGTGTCATAAATTGACCTGATATGAAATTCTCTTTCAGCATTAATAATAACAACAGATAGAATATCTCCAGAACCGCAGTATCTTTGCAGGCACCGAAAAATCAGACAACTGAGTGTGTGATTTATGTTTTCTGTTGTACTGTCTAATTTGTCTAATCCTCTTGGATATGATAATGGGTATCAGTCTCAGAGACACAGCCCTTTTCAAAGTGACATAGTAGAAAAATATATCACTTGTTTTACCACGATTATGATATGTTCTACAAATTGTATATATTGCTACTAGACAGCATAATCTTTTTTGTCGTATCTTTCCAAATCAAAATGATATATTACCAATTGGGTATAGCTCAGAACTAGAAGTGGTTACAGGGATCATCTTTGTGGGCCTGATGAAAAGCTTTGGGGTATAGGCTTGAAACATGTAGACCTTGAGAGACACACACCTTAACGTATGCCTCTCAAATTTCCCCTTTTTAACCATACCAGTAAGAAGTCTGAATAAAGATGTTTTGCTCCTACTTAGCCAGGTATTTTAACCCCAGAAAAGACCCTCCCACTCTTATACCATCAAACTCTTCATGGTATTTGACTAAAAGTGCTCTCACATCTCCGTTGGTTGCAGCATGCCCATTCCGCAGCGGGACGGGAAGAACCCGATGATGAAGTATGCCACCAAGGGGACTCTTTTTGGTTGATTGTAGCAAAGATAGGAGGCTGAGTCCTCTATTTCCAAACCTCTCTCCCCATTTTTTTTGATTTCTTTGAAAATATTCTTATTATTTAAATAATCACAATATCCCTCTTCCTGGAATTGGTGTTCATCTGATTCCAAACACAGACCAAAGACATAATTTAATGGTAGCCTCTCATGAAGGTATAGCTTTGGCTCATGCGTGTGTGCCTACGACTAGTTTGCTTTAACAGCAACGCTATTGGTAGCAGGGCTTATACCAACAAACTAGAAAATATGTTTTAACTTGTGACATTTGTCAATAGATCAAACGTTCCAATGTGTCTCACCAACCACAGACACATCTTTTTATTTCCTACCAGCCTTTTAGCTGCATTTATTTAGATCACTGCAATCCTTTGATTTCTGATAATGTGTTCAAATATATTTTGGTTGCAGCTGATTCTAGCTCACGATTCCTCTGGATTTGTCCACAGCACTCAGCTGATTCTCAAACTGTTATTAACGACTTGCAAGTCTGAATGCTGCATTTTTTTTAAAAATTAGAACAACTCCCATTCACTGTTGGTGAAACTCCTTCAGTGGTCTGTTTAATCACTGAGTTATTTACCTACCTATTCCGACATTTTAACTTATATCTTGCATGAAATATTTTCATGTAGGTGGATCTGAACCACTTGGTAGCAGTTACATACCAGAAGTATGGTCACTCCCCTTTGCTTATCATTGTGAACATAGTGACAAGGACATTTTTATTACTGGTGAAGAATGTGACTCTACTGTTGGACACTCACTTGTTTGTAAATGTACAAATTTATGTGTAATAGTTTGGCACCAAATTTAGCTTGCTATTTAAAAGTAATCCCGGTTTCCACAATTCTCCCTTTCATTATGCTAGTTGCTAATGTTAGTTATCTCATGCTTAATGATCAAGGCTGTTGTGGGATTCCTGTGTATTTTGTCATTTTCCAACTTAGCCACTGGTTACAACAATGTCTTGTTTCCCACCCCGCATGGGATTGTAGATAGCTCACTATGGCCTTCCATTCCATCTTTGAAGGCAGATTTCAACAAACTAAGCAGATTCGAACCATTATTTTTCCAGCAGGAAGTAGCTCTTACATCTGCTCGTGTGCCCTTCAAATTGCAGGTAGCTAGAACTACTGAAATACAGTCATTGTTAAACACTAACCTACCCGTGCCTTACAGAGAATTAGTACATCAAATCTTTAATGCTTCTAGTACGGCCAGTATTGCACACTTTTTTAAAGTTGTGGGCTCAGGCTTCGTTATTTCTTTTCAGACCATCTTTAAAGTAATCCCAGCTTTTATCATATCCATTTTCCCTAGTGCATTCAGAGGATTCCTGTTGCTGTTATCCCTCATTTGTGACGTTCTCATCATGTTTCAGCTTCTCTGCAATGGATGCTTCTTTTTTGGGTGCTCTGGAATTAGCATCGCTCTAACATTACAGTGAGCTCAAGAATCAAATCTTTTGAATGCCTCTACTACAAAACTGGATCTTGATTATTCTTTGACATTCCCACCTGCCTGGTTTACCTGCGTGCAACCCATGTTCCCCTGCATCTGTTGTCCCTTCGAATGGACACTGGATATATGCCTCACTATGCAGACATCTGCTGCCTTGGACTTTGGACTGCTGATGTGTCCCTTACCAACCCATTCCCGTAACTGTCCTTTGGGCTTGCAACTTCTACAAAACACGAGGGGCCTTATTTATGAAGGCCTTGCGCCGCCGTTGCGTCACTTTTAACATGGGAAAAAGTTACACACCGGTGGCGCAAGGCTTTCATAAATGAGGCCCGAGGTTTGAGCCTTTGGCCTATGAGGAACCATGTGTATTGGCACATGGATCACAAGACACAGGCGGCACTCTTAACACAGACACAGCTTTCCCAGTAGCTTTCTCAGCAAAACCAATCATTATGTATGGAGTGGGATTTCTTAATGGAATCTTTGGCCTGCCAAATGGAGAGTGGCATTATGGATTTCTCTGAATCACCTTGATTTGATAATTTTTTCCATATCGACATTTTCATTTATTTTTAGTTTAGAATCCTTCATATTTTTTGAGCAAGGCTTTGACTTTGGTTGCTTTCTAGTTACATTTATCATATCTAGCATCTTTATAGGTGCTAGTATCCTGACCAAAGGGAGGGTGTTGTGTGATACCTGCATGGCCCATTGTACTTTTCCCTATGTTAGCCCAACTGTGCATGTCGTAGGCCTCATTTTCCTTTGCACATGTTACTAAATAAACACGTTTCACTTTTGCGCCACTTTGTACTTCCACACAGAACTTGTATATGTTTTTGCATACTGTTCTTTTCCTGGGATTTATTCAGAACACCATAGACAAGGTCAAACAACAAAGTCCCTTGTTATTCTTTCTCATCAGTCACTACCACCTAGACATATTACAATAATGCAAGCATTGATTATGTGCACATGTCCTATAATTTGGATGATCACATGAGCAAACAACAGACACATGAAACAAGAGTTCCGAGACAAGAGCACTGTGCCTGCTGAGAAGTTGAGCATCCATCAATGAATGCCAAGGTACAGGGTCTGCCAGTAATCCCAGAGATCTTTGATATATAATCTTTTAGCTTCATTAGTAAGGAAGGCGGGTTTAGGTTACTCTGTCCTATACAATGATAAGGCTTTTCATGATATACGGATTATTAACAATGTTAATTGTATTTTTAGTATGCATTTGTTTCTTAAGAGTGGCAAGAATACATCATTTCGGAGCACAATAGTTTAAATAAATATTCTAAACATCCTTTGTGTCTCCTGTTTGTCTTATTGTGGACGAGTGAAAAAGTGAAAGGGTGTGCCCTGTTACCGCAATCCCCAAGAGATTCAAGAGTCCTGTGTTCTGGGGTGCCAATTCACTTGTTTCTATGGTAAGTTTAGGAGGGCAAGTAGGCACTATAGCTAGTAGGACTCATACATACTGAGGTGGTATGTTGACCCAGTCCCTACATGCTGATGTTCTATAGTTCTAAACAGAGTTCTGTTCTAAGAGCAGAATCCCTACAACAGTGTGACACAAAATGGACCGCACATAGGATGGCAAATCTGTATATGATGACAGATGGATATTTCTATGGTACACATGACCGGGAGAGGACCAGTTATTTGTAAAATATCTCAGTTTTACAGATATTGGATAGATGATAAGCTGCATGGCCATTGGAGTTACCTGTTAAGACACAGACAACACAAATGGCGGCCCTTCCTTCAAAAAAGTGTTGCAACACAGTGTTTTACATTGCTGAGGATCTTTCCGCGATTCTGGGAGATACATAGGGCCTCATTCACAAGTTGGTACCGCAGGGCAGCACTGGAAGTCACTTAAATACGATGACCTGCATCATAAGGAAGGATAAGGAATGTACTGTATTAATGACAAACAGTGCATTAGTGTTCATTCTGCTTGTGTAAGATCACAATTTGTTGCCTATCACCAACAAAGGCACCCTTGCATCATGGTGCATATTTGTCTAAGTTGTTGAATAAGGTTTTTAAGGGACACCTTCCTGCACAAAAACTCAGTGGAGGCTTGTTTCTACTTTCTTTGTGTGCTGCAGAATGCAGCACAGATAGAAATAGGTAATAACAAGGAGAAATAAAGATATTTCCCCGTAACGCATCCCCTCAGAAGGCATACAGTTTTGACACATTTCCAGGTTTACTTTTCTTTGAAAATCTGTGAATGTGTCAGACGCAATTGGTGTTACATTTTGTTGGACTTGGCCCGTTTGGCAGGTTCATCCCTAAACTTTGTTCCTTTCTCCCTGCCTTACTTCTGACATGGTGTTAGTAGTTTTAGGCCTCTGGGCACTTTAGCACTGCTGTCCAGTGTAAAGTACGTGCGCTCTCTGTGTACTTTTGGTAAGATTGGCTTGCCCTCCCATAGGAATGCATGAGGGATTCTCTGATCAGTGTGTGAGTGGTAATTCCTGATATAGGAGGAGCAGCGGGGTGAAGTTTAGTATACTTGGAAATGTAATAAAAAATGCTGCACGTTATGTGCCTTTACGAGTGGGTGCCCACCCCGCACTTTGCCTGAGAAGAAAGCCACCGGCCTGACCAGGAAGTCAGGCAGCCTTGCCTGACTGTGGGTGGGGCCAATGATGGGTGCTTGAGCCTCGTGGGCTCCATTTCTGCCTTCCCCCATAGCTGAAGAGAGGGGGAAGGCCACCAGGAAGCAGACAAAAACCAGCGTGTGCAGAACAGGGCTCCCGTGAACTGAGGGCAGCCCAGCGTGTAGAAGAAATGCTGGTTCTGGCCCGTGGGGCTCTCATAGAGAAGAGAGAGCCCAGCACATTGCAGCCAGTCCGGAGGAAGGACCAGCAAGAGAGGAGACTTCCTCTCAACCACCCGGTGAGTAGGGCTTCATGCTGTGAGTGGGGAGTTCCTGAGCGGTCCTGCCAGAGAGCAGGCCGCTCTAATGATGGTAGGCAATTTTATTTAGAAAGGCCCAGTGGGGCTGAAGAGGCACTGAGGTGCCAGGGCCCCTTTTTACTTTGTTGATTCCCAGCTGTGCCGCCGTAGCGGGCAGCAACAATGTGGGGACCCTTGTTCCTAGGACCCCAGTGTGGGTCCAGAGGGCACCGAGGTGCCCATACCTGTTGGTTCTTTGCTCCCAGCTGCCCCGCCTGATAGAGGGCAGCTGCAGCAGTTATAACATTGGTTTGGAGGGCACAGTTGTGCCAGGGCCTCTTTACCTGATTCTCAGCTGCACCGCACCAGCTCAGGCAGCTGCAAAGTTTTTGCATATTTGTCCAAAGGACATAGTGAGTGTCCAGGCCCAGAATTAGTAGCAGCTGCAACGTTTAGGCCAACATTCCTTTAGGGGCATTTTTATTGAGATAGGAGTGAGATGCACTTTTCTGCCCAAGCGCAAATGCGCATATGTGAATTCTGCTGCATTAGAAGCCGCCCTGACTTTATGGACATAGGGTACTTTAGCCCTCTAAGAAGGCCAGTTGGCCAGGGGGTCTGTTAGGTTATTAGGGCACCATTCCCGTAATGTGATTTATGTGGTGCGCCGTACATGTGATTTATGCACCCTGATTTATACCTCTACTGTGGTTTATGTTATGAGGTTACTTTCTACTGTGATTTATGCCCCTAGAGTGACTTATGATTAGGAGACGCTTCACCAGTGTTGCAGGGACAGTGAGAACCGGTACCACACGCCCCAGGAACCAGCAGGGCCCAGCGCTGACCGGGAGTCCCTCCCTCCAGCTCCAGGTGCTTGAAAAACTGTTTGCGCCGCCCGCTGCGCGGGAGACGCTTCACATGTGTTGCAGGGACAGCGAGAACCGGGACCAGATGCCCCAGTAACCAGCGCGGACCAGCGCTTACCGGCAGTCCCTCCCTCCAGCTCCAGGCGCTTGCAAAACTGTCCGTGCCTCCCGCTTCGCGGGAGACACTTCACCTGTGTTGCAGGTTCAGCGAGAACCGGGACCTCACGCCCCAGGAACCAGCGGGCCCAGCGCTTACCGGCAGTCCCTCGCTCTAGCGCCAATCGCTTGAAAAACTGTTTGCGCCTCCCGCTTCGCGGGAGACGCTTCACCTGTGTTGCAGGGGCACCAAGAACTGTGACCACACGCCCCAGGGCCCACTGCTTACTGGCAGTCCCTCCCTCCAGATCCAGGTGCTTGAAAAACTGTTCACACCTCCCGTTTTTCAGGAGACTCTTCACCAGTGTTGCAGGGACAGTGAGAACCGGTACCACATGCCCCAGGAACCAGCAGGGCCCAGCGCTGACCGGCAGTCCCTCCCTCCAGCTCCAGGTGCTTGAAAAACTGTTTGCGCCGCCCGCTGCGCGGGAGACGCTTCACATGTGTTGCAGGGACAGAGAGAACCGGGACCACATGCCCCAGTAACCAGTGGGGACCAGCGCTTACCGGCAGTCCCTCCCTCCAGATCCAGGCGCTTGCAAAACTGTCTGTGCCTCCCGCTTGGCGGGAGACACTTCACCTGTGTTGCAGGGTCAGCGAGAACCGGGACCTCACGCCCCAGGAACCAGCGCGGCCCAGCGCTTACCGGCAGTCCCTTGCTCTAGCGCCAATCGCTTGAAAAACTGTTTGCGCCTCCCCCTTCGCGGGAGACTCTTCACCTGTGTTGCAGGGGCACCGAGAACTGTGACCACACGCCCCAGGGCCCACTGCTTACTGGCAGTCCCTCCCTCCAGATCCAGGTGCTTGAAAAACTGTTCACGCCTCCCGTTTTTCAGGAGACGCTTCACCTGTGTTGCAGGGGCAGCGAGAACCGGGTCCACACGCCCCAGGAACCAGCGGGGCCCAGCGCTTACCGGCAGCCCCTCCCTCCAGATCCAGGCGCTTGAAAAACTGTTCGTGCCTACCGCTTCGCGGGAGACGCTTCACCTGTGTTGCAGGGGCAGGGAGAACCGGGACCTCACACCCCAGGAACCAGAGGGGCTCAGCGCTTACTGGTAGTCCCTCCCACTACGTCATCATGGGGATTTAAACAAGCAGCTTCTCCTGCCCTCTGGACGCGCGCGGGCGAAGCCCGCGCCAAGGGCGGGCTCGTCTAAGCCCGTCACAGCCAGGAAGAGCCAGGGCAGGGACTTCCCCCTTACGTCTGTCACCGCCATTTGGCAGAGTGAACTGCACTAACCTGCGACTGTCTTTGAAGGTACTTTTTCTATCTCAAGGTTATAAAAAACTAAAAGATCCTCGGAATCTATTTACTGTCCTCCTAGGCCTATTCCTATGGGTAAAAGGAAAGCTATGGAGGTTTTCAGGACTGAACATAATGCGAGGCCCTAGGAAAGCAAAGAAAGTAAAGAAAAACAAGAAGATGTCCAAAACCGATGTTATGGACCGCATAGAAATGCTTGTTGATGATTGCGGAAGTATATTGCTAGGAGACCATGTTGTAAATTTAGACACTACTAAAACACAGATGGATGAACCCGGTAAATGCCCCCAGTCAACCCATATCCACATACCTCAGATGTTTCCTAAACTGTCTTGCTCGAATATCTCTACTGGTAACAAGGATCAGTCCTCCAAACAGTCTAGCCTTGTCTCTGATATTCCCTTGCCCTCCCAAATACCATCTCAGCCCTTGACACAATGCAGGCCGAGCCATTTGGAGCCTACTGGTATAGTCTACTCCAACCTTATTTTGCCTTGGCTGATGAATCGGCTTCTCCCAACGATTTATCAACTCACAGCTTAGTGGAAGTTCCGACTGAGGCACAAGTGGAGGGTGGAGTAGATCTAAGTGCTAGAACTTCGAGTCTAATATCAATTATAAATTCTCTAACAACGGAGGTGAGGGACCTAAAAGCTTTAGTCTCAGATCTAAGAGCCTCTGTGGAAGTACTAGCGTCGTACCACATCTCACACAACTCATTAGCCGTCTCCCAGCTCCCAAATCCACTATCAAGAAGTCCCAACCAAGTAGGCAGAGCATGTACCGCAACAAATCACCTTACACATATTACTCCAACTCATAAGCTAGTATTATTTAGCAAGACAGCCGTATTGGCGCAATGCAGGAAGCAAACTAGTGTTCCATCTGGGCCTACTTACACTGAAATAGCACCCTAAACACCTCAGGCACCCCTATATAATGCAGTAGCGCCCGGTTTACATCTCTCCGGAAGCCCTCCCCGTCCTTAGTTTTCGAAGCAGACAGTTTACATGGTTAATGTTCCTAAGTCTATGGGTCGCGAATATGGGGATTCATTAAGTAATAAGGTCATACATTGGATCCGACATGTTAGAGTGTGCCGATCAATAATAAGAGAGGACATCATCAAGGCAACGAGGCATTCTTCTCGAGCCCAACGATTAGACACTATTGAGCTCATGCTGACTTCCCCCCATTTGGCTGAGGGCTTACTGGCTCTAGAGTATAGGACTTGTCCTCCTGGTACTTCGGGTATCCAATTTAGATGCTCCCCATTGGCTTCTAGTATAATCACGAGGGATGAGGTTTCTGAGCTATCCAGAGGGTCGCAATTAAGAGATAACAATTGACTGACAGCAATTCCTCAAATATCAACCGTGCATACACATGATTCTGAGCTAGCTCTTACAGATAATGCCTCTATTGTCAATATTGCCTC